>NC_134404.1:55181843-55898093 GCF_038048845.1 Mixophyes fleayi | reverse complement strand
ATTAAAGAATGCCTAGCTCCTCTGAGCTTTCATATGTTATGAGAACTGAGTAGATACTTTAGCAGCCATCCATTCAGCCTCCTCAACACAAGAGGTGTAAATCAAAATTGACTGGAATTGCAGAAGTGCCGGTGCGGTGAGTATATGGCGAATGTAAGGGTCTCTGGTTAGCTGGTTTGTGGGGAGTTTACACTATTATTTTGAGATCAGGGTGAAGTTCTTTTTTAATCTTGGCTTGCATTAGACTTTATTGTGTACAATAAATAGAAATAAACTGATATATATTATGATATTTACAAATCAGGATTAATTTTCAGGAGTAAGGACAAGAGGTGAATAATTTCTACAGAGCAAATATGTTTTATTTTAATACTTAGACTCTATTTCCAGTGCCAGGCTGAATATACCTTTTATCAAATAAGACAAATGACAAGTATATTACATGATGCAATATTCACAGAAGGCCAAGAAAGCACTTAACTTTGCCTAACTTGTTTGTACTCAGACATGCTTCAACCAGCTTTATAAAAATATTCGTTTATTTAATACCTTTTGCTGAAAAACAATCCCTTTTTGTTCATGTTAATTTCTTTGTGTGTTGGACTCATCATAACACAGTTCTAAATAAATAGTCAGATTGAGCAGGAGAGAGGCAGGGCACGCTCAGTCATACCAATGAAGATGGAAGGCGTGAGGTTGCTTGATCTATACAGAAAATCCTCATAATAATGTACATCTACCTGTACACAAAGGGGTCCTGCTTTTATCCAGGGCAATTGTCTTTTATAGATAAATAAGTAATACAAAATAAAGAAACAAATAAATAAATATAATTTAAATGAGCTTCTATTACCCAGTATACTTGTCTATAATTCTAGGCCCTAATAGGGACACACCAACAATTTAAATTACTACAGATATAGCAATAATATGAATGACATATTATGTGTTAAATGTCAATTTAATGTTTGCTACTCTTGTACATCAGTCTGTTTCTTAATGATACCACTTTCATACTGCCGCCCCGCAATATCCCGGGTTGTTAACCCGGGATATTGCCGGGGCACAGGGCAGTTTAGATAACAAGATTCCCGAGTCGGGCGGGTTCATACTGCACCTGCCCGACCGGGGTTTTAGAAAAAAAAAAGTGTTAAAAAAGATTTTAATAAAAAAAAAATACATAAGAAATGTTTACTTAACTTATTTATAGCCAGCGGTGTCTCCGGTGCGTTGCCGGCTGTCAGGGGGACCTCTGGGTACTAAAATGACGTCCAAGGGGTCCATTATAGTGGGGTATAATGGACCCCTTGCTTTTTTACTGAGAGCACTTAAGTGCCAAAGTTGGTACTCAGAGGGGGCCTGAATATTCCTCATATCCAGGTCCCACAGTAGCACTGAGGCTAGTTGAGAACTTTGGGAAGGCAACATTTTTTATTTAATTTAGAAGCCCATTCATTTCAATGTTTGTTTCTACATGTATATGCTGGAAACCCCACTGAAATGAATATGAAAGGCTCCATGCAGTTCTGGACACATTTGCAAAGGTGAAAGACCACATAGGGCTTCACTGAACATGGACCAGCCCCCAGAACATGCTCAGAAGAGCCTCTTGAAGATAGACCGGCATTGCTGGTTCCCCTCCAAATTTCCATGGGGTCTGGCAATTAATCTTTATCCTCTCGATGGCAATGCTAATTCCAAACCAGCTGTTGAATTCATCTATTGTCCTCCATATATACATGCTTCCTGAATTTCAAATAGTCATATCTATCCTGTGCTTTATTATGCTATTAGTGTTTTATTTTTTGCCTGGTTATACAATTGTATTTATTATCACACTCTGAACATTGAACACGGAGAGTAACAGCTTGGTAACTCTAAATAGTGAAAAGTAGTCTACAATATTTTAAACAATGGAGAGCAGAACTTACCAAGAGGTCACCCCAATTCCTAAAAAAGGTGTCACACTGTGAAGGCGGCCCAGGATTGAACACTGGAGACCGGGACTGGTGGAAGGTCGTAAGTCAGGTAAGCAAGGCAGGAGGGTACCATGTCACGACAGTATGCCAGCACCAATTTTTTTTCTAGTGTGGGCAGGTTGGTGCATGTTGAAACACCTTCTGAGTCAGGGACAGAGAATATGGCTTCTTCTTCAAAAAAGGGCAATCCACTTATAGCCAGTTGTTCATGGGCCAAATCACTGGCCACAATAATTCTCTCCATGTTTAAGGAGGAGAAGGTCAACGATAAGCAAAAAATACTATATATGGACAAATGCTTATGCATTTTTGGTATGTACAGAAGTGTGTATTATATACAAAATAATTTATGTAGTTCTATCTCTAAATGAGCCTCATTATATACTAATTTGATACATTTCCATTTTGTGTGATAAAAGGAAGAGACTTTCCTTGTTGTAAAGCAAAATTCTTCCATTTGAACCAGAGATGAATGCTCAGTGAGTACTGTACTGTAATTCACCTTCTATGGGAAGTTATAACTTTTTTGGTGGCAATTTCTCTTTAACTATAAAATCAAACATTTCATAAATGATTCACAAGTCTTCAGCTAAATTGTGCCTGTATGTGGTGTTTATGTAATTGAATGTTTTAAGCAGAAACAGTTATGACAACTTATGATTTTTTAATATACCTCGGAGGTAAATTAAAATGTAATTAGGTATTCCCCAGAACAGTTTTTTTTTTATTGTAGAGGGAGATACAGGAGGATTTCCCTGCTGGTATTTATAAATGTACTATGACCTAGTAAAAATGTATTTATTATTTAGTAGAAAATGTTAATGGCACAAAATAACCTTAGCTTACTGGTGCAAAAAAGTCCAGAATATTATAACTGGAAAGCTTTTTGTGTATTCAGTGCATGTGGATATTCTGTAAGGTGCAATGCATACTCTTGTAATAGGAAGGGCCTGATTCATCAAAGCATGCATACCTGGGGGGTATTCAACTGACCGCGAGTTGTTGTTTTTTTCCGCCGCGTAAAAAAAAAAATCGCCCGCGGGTTTTTAACTGCTATAGCGACCGTTTTTAGCTAACGCAGCGTGAAAACTAGCGCAATTCAATTCAATTGAAAAAGAGGGATCGCTGCCCCTTGGCGTTTATCATTGTGTTTGTGAGTTTTTAGGGGAGTGAAGAGGAGTTTTAACGCGGTCATGTATAACACAAAAAAAAGAACTGGCATACATTTTCATACATTAGATTGCATTACACAACCATTCTAGTTGATAATATCTACATTACAGTACTTTCTTTAGCATATTTTTTTATTTAACTATTTCTTACTATAGAATCTTGTATACCATGTCAAAACACATTACTACATTCATATTTGTACCAAAAACATACATAAATATATTTAATTAGTGATTTTTATTTTATTTTATATTTGTTTTGTTTTTTTCATTATTTTTTCACAAGAAGATCAACTTTTACATGTTAGGCATAAACATAGTTTATCTTTTTTTTTTCATTATTACATGATTTCAAATAGTTTTCTTAGGTTTTTTATTTTTATCACACCCCAAAGAGGTGCAAGATAAAACAGCATATTGGCCTGTTTAACGCGCCATGTTAAAAAACAATTGAATAGCTTTTAACGCGGCTGCCTCTCGCACACCCAATACTTTCAATAGACCTTGTACTGGAGCGAGAGAGGCCCGTTTCATGAAAAAAAACGGAGCGTTAAAAATGGAATTGAGTCACGGATAAAGTTAACCCACTCGAAAATGATAAAAAAACAGCGTTAAAATGACTTAACGTGGTCTTAAAAAAAATCTTGCGGTCAATTGAATACCCCCCACTGAGTCAGATGTGTGTTTTACACACGTAAATCATACGTACACCCGAATTCAACAAGCAACGGATGTGTAGATATGTGCAGTGATGGATACGGGTGTAGGTCTGCTCTGCCCTACTACACAAGGCACTGCAGGATACATCCAATACATATGTGGAATATAAAATCCCAAAAGAAAGCACAGAATAAAAAAACATTTTTCATCCAATGTCACCTGTTAATAATATAGGGCCTGATTCATTAAGGATCTTAACTGAAGAAACTTCTTATTTCAGTCTCCTGGACAAAACCATGTTACAATGCAAGAGGTGCAAGTACAGACTTGTGAAACTACAAGTACTCATGTGCATGCTGACACTTGTAGTGCCACAAGTCTGTACTTTTAATGGTGTCCACATCAGGACATTTTAAGTGTTCACATATTGCCCCACTGCTGATGAAATAGTATGCCACTGTAAAAAAACAAACAAAAAAACACTTACAATTAACTTACCATGGTATTTTTTGTAAGCGCTAGCTATACCTATATGTAATGTATTTGTAAAATAAAAAATCACAGCACTAATTACTAAACGAAAACGTGAGTATCAAAATGCATACATTCTTTAATTGGAACACCAATATTTACAATAAATGTTACTTTTCAGAGCTAAAAGCCATGAAAGTGGTGATAGGTTCCTGTCCTCAAACTTTCGCATCTCTAATGGCACACGTCAGGGGTGCCCCCTGTCCCCCCTAATATATCTTCTAGCGATAGAACCATTGGCAGCGTGGGTGAAGTCGGAGCAGAATTTTATAGCCGTGGTTTTGGGGGGCGTAGCTCATAAGCTATGTTTGTTTGCTGACGACGTCATGCTGTTTGTTACAGACCTGGAGACCTTGCTGTCAGTGATTCATGATGTACTATTCCATTTTAGCAGGGCCTCTCTCTATAAACTTAACACCTCTAAAACAGAGGCATTTCCAATTAATATTTCTGTTGATAGATTACAGAGTTTGAAAGACAAAGTCAACTATACATGGAAAGTGTTATGAATCCCAGTGCATTCACAAAGTGCAACGGAAGTGTAAGGCAAAGTGTCTTTATTCAGGTAAATATATTAACAAAGATAACTCAAATCCACGGATAACAGGTTCCAAAAGAGACTGTATAGTAAAATGGCAGGAACAAGTATAATAAGTTTACCCCAGTCCAGAAGGCACAAGGCTGTCCAGGAAAGCAGACAGAGTCCAGGGATCAAATAGAGACCAGACAAACAAATCCAAATAGCCAGGCAGAGATCAAGCAAATAGGCGAGGTCCAGAAGTCTGTCCATAAGGTCAGGGCAACAGGCAAAACAGCGTGGTGCATGGTACAGGCAAATGATTCGGGGTCTCAGGCAAGCAGGCAAGGTCCAAGGTACAGGCAGGGGTAATAAACACAGAAGTTCAGTCCAGCAGGTATATACCAAATAGCACAGGAGCAGGTTAGCAGCAGCCAGGAACAAATGGACGAACTGCTCAGAGCACAGCTAGAGGTAGGTACTAAAAGCAGTGCAACAGGTGCAGTTCTAATTAGCATCAGACAAGGAGAATAACTCCTTCTGGCATGTTGCAGAGTTCAGGAGCAGGACAGAAGCAGCACCTCTGATGGATTATAGGTACTGCTGCCAGATACTAAACAAAGGCAGTCATAACATAGCCCCCCCCTTTAAGGAGCGGATTCCAGATGCTCCATACATGCTCCCTTCAGGTTTTTCTCCTCTTCTTTTTCTTTTTATAAGATCTCCCTGGAGACACAATTGGGCTCTTCTCTAATGGAGTACAGAGAAGACCCAATTCTTCAGAAGCAGAAGAATTGGCAAGTTCGTCCACTAACTCTCTAGTATCCTCCACAAATTCACTTTCAGAGTCTGAGTCCAAGCCTAGAGTCGGGATAGGACCTTTTATTTTATCACCAGATGATGATATGCCCAAAAAGCCAGTCACCAAGGTTGGTGTTTGTTGTGACTGAAGTGGCAAAGCAAGGGTTTTTCCGTTCTTGTTAACCTTCTCCCTAGATGACCTAGACTGTCTGATGGAAGACACATTCATAGAGGTCTTATGGACAAGAGCAGGAACCGACGCACAGGCTGGAATGGGCACAGAAAAATCGTGATCAGATGACTTGACTGTGGATGGAGTGTACTTCTGACAAACAGCATTAATAAAGTCCATTGGTATTATGAATAATGGGGTCATCGGAATTTAGTAATGAGAAGGCCCAGGTTTGTGGCTCCCCTCTAAAACACATAATAATTGAACCCACTTGTTTAAATTGGTCAACAAAATAATCCAGACATTCTTGAAACTGTTTCATGAAAAGTTCAAGTACCGTAACAAACTGTTTGATGTCTCCATCAAAGAAGACTGGAGGAGGATCTGATGACTCGGAAGAGGCTTTTGGGCGTTCAGGCTCAATAGCAGACTCTGGAGAGTACCCCACTTGTGCAGCAGTCTCTGGAGAGTCCCCGGCTGGGACGGCAGAGCAGGAGTCCCCGGCTGGGACGGCAGAGCAGGGGTCCCCGGCTGAGACGGCAGAGCAGGAGTCCCCGGCTAGGACTGCAAGTTGGGCACACCTGACGGGAAGCCCGGACTGGGCACAGCACTCCGACTGGATAGCACTGTGAGATGCCTCAGAGCAGACAGCACTGTGAGATGCCTCAGAGCAGACAGAACTGTGAGATGCCTCAGAGCAGACAGCACCAAGTGGCAACTCGGGCTGAACCGCATGGACAGGCAAGTCGGGCTGAACTGCATGGACAGGCACCTCGGGCGGAACCGCATGGACAGGTAACTCGGGCTGAACCGCATGGACAGGCAACTCGGGCTGAACCGCATGGACAGGCAACTCGGGAGGGGACTGGAGGGACAGGGCCCTCTCTGGAGCCTACTGTAAGGGCAGCGCCCTCTCTGGAGCAGACTGTAAGGGCAGCGTCCTCTCTGGAGCAGACTGTAAGGGCAGCGCCCCCTCTGGAGCAGACTGTAAGGGCAGCACCCTTTCTGGAGCAGACTGTAAGGGCAGCGCCCCCTCTGGAGCAGACTGTAAGGGCAGCGCCCTCTCTGGAGCTGACTGTAAGGGCAGCGCCCCCTCTGGAGCTAACTGTAAGGGCAGCGCCCCCTCTGGAGCTGAATGTAAGGGCAGAGCCCCATCTGGAGCAGACTGTAAGGGCAGCGTCCCCTCTGGAGCAGACTGTAAGGGCAGCGCCCCCTCTGGATCTGAAGACTCGGGAGTAGAGGCAGCGGCTGAAGACCCGGGAGTAGAGGCAGCGGCTGAAGTCCCGGGAGTAGAGGCAGCGGCTGAAGACCCGGGAGAAGAGGCAGTGGCTGAAGACTCGGGACCAGACACAGCGGACTCAGGACCGGACACAGCGGGCTCGGGACCAGACACAGCGGACTCGGGACCGGACACAGCAGACTCAGGACTGAAGGCAGAGGCTGGCACCTCGGAACAGGTGGCAATGGCCTGAGACTCAGTGCTGGCGGTAGCTGGAACTGGCATCACAGGACAGGCAGTAGCTGGAACTGGCACCGCAGGACAGGCGGCAACTGGAACTGGCACCGCAGGACTGGCGGCAACTGGAACTGGCACTGCAGGACAGGCGGCAAATGGAACTGGCAGATTAGGCTGAAGTAAAGTGGATAGTTGTATGATTTGGTAACTGAGCTGAACAATGTCGATTTGCAGCATTTTTAATTGTGGATTTACTGACATGTCTAATAGCCAAACACAGAGTTCAATGCAACAACACTAGGAATTCCAGGACTAAGGCAGCGGGCGTGCAATCAGCAGGCCCAGATTGTATGGCAGTTCATCATGTTATGAATCCCAGTGCATTCACAAAGTGCAACGGAAGTGTAAGGCAAAGTGTCTTTATTCAGGTAAATATATTAACAAAGATAACTCAAATCCATGGATAACAGGTTCCAAAAGAGACTGTATAGTAAAATGGCAGGAACAAGTATAATAAGTTTACCCCAGTCCAGAAGGCACAAGGCTGTCCAGGAAAGCAGACAGAGTCCAGGGATCAAATAGAGACCAGACAAACAAATCCAAATAGCCAGGCAGAGATTAAGCAAATAGGCGAGGTCCAGAAGTCTGTCCAAAATGTCAGGGCAACAGGCAAAACAGCATGGTCCAAGGTACAGGCAAATGATTCGGGGGCTCAGGCAAGCAGGCAAGGTCCAAGGTACAGGCAGGGGTCATACAGAGAAGTTCAGTCCAGCAGGTATATACCAAATAGCACAGGAGCAGGTTAGCAGCAGCCAGGAACAAATGGATGAACTGCTCAGAGCACAGCTAGAGGCAGGTACTTAAATCAGTGCAACAGGTGCAGTTCTAATTAGCATCAGACAAGGAGATTAACTCCTTCTGGCATGTTGCAGAGTTCAGGAACAGGACAGCAGCAGCACCTCTGATGGATTATAGGTACTACTGCCAGATACAAAACAAAGGCAGTCATAACAGAAAGTTTCCGAGCTATCGTACCTCGGGATTTAGCTTACTCCACATTTAGATACAGTCGTTGATAAAAATGTATCTTTACTATAAGCCCAATTGATATCACTAACAACTTCATGGATGTGCTATGAGGTCTCCTGGTTGAGCAGAATTCCAGCATTCAAAATGACACTCCTCCCAAAGCTAATGTACCTGTCCCGGATGTTACTGTTCCGCCTTCCTGCGGCCTGATGAGTAAGTTAATCTCTATCATGAAGTTGTATATATAGAGAACTAAGCATCCATGTATTGCAATGCAACGCATGACCCGTGGGAAACTTCAAGGGGGCTTGGCCCTTCCCAATTTGAGATACTATCATGAAGCATGTCTGCTATCCCAGGTGAGAGATTGGTATCTTCCGAGGGGTGAGAAGCCATGGGTAGACCTGGAATCGGCTTGCAATCCTTACTTCCCACTGGTTGATCTTCTGTGGGTGCCCAGTAAATGGAGACCTTCTGCCAACAGCTTGCCTGCTCTCAATAGAGATGCCCTAACAATATGGGACCGATTATGTGGCAACACTGAGGGACTAGTTCGCCCCACAGCAAATGTTTCCGTACAGATTGTAGATTTGAACTTGTCGGGTTGGGCAGCTAGAGAAATGCAGACATTGGGTCACTTATTTGAAGCGGGCAATCTCTTCTCTTTTACTTACCTTTGTGGCTTATATCAACTACCTAGGGGAGACTTCTATAAATATCTGCAAATTAGACATTGGTTAACAACTCCACCAATTAGGGACCTGCCAATCGGCCTCCCCCTGCATTGTACTATGCTAATCAGATGAAGGGGAGCAATGGAGCCCGCATAACCACTTGGTATAATTTCCTACAAATGCAGATCTCCAGGTGGAGGTATCAGGGAAAGACTGGGAGCGTATCTTTGTGAATTCCTTTAAAATGTCAAAATGTCTAAATCACACAGAAATGTTGGTCAAACTCATAAATAGTATGCCACCCCAGATAAGTTACATAGGATGTGACCCTCAACTCCCCCAACATGTTGGCTAAACTGTTCAGAGAGAGGTGATATTCTGCACATGTTTTGGTCTTGTCCAGTGATACAGCCTCTGTGGAGAGAGGTGTTCATTTTAATAAGTAAGATTCTAGGCCACTCAGTCCAACCGTCCCCTGAAATGGCCCTGTTGCATCATTATAGAGCTTCAATCCCGCAATGGGATAGGTATGTGATGGGGCAGGTCTTTATAGCTACTAGAGCGGCTATTGCCCAGGCGTGGAAACAGCCTCTCCCACCTCCGTTGGCAAAGATTATCTCTAAACTAAACTTTAGTTTCAAAATGTAAACATTTGGCATGCCATACTCCATGGCAGTTGCCTCTCCATTGGTGAAGTGGCGGGCTTGGCATGATTATGTGACTGAGAGGGAGGGGGCTCCACCAAGAGGCTCGCAACAGACCAATGGGAGTGTGTCCCTAAATATATAGCTTTTGGTTAATTTATAGAGATCTATAACCATGGTTGACATTGGAGTAAAATTTTGGATTGTGTGGGGGGAGACTTGCCGGGCCTCTTGGTACATTTCTTTGCCCGTTACATTATACTGAAATAGTTTAGCAGTGCCTCTTTATGCCAAAAGTATGCATTTTATGACATGTTGTTGTGTTCCTTACCCACTATGTACCCCCTTCACTATTTTGTTTTATTGTCCTTTTGTCCTTACCCTTCCCTTTCTTTTCTATACCACTTAAAAAATAACAATTTAAAAATAAAAAAATTTTGAAGGTAAAAAAAAAGCCATGAAAGTGGCCAAGAACTGATAATTTAGTATTTCCTGAACAAATATGTGTATATATATATATATATATATATATATATATATATATATATATATATATATATATATATATATACATAAACATACACATACTGTTCAGCCAATTGAGTATGTATGCTTTAAGAATACAATACTACTTGTTTACTTGTGAATAATTTTTGGCTATGTAACTGTGTTTCTAAAGTTTTGGATAAACCATAGGAACACAGTATATGTCATGTTTTATCTAATAAACGTAACCTTGTGAATGAAGCACAGAGGTATGTTGAAGCAATAGAAGACTCAAAGCAGATAATTTATAATGACAATATTTGTGAGAGTGAATCATTCATAGGACCCTCGGTGAATCACTCCTACATTAAAACACAGTAGGAAAATGTGAAACTTTTTCAAAGCTCTGATTCATTCAATCATTCACTATCATCAGACTAGAAAAAGATAAAGTACATTTAAATTAAGTTAGTAAGTTTCATTTTATGATATTAAGAAAACCTTCTCAAACTCATGCTTATAGAGAGTGGGACGGACGCCTGTATACATAGCATGAAATCACTCTGCAAATGCCCAAAAAGTGTGCACACGTATGCGCCAGTGATGACTTCAGTGATTCTGGCGAGTTTAGCTGTTACTATAATTGGCGGTTTTCGATAACCACTGATAGATACATTTACCCTCATATGTTGTGACTCTATCGACCCAATACACAGTCACACTATAGTACTTCTGTGTTTTCCACGGTGTATCGTAACAATGAAATTTCTACATTAATAGAAAGATTCAATGGCATCATTACTTTTGCAGAGCTCTCAAAACAAGATTAGTCAAAATGAAGTCGCCGGTTAGAAATAGATTCTCTATGTTAGCCTATTAAAATGAGCAATGATGTATCTCTAGATCTAACAAGATTTTTTTTCTTACTTGTAGGGCTAAAACTAAGTCTACCCAGATGTTATAATGTCAGTTCAGAGATTTATTAATGAACACACTCAATGTTGCTAAATATATACATGAAATACTATAAATAAAAGGAGGTATAAGTTCCGATTGATAGTGATGACTTTTACGGTATAGTCTTTGTAGTAAAAACTACATGCATACATGTCACTAGATAGCAAAAGAAATGTGTATGCAAGGAAGACTGACTATATAAATGCACTGTATGTACATTACGCATTAAAAGCATCCTTTATGTAGTTACTGTAAAAACAAAAACATTTTTAAATCTATATATTTATTAATGAGTGAAGAGTTCAGGGGCGCACGGAGGATTGTCGGGGAGGGGTTTCTCCCCGCCGGCCGAAAAAAAAAACAACCCACGAGAGAGAGAGCGCAGCAGCTCCGTTTAGCCAGCGCTGTCCTATACAGCAGCCGCGGCGCTGTTTAAGAAGCGTCTGCGGCGGTGCTGTACAGCACCGCCGCAGACGCTTCTTAGACAGCGCCGCGGCGGTGCTGTACAGCACCGCCGCAGACGCTTCTTAGACAGCGCCGCGGCTGCTGTATAGGACAGTCGCAACTTAGTTAGCACAGGGGGGGTTTCTAGAGACTCAGAAACCCCCCCTGCGTGCGCCACTGGAGTTGTTCATTTATTTTCTACTAAAAATAATTTTGTGTTTTGATGTGATCTTTTAGTGAACAGATGCTGGTGCGTACACTGCAGACTGTCCTGTCGGTCCACATACTCCAAGTAAAGTTTAGGCAGAGCATAATTGTACCCAGATTCAAATCGAAATGTATCTTGAGATTCGCTTAATTTTGAATATGGTCACAACTTCACTCATGTTCTGTGTTCTATTTTACAGACCAAGTTGCGCTCAGATTGTGTCTGAGCACGAATTGGCCCAATGTATCTCTTCCATTGACGAAACATTTTCTGTATATCCATAATAACAAATCAGAAACTTTATCATTTCTTTTAAGAAAAAATGACCCAAAAAGAACATTAGTCCTTGTTAGAGGACTCTCAGTATGTGTGGATTATCTAATATTGATATTCATGTGTTGTCCTCACACATAATATTACAACATTTTACTAGAGATACATAATATAATAGGTTTGAAAAAAATATTAAATGATATAATAATATGAAGAGAGAAATATGTATTACCACAGTCCCAAGTCTAAATCGGAGTATTGCCACCTCTCAGTGTGGGAGGGATATGGTCAATATCTATTATTTAGAGTTCACGAGGATTGTAGTCATGTACCTCAAAAGAAAAATCTGGATATACTGAGCCTGATTCAAATCGGAACACAACTTGCACACAAGTTATTGTTTAAATAAAGAGCACGGAACTTGAGTGTAGTTCCGACCCTATTCAAATCCAAGCAGATCAAGTATGCTCTACTCAAACAGTACTTTTTAATATGGTTTATTTGATTTGTAATAAATATTTTTTTTTATTATTCTGTTGAGTGGTATCTATATGTACTGAAGAGAAAGTGTCTTGCGCTCCTATTTTTCTATAAATTCTAAATATTGTATTAGGAATTGGAAGCACATCAGTTCTCTAGGGAGCTGCATGTGTCTCCTTCAGGACATAAAAGTGGTGGCTATAGGCATTTATTTTTGTGTATATTTTTTATACACTTATATTTACAAATATCTATGCATATATTTTGTTATATTGATTTTGAAATTGTATGTTATGGTTGGCATATAAATCAGCGCCCAAAAGATACCCAGGATTGTATAGTGCCAGTGTTAAACAGTACTTGCCTTACATAGACAGAAACAATAGACTGCAGTATATGCAAACGCTTAAATGCAATATAAGGTCACATCAGAGCACATACAAACAAATTTGTATTATAAAATAAATGAACAACTCTATAAAGTATAATCATTAATAAAAATATGGTTGGTTGAATTTTTTTTTTACAATAAATACATAAAGCAAGATTTTCTTAATGCTTACTGTACATTTATGCTATATCTTACTTGCATACACATGTTTTGTCCAAGCTAGTGACATGCATTAGTACTTTTCCAAACAAAGACTGTGCCGTGGAAGTCATCAATATCAGTCGGCACTTACACTTGTTCTGTAGCTGGTAGAAATGATTCAATTGAAACCAAGGGTACTTAAGAGAAACCCAGGACTTGAACGGGCGGCATCTGTGTTTGCATGCACTTACTGTACTTTGCCTACATCAGTCCACCCAGGCTGAGTGCAAGCCTGGTTCCCTGATACTCTGCCAACTGTGTGCTATCATGAGATCTGGACACTCTGCTACCCATTTGCAATTCAGAGTCACTGACACTCTGCTACTCATGTGCTATCCTGAGTTCCTGACACTCTGCTACACACAGGGGAGGGCTGGCAAATTTTAGCCCAGGGTGCAAGACTCAACTCAGCAGCTTATTTTAAAGGAAAACAAATGCATGTTACCCAGTGACCCAGTCCAAGGTAGCCCACTATGGGACTTGCCCGGGGAGCAGAGTCCCCCCTGTTCCCTGCCCAGCCAGCCCCTGGCTACACATGTGCAAATCCTGATATATCTCTCCAACCTAAAGGACTCCAAAATGATTGTCAATTAGTATCTACTCTCTTCTTCTCATCCTACTCTACCTGTCCACTTGATTCTATTCTCTCACATATCAGTCAACTGCTGTCTACTGTGCTTATCACAACCTTAACTAACATCAACAATCTCTCTCTCTCTTCACTGTTATTTTTCCATCATCATTCAAGCATGCAGCCATTACTTCTATTCTGAAAAAAAAAATTCTGACCAAAACTCTCTAGCAGATTACTGTCCCATCTCTCAAATGTCCCTCCAAGCTTCTCGAGAGGCTTCCTGCGCTTGCCTCACATGCTTCCTTTCCTCTCACAACCGATTGGAGCTTTTTCAGTCAGTTTTTTATTCCCTATATTCCACAGAGACAGTACTAAGGCCAATGATTTGATGAACTCATACCCAAACCCTTTTACATGCATCTAAGAAACATTTCCAAAATATGCGACTATATAACACAAGATACTACAAATACTTTAATTCATCCATTTATAATCTTCCACAGTGATTATTGCAATTTCCTTTTACTGGTTTTACCTTGCAAAATAGTCTACTGCTGCTCCTACATTGGTTGCCTGTGTTTTACTGACTAAAATATAAAATGCTTCTACTAACATATAAAGGCATTAACAAACTGCACCAACCTACATCACTTCACCTCTCATCCATACTTATTACGTGCTCCCAATAACTTTTAAAGTAGATTTTTCCAAGTAACATCCACTCTGTAGAATTCGTTCCCTCATAGAAAAAGACTTTCCTGAAGCCTCCAAATATTAAATTTGTCCTTGAAAATGTAACTCTATAGGTAACCTAATCAATATTTGCGAATCATCTTCTTAACCTCTCAGGGGTATTCTAATTGATTAACACCATTCTACACAGTACATTCAGACTTACATTTATGCTCCTTCTATATTTGAGAACCATATGACCCACGCTGAACCAATATGTAATAAGTGGCACTGAACCTGACATAACAATCTCTGATTTTCCCATAGAATGTAAGCTTGAGAGTAGGACCCTCTTACCACTTTGTCTGTCTGTTAACATCCAGGGGTATATTTACTAAACTGCGGGTTTGAAAAAGTGGAGATTTTGCCTATAGCAACCAATCAGATTCTAGCTGTCATTTATTTATTACATTCTAATAAATGCCAGCTATCATCTGATTGGTTGCTATAGGCAACATCTCCACGTTTTCAATCCTGCAGTTTAGTAAATATACTCCCCAGTCTTGTTTTATTACTGTGTTTGCCCCAAATGTAAAGCACTGTGGAGTAGTGGTGCTATATAAATAAATGTTAATAAATAAAAAATAATACACCATTTTATTTGTGTCTTTAAATTGAAACACGCCTAAACAGAAACCATTCAGGGTCCCTTTTAGATCGCAAGCTCTAGCAAGCAGGGTCCTCTCACTTTTTCTTTTAAATTTTCTTTTGTTCCTATACTGTTATCACTCTTTGTTGTATTTCCCTACCCCCCACTATGTTGTGTTGCAGAATATGCTAGTATTATAGAAATAAGGATATTAATTGGTACCATCATTGAATCTTATCTTTGGGTTAAATGTAGGCTGATATTTAATGGATCTAGAAGAGCAATTATAGCTCCCTTGTTTCGTGCACGAATGTTGCGCACTGACATTCCACAGCAAGCTACAATAATAAGTTTAGTTTGCCGACAATATTTAATAAATAAGACATCTCATCAAGTATATAAGGTTTTTAAAGTAATATTGTAGCGCTGGTTTTAACAAGTAACATTTATTTAGAGTTTCTTAAGTGACCATTTCAAACTGCTAATGTTCACTTGTCAACTTGTGGTTACTGAATGCACATTTTAGAGTGCCAAGCCTTGTAATTCACTGGGCATAACTGCTTTACATGTTTGTGTGTTTAATGTACGTCAGTTCAGGTTGATGTCTAGGTTCTTAGAAGCTGGCAATGCATCACTAATTGATTGCTCCAGTTTGCACAGAACATTTAAAACGGGTCTATTAATGAACAACTTTCCATACTTAATAACTAGGGCCGCTAAACATGCGCGACATGAGCACCAGCGTGCACACGGAGCATGCCAGCATTTGTCTTCATACCCCCTTACCAACATGCTGCATTGTACATCATTCAAGGTGGTGGCAAGAGCTCTGCTCTCTACTCATACTGGAACAAATGTTGAGCTTTGTTTATACCAGAGCTCTAGGAAATATCGTTATGCATAATGTGGCCCTTGCTGAAGATTCACAGACTTAAACCGGATTAGATAAGGATGGAAGAGGCGATAACTGTCTCCTGTATCTTTGAACATAATCCTTTCAAGAATTGGAATCTACCAAAGAACATTGAGAGTAGGAATACTTGGCTGGAGACAGAGTTCATCTGCAACAGAAATTTAGCAAAAATATATAAAAAGTATATTGAAAAAATGAACTTAGTAACATTTGAAAGAAAAAAAACCCAGAAGTTCTTCATACCGCTTTAACTTATAATGACTGCTGTCCTGGAATTACAGAAAGCCTGATTTTTATTTATATTAAACTTCATGTTAAAACTCCAAAGTTCAAGCATTGTCCAGGCCTTCTTCTATAAACCTGGAAGCCCATAACATATACAACACACTTGCCAACGTTGAGATACTCCCCTCCGGGGGAAGCTCAAGCAACAAGTGCGGGTGGGCGGGTGGTAAACAAATGACATGATTTTAGCCCCAGTATCGCGGGAGAATGTCACAATCATGGCATCTCTCTCCGCTGGGCCAAAACGATTTGTGGTGACTCGCGTCATTGAGGATTGCTTTCTCATAGATCCGAGAAAACTACTTGACTACTCTTTGCTGCTATTGACTTCCCAGAAATGATCGATGTCTCTCAAAGTGTTCCAGAAATAAGCATAGTGATGCTGATGTCATTATCTCAAGCTAGGATTTCGAAAGCTAGTGTAATATAGAAACTTTAAAATGTGATGCCAATATTTCTAAAATTCAAGACAGTAATAAGATCCACATGTACATGCAATTGATTATCTAACATACGTGTAAGATGTGTGGTTGGAGAGAGGAAATATACCAGAAGTCAAACACACTCATTAGTAGATATGTTAAAACTGCTCAAACAAGCTCGAAATTTTATCAAAATTGTACAGTTCCTCAAGCCTTACACTTGTTCCCTGTTCAATGGTTTTGGATTTGGTTTATTCACGGTTCAACCTAAATCTTTATGTTGGAATTTAATTTAAAATGTCAACCAGCAGTTGAACGCACTTATAAAACGTGCTATAAACATAGCACGTATGTTAAGTCAAGCGTACACATATATATGTGTAGGCTGTTCATCAAATGCGGCCAAAGTTTGTCAAAAACGGTCACATTTCCAAAAGTTCAAATATTTCCTGAGAATTTTTTTTAACTTCTGCGTCGATTTCACAAACTAATTCAAAACGTTTTCAAAACGCCCTGGACATCTCCACTCACTAGTAACCACAGTGAAGTGATGATTTACTAACTATGTTCAACGTTTTTCTGTCTACTTGGGCATAGAAAAGGCCAGACTTCCTCCTTCCTCTCTTATTTTCAACAGCTGTTTGGACCAGTGAATGGGGAAAAAGTCTGAAAACACCACTCACGTCTTGCTGGAGTATCCAGTTCAAATCCAAGTGGTAGCTCACTGTGATATTGGACAAATCCCTGTATGTAATTGGCTGAAAGATACACCTGTATATATTACAAAGAACAATAAATAATTAGGAGGAGGAGACAGAGTATGTGCTGTCAATGCAGCAAACATTTAATATATATATATATATATATATATATATATATATATATATTATCAGGATTTTAGGGGAGTGCAAATTGCTCATTTGTACTTAGAACATGGAATTTTTCATTATTATACAATGTAGATTTTGAACATCCTGAAGCTGCAGTTTTTACTTTCAACAAATGAAAATAATTTATTTATATCATAACATGTTCATAAAGAGTGAATCTATATTAACAAGTACAATTTTGCACAGTGCCTTGCTCTGCATTTTGCAGCTGTAGGTCTTTTTGAGTATCTAAGTATTGCAGCAGGACATCTATTAGTATACCTGCAGTATCAATGTCTGCATATTGCAGCAGGGCATCTATTAGTATACCTGCAGTATCAATGTCTGCATATTGCAGCAGGGAATGTCTGAGTATACCTGCAGTATCAATGTCTGCATATTGCAGCAGGGAATGTCTGAGTATAGCTGCAGTATAAATGTCTATGTTTTGCAGCAGTGCATCTCCTAATATTGGTGAAGTGTGTTACGAGCCAGGGCGGCTCATGTGTTCATAGGCCGTGTCCCAGCCGTCGTCATAACAACCGGGACGTCACTTACGGTTTTGTTGTCTCGGCCGTCGCCTAGGCAACGGTCGGGACGCTATTTATTCATTTACGATGTGGTGCGTCCTAAAATGTGTGCAGTCGGGCACGTGCGCATTTGGCATGTACTAATTAAGGAGTCCCTGGGTTTCAGTATGTCATCACTGATCCCAGTCTCTGATTGGCTGTATTAAGTATGTAATGCAGGGAGGGCTTAGCGTTCATGTTCTACACAGTTGCTGACCAGCTTGTTCTCTGCTCTCCTGTGAATTCACTGCTGCTGACCAATTCCTGTTGTGACCTTTTGGCTTTGACCTTGACCCTGCTTGAACGCTGAATGTCCCTGACCTCTGCCTGTTTATTGGATTACCTCTGTCTGTAACCTGACCTAACCTCTGGCCTGTCCTCAGTTACCCTGCTTGGTGCTGACCTACGACCTTTGACATGTCTTTGGTATCTGCATTCTGTATTCCTGATAACCTCCACTATGCACTGTGGTTAATACTGATAAGCTTCTAAAACCCATAGAATTAAGTCCTGGGGGCATCTGAGTACCTTCGAACAAGTTCCATTTGATGGGAAAGGCGGCTACTATAGATGAAGACCTCTATCAGTCTGGTTCTAAAAGTTTATCTAATAGCAGTTAGCCTTAACACAGAGCAAATGTCTGCGTATTGCAACGTAATGTCACCTCACCTTGGGCAATGACTGGTTCTCGTTTGGCAGTTATATTTCTTTAAAAAGCACTTCTTAATGTACTATCCTTTAAGAATGAAAGAAGTGACATATATTGATGATCTTTGAGAATTTATTTTGTTACATGTTATATGAGCCAATAATAATAATAGTCCACCTGGAGTGATAAAGGACAATTTTGTCGATAAATCTTATGCTCATAAAGGCAGTCTGTGACACATGAATGTAATTTTATGAATAATATTGCCACAGGCAGTAAAATACAAAGTTCCAGATATTCATGACAGTTCTACAATAGTTGTGTTCATGCATCAGCAAGAATATATTTTCTTATTAGAAATTTTGTGATGTCATATGGATGTCACCTGCCTACTAAGAATCAGGCAAAGACATTTTTACTTTCAAACAGTCATATTTTTTTTTTAAAGTGATAATGGTAAAAGTCAATGTTATTATCAACTGATATATTCTAGAGAGCAGTCAATGCTCTGGTCATGGAAACATTAACTCCTTAAGAACCAGAATTCCAGCTATGTGTTGATAAGACTGTAAATTCTTTAGTTCCCGTTGCAAGCTCATACTTGCATTGTTCATCTATTTATTTCAGTGTAAACCTATTTTTTAAGGATGCCCAATTATTCTATCCATTATTGATCTCACATAACTTGTATAAACTGGTATACAGAGCTAAGCTACCCCAGCAACTTACCTTCTCCAGGGGCAAACGCAGGATTTGTAGAGGGGGGTTTCCACACCACGCCGCCAGTGGGCGTGACCAGCATGCATGGGGGCGTGACTATAATTTTAGACAGTGCTTGGCTGCTCTCCAACTCTTCCTATCCCCATAATATACATGGGCAATGCTGTGTGCACTACTGTTAGGTGCACGCAGCTCTCCATTTTCTAGCAGAGCTGTGTGAAGTGGAAGCAGGGTCCAGCCACCTCAATTATACAGAGCTCCAGGCTTGGGGGGGGGTTTACAGGCACTAGGAAACCCCCCTCGGTTTGCCTATGTTCTCCTAAAATACCAAACACAGTCATTTTATTAAAAGTCTGTTCTGTTATCAGCCAAATTATATTATGTTTAGTTTTATATTCTACATTTTTTGAAAAAAATATTTCAGTGTGTCCTTATAAGGGAAAACGCCACTATACACGGGTCCTACCATGCCAATCTAACGCTGAAAAACAATTACTCCCAGACTTCAGATCACACTCACTCAGAGCAGACACCGAACACTAACTAAAAGTGGGGGCGTGGCCACACTGTGTTGGGCCTCATTGCAGGTGTGCCCAGTGCGTGATACAACCCTGCATAGTCATGTGCACCATTGGTAGTAAGCGGTACATACCTGTCGTAGTATAGTGTAACACAGTGTTGGCTAACCTGTGACACTCCAGGTGTTGTGGAGCTACAAGTCCCAGCATGCTTTGCCAATATATAGCAGCTTATTGCTGGAAGGGTATGCTGGGACTTGTAGTTTCACAACACTTGGAGTGTCATAGGTTAGCCAACACTGGTGTAACACTACACGGGCAGGCCTGGGCCAAAACTTTGTAACCACCCTCTGTCTCTCTGTCACTGCTGAGGGGAGTATCCTCTATGTTAAGCTGAAATCACTGTCATGTGTGGAACACTTTCAGAATAAAAAATCTTCTCCTATACACGTGAGTATGAGTGTTTACCTGAGGAAAGACAGAAATCTGGAAAATGCGTTGTATTTGATAAGTGGAGAAGTATTTTTATATAAATATATATTTTATACATATTTTTAATTATATGTATTTATGTACTTTGATTTAAAATATTTTCTTCCACTTCTATTAAAAATAAACTTGAGTTAATTAAAAGAACACTCATAAACATGTGTATTAGAAGATATTTATTCTGAAAGTGTTCTACTAGAAGTAGGTAGAAATAATTAGATTTACAACAGGTGATGCAGTTTGGAAAGTCCGGCTGGAGTATTCGAAAACACACTTGAATAAACAAAATTCCTTCTAGGAGGATGTCCTGTTGACGTCACTTCTGGCTTGTCCCGGGACGCTCTTTCTATGTAGCGCCGCGTCCCAGCATGCAGGGCAGTCGGGCGCGTGTGCGCAAATTAGGGATGAGCCAAGTGGCTAATCACTCTCCCCTGTACCTCAGTCAATCTAATTGGCCAATGCTAGTATAAAAGGCAGGAAGGGGCAAATCCTCCCTGACGGTTATAGTCCCTGCTTCTTAGCAAACTTTCCTGCTGTGTTGCTGTTCCTGATATTCCCTCTCTTCTGTTGCTGACTTTTGCTTGGATATTGACGCTGATTGATTGCTTGTGACCTTGACCCCCTACTTGAATTAGACGCTGCTGATTTGCCTGTGACCCTGACCCCTTTGCTTGGACTTAGACACTGCCGTATTGCCTGTGACATTTTTGACCCCTGTCCTGGACCTAGAAGCTACTGTTTTGCCGGCGACCCTCAAAACCTTTGCCAGGATCTTCACTCCACCTCTGTGTGAACACCTGCGCTACATTCTCAGGTATCAGCTCTTACTACTAGAGTACAAGACCTGGGGGCATCAGAGTACTTGTGAGCGCATCTAGCTCTACGGGAAAAGTGGTTCCTATAGGCAAAGACCTCTGAAGCAGTTCTAAGAGTTGATGCCTGGGGCATGAGCCGTAAGATCTTGAATGTGTACATGGCATGAAATCTGGAGATATCCACGCAATGTTGAAACCAGTGTCAAAAAGCTGAGTTAATGGTCATTGGTTTTTATCAGGACAATGACCCCCCCCCCTCCAAAAAAAAAATTCAAAAAGCACCCAGGAATGGTTCATGTAAAGACATTGGACTGTGTGACCAGCAATGACTCCAGATCTAAATCCTGTAGAGCACCTGTGGAGATGGGAGAAAGC
This sequence comes from Mixophyes fleayi, assembly GCF_038048845.1. Lineage (NCBI taxonomy): Eukaryota > Metazoa > Chordata > Amphibia > Anura > Limnodynastidae > Mixophyes > Mixophyes fleayi. The sequence goes on along the minus strand of NC_134404.1, from coordinate 55,876,499 downwards.
CCCTTTATACCCTAAGAAGAGTTGACCATATTACTAGTAGAGACTGTGCTACCAAGTATTAAGTATAGATACTAAGTATAGATACAAATATAAGTATAGATACAAAATAATTTTGTCAATACTATTTCTTTTCATTTTGTGATTTAAAGGGTTATACGGTATTAAATTCAGAACCAAAAACAATGGGTATGTAATATTAACAGAGAAAGAATTAGGGGGACCAAATACTGTAACAAAAAATTTCAACTTAGATGGAATTTTGAGTAATTTGAAAAAAGTGCAAGGATTTCAGTATGTTTGTGGACTGTGTGGGAGGATACTGGGTCACCTGGAGGAACCCACACAAACACAGAGAGAACATACAAACTTCACACAGATAGTGCCATGGTAGGAATTGAACCCATGACCCCAGAGCTGTAAGGCACCAATGCTAACTACTGTGCTGCCCAGAAAAGATTGATTCATTGACTCATGTGGTTTTCGCCATATTCTCCAGCGTGAACTAACAGGAACAACAGGATTAATCAAAGCCATCCCCTGCTTCTGACCACAGGACATTGTTGGCCTATTCTGAATAATCTAGTGTGTGAAAACCCTGGCAGTGTCGCTGCTTCTAATACACCCATGAAGACCTGTTTGGTGCTCAATATTGTGCCTCAAGTCGCTTAAATCCTCTGTGAATTCTTCTTTTCTTTTAAAGGGGTAGAACCCCATTCACACTACAATATTTTTTGCAAGACCTTGACATCTGCAGGGCATGCATACCTGGCCAAGGGTAAGGTATAAGCCCCGTGTGGTCAGCTTACATCCTACCCTGATTCAATGATTATTTATAATTGAATCATGATAAATAATCAGATGAAGCTACCCTTCGAAGGACCTCTACTGTTGATTCTACTGAGGCTTTATATATTTGGGTTACTTACATATGGCGTGTGGACCAAGAATAATATCACCCATGTAGAAATAAATACATCACAGCTTAAAGGTCCTTAGACCGAATTATACCAGTTTTCAGTTCTTGAGGCATGCAATGTAATAGTCTGTTTCATTCTGCTATTAATAAACTGCTGTTTCCTATTTAAATGTTTTTAGCAGTAATGATGGAATTGCTCATCTATTGCATAGAAAACTATCTCTTCAGGCAAAAAAGTTATTTGACATCACTATAGCAGTCTGTAATATTTATGCTGTTCTATGGCTATCAGTTTTCTTTGAACATACATCTATGAATGGTATGTATTATAATTACATTAGTGATGGTCTTGTGAAAGTAAGTGGGTGAATACCATACACTATCTTGTGACACTATTTTATTTTCCTGCAGGCTAACCATACATACTGTACATGTGCAGGACATAATTAGCCATGCGACCGAATATGATTCCACTTAGTAAATCTATGTTCAAAAGGTTTTAAGCACAAACAACATACACTATAGCATCAATGATTACATCTACATCATATTACCTGATTGAGAATGTTATGATAACATTAGTGGAGTTCAAACAGAGTTTTTATATTATTTTCTAAATACAATCAGCAATCCCATGAAAAAACGAGGTGTGTTGTGAATAGAGATGGTCACTGACCCCCGTGTTTTGGTTTTGTATTCGGTTTTGGATCTGGATTACCTTCGTGTTTTGGTTTTGGTTTTGGTTTTGCAAAACCGCCCTTGCGTGTTTTGGTTTTGGTTTTGGTTTTGTTTGGTTTTGTTTTGCTATTTTCGCAAAAAATACCATTTTTTTGGTCTAAAATAACCTAATTTAGTGCTCCACCAGTTTCTTAGATAAGTGGGGTAATTCTAAAGCTAATAAATTATGAAAAAAACAGTTTAATCCCTGGTAGGCCACCCTTAATTCGAACACTTGTCTGCAAATTATACAGACAAACCTGGTTGTCTACCTGCTCCATCTTTGATTATTGGCAATGTAGCCATCGTCTTTGGGTGTATATTACACCCTACACTTGTAGTTGAATATTAAAAAAAAGCAGCCTGCACAGACTGTGGAACTAGAAATTCAAATATACAAAGAAATGGACAAAGGCAGTATGGTATCTGTCTGCATCAGACCCCCCCCATCCACTTGTAGTAAAATAGAAAAAAAAACAGCCTGCATAGACCGTAGAACTAGAAATTCGAATATACAAAGAGATGGACAAAGGCAGTTTGGTATCTGTCTGCATCAGATCCCCTATCCACTAGGAGTAAAATAGAAAACTATTCAGCCGTTATATAATCTAGAATATAAATAGAAATTGAGAAAGGAAATTTGGTATCTGTCTGCATCATAATCATCAACATCCTTATTAGCGCCCTCGTCCCCTCCACAAATCTCCCCCTCATCCTCTTCTATTTCCAAAGTGGCATCCTCAATTTGTGTATCAGCGGCTACACTCGGGCTGTTCAGGTACACATCAGCAGAACTGCTGAAAGGGCCCTTCTTTATGGGTACACTAACAGAATGCTCACGATTAGACACACCACTGGTGGGTGGACTCTCCACAGGGATTGGTGTAATTTGTGAATCAGAGCAAACATTATCCTCTAATGCCTTACTGTTATCTTGCAGCTCGGCTTTGACGCGTAACAGTAGTTGTGCACCAATTGTAGGCTGGGTAACTTTTTGGGATCTGCCACTAATAGCCAAAGGTGAAGGCCTCATTCTCTCTTTGCCACTGCGTGTGTAGAATGGCATGCTTGCAATTTTTTTTTATCGTCACTTAACTTTTGCTCAGTTACACTTCTTTTTCGCTTCAATATAGTAAAAATTTTTTGAGTTTTTGTTTTTTGCACTAATTTGGAAACACTCTGGTGTTTGACATCGCCTTGGCCAGATGATGTACTGGGAACACTAACATCAGGACTGGTGACAGAACCTGGTTGCTCATTCAGATCATATGTGGACTGCTTTGAATCCATTCTGAACGCAAAGCACTGGGGAGTGCTAAAAATTATTTGGTAGATACTGCTGACAGATATGACTTTTGACAGCCAGAAATATTTATGCACAATTATGGGGGACACCCCAAAAGCACTGAGGAGTGCTAAAAATTAGTTGTTAGATACTGCTGACAGATATGACTTTTGACAGCCAGAAATATTTATGCACAGTTATGGGGGACACCCCAAAAGCACTGAGGAGTGCTAACAATTATTTGGTAGATACTGCTGACAGATATGACTTTTGACAGCCAGAAATATTTATGCACAATTATGGGGGACACCCCAAAAGCACTGAGGAGTGCTAAAAATTATTTGGTAGATACTGCTGACAGATATGACTTTTGACAACCAGAAATATTTATGCACAATTATGGGGGACACCCCAAAAGCACTGAGGAGTACCAAATATTAACAAAAAATAATAAACCTCTATCCTCCTCTCTTCTCTAGCGATTTTGGTTAGAGCAATTGCAAGAACAATATTGTATTCTCTGTCCCTGCTCTAATCAGCCTGTGACTACACCCTGCTCTCTCACTCTGTCAAATGGCGATGGATTGCTGTGGAGGCGTGTATTTATAAAGCTGAAGTATCGCGAGAACCGAGCCCCGAGATCCGACGACGTCACGATGACGTTCGGCCTCGATTTGGATTCGGAACGGGCGGGAGAGTACCGAGCTGCTCAGCTTGGTACTCGGATACCCAAAGTTCGGGTGGGTTTGGTTCTCGGGGAACCGGACCCGCCCATCTCTACTTGTGAATCACTGTTTGTTTCTTCAGGCTGCCATTAATGATTTATAATTCTACAGTAAGGTACATAATCACACTATCCAATTTTATTATCTGTATTACCTTTCCATCCTTCATGGCAGTGAAAATGAATGGGCTAACGTGCTAGTCAGCTGAGTAGAGATAGGAAATAAAAACACCCCTGGAAGGAATAGGGTGTGACAACACTTTCCACTCGTGCCAATTTTCCTTTCTCTCAAGCTGAGTAGAGAGTTAGTGTAGTGTAGTATAGGATTATTGTTTTATGAATGGGATGAGCTGTTCCCGGAGTTCCGGAATGTCCCAGTGATGGATCTCTGGGAGTACAAGGTCAGACAGGGGTGCCCTGGATACACTAGTTGCTGGAGGTAGCATAATGTAGGTTGCTTGGGACTTGGAGGATAATAAACAAAACATTTACCTGATGGTATCAGGTAAGAGAGAGGAAGGAGAATATTACCCATTCTCTTGTAGAATAATGAAGTGCACACATGTGCAGTAGGATGCCAGTGCAGGTGTGATCTCACTTACGGGTCACATACATTGAAGACCGGCAACCAGGTGATTTCAGCATGTATCAACTCTGAGCAACATCTGGGCATTCAGCACAGTGCAGGTGCTACATATCTTATCATTATTGAGGAACGTCTCCCAAAAAGCTGAAAGGTGTCCATCCCAAGTAAACCTCTACTTACGGATGCTTTTTAGGCTAGATTACTTTCAGCTAGTTATTCCTTTTCCTTCTCTAGTTTTCCTAGTCTTTCAGAGCCTTTGAAGTAAAAGAAAGCAAAAAGTCATATCATAAAGTTTGTGGAGCCTGTGACAAGTCTTTACCTGTGAATTATGAAGGGGGCTCATGTTTGGCTTGTATTCCCCAAGCCAAAATAGCTACAGATTAGATAAGGAGTTAGCGTCATTTATGAAGAAGAAGCCAATGACCGAAACCTTTGTTAGTAAATAGGACTTATGCGTTATGCAGGGGTAAATGAGACCTAAGTCACACAGCTGTGTGGAACTAGAAGATGTACAACCTGGCTTTTCTACACAGAGTGGTTTATTTATTCCCTTATTGCTCTTCATGGAACATCAGGACAGTGAGCCGGTGAAATTAAAAGAGATCCCAGATCACTTAACCCTGAGGTGGCCAATTTCCTTCTCAAACACATTATTAAACCATGGGGATTGGTGGTACACCCATTTCTTCTATATTCCCTTTTTGAAAGTCATCAGAAGGGCAGAATGTTCGAAGCACATTGCGTTACTAAATAGCTTATTAACAGGGAGTGGCTGGATAAATGTCAGCCTATTCTAAAGAGAAAGCTTCCAAACAGTGCCTAAAATGAATGCAGCTAGTCATCTATGGATATGATTTGTCTTTCTCCCAGGACTTTTCCTTCAACTGTGGTTGACAGAAGACTGGACTTGCAATCACAGAATCGTTTGACTACACTTCCCTTTGTAGGGAAATTTCTTTTTGGTAATAAACTGGACCTTATGATTCAGAAGATAACAGGTGGTAAATCCTTTTATCTACCACAAGACCAAAAAAACAAGACGCTTTCCATCGTCTTTCTCTTGGTAACAATTCAGGGAAGCACAAAGCTATCTGCCTGAGAACTATTTTTAGCCGTATGGTGCTGACTTTCCCAAGCAACCTTTTTGCCCCTCCAGATGCAGCCTCCACTAGGGTTGCAACTCTGAGTTCTACTCCAGACTCTGTGTAAAGAGGTCTGCAAACAGATTAAAATTATTTTCAGCACTTCAAAAGACACTACGGAAATAGGGTTTTCAATTGCTGTTCCAAAAACGTATTTTTTTCAGCCCAGGTATGGGTGCCCTCAGGTTCTTCCTATAGCCACAAGTGAAAAGTATTGTTAACAATGGTCCTCCCATGATGGACCCATCATCTATGGTTGATATTGGTTTTGTGAAAGGCTTCTTAAACTTTGTTCAGCTGTTGAGCAACAAGTAATACGTTCCTAATTCAAAACCCCCTTTTGATGGTCTAAAAATTGATCTTTGTTAAAGCACAGGGGAGTTTCTGATAACGTGATTGACGTTCTGATGCAATCAAGAAAACAAAAATATGCATCTGTTTACTATAACATTTAGAAGAGGTAGATCCTGTGGTGTGAACCCAATCAGGTGGATCCTTCCTCTTCTACCACATAATCTTGTTCAGTATGATCCAGATTATGAAAATAAGCCTCGGCGCTTCATAACATTTTTTACTACTTAAAATAATACAAATATTCCTGAAAGTTACGTGTCAGCTCCCACAATACATAAGATCATACAAAACCAGAGAGCAGAGAGGAAGGGATTCTGGCGGGGACTTGACTCCTGGCAGCAGCGGCTCATCCACTGTGTAGGTTTCAAGAACATTTTAGAAGGGCCAGGATTACGTAGAGACCTCAGTTTGTTTAATGGTCCATATAATATCTAACCATTGGATTTGGCCCTATTCGGAGATTCGCCTATGAGGATCACAGATAAGCCTCATTTATTAATTGTACGCCGTTTATATTGAAAAATATTTAATTCATGGTGTTTAATAATATTACACTATGAGCGCTCTCTGGCTCTATTCGTATTTCTATTTCTAGATCGCTTCCTTGTTGGTTGGGGTGTCTTGAGTCTGAGTAGCTGCTATCAAGTCAAAGAAAACAACATTTTGGAGCACTTATTTCAGAACTTTTGTTTCAATATATATATTATATAAAAGCCTAGCGGCGTGTTTTACAGTGTGTGTGTGTGTGGAAAAAACTACCGACAGAGTGCTCAAGCTGCAGCGCTACCTGCTGGGCGGTGTTATATACTACACTGACCTACTAAATTCTTAGCATTATCTAATATATAAAAGCCTAGCGGCGTGTGGGTGTGGCGATGAAGACGACAAGAACCTTTTTAACACCTTAAGTAGCTTGATTTGACTAGAATGCATGAGTATCATGCACGGGTTAACTTGTGTATATATATATATATATATATATATATATATACATATATATATATATTTATATATATATATATTAAAACAAATAAAGAGGGTTCGTAATGTATGTAAAAAGAGATTTAATATCACCAATCACAATATCAATAATAAATTCTCAGTTTTAAATGCTGAATATAATATTATGGCTCAGTCTGCATAATAAGGGATGTCAAGTACAATTTACAATGAAGCACATAAAGAACACATACTCTATAATCAAAGATAAATTAAACTCCCTCTAATAATAGAAGTTGTCTCCAAAACCAGTCAACGGGAATAGTGTGATTCCAGAAAACGTTAAATAGTTTCCTAGAATGAAGATATGTAGTAATCAGCATTGCTGGTGGTATTTCAAAGTTCTAATGAGAACATCACCTTTGGCATTCTCAGTAATGTGGAAGTAATATATGAAATAAAAGCAGATAAGCAGAGGAGGTGAGTGGCCAGCACACCTCACTCACCGCTACAGTGTCCGTGGAGAAGACTTTAAACTTAGCTGCAGCAAAATGACAGTAGGGTCCTTAGGAACGAATGGAACCCTATAATGAGAAGCAAAGCCACGTTGCCCCATCTCACCCTCCACAACTTTGACTGCAGAGGGGAACTTGTGCTTGGCTGCGGAAGGTCAAAACTAAGTTCTCTAAGGACGCCATGTCCCCTGATGCAAAGCAAGACGACAAAGCTTCCAGAGACTGCAATTTTGCATATCTCACTTTCCCAAAGATATTAGTCAAGTAATTTACGAATTTCGTCACAGTTGTGAGTTTTTCAGAGATAAGTCTACCTCATGTTTTGTGAGGTTATAAACTGTCTTTAGATGCAGGGCTGCCAATCACAGCACTCTATCAATAAGGGAAACTCAACTGAGGTGTTAGTGTTGATCTGAGAGAATGAAAATTGAAACAAAAACAAAAAATATAATAAAATGAATCCCTCTACATACAGTTAGGAGCCTAAAATGATAACAAAATATATAATAAACTAAAGTAACGGCTAGAAACTTTGCATAAAGTTACGTTTAATAGACGTATAAACATGGCATCTAAGCACTCTTCATATAAAATTTAACGTATTGAGTGGAGGCCCTTAAAGCGATTGAATTCAAAATTAGATTACATAGAATTAGATGCCTCGAACAGTCCTAAACCCCTTTGTCGACACCTACAGTTTCTAAAATAAACTCCCCTAAATAATCTAAATATAAACAAAAGACAAATCTATAACCTACCAGGTATAGACTCAATTCCTAAGGAGGGAATGAATAAAATCTACCCTAAAAATATTTTATTATACAAAATTTTATTTTCAAGTCCAGCTGCTGTTCTTAAGAGGAACACCATTCACCTTCACAGTTGTAAAAACGTGCATCAATAAAAACAGAACAGCACTAGTAAACTCAATACTATAAGATGTAGAATCAAAGAAATAGTTTTGTTTAAATAAATGTGAATATGTATCTGTAAGAATCTTAAAAGTTATTTAAAGTTGGCAGAATAACGTGTGGAAGACAAATTGGAGTTGATTTAAAATGAAAAAAAGCTTCTCTTTAGCAAAAAACATACAGTCAAATCTTAATCACAGAATTTAAAATGAATATATATAGTATATAATATATGAATCAATTAAAAGCTAATACAAATCTTTTAGAAAGCAAGAGACATTTATAACGTTTGTGCAAAAGTACGTGTGTAAGAAAAAATGGAAACTTGATGCAAACATCAACCGAATTAGGAACTCCTGTAGTCCCAAAATACCTGGAAAACTTTGAGCCACATGAAACTTTTTGAAAATTGTATAAGTCTTTAAGGAACATATGGGTCCCAGCATAATTCTCAGTATCTTTAATATTCGCAAACGGAGATAATTACTACTATACCAAGAAGTGCACAAATCTGTTTTTAGATCCTCCACAACCGACAAACATGGGTTTTAATCCCATATTGCAATTAGACATAATATTTGAAAAGCGATCAACTTACTCCTTACTATCGAACCTTAGTTTCAAAAGATATAGATCCTTTGTTTAGTACATTGTCTCTGCTTTTTTGCACGCTTGCTTCCTCTGGAGAATTCAGAAAGACAGACCAGTTGTCCAACTGACAGGACATTGGCAAGACCATTAAAAAAGATTCTCAAAATATGAATAAGGGACGTTGTGGTTATATCAGTGGGAGGTGCATAAGCCCACTAGGTGACCTTGGTATCTAGAGATTCTTAGAATGCAAAGGCAAGGAGAGATGAAGATACAGAAATGCAAAAAAAACAACTGTAAAAACAGTAGAACACAATTACAATATTTAAAACAACACCCAGAAGTGTCCCCACAGCATCCCAGAGTTAACAATATAGCATCCGCTACAAAGTTCAATAGAACAAGTTATACAGCCTCCAGGCAGAGCCGGATTAACAATAGGGCTAAAGGGGCTACAGCCCAGGGGCCTCGGGCATATGGGGGGCCCTCCGGCATTCATTGGGTCGGGGGCGTCTCCGCCCCAGCTTTGACTGTCACCTGTTCAAGGAGAATGGTAGGCAGCTAACAGCAAATGTTATGCTGTTAGCTGCCTGCTGCCACTGTAGGACTTACGCGGTGCGCAGTAATCTCCTTACTGCGGAGATCTTGTGAGAGTAAGACTATGGGGGGGGGCTCATGGCTGGGGGGGGGCCTCACAGTACCCTTAGCCCAGGGGCCTTCCTTCCCTTAATCCGGCCCTGCCTCCAGGCCAAGCTGTATTTCCTGTACTTTGAATGGGGGTGCAGTCCTGGTGAGTAACAGCAGATTGCTCACCAGGCCAAGGCTGTGAATGAGTTCCTGAAGGCTAAGCTATAAGTACGCTTTCCTCTTCTCCACTGTGAGTATACTTTTCCTGACTGCACTGTAAGATACAATTCTCCCGCCAGAGCTGGGAATCCTGTCTCTTACCCTTAATGGTCCCTGTTGTATGGTGGGAATCTGAGCCTCAGGGGGGGCAAACTCCCGAGCAGCTCCCGATGGAGTGGAGATTTCTCCAAGGCAGATTGTCCTCCGTAAGGTGCCAGAAAGCCTAAAGATGCATTCCACTAGTAATGGTAGCTACCTTCAGAAAGATGATCATTACTTCATACCATCACCAGACATTTTCTCCTGCATTTGAAGACTTCTACGTAGGCTCAGTTTGAAAGAAAAATCCTTCAAACACTTGTTCACAAAATTTTACCACTTTGCATATCAGTGTTGATTTATGCTTTAGTCGACCCTACATTTATTTAATGCTTGGACATATCCCGTTGATTATTGCTGCCATGGAGGATGAAAAGGAAGAAAATTGTTACCTGATAATTTTGTTTCCTTGATATACTCTATTGCTTTTTGATGCATTTATTTTATTGCACTACCAATTTTATTTTTGAAATTTATCAATAAATACTTTTTTTTAACTACGTATTGGTTTTTGTTGTTGCCCAATAAGTGATACAGCTATAGCTTTTTGCTTAATAAAAGGTTGGTAAATTATAGCATATGTATCTATGAATGTTTTTGACTAAATGCAATATATATTTATAATAATGGTTTGTTTTCTTGATAAAAGTCATTTGGATAATATGTGTGTCTCAGCAGGAAAATAGCTTAGAAGACAATAGTGATCTCTACTTATTTTAATTACAGCCACATCAAAAGTTTGCTACAAGCGCGATAAAACTTTGCATTGAGTAGATGTTTACTTTCCTCCTGATCTTGACAAACATTTCTCAGTTTCCGGAGAGTATTCCTCAGGAGACATGACTCATCCAACGATTACATTATGGTATTTCCTACATTTAATGTAGCAGTGATCACCTTTCCAAATATTGTACTATGAAGTCACATCTTTATGTACACACAACCCCAAGAACCATTTAACCTCTGAGCATTCATTTGATGTGACAGGCTGTGCTGATTACACCAAAATTTCCTTTTCAGAAACAAAAGATGCGCTGTGAGGGAAATTAATCTATTTATAAAATAAACAGCCATGTAATATACTTACATATATATATTCATAACTGCATACAATCTCTTATAATTAGATACAAGTTAAATTACACAAATCATTACGCATACTAAAATGCAGAAAAAATTATTAGAACTTTATTTAAACAAAGTAACAAATACTTAGGGCGAGGAAAGGTAAACAGAACTAAAAAGTTAATATATAAATAATATGCAATACAATCTTAAATCAGAAAAATCTGTAAAAAAAAGAAAAGAAAAAAGTATTGCTTTATATAACCAAGATAATGGGTTCAATCCTCACGTAACAAATTGTGGGCACTGACATTGAAATTCCTTCGTACTCCTTTGGCTAGGAAAACATCCAAAACACTGTCTAGATACAGACATATGAGTGAAAGTGGATTTTTATACCTACAATAAATCTGTTTCTCTTATTCCATCTGGGGGACACTGCTACCGTAGGTTTTTTTGAGGGGAGCTGTTAGGCTGCCGGTCTCGTAATAAACTTACAGAACTAGTGGTAGAGGTGTTCGCTTATAGCAGCCGCCTTTCCCATAGAGCTTGATGTGCTCACAGGTACTCGGATGCCCCCAGGTCTTAACTCTATTGTAGTGTAAGTGTATTAACAAAACCACAGCAGCAGCGCCGGAGGAAGCAATTCAGATGATAACGGATGGTCATATGTAAACCGTGGTCAGGGGTCCGAAGCAAGCAGAGTAGTCAAAGACAGGCCAATAGGTCAGGGCTGGCAGTAAGCAGGGATATCCAAATAACAAGCAGAGGTCAGGGCAATCAGAGTTCAAGCAGGTCCAAAAAAAAGCCAAGGTCAAAACAGGAAATCTATCAGGAGTTAGCAACTCAGCACACAGCAGGTCAGCTATCCACAGGGAATTAAATGCTATAACCAGCATGGAGGCTAAGCCCTCCCTGCCTTAAATACTAAATGCAGCCAATCAGCAACAGGGATTTGTATGACATAATCAGCCCCCCAAGCGCTGCTTAATTAATGTAATGACATCTAATTAGCCCACAGGCTTTAATGCAATCAAGGCGCACGTGCCCAGCTGCCCTGTGTTGCCGGGACGCAGCGATCTGACAGGTCGGTGTCCGTCCATTGCCCTAGCAATGGTAGGGCCGGAAACCGGAAGTGACGTCCTGATCGCCAAGGAAACGGTCGGGATGCCGGGGACAGAGGAAGGCGAGTCGCGGCGGTGCCCGCAGCAGCCGCGGCTCATAAGAGTACCCCCCCATGAGGAGGGGTTAAGGAACCCCAACACCCCGGTTTCCTGGGAAATTGGTTGAAGAACCTCCTGATAAGTTTGTCAGCATAAAGGCGCTTCCGAGGGACCCAGGAACGTTCTTCCAAAACACAATTTTTTCATTGAACTAAAAAATGGACTTGTCTTTTTTAGAATCGAGATTTTTTTCGATCACAAATTCCTGATGTCCATCCAGATTAAGTGACCGAGTTTTCGGAGGCTGAAAACATCGAAACTGACTTGAGTAGAACACGGGTTTGAGAAGAGAGCAATAAAAAGTGTTTGGAAATCTCAGGGAGCAAGGAAGTTTTTACCTTAAGGCCACAGGATTAACTTGTTTGATGATAGTGAAGGGTCCAATGAATTTAGGCCATATGGAGGGAGGTCTCTGAAGCACTGTAAGGACCACGTTCAGGTACAAGGACGTTGTAGGTGGAATGTAACCCTTGAAGGCAGGTCCTTACCTCTGGCATGTCCGCTATTTTCTGCTGGAAAAAGATGGACAAAGCCGACACTTGCACTTTTAGGGAATTTAGCCACAGACCCGCCTCTAAGCCATCCTGAAGAAAGGCCAGGAACCGGGAATGCCTATGCTCAGACCACTTTATGTAGGTGCACCACACTCAATGGTAAATATGGGCTAGGAAGCTGGCCTTTGCCCGTCTTCGTAGCCCACAACATATTGTCCACTACTCTGGAGGAGAAACTCTTGGACTGCCAGTGCTTCACTTCAACAGCCACGCTGTTAAAGCCAGCCGAGGCAGGTCCTGGCATTGAAAAAGACCCTGTAGTAGAAGGTCGTCGTGGACAAGCAGACGACATCCTGGACCTACTGCCATGTGTAGCATGTCTGTGAACAACACCAGGGGCCAATCGGGAGCCACTAGGATCAGTGGCAACCCTAGTCTGACCTGACAGAGAACTCTGGGAAACATTGAGAGGAAAAAGGTATCCCGACTGGAACTCCCACCACATGGTCATGATATGCACCGCAACCGACAGGGGATCCCTGGCTCTCAAGCAGAATCTGGTCATCTGGCGGTTGTGGCGAGATGCCATAAGGTCTATGTCGGGTAGACCCCACTTCTGGACCAGCAGCTGGAAGATCTCCGGATGGAGAGACCACTCCTCCAGCAGCATTGCATGGCAATTGCGGTAGTCGACCTCCCAATTGTCCACTCCGGGAATGAAGACTCCCGATATAACCCACGTCAATATCTGAGCAGCCACTTTTATGGCTCCGGCACTCCTGATACCCCCCTGCTGGTTGACATATGTCACAGCAGTGGCTTAGTTGGACTGGAGTCCCCTGAAGAAGTGACTGAGGAGCTTGAAGGGCCAGTAACATAGCCTTTAATTTCAACATATTTATCAGAAGAGAGGACTCTCGAGCTGACCAAGTCCCCTAGATGCGGAGATGAAGTCACGCAGCACCCCAACCCTGAACAATGGCATCCGTTGTGATCAGAGTCCAGGACCACGGTGCAAAAGACCTGCCCATGGTCAAATGATCCTGTACCAGCCACCAGCGAAGTGATAGACGGGACTTGGGTGACAACTGGTTCTTATGGGAATCCAAGAGAAGGGAGCCTGACCATTTGCTTCAGAGGTCCCATTGGAAGGTGTGAGAATGGAACCTCCTGAAAGGGAGTGTCTCGAATGTGGAGACAATTAGTCCCAGAAGCCGCATGCAGAGGAGCATGGAAGGGGCGATGGATGGTTAGAACCTCACCATGATCTGGGGGGAATGCACTTTGTGTTATGGGAGAAAGATCTTTTGTGCCCTGGTGTCTAGGAATATCATTCATTGACAGGGTGTCAACTGAGATTTTGGGAGATTATCCACACATGTTCTTCCAGAACCCAGATGGTGAGGGCCAGGTGCTGGCACAGAAGGTGATCGGAGGCTGCCTTGATCAGTAGGTCTTTCAGGTAAGGGACGATGTTCACCTCCAAGGAACGTAGCTAGGCGGCCATGACTTTTGTGAAGACCCTTGGCACCATAGAGAGGCCAAAAGGCAGTTCCTGGAACTGATGAAGAGAGTTCTCCACTGTAAAGTGGAGTAGGTACTGATGGCCCTCTCAGATGAGCATATGGAGACAGGCATTGCGAATATCGTTGTACACCATAAACTCTTGCGGCTCCAACCTGTTCATTACCAAGCAAAGCGACTGCATGGCACATCGCTGCTCATTTCACAGGATTGAGGGAAGACCAGTGGCAAAGAGAGGGTGGGGGGCTCCACCCAGGGATTCAATCATGTAGCCTATCTGCATGAGTCCCAATCTTGTGAGAACGCCGCCCAGTGATCTCTGAAGGGCAGCAGGTGTCCCCCTATTCCCACAGCCGCGAAAGGAGGGGGGTCCCTTCAGGTTGTTGGTTTGTCTGGTAGTTTGGGCCCTGGAAACCTCGTTGAGTAGAAGGACCTGCCTCTCTGGAAGAGGCTCCTGGTCGTGAAGGGTCAGCCCCTGGTCGACTGACCTCTAGATGACGAACCACCCCGAAAGGGCTGGTGAAAGGAGCCGAACCTTGGAACCCGAAGTCCAGGAACATTCACCGTGAGGAAGGTGCTCTTTCCCCCTGTAGTCTGAGAGATGTTATTGTCTAATTCCGGGCCAAAGAGGACTGAACCAAACTACGGAAGAGCCTCCAGTGACTTTTACGATTCAGTATCGGTGTCCCAGGACCATAACCAGAGGCTCCTTTAGGCTGCAATGAGATGCTGAGACTGATGATGAAATAAAGGCTGCATTTTGAGCCGCCTCATACAGATATCCTGAAGCCTACTTCAAATGCATAACCAGGGGGAGAAGTTCTGAGTCCTGTATCCCTCCGGCCAGCTGGTCGGCCTACGTATTTATCGCCCTAGCAACCCATGCAGAGGACAGCATCGGTCTAAGTGAAGTACCTACCACCAAATAGATGGATTTAAAGAAGCCCTCTATCTTGCAGTCGGTGCCATATTGAAGGGCCACTGAATCTGGCACTGAAAGTGTAGGATGATGATCCAGCCTAGCCACCAGCGTGTCCACCCTTGGTACCAGTTCCCAGCAGTCAAATTCTTCTGCCTTCATCGGGTAAAAGGCCGCCATTGAAGGGACTAATAGAAGGGGACAGTGGGGAGAGCAGCCGCCAATGCTGGGATTTCCGCTGGGCAAGCAAGCAGCTGGACTAGTGCCGATACCGATTGTGCCAGCTTAGCCGCCCACACCAGTTCCTCCATCTGGGGTGTGGCACTTCCCTGGGCTTTCTTGCCCCTGGCCCCCACAAACCGCACCCGGGTCCTGCTGTTCACTGGGAAGTTTTGTTTCACATTTGGAACAGGTAAAGTATTTTACAAGGTATGCCTTCCCCTTGTCAGACATAGTTCTGAGTAGGGTATCACAGCCTATACAATTACAGAAAAATGCAGTTAACAGACCAATCACACAAGTGTACAGAATGTTTCACAGAAGATGCTAAGCTTGTCACTATCAACCAAAGCAGTATGCTAGAATAGTTTGTTATCTATTATATCCTAAGGATTTCCCTTGTCAGTAACAAAACTCTTTTATACAAGTTATAAAATATAATAAATACAATAAGAATAGCAAGCTACAAAGCCTTCCAAGCAGCCCAGTACAAGTACAGCTAGGTGGGAGAGGAGCCCGTCACAATGTGAACTCCGATGCAGTCTCTTTAAGGAGTGTCCTGCTGTCCCTTTCTGGTTATTCTTCCCACTTCAAGGAGGACACCATCAGGCTGGCTAAGGTGGGGCAGCTCCTTTGCATCTAGCTCCACCCTCTGAACAAGTTGTCTTGCAACCTCTCTATGCCTGGCACTGGCCGTTTGCGCTGTGGCTTTTTATAGTGGGGGCGGGGCTATGGTGACGCAACAATGTCAACACGACCTCCTCTCCTGCCCCATGTCACATGAATCTTAAAAGTTGACATGTACGGAGATGGTGATCACCATCTTCCGAATCTCGGCGTTCTCTGTCTAATTGAACCGCTGGTCATCGCAGCAGTAAGTGATCCTGGTGGTCCTGCAGTCTCTGTGTAGGGCTCTAGTGTTAAAGCAGTCACAAAACCGCTGTCACCACCTGAACCGTGCGGCACTGCCAGTGAGAGCTGTCCAGCTCTTACCTATGTGACAGCCGCATCCATCTGTGGAAGTAACTAGTGTGCTGTCTGACAGTGAAGCCAAAAAAGTATATTATGAAAAAAGATAAAATGATTAAAATAAAATAAAATGATATAAAATATGCAGCAAGTGAAAAGTATGCCCAACAGCTTGGGCACTTATTAAAGACTGGGGCTACAATGGGGTTGCAGAGGGGAGGAGTCTGTCAGCAAGTTAGATTAAACAATTAACTAGTTAATTGCCAACTCTATGCGCTCTTCATACAACCCATGATAGCCGTGTCCCCCTGATTGGATGAAAGAGAAACAGTTTTTTAATCTTGCATATATAGCCGTTTTGACTTTATTAGCATTGTTAAGATATATAAATAGTGCTTAATGGAGTATGATCCTCAAATCCAAAACTTTACATAATCTCTGGAAATGCCCCTTAATAGCAAAATGTAATTATTAGAGGCTGTTTCCATCCAAATCTAAAAACAATTAGGTTTAGGTGATAATAGGTAATAGAATACACAGTCTTACTTACCGGTGTTTTACAATTCAGGCTGGGACTGGTAAGACATATTGGGAGACCCAACAAATTGTAGGAACCATAAAGCACCTGCAAAAACAACTACATATTCTATTTCAAATTAGGGATGTGCACCGGCGACTTTTGGTGTCTCGTGTTTTGTGTTTTGGATTCGGATTTTTGTGATGTTTTGGGTTCGGATTTGTTTCGCAAAACACCTGCCGAAAGGTTTTGGTTCGGATTTAAGGTTTTGGATTCGGATTTTTTTTGAAAAAAGCATAAAAAGTTCAAAAATCACGTTTTTGGGCTTATTTTCACTCCTACGCTATTATTAACCTCAATAACATTCATTAACAAGCATTTCCACTAATTTACAGTGTATTCTGAACACCTCACAATATAGTTATTAGTCCAAAACGTTGCAACGAGGTATCTTTCTGGACTGCGTAGAGGAGTGGTCCCCCAATATAATAAGAAAACCATCAACTGGTCTTAATCGCACCAAAAAATGTACCTGGACTGCGTAGAGGAGTGGTCACCACAATATAATTTAAAAACCCTGAACTTGTATGATTCGCACCAATAAATGTATCTGGACTGCGTAGAGGAGTGGTCACCACAATATAATTTAAAAACCCTGAACTTGTATGATTCGCACCAATAATTGTATCTGGACTGCGTAGAGGAGTGGTCACCACAATATAATAAGAAAACCATCAACTGGTATGAATCGCACCAAAAAATGTACCTGGACTCCGTAGAGGAGTGGTCACCACAATATAAATTAAAAACCCTGAACTTGTATGATTCGCACCAATAAATGTATCTGGACTGCGTAGAGGAGTGGGTCACCACAATATAATAAGAAAACCATCAACTGGTCTTAATCGCACCAAAAAATGTACCTGGACTACGTAGAGGAGTGGGTCACCACAATATATGATAGTAGCTGCTGCTACTGATGCAGCTGTTGCTGTTGCTGCGGAAGGCGATGCATCTACCCAGTGGGCTGTCACAGTCATATAGTCCTTCGTTTGCCCAGAACCACTTGTCCACATGTCCGTGGTTAAGTGGACAGTGGGTACAACCACATTTTTAAGAGCACTGAGCACACTTGATCGTACTTCTCTGTACATTTTTGGTATCGCCTTCCTAGTGAAGTGGAATCTCGACGGGATTTGGTACCGGGGACACAATACCTCCATCAACCCTCTAAATCCCACTCCACTGATGGCGGACACCGGGCGCACGTCTAACACCAACATTGCAGTTACAGCCGCAGTTATAAGCTTTGCAATAGGGTGACTACTATCGTATTTTGTGGTCATGGCAAACGACTGTTGGACGGTCAATTGTTTTGTGAAAGACTTAGCGGTCTTACGACTTTACCTCTGGGAAGATGACCGACTAACAGCAGCAACAGCAGCAGTGGCAGTAGTAGGCGTACCGCTGCAGGATTCCTCGGATGAATCCCGTATTGGAGAGGACTCAGTCTGGCTGCTGACTTGGGCTGCAGGACTGAATGTGATGGAGATCGTGGAGGAAGTTGATGAGGAGGGTGTTGCTGGTGTGCATCCAACTGGACCACGGGATTAAGATGTACTTGTACCGATGACGGTCCTAGCCCCAGTTCCTGAACTAACCACTGAACTATGAAGGTTATTCAGGTGACGTATAAGGGAGGATGTCCCTAGGTGGGCAAGATCCTTACCCCTGCTTATTTGAGCTTTACATAAGCTACATATGGCCATACATTGGTTGTCCGGATTTGGATAAAAATAACTCCAGACCGAAGAGGTGCATTTTTTGGTCTTCTGACCAGGCATGACGATAGGCTTTTTCATCCCATAGACATCAGCTGTTTCCCCCCCTGGTGCCTCATTTACAATAACCACATCACCATCCTCATCATCAAGTTCCTCCACAGCGCCAGCTACATCATCAATAGCCTCCTCCCGAGACACCTCTTCCCGTACAGTGATGGGAAGGTCAGGCTTGACAACCACCAACACCCTTGGACTCGCCTTGGGGATTTGTGATAATTTCTCTTTAGAAGGCAGAGTTGTTTGCTGTTTTGTTGCTGACAGCATAACTCTCTTCAATTTTTTTGTAGGGGGGGGGGAGGAGGAGGAGGGCTAAGATCCTTGGGTGAAGATGGACCACTAGTCATGAACACGGGCCAGGGCTTAAGCCGTTCCTTGCCACTACGTGTCGTAAATGGCATATTTCCAACTTTACGTTTCTCCTCAGATGATTTTAAGTTTCTCTTTTTGCTTTTTTTTGAGAACTTGGGCTTTTTGGATTTTACATGCCCTGTACTAGGAGATTGGGCATCGGGCTTGGAAGACGACGTTGATGGCATTTCATCGTCTATGTCATGACTAGTGGCAGCAGCTTCAGCATTAGGAGGAAGTGGGTCTTGATCTTTGCCTACTTTATCCTCCAAATTTTTGCTCTCCATTATATGTAGCACAAGATACTGCAGAATGTGTGAACTTGGTAATATTGCAGTACCAATGGGCTTATACTGCAGGATTGGTTTTGCAAATTTTGTTGTAATTTAAAAATTATTTTTTTGTATTTTTTTTTATAACTTTTTTTTAATTTTTTAAACACTTGGGAATATTGGGGAAATAACTATGCCCTTAGAAGCACAAAGCACGGGACACAGGACCACTGGACTGAACAGGACACAGCACACAGGACCCAGCAGCACCACTGAACTCAAAATTGACAGAGCACAGCACACAACACCACTGGACTGATACTGCAGAATGTGTGAACTTTGTAATATTGCAGCAGTACCACTGGACTTTTACTGCTGAATGTGTGAACTTGGTAATATTGCAGTACCAATGGGCTTATACTGCAGGATTGGTTTGGCAAATTTTGTTGTAATTAAAAAAAAATTAAATTAGTTTTTTGTATATTTTTTTTATTAACTTTTTTTTTAATTTTTTAAACACTTGGGAATATTGGGGAAATAACTATGCCCTTAGAAGCACAGAGCACGGGACACAGGACCACTGGACTGAACAGGACACAGCACACAGGATCCAGCAGCACCACTGAACTTAAAATTGACAGAGCACAGCACACAGCACCACTGGACTGATACTGCAGAACACAGCACAGCACAGCACAGAACTAAACAGCACAGCACGAGATATAGCAGGACAGAGGACCACCTAACACACCCTCCCTCTACCCTGATCAATGCCCGAGTGAAGATGGCGGCGACTAGCGGGGAATTTATAGGATCCGAGTATCGCGAGATCCGACAACGGGATTATGACTCGGAGCCTCACTTTCAAGTTTTCATTTGGCGCCAATACCCGGATCTGTCTCGGATCCGACTCGGATCGGCAACGTTCGGGTGGG
The DNA here is from genome assembly GCF_038048845.1 of Mixophyes fleayi. Taxonomy (NCBI): domain Eukaryota; kingdom Metazoa; phylum Chordata; class Amphibia; order Anura; family Limnodynastidae; genus Mixophyes; species Mixophyes fleayi. The sequence continues at coordinate 55,856,545 of NC_134404.1, read as the reverse complement.
CTCGGATTCAGGAAATCCGAGTGCGCTCATCTCTATTTAAAAGTCACCTGATTCCACCCTAACCTAATAATAGTCAGTCAGTGCTGTCTGGATTGGCTGAGGCCATCTAGTTTCTCCTGGTAACTGGATGGGTTTTATTTTTCTTATATATGCTGGCTACAGCACCTTACTTACCTGCAATGTGAGTGTGCCGAGGTACACGATAGTACGAATAGTCACACCCTGTGGGGCAGAAAAAATAAAGTTGCCCCTAGTCCTACCAGTTGTGGAAATAGTAATATACTCATCCAATGCAACTGGGGTCTTAGTACTGGTGCTCAAATAGGTGGGATGATCAAGATGGTCATACCAATCCCCTCAGTGCTGGTTGGGGGACAGTCTCTCCTATGCAGTGCTGGAGCCAACTGGAGGTAAAGGGGTATAGAGAACAAATGGATTGGAGCCCAGTGCCGTCCATTCCCTGCTGCATTAGAAACTGTTTTGGCTGGGCAGCACTAGGCTAAAATCCATGTGTTCACTATACCTCTTTACCTCCAATTGGCTGCCCCACAGGGTGTAGCTATGTGTCCCCAACCTGGCACTAGGCAGCACAAGCATGACTGAGACCTCCAATGTTGGCCAAGGGGCAGTCAAGAATATGTAGAGAAGGTCTCCCAAATTCCACACCCTAGCATCCCACTGCGGTTAACTACAAAGATTTCTGTGACTTTGCAGGATAAATATAGAATGTGTGGTGCAATGTAGAGCAGTACAACTTTCCTGTGAAACAAACTTGAGACAATACATTTTAGTAAGAGGGACATTTAAAAAAAAAGATTGGGTCTATTTTCTGAATAACCTTGTTTATCTTTGTTTGTTATAGAATCTAAGACTTACCTGTGCTCGATTAAATTCTGTAGCCCTTTCTGCCTTTGTGGTGGGCACTCTGCATATATTCTAGCTCAAACATCATTATGCTGACATCAGTGTGTTTGTCACTCACTGGACCGTGAGTGCCTCTGCGCTGGTGCGTGGCTCCCTAGCCTTCCTGCCGGCACCTATCCTGAACCGCGGCCATCCCGATGGTCTGCGCATGCGCAGCTCCCAAGAACTCATGTGACTGTTGCTTTTAATCCAAATTGGTTGATCAGGCAACTCCCTATTTAAGGCACCTGTGTGCATTACCTCATTGCCTGATCTTGGAGTCTCATTCCCTGTGAGTCTCTGAAGGTGTCCCCTGTGTTCTACTAGTGTCTTCAGTTTCCTGCTGATTCCTGATCTACTCATCGCTGGTTTCCATACCCGCTACTATCTCCTGTGTACTACTAGTGTCTTCAGTTCCTGTGGATTCCGTGCTTCTCATCGCTGGTTTCCATACCTGCTACAGTCTCCTGTTTCCTGCCTGTGTCCTCAGCTGGACTCTGATTACCGGATCTACTAACCTGTGGTTCCTACACTCGTCTCTGCCGTCCAGCGTCTCTGCAGTTCCTGCATCTCCCTGTGGACAGACTGTTCTACTGAATAGCGGTATGCCTATCTGTTATTGACTTTCTACGTTTACTCTGCATATCCGCTAGGACAAGTTTGCACGTTCAGCAGCGGTATCCATACCCGCTATAGACTGTTATTGTTACGCTGCATACCTGTTTGGAATTTACCGTACTACTCAGTCGTTATATGCATAACTGTGATTGACTATCCATTATTGGCCTGCATATCTGTGCTGAGCAAGTCTCTACCAAGCAGCGCACACATACCGTTATATAGACTTTGTTGGATACGCTGCATACCTTTTGGGATCAAGTTCCTCTGTGCTCTCAGTGTCTGCATCCTATTATCTTTGTATGCTTCCACTCATCAACACTTGTACACATCCTCACCTATTAAGCAGTGGTACAACTTGCTATACGCAGACCACTGACTTCCCCGCTACCTACCTGCACCTGGACAAGTCTTCTCACCATAAGCAGTGGTACAACTTGCTATACGCAGACCACTGACTTCCCCGCTACCTACCTACCTGCACAAGTCTCTTCACCATAAGCAGTGGTACAACTTGCTGTACGCAGACCACTGACTTCCCCGCTACCTACCTGCACCTGGACAAGTCTTCTCACCATAAGCAGTGGTACAACTTGCTGTACGCAGACTTCCCTGCTACCTCCCTGCATCTACTCACGTCCATCCTGATCTCCGTGTTCAAATCTGCCTTTCCACTATATCAGCTAGACGCTGATTCATTGACCAAAGATTGCTGCAAGTCACTGACTTTCCTATTATTTATTGGCATTCTCTCTCCATCTGCTGTGATATGTTCCGCTAGTCACCCCGCTACCAGAGGACCGTTGTGAGAACTTCACTACTCTGGTAAGCCCAGTCATCTGGTGAATTCCTGGGCAAGAGTCCTAGTGCCCGTGACAGTGTTTCAAACTTACAACACAAATAGGTAGATTCGGTGTAACCTGTACTTAACAGTAATTGAAAGTCAGTCACTGTTAGAGTCAGCTTATGCTAGACTAGATCTTACACTACTCTAATCACAAGTTTTCCTGTTATAAGTCATATGGCACACTATCAGGGAGGGGGATTTTAAAACTAAATTGAGTACTTTTAATGAATAAAGCACACATATGGCCATCGTTATATTCAAGAGCTGCAATCGATTAAATTGTGCAGTACTAATTACATTAAAGAAACTATGAGAACAATCATGGTAAACTATTTTTTTCTATTTTTTATAAAACAAAATAAAACTCATTTGGGTAGACTAAAAAAAAACAAAAAAAAAAAAACTATATTCCAATTAAAAGGACGCATTCCATAAAGTAAAATTTGGAAGGGTCACGAAGGGGCGAAAACCCTCTGGACATCAAGTTGTTAACGTTCTGAACTTCAGTAACAGCCTTCATAAAACAAAGTATTCTGTAAGAAAAAAGCATAGCCTCACAAAACCTTCAAAACAGATGCAATAGTCATTCTAGAAATCCTGCACAAGTACATTTCTACTTATTTGTCCCTTTTGGCCATATTTGCTCTTTCAACCTCTCTTATTATAGCACATCTAAGATTTAATATGTCACGCCCGACATTCAGTGAGAAGCGGGGACGATGCTGGGTCCCAGGCGCCGCCGGATTGGTAAAAAAACAGAAAACAAGATAAAAGAAAGAAGGCCAAGTATGGTAAGTAAAGAAAGGGGAGGGGAAATGGTGATAGGAAACGGCAATGGAGGGGAAAAAGGATGAAAGAGGGCGCAGCGTGTGTGGAGATGAAGGAGGGCGCAGCGTGTGTGGAGATGAAGGAGGGCGCAGCGTGTGTGGAGATGAAGGAGGGCGCAGCGTGTGTGGAGATGAAAGAGGGCGCAGCGTGTGTGGAGATGAAGGAGGGCGCAGCGTGTGTGGAGATGAAGGAGGGCGCAGCGTGTGTGGAGATGAAGGAGGGCGCAGAGTATGTGGAGATGAAGCTAAATATTTATTACTTTTTTTGACCCAACATAAAAAATTTTGGAGACTCTAAGGGGCGTATTCAATTGTTCCTCCGGCCGCCGGAAAAACGAGCGCGTTAAAACTATTACCGATTATACGGTAATATTGTGCGTAAAAACCGTTAATATGGTAGTTTACTCGCTGAATTTCATCTCGCAGCTCAGTGAGCTGCGAGATGAAATTCAGCGGGTAATTACCGTATTAACGGTAATAGTTTTAGGGAGTTATTCAATTGTTTCTTTTAAAGCGCTAAAACAAAAAAAAACGAGCGCTCTAAAAAAACTTCATATTATACAGTAATTTTGCACGCGTAAACAGTTAATACGGTACTTACTCGCTAGCGAGCTGAATTTAGCGAGTAATTACCATATTAACGGTAATATTTTTAGAGCGCTCGTTTTTTTTGTTTTAGCGCGTTAAAAGAAACAATTGAATACCCCCCTTAGAGCGCTCGTTTTTCTGGCGGCCGGAGGAACAATTGAATACGCCCCTAAGGGTGCCGCAAACTGAAAAGTTTGAGATCCACTGCATTAAGGTGTTATGAGGATAATGATCTTCAAGGACAGAAGCACCATCCACAGTAAATGTTATAGTAATAAACCTTGGAAAAATACTCCTATAAATAGTCCTATAATCTCAGCCTTTTATTGATAAGGGGCAGCCATCCTGATTTTTCAGAGTTGTGGATAGAGTTGTGGCTCTATTCTGTAAATTGTGGGGGGGGAAATGGAAACTTCATAACATTTGAAATGGTATTTAAATCAATCACTACTTACAAAATATGAACACAAAAGCATTGTTTTCTTCTCATGAATTACTTTTCCAGGTATACAATCCAATTATTTCAAATAATCATATATACAGCATGACAGATGATGGAAAATAAATATAACATTGTTGGAAAATGTATATATTGAAATACAATGTTTTTCAGGTATGGAAATCTATAATCCAGAATCAGGTAATCTGAAAAAGGATCAAATGAGGTAAAAGGAAAACAATTACTGCTGCATTTCAGTGATACTGTCATATACATACACACCATCAGCAAGTGCATCTTCCTATAGTCACTATAGAAGGAGGATAATGCTAGGGGAAAGATGAGGCAAATATTTACATGTGTATTAGTAGATGTTTTTGAGGTGAGATCCAACACAACGTGTCATGTGATCTAAATCCTTGAGGAGTCTGTGCAAAACCTTACAATTGACTTTCTGTGTGCTGCACAAGTTGTTGCTAGTATTGTCAGTGCCATAAAAAAGCATTGTTTTGCTGCCACCATGTGGAGAATACCACAGTCAGATAAATGGATTCACAGTCTATCTTTATATTTCTCCATGTCATTTAAAGGAGGACAATAATGCTGAACACCAGGGTACAATAAGGACATAAAAAGATATTCCATTATTCCATTACAGGTTCCCTTAGATTATCAGCAGCACAACTTATTCAGTCTTGAGATACATTGTTCTTCTAAATGACTGGGTTATGCAATATCTGAATTGACTTTATGCAGAAGACAATCAGATACATCCATACTTGCCTTATTACAAAAAATGTTTTATTTTCAAGATATAATTGCAAAGAATCATAAAATCAAGATAAGAGATTATAAAAAAACAAAAAACACCCAGGTATTTATTTACAATGGAATGAACTATACACAATTACTCTGAAAGACTGTTCACATCTTTTTATACCTCATCTAAACTGCAAAGTATTTTTCCCCACATCAGATCTGTTCGGAAAGGGATATTATTTACAATCAACTGTGTTGATAACTATTGCAATTAAATATTGTGCAGTTTAGAACTCTAATCAAGAACACGTTTTTTGCATAAAAGTTGATGTGGTATAATACATAGCAGATTGATTAAAGTAATGGATTTATGTTGGGTTCTTAAAGAGACAATCGAAAAGCTCTTCAGCATACCAATGTTAAATGTTTTCGATGTTTGAAAAATGGTATTTATCTGCAGATTAAATCAAGTTGTCGGCGGGTTCAGTTCTCCTTCTTTTTTTCCCTTGCAATCTTTCTTTTCTTCTGCAAAGTCTTTAGTTCTGTCATTGCAGACAGTGTTTTATACACCCACTGGACCTGCAGTAAACATCCAAAACACAAATTTACAGCCTTGTAAAGCAAGAGTGAAAAAAAACCATACAACGGTTAGGAGAAGGTCAGAGAAATCTTTAGTTTGCCATATTAAGGAGCACTATAGAAAACTAAAGATGCAATGATTATCAGCAAATGTCAGGGGCACTTGGTGGCTATGATTTGTCCTATCCTAATTCAATACTATCTGATTGCTATGATGTTGCTCTAGAAGTAATAATACAACATGCACTAGTACACCATCTCCAAACAAATAATGAGTTAATAACAAACTTCTATTTTGTTTAGTGAACAAGGTTTTTTCTATTCTATACATCTTTAACAGCTGCTGCCATGAACAGAAGTTATTTAATGTAATGCAGCCAACACATAGGGGTGGATTCAAACCTTCTATAAAGAAAAAGTGGAGGTGTTGTCAACAGCAACCAATCAGGTTCTAGCTATCATTTATCTAATACATACTAGAAAATGATAGCTAGAATCTGATGTGTTGCTATAGGCAACAACTCCACTTCTTTTTAGGTTTGATAAATCTACCCCGGTGTAGCAATGTGGTTGTAAGGAGATTAGTGACTTGGAAAACCAGTCTTACTGTATCAATATTTGTCTACAACTAAAAGTAACAGCAGCATCTAGTAGTGTTCAATAGTCAATACATACACTGTAGACTGTTAAATATCATTAACGATATGCAAATACCGACTGTAGATCTTCTTTAAATCATTTAATATTACCCATTAATTACTTTCAAAGATATAATTAATGTCTCTTCATAAAATAAGTATTGCATCTAGTTTCATTAATTTACTGTAAAAGCAGTTGAAATGATGAGCAGTACACTGACAGCAAAACTTACCACAATAATGATTGTATTACACAATAAAGGAGCTGAAAAGGCTAAGGAAATGAACATCCCGGAGGAATCAAAGTATTGCTGCTTGGAATATGCTCTGAACAACAAAACAAAAGAAAGTTATTTATATTGTCATATAGAAAACTACTACTATGTTGGAGAAGGATAAAAACAGAAAGAAGGGATGGCGCATCAACCCGTAATGGACAATATAGTTCTGAAATGAGTCGCTAGTAAATGGGATGTATCCTAATCCACATAACAATACAATTTCAATATTACAGCGCTCAAATTTTCAGAGTGCGTGATTACATGCAATATGCACAGGTGTAACCTCTCAAACCATAGATGTAATCACGCACTCTGAAATTTGAGCGCTGTAATATTGAAATTATGTTGGAGAAGACGCTACAGGATTATATTTAACATAATGGGGAATTCAATTGGCCGCGCTACTGTAAAAAAAACGCGGCCTGCGCACTATTACTGTTATTACGGTAATAGTGCGCTTAAATACCGTTATTACGATAGATTCAACGCTGACTTTTTGCTCGCAGCTCAGCCGGGTTAAATTTACCGTAATAACTGTAATAAATTTAATGCTGCGCTAATTCGGGGGGAATTGAATTCCCCCCCATAAAGTTTAAATTATTGTATTGTAGTTGGTAGCTGAACACAGCACTTTGTTTATACTGGAATATGTAGGGAAAGGGAAGGGGTTGCTTAAATAGAGCGTGGTTGATTTCCATTGCAAATGACTGAAACCTGCAAATACAGTAAATACAACCTAATTCACAGATGTTTCAGGGAGTGTGTGAGGAGGGTTGTTAGACGTCCATACATTTTGTCTAGGTTCATCTAAAATTATTTAATTCTGTTTCTTACAATAATATTTGCCTCCATTTGTGGGCACATTTTTTGTCAAAGAAGAACCAGATTGTAAATGCAAATGAATAAAAATGTACATTTTTTTTTCAAGGCACCAGACAGATGATCATCAAGGCCTGATGATTTCTACTCAATATTACACGTAAAGTGAAAATAATACACTGGATTATGGTTAATGAAAACTATATAGTGTCCTAAGTAATTGCCATGATAAATTATTTAAAATTTTGCAGCTATGGCTCATTTATGTACATTTTATTAGCGGTGTGAGAGGGAGGATTCTCAGCGCTAGGGTCCCAGGAACTATTAATGATCCACACAGTGGCTTCAGGATCTGGTGCATTTTATGATTCTGATTTACCCAGTTTGTTTTTTCCTGGTTCAAAAAGTGCCCAGTGTTGTGAAGCTTCCATAGTGACACAGCAATAAATGGAAAACACAGTTTCCCTGCGACACTGGAGAATCATCCAACAATGTCCTATAAGCCAAGCTACTGACATGTCATTGACAATTTATGCCCGTTTATGATGACTAATTGTATCGATTCATATTCTCCTTCAGGCTTTAGAAACTTCAAACATTCACTTCATACAGGAAGCCACTAGTGCATGGATTTTCGTTCTCAATGTAGTCTTGCACTTAGCAAAGTATGATACATTTATCATTAGCCTATGAACAACAAAATATGTAAACTCTTACTTCCAGTTCAAAGCAGCAACTTCATTGATGTATTCAGCACTGCTTACCAAGCCAACTGCAAAAAGGAAATGTAATTTGCATTTAGTGATACCACAGTAGCAGACACAGTAATGAAAATTCCAAAAACTAACTGAGTCAATTGTCACAGCACATGAAATGCTAACACATGTATCTCTAAGGAGCAGTCTCACTGCACTCTCCTAGATGACTGCCAGAAATGCATGGTTCCATGAAATCTTTGTTTCAGCTTCACCTTGTATGCTGAAAATGATAAGTAATGGTCTAGTAAAATCACTAATTAACCACCATGCACTCAAACTTATCATAAGAGAAAGAGTAGAGAACACTGTTCTGGTACAGTACAACAGAGCCAACTGCAATGTGCTTATGCTCACAGCATTGCCCATAAGTAATGTAATTTCCATAACACCACAATGATCAAGGATAAGAAAGCTAAATTAATGTTTTTTTGTATTAAACTGAAATTGTCTACATGGAATACAGTCCAGTTTGAAGATCCATGTAATATTGTAAAAAAATATTTTATATTACAGACAGACATTGTGGAATAAATATCGTTCTATTGTAAGTTGAGTGTTACACAGTGAATGTGATGTGACAGTATGATACATAATACCAGTGGGCAAACTTAGGCAGAACCCCCCTTCCTTATTTTAGCCTCAATATACACCATAACTGTGGGACAGAGTGCCATTCCTGCAGATTTCTTTTCAACAACTCTCTCAGTACCCCCAAAGACAAACTATAATGGGGGTGACCCTGTATACGATCGCTCCACAGCTGTGAAAGCCACCCCAGGAACCTTCAGAGAAACACACCAGATCACAGCATACATGAAATGTCATAATCTCTATCCCGCATATAAATAATTTACACCTTCCGCAGCTCGGCATAATATATATTCTCGCATTGATCTTTTGTAGTAGAGTAGACCAGTCCTCCACTCAAAAAGTTCGAGACACCAGGATCTCCCCTGTGCCCTGGACAGGTGATTCAGTGGTTATTTTGGAGCTTGTTACCTTTTCATCTATCCTACCTTAACAAAAGCACTCCTTCTTAAAAAGAAAGACATCATGGAAGTAAGGCAAGCAATACTAAATTACACTGTTTATAACACTTCCCCCCGCAATAGCCCAGGCAGTCCTATGGAAAGCGCACAAGACAACCTTGTGCAGCGTGTTCATAAGCTTTCCAGCAACACAGAAAAATACCTGAAAAAACCCTGCATAGCCGATCATGAGCATTTGATCACCACACTACCAACAAAGCATCTACACTTCCCTGAGCACACCACTTATAAAACACTTCTTAACATTAAGGGCTAGCTCAATCAGATATTATCTAATAAGGCAGCCGAAACAGTCCTATGGCATCAGCAGAAGTACTATGAAAAGGGGGACAGAGGGGACACACTTCTTGCCCAAAAGTTAAAAAAAGTAAGACTCACTTGTTATAGAATTATATTGATTAAAGAAACAGATTGGCGGTTATTATATTACCCTAAAAAACTGTGAACAGATTCTGTAACTATTATGCTGCATTATATAGCTTGTGCCTAGGTCCGCCTAGTCCTCATCAACTAAATCTTAAAATCTAAAAGTAGCTGCGCTTCTGCCATCTTCCATTATTACACAATCTCTTTTGACTTTCTTAACAAAGAAGTGTCAATTGAGAAACTTTTCCATGGCTATAAGCAAGCCGGGTGCAGGTGGTTTCACAGCCCTGTATTACAAAATAAATTCTGCACCATTCTGTTGATAATTAAATCTTGCATGGCTCCAAATTCGACATGGCCACCGCCAGAGCAGAGATGGTGGCGTGCGGCTAATGTCTGTAGCAGTTACAGGCCGATTTCCCTACTTAATGTGGGTCTTAATTGTCTGCTAAAATCAAAGCAACTAGACTGGGATCAGTTGTAAGCTCCCTTCATCATCATCACCATTTATTGATATAGCGCCACTGATTCCGCAGCGCTGTACAGAGAACTCTCTCACATCAGTCCCTGCCCCATTAGAGCTTACAGTCTAAATTCCCTAACATACATACACACACTAGCAGCCAATTAACCTACTAGTATGTTTTTGGAGTGTACCAGAGCACCCGGAGGAAACCCATGCAAACACAGGGAGAACATACAAACTCCACACAGATAAGGCCATGGTCGGGAATTGAACTCATGACCCCAGTGCTGCAAGGCAGAAGTGCTAACCACTTAGCCATCGTGCTACCACATGCTCCTTTGTACATCCTGACCAGGAAGGTTTTATTCCAGGACGGCATGCTTCAAAAAAATATGTTGGGGACCCAATGCAAATAAATGGGCTCTCCCCGATGGTAAAAGGATTCAAAAAAGATTTGCATGGCGCTTTATACAGCACACACTGATCAGAATGGGAATCAAGTTTGACTTCTCGATAATAAATGGCCTATACCATAATCCGACCACCTACTGGCTATCAGCTTCAGAATTTCAAATCAAAACAGCACCAGGCTGGGCTGCCCTCGATCTCACTTGCTCTTTACTTTGGTCAGGTAGCTGCTGGCTGTGAATAATACATAACAATTCAGAATATCTCAGGAGTCAGAGCTGGCCTTCAGGAACATAAGATAGCTTTATAAATAGTCAGTGTCTTCTAACAGTTTCTAATTCAAATATATGTTCCATGAATTCCTTATAGTGATGTTATGAAATTTAACATTAACACAGATAAAACTGAGATCTTGATCCTCAATAAACGAAGATGGCAAACCCACAAAATTAAGTATCTTAGCATCTATCTGACCATCATCATCATTTATTTATATAGCGCCAGCATATTCCGTAGTGCTCTACAATTGGGAACAAACAGAAATAAAACAATGCTGGGTAGTACATACATATGTAGAGGTAAGAAGGCCCTGCTCGCAAGCTTACAATCTATGGGACAATGGTTTGATACACAAGGGCAAGTGCTACATCATATTGTATATGTGTCCAGCTAGAATGTAAAGGTTACAAAGTATTTAGTGGGCTGTGTGATCAGTCACACAACTATGTTGGTCAGAGGGTTGTTGTCTTGTGTTAGCTGTGTAGAGGGTGGTAATAGGGTAACCTAGGTAGATTAAGATGGTGGCAGAGGAATATTATAAGCTTGTCTGAAGAGGTGGGTTTTCAGAGAACACTTGAGGGTTTGTAGACTAGAGGAAAGTCTTGTGGTGCGAGGGAGTGAATTCCATAAAGTGGGTGCAGCCCGAAAAAAGTCCTGTAACCGAGAATGGGAGGAAGTGATGAGAGTAGAAGAGAGACGCAGATCTAGTGCAGAACGGAGGTGTCGAGTTGGGAGATATTTTGAGACAAGTGAGGATATATATATTGGTGCAATTTTGTTGATGGCCTTGTATGTTAGTAGAACAATTTTATATTGGATTCGTTAAAAAACAGGCAACCAATGTAGAGATTGACAGAGTGACTCAGCAGATGTAAAACGATTTGAAAGGAAAATCAATCTAGCCGCTGCATGCAAAATAGATTGTAGGGGCTCAAGTCTGATTTTGGGAAGACCAGTAAGGAGGGAATTACAATAATCAATGCGGGAGATGATGAGTGCACGAATTAAAGTTTTTTCAGTGTCTTGTGTGAGATATGTACGTATTCTGGAAATGTTTTTTTAGATGTATGCAGCATAATGTAAATACAGAGATGATGTGGGGAACAAAGGATAGTTGCGAGTCAAGGATTACACCTAGGCAACAGAAATAGAAATGTCAGGCAGGAAGCTTCTATTGTTGGGTGGGAATATTATTAATTTTGATTTTGAAAGATTGAGATTGAATAGGCGAGAGGACATCCAAGATGAAATGGCAGAAAGACAGTCAGTAACGTGAGACAACACAGCTGGTGAGAGATCAGGAGAGAATAGATACATTTGTGTATCATCCGCATAATGATGATACTGAAATCCAAAGGAGCTTATTAGTTTTCCCAGAGAAGTGGTGTAGATAGAGAATAGCAGAGGACCTAAAACGGAGCCTTGTGGTACTCCAACTGATAAAGGAAGTGGAGTGGAGGTTGCTCCAGAGAAATTAACACTGAAAGAGCGATTGGATAGGTAGGACGAGAACCAGGATAGGACAGTGTCTTGAAGTCCTAGGGATTGTATCGTCTGTATGATGAGAGAGTGGTCAACAGTGTCGAATGCAGCAAGATCCAGGAGAATTAGAAGCGAGTAATCATATTTAGTTTTAGCTGTGATCAGTTCATTGACAACCTTGGTCAGCGCAGTCTCTGTGGAGTATTGAGAGCGAAAGCTTGATTGAAGAGGATCCAATAAGTTGTTTGCAGAAAGGAAACATTTGAGGCGAGTGTAGGCAATTCGCTCGAGAAGTTTGGAGGGGCATGGGAGCTGAGAGATGGGGCGGTAATTTGAGAGAGAGCTTGGGTCAGAATTTTGTTTTTTAGAATAGTAATCACTGTGTGCTTGAATAGTGATGGAAAGATATCAGTAGAGAGAGATAGATTACAGATTTTAGTTAGAGGTGGAATGAGCACATGAGGCAGGGACCTACCAATTTGTGAGGGTATGGGATCAAGAGGACAGGAGGTAGAGTAGGAAGATAAGAAGAGAGTAGAAACTTCCTCTTCATTTGTAGGATCAAACAGGGCCATCTTAACAACATTATGGACCCCCGGGCAAAGCAGTGCACCGGGGCCCCAAGATATAGATATCTATATATCTATATCTAGGGTACAGATATAGATATAGATATATAGAGATAGATAGATGTACTTGTTCAGTGACCCTTGAAGGTTTTTTTGCAGGATTATTTATTCTCATTAAGAGCTGTGCCTATGGGGCCCCCGGGTAGCTGCCCATCGTGCCCAATGGAAAAGATGGCCCTGGGATCAAATGAAGAGAGGGTGTCAGAGGATGCTGAAAAGGAATTGAGCTGATTGTTAGTCGAGGGAGATGATACCATTTCAAGTCTGATTTTATCAATCTTGTCCTTGAAATGGGAAGCAAGATCCTGGGCACTGATGGTAGTCGGAGGGTTTGGGGTGGGCGGATTGAGAAGAGATTTAAATATGTTAAAAAGGCGTTTGGGGTTAGAAGCCTGAGCATAGATGAGAGATTGGAAGTATGCTTGTTTAGCAGTGTCCAGAGCAGTTTGATAGGAGTGGTAGATATCAGTATATGCGCTGAAATCATTAGAGGTACAAGATTTACACCAGTGACGTTCAACTTTACAAGAAAGTTTTTGTAGATTTCGTGTTACTTTAGTGTGCCACGGTTGACAACGAAGTCTACGCAGAGTATGAAGAGTCGCTGGAGCCACTTGATCAAGGGCAGTTGCTAGGGTTTGATAAACATGAGGAACTGCCATAACAAGGGAGAAGAATGTAGAATTTGGGGTTGAAGAGAGGTGGAAAACTGATGAAAATCAATAGAGTTAATATTCCTGTGGGTATGAGGAGGCTTGGAAGAGTTTGACAGCAGGGAGGTTAAAGAACCGAGTGTTAGCGAGTAACTAATAACGTGATGATCAGAGAGGGGGGAAAGGACACTCTTTGCTGAACAGCGAGCAATATCCACCAATCAGGACTGTGGGCTGTCTACTGGGTCTGAAATAAGTTGCTATACTCAGTAAATGGCTCAGTTAAATTTTTTGCTCACCAGCTGTGGACATTTTTCTGAAATGTCTGGCCTCAAAAGATAAGGAGAAACCAGCCTGGGGTGAAAATACTCTCCCAGCCTCTATAAAGCAGGTATATAGAGAATGGAGTGTAAGAAGTGCCTAGTGGCTGCCTTCCCTAGAACATGTTATGTAGGCTTTTTTTTAAGCCAAATCTCATATATATTCAATTTATCATTTATTATCAACAAAATTATAAATACAATTTTGACTTGACTTACCCATAAATAGAAAGTGAGCAATTTGAAGTTTGTAAAATTTAAAGGAAATACAAGTCACTGTGAAGCAAATTAGGTGGAACACCAAAAGTCCAATAAGCCATGGTTCTGTCCAGTCAATCGGCTAAAAAAATAAATACAAAAAAGTTTAATCAACATTGTTTTAAAATCAGCAGAAATTAATATGTAGCAAATAAGTATATCTAAGCATTTCATATATGAGCATGTTTAGCTTCATTACTTTTATAAACGATTATTTATATAGTGTCTACAGATGAAATATTCTCTGTAAAGTGCTTTGTAATCATTCACTTCAGTGCCTGCAAAACTGGAGCTTACAATCTAAGTTATCTACCACACACACGCGGGTTAATTCTGTCCAAAGCCAATTAACCTACCATTAGGTCTTTGGAGTGTGGAATGGAACACACCAAAGCAGCCACAGGACTCCAAAGAACACTCCAAAGCAGCCACAGGAAACCACAAACACGGGGGAAAACAACCAAACTACATACATAGAGGCATTGGTTGGCATCGAACCCATGACCCTGCACTTTGAGGCAGCAATACTAATCTGCCAATGTGTTGCCCTAGCAATAAGTTTTCTTAACAACACATTACAGTAAATATTTTATCACGGGTATATTAAAAGAGAAATGGTGTAAGAATGATATTTCCATGATTCTTCAACAATTCATGCAAACACCCAAATCTATCCTAAATGTAAGTGGCTATCTTTCTTGAATAGGAGGAACAGCACATATCAAGCTACAATGAGTCTATAAAGGTCCAGAAACCCTGTATACAAAATGAAGTGAAATTCAGGAGTCAATCACTCAGATAAAGGAACTAGCAGGATCTTTCAACAGGCTAGGAAAGGTCTGCATTCATTACCATCAACACAAATGACTTCCAAAACTTAAATGCCAGCAGTACATTTTCCAGCACACTGGTTTCTGATAAATTGTTGTGTTAGTGGGGGTGGGATATATTTTTATGGATTTAGGACCACTTTCATTCTGAGTAACATAATGCATCTGATATATACATGTCTTTTCTTTGTGCATGCCCACAAAAAGGGCATGTATATGTGCTCATGCAGAGTTGCGCACATTTGACTCTTGTGCCACAAATGCAGCTTAGGCAGACCATCACAGAAAACCATATACGACTGTCAGGAACCTTACATATTACACCTACTAGAGGACAGGTGCAAATACGCACTGATAATTATGGCTGATACTGATAAATGCTTTATGCATTGATAATGCAAATTGTATAGGATTTTGTGTTTATTTTATTTTGCCACTTTCATTCATATGTGAGGAGGAATATTATATCTATTGTATATCAAGCCTAATTGCAAATGTATTTTTCGCTATCAAACCAAATGTTTTCTAGCGCTTATGGTTATGTCTATGTATATATATATATATATATATATATATATACCTAACGTAAACATTGCCTTAACAAATTATGCAACAAAAATATTAATTTCCTATTCAATGCCACTTTCACATATAGGGAATCCATTTTGAAGAAGATAAACAAAAAAGGGTATGTTAAAACTGCACTTCTACCTGGGAAAATTATTTTAGCAATGGCTGCTACATACAACATTCCCCCCAGGAATATTTAGAACCATCAAATCAGTGCCGTTCACCACTTTAAAATGGCTACTCACTCCTGAATGCAGACTGTGATTGGTCCTACCGCTCACACTCGCAGGTTTCAATGGGAGCTGTTAAGAGGAACTGTAAAAATAGGTGCATGTAGCAGTCCCCTGACTTAGTAAAGCATGTTCTATAAGTGGAAGCTTTAATAATCATGTATAAATTAGTGTTTTTGAAAAATAGATAAAAAAATAAGCATATTATTTTGAGCACTGTTTCAATGTTGTGTAGCTTAACTATGAAATTAAATAATATTGCACACCTTGAAACAATACTAAACATCCACAGTGACCAGATTTTTAGGCATCACCCACACATAATAAAAACATGAGGTACTGCGTTATATAATCTAGGTAACAATAGTCTTTTGGTAACCCTTGTGAGAGGTGTCATAGGATTATCAAGGTAAACGATCAAATTGCATGTGGTTACTGGGAATTTGGTCGTTCACAATGTTGATCTAAATATATTTTCGCACCGTGTCTGCTAGATACGATTGGCTGCAGTCAGTATACACAGGTAGTAGTAATATTGACGTTATTTGTACTGTGAAAGGTACGATCCACACAACGTCCATCAATATACATATATGATGACATCCCTCCCTCCCGACCCTTTATAAGTACGCCGGCACTCACGACACGCTCGAGCAGGGCCCAGACCCCGGGCTCCTGGTTCATGGTACACGGAAGCAGCTCAGGAGGCGCCTGAAGAAAGGGCGGGGACTCAGTGCGGCCTCCACCTCCCGCCCGCCCCCATATCCAGAGGAGGCAGCGCCAGAGTGTCACAGCTGTGGGGGTGAGACCAGCAGGTACATAGGTGGCTGGAGGACGTTTACTATGAGCACTTCCACAGACACCTTCCTTCATCTGCATCAGTTATATCTGTAGCACTTTATAAAATACAAAGTTGGTATCAAAATAGTTGATGGTCTATATCAATTAATTAACGGAGCCCAGGTTAACGCAATGAAAAAGTGAGTACTAAGTGTAGGCACAGAGCAGTATTTTTTTCTGGATGAAATGAATTGGATCAGGTCGATATCTGTAATTATATAATTTAACAGTTCTTATGCTAAGTTGTTTTTGTAAGAATGTCTCAATTTGTTTGTTATTTAAAATAAGCAACACATAAATTACTCTTACCAACATTTGTAATAACTGGTGCATAGGAAACGTGTCCTTTTCCCATAGCAACCAGATTTTGTCATTTTGTAGTGCAGTTTATAAAATTAGAACCATTACTTGGTTCTATCCCCCATTATTATTTCGGGTGCCTGTTAGTTTCCCCCAAAGATATAGGGGTACATTTATCAATGTTCTCAAAAAGTGAAAAATAGTTTTCAATCCTTATCACATAGGTAAGGATTGAACTATTTCTCAAATTTATGAAGAACGCAACACAGAAACAGTAGTTCCGATAAACTGCTGTTTCTGTGATAAAAAAAAAATACCACGCCTCTTCGTAATGCGCTGTCTCTGGATCTCCTTGTCTTCTTCGTTCCTCTTCGTACTGCAATTGCGCATGTGCAGTTTGAAGACCTGGGCATGCGCACAATAGTTGCAGAGAGAGAGTGGTGAGTGACGGAGGGATCATGTGATCCCTCCACACATGCGCTGTCCAGCTCTGCTCTTCGGAGCAGAGCTGAGAGCATTGAAATTTTTCAATTATGATAATGTGCGTGTACTTTAGCATAACAAGTTACCGAAAAAACTTTTTTCAGAACTTGTTAGATTGTGGTAGGGAGCAGTCACCATACTATTGAATGGTAACTGCTCCCAAAAATGAAACCGAATGCAAAGCAGCAGATATCCACGATAAATGTACAAGACACTCCAACTTGCGTTGGAGTTACGGTAAGTGTGTGAAAGTTTGATAGAACTACTTCTTAAATATGCCTCTAAGGCACTGACTCAACTTTGCTGGTTTTCAAGAGCAATTTTCCATTACTCGCCTTTTCTCCTGCTGATCGCTGAATGCTGCAGAGGTTAAACCCACCAGTCATCGCTGGTATTTGTTGTTTATTGTTGGGTGGTACATTTAACACATATCTGAACAGGCAGTATAAAAATAAAGTTTTCTGTATGTTTCAGCTCTATTGTCTCTTCTGTTTTAACCTTTTTGTACAGGTCTGCATGAAATAAGCCATCTACTGAGCAGGTACATAGAGCTGATTTCGAGTAGCATGCAAGTGTAATTGCACAATAGAAAGATGCATCTTGGGGCAGAATTAATGCACACAAATTGCATCCGTATTTAGAGTTGTATGTATCTTGCACTTGCATTGCTTTGTGCTTGGAGAAGCATTAACTTACACATACATTACAGTAAGGGCATGCACAAGTTAAGCATGTCTATTTGAGATTTGTCTAATTTTGAGTTCCACAGATCATGAGCTATGTATGAGCTAAAGATGTAAAGTTATCACCTATATAAATAGGGTGCAAGTTTTGGAATTGATTATGATAATGGTCTTTGCTCCAGAACCATCTATACACTAGATTTAAGATTCCACATATCTTAAGATGCATGCAGCTCAAAATACAGATGTGTCCTTTCTCATAAGTAAATTGATTCATCTTTATGTACAGCTCACATCAGGCCCATATTTTTCAATTATCATAAGGAACAGTATTAGGTGTTAAGGATTTGTCCTTGGAAATCTAAATCTAAGGAAACGTCACTATTTTTCAAAAGTGCACAATACAATTCTTTTCTGCATATTCATTTTGTATTTTCTATTATTGAATACGAGTAGTTATTATGCTAAAACATCTGTGTAAGCATGACACATGATGGAAGTTGTAGTGCTCTGAGGTTTGCTGAGACAGTTGCAGGCAACGAACTTGCATGCACCAGCATGAAATCAGGTCATGAGACAAAGCAAACGTTGGTCTTTACTATTGAAGGGTTGATATCAGAGCTACTTAAAAGATATTTACACCTCTACGATTAGCCTGTCTAGCAGCACTAACCTGAGTTATATGACTACAGACAGTTAACCATCAGACAGTCAGTAATTAATGACTCCTATTTCTATGTATAACTAGAAGCCTGCTAAATACAGATGAGAATTTGGAAATTACAAGTGGTTGAAGCTTTGTTATTTTTGACCATGGAAAGTTCACTGGTGGGCAGTGGGTAGTATATCAGCATGGTATGAATAAATTATATAATATATTACTACCCACCTGTACTTACTAGAATAACAGAGCACCATAATGACTCCATTAAGTGTCTTTAGATTTAATATATTAGGTGGTCATATATACTACCCGCTCAATGTCAGCAGCCATAGAGGGCCAATACAATGCATCCTTAGCCCGTCGCAAAGTGGCCTCCTGGCCGGGGTAGGCCTGCTGGGCATAATATTTTTGGAGAGCATATGGATTACAAACCACTGACCAAGCAGGGAGATTCCGTCTGAGATAGTTAACTCGTCCCGGAAAGTAAAGAATGACTTGAAGTCACAAGGCAATTACCTGGAGGAAGAATGGCAACCATGCAGGATGACATGTGACAATTGTTGTCAAAGATCATTCCTGAGTGTACCATGATGTAGCTCTTCCATGTTCCAGGAGAAGAGGGCATCAAACTCCATAACATCCATGTCATCGTCAGCATTAGGAACACCGGAGACCGAAAGGTAAGCGTGTGATAAAGCGTCGGCTACATGAAGTTCTTTCCATGCTTGAACACCACATCGATATGGTACCTTTGAAACTTGAGCATGAACCATTCGATACGTGCTGAAGTAGTGTGCATAGGTTTGCCTAGGATAGTGATCAGTGGTTGGTGATCTGTTTCAACCACTATTCCATAGATAAACTTGTGGAACTTTTGACAGGCAAAGACAAGAGCAATCGGTTTGTTTTCAATCTGAGTGTACCATGTCTGTAAGGGCTCTGGACGCATAACTGGTGGGTTTACTGCACTGCAAACAGACAGCACTAAGACCACGCTAGGAAGCATCAGCAGAGATGACCACAGGAACATGTACATCAAAAAATTGGAGCACTGGGCTAGAAGTGATCATAACCTCGAGGTGAGCAGTGGCATCAGCATGACAAACCAACTGACACCATTCAACGTCATTGTGCAAAAACTGGTGGAACAGATCTGTGACGTCACTGAAGTGAGCCAGAAATTTTTAAAGGTAATTTGTCATACCTAGAAATTGCTGCAAACCCAGCTTGTCTGTGGGGTTGGGCATTTGCTGAGCAAGTGGATCTAGGCCTGTGTCTTGACTGGATCCGATTTGACACCTTCTAATGTTAGAAGATGGCCAACATATGGTACCTCAGTAACTCTGAAACGACACTTGTCAGGGTTTAAGAGCATGTTGATTTCACGAATCCTGTGGAGGACTTTGCGGAGGCGCATGTCATGTTCCTCCATGGAGCATCCCCACACGTTTATGTCATCAATGATTATTTCACAAGGGTATCCCTCAAAGAGGTGCTCCATGCTGCTTTGGAACTCTTCACTACCAGTACAGATGCCATAGGGCATTGGGAGGAAGGCATTCCTGCCCAGAGGTGTCATAAATGTAGTGAGTAAGGATGACTCCTTGTCCAGAACCCATACTTGGCATCCAGAGTGGTGCATATCTTTGCGTTTGGCATGCTTGCTATGACTTGCTCCACGGTCCTGAGTGGGTGATGCGGTCTCATCACAGCTTTATTCAGATGCACAGGGTCAATGCAGATGCGTACTGAACCATCCTTTTTAACTGCAGCAACCATGGCCGACACCCACAGGGTACCATCTACCACTGGAGCGTGACACTTAATGCTGTCATACAAATTATTTCCGCTATCGCCTTATCTTTCATGGCCAGAGGCACCCATCTGGGAGCACACACTGCAGGAGGAAAAGTCTTATCAAGACGCATGTGATATGTGACAGGGAGTTTTTCGATGCAGCACGTGCATGTCAGCACTTAATGTTATTAACCCCAGTTTTATACTGACCATCAGACCTAGCAAAGGTTTGACATTACTATCTACAATATGAAACTGCAACGAGACATGTTTGGAGTGAAATGTGGCCATACCCATAGTATTGATTATCTGGCCACCATAAGCAATTATATTCACTGTGTGAGAACTGTCAATAGGTTTCTTGGGGTTTGTACGCTGGAGGAGTTCAGGTGACATGACCTTACATTTGGCACCAGTGTCAATTTTAATTTTGATGCTGTTATTTGTCTCCTTATCAACTATGGTAGTAAATATTTCACCCTTTTCAGCCCTGAGGTCAACACTCTCATAGTGGATACTGGTGTCAGGTTTGTTTTCTGGCGGTATATCTACCATATGGACTTGGACCTGCACCAGCGAACAAAGTGATTTTGTTTACCACAAGGCATTGCAGGGTTTATTAAAAGCAGGACATTTGTGACGTTCATAGGAATGGCGACCGCTGTAATTCACACAGCGTGTTTGTTGCTGCTCGTGTTGCTGGAGGTCACATATATCAGACTTCTTTTTTTTTATTTTTTTTAACGGGACTGCTCATGTAACATGCGGTACAAAGCGAAAATCCAAAAGCGTAGTCGAGACGGTTCGGGTAGAAAGGGCACTGGAAGGCAGGGTAGTCAAAGGCAATGCAAAAGATACAGGAACGCTGGAGCAGGCAATGAGACCAGATACTCTGGCACTGGAGGAATGACTGAGGTTGCTTTATAAGGTCTGGGCAGCCAAGGAATAGAGGGGGGACGGCGGCGCGGTCATCAGCCCCCATTGGAGGTTCCTAGTAGCTAGGAAACGGGACGCGCATGCGTAGACGGCCGGGACGGCCGGATGTTCGTCTCCCCGCGCGTCTGGTTGCCAGGCAACCAGACGCGCGGGGAGACGGTACAGTCTTTAATGTGTGGTATATACTGAGAACTGAGGCTGCCATGTCAGCCATCACTTCCTGAATAGCAAGTGGATGACAGTGATTTCACTCCTGCCAACCACACATAGAATACATCTACTGAATCTTTCAAATATGACCTCAAATGAATATATTTCTAAATGCCAAAGCACACTGATACTTGCCCAGTTGGACTTCTGGGGGTAACAGGAGCGGATGCTTGTGGATTTTTGGAACACACTAAAGGGTCAGCTTTTTATTTTGGCTTTCAATAATAACTTACATTTTCTAATATGTTTAATCATATTAGAAAATGTTGTAAGTTGTTATTGTAGGCCAAAATAAATCAAGTGGAAAATTTTTCTTTTATTCCAAAATTCCACAGGAAAATGAGGTTATAGAGCAAAATTAGGTTGTTTAATCCCCCTGAATCTTCGGTGGTTCTTCAATATAATAAAATCTATTCATAAGCACTCTTATTTGTCTTATTTTCTTTTCTATCCGGAAAAATACTTACCGTTACCTACAAAGCCTCAACAACACGTCTTCATACATCTCAAATCTCATTTAGAAAAGCTCTCTCTCTCGCCCTCTTATATCTACCTTTGACTTGTGCCTCACCTCGTCTCTGGTAACAACTTTTCACTCCCACCTATAAGACTTCTCATGTACCGCTACCCACTTATAGAATTTCCCATCACACTCAATCAGACTCTCCCGAACCCTTCAGATCATTAAACGCTCCCTGAAAATGTCTTTATTAGAACTTATCATACTCCCACCCATACTACCTGTACTAATGCACCCTCACAACTCTCCACTCTGAGCCACACAATTCTCTTGTTTCAGATGTGCCCTCTTCCAATTAGTTTGTAAGCTCTCTCACCAGAAGAGCCAATCCCAAACCTTTATGGTTAAGAAAAATGATAACATCCTCATAGAAAACACTGTTATCTGAACCATGATGCAAATTACAGGCTATGGGGCCTGTCCTCAAGAAACCAATCAAGAGCAGCTTTGATTGACTAGAGAGTGAGAAAGCCACTCTGAGTGGCTATTTACATATAGACTCCATGTGGGGCTTCAATGCAGTTTATTGATCATAAGATACTTGTAACTTAACCATGTAAGAGCACAATTTTGTGGCCCTTCCAACCTATACTTAACGCCACATGAGCTCCATTGTCAAAAGCGTAGAGGACATATTTAACAAAGCTTCAATGTTAATACTCGTGTCTTCCCTGTGGATGACTTTCAAAATTCTACATCAAATAAGTGTTGAATAATACTTGTTAGCCTGTGGGCAGATTGCCTACTCCTTGCTCCACATATGGAGCACTTCTTCAAGGGAAGATTCTCTGGTAGACGAATTTAAAATTAAATAAAAGTGACACCTATTCTTTATTCTATACCCAACTGTATGCAAGAACTTCAATCGTAGAATTTTGGTATAGTCTTTGTTTGATTCTATAAAGAGAAAGTGGTGGTTATACTTTATTGTATTGCCTCACTGGTTAAGTTTGAGGAGTACACTGCACAAGATTTTCATTGTAATGCCCCCACTGGTATAGTTATTCACACCTCCCATTCACTGAATTTGTTGCCCCAGCACTAGGACCCAGAAGAGACACACCAGGGGGTAAATGTATCAAGCTGAGAGTTTTCCGGTGGGTTTGAAAAGTGGAGATGTTGCCTATAGCAACCAATCAGATTCTAGCTATCATTTTGTAGAATGTACTTAATAAATGATAGCTAGAATCTGATTGGTTTTTCAAACCCGCAATAATAACTCTCGGCTTGATACATTTACCCCCAGGAATAGTTGCTTAACAACATAAGGCTGGTATGAGGTGAGGAGAATTGTGTGGGGTGAGAGATTGACAACCAGGGACCTGGGAGGGGAGGAAGTCCCGGAATCCCAAGCAAATTTAGGAGCGGATCCGGGGCCTGCTCCTACTAGGGGATAAAGTGTTAGCAGCTCAGCACTTTATTCATACTTTATTCAGTCAATAGGCACACACTGGGAAGTTCTTTGTGATATAACTGTTTATAACAGCGCCACCTGGTGTTCCTCCAGTGTAGTCACTCAAATAACATTGAGGTCTCAACTCCTTTTCTCAACAGATGCGGCTTAATCCACTAGACCCAGTTTGAAGCCCTTGTTTGTGTATTGTGTTTGAACCTGAACCAGATGCTTCCACAGAACCTTGCTCCCTCTTGTGATTTGGATCGCAATTGTTATATACTTCTACAAGACCTTTATCTGCCTTGGAACTATTTTTTGATACTTTAGATTAGTATCTTAAAATAAATCCTGTTTACTTTAGAACTATCTGACTATTGGATTCCATCTGTAATACAAGAAATGTGACACCCACATTCCATCACTTTTCTCCAGGAGCTTTCACTATTTCTGGGCGCAGCCTGCACCCCTTCTCGCAGCATCCATTTCCGCATTGCATTAACTTTATATGAGAAGCGCACAGATGCATTACCTTTGTTTTCTCTGGTTGAGTGTCTTATTTCATTGGCCATGCACTCCTGTGTCTCTCCATTGATATCTGGTTTTCAGCTGATTTCAGTCTCTCTCTTGTTCAGTGGCTGTCTTGTTTGTGTCTTTGGAGTTAGTGTTCTCGGGCCTGATTCATTAAGGATCTTAAATTAAGAAGTATCAAGTCTCCTGGACAAAACCATGTTACATCGCAAAGGGTGCAAATTAGTATTCTGTTTTGCACACAAGTTAAATACTGACTGTTTTTTCATGTAGCACACAAATATCAACTTTAAATTTCAGTGTACAAATAAGCTATCAAGTATTTGTGTGCTACATGAAAAAACAGTCAGTATTTAACTTGTGTGCAAAACAGAAAACTAGTTTTTACCCCTTGCATTGTAACATGGTTTTGTCCAGGAGACTTAAATAAGATACTTCTTAATTTAAGATCCTTAATGAATCAGATCCCTCTTTATCCAGATCTGCTGGGATCATCACATCATTTCTCAGTTCCTCAACAAATTTTACACTTTTGCTTATGGTTACTTTTTCTGTTTTTGGATTTAAGATTCTGTATCCTTTGCAACATTCGCTGTAACCCACAAGAATTCCTTCCACTGCCTGATTCTGCAGTTTACTGTGTCTTTCTGCAGGAATGTAGACAAATGTTTTACACCCAAAATCTTTAGTATGTTTCATACTGGGTTTCTTGCCATGCCATGATTCATACAGAGTTTTCTCCACTGTTCTGGAGAATAGTCTGTTCTGTAGTGGCTGTCATTGTGACGTCACCCCATTATTTTTTCAGATAGTTCTAAATCTGTTAGTATGCATCTGATCATTTCAGTCAGGTTTCTTTTTTTGTTTTCTGCTACCCCATTTTGTTCTTGTGGTGCTGTATGCTGAGTTGTCTTAGGAATTCACTATTATCGCTACCAAATGCAAGTGGATTTCTTCTAAATGTATTTACAGTCATTGTTACATAATCCTGTAACTTGTCTAGTTGCCACACATGAGTACAGTCAATGTGTCTGTGTGTGCTTAATCTCCCTTGTTTCTGTCACAAATCGGGGTCTTAGCCCTGTTTACACCACTCGGCAGTACCATATTACCGTACATCTTCCTCCTGGTCGTGTGCAGCATGTTATCCTGGGACAAGTGTGACTTCTGTCTGCAGCACTGGAGGCTGCCATCTTGGGTGAGACATTTGCTAAGCTTCCTGCTGAGTCTGAACACCTGGGACCTGATTCATTAAGGATCTTAACTTAAGAAACTTCTTATTTCAATGCAAATTAGTATTCTGTTTTGCACATAAGTTAAATACTGACTGTTTTTTCATGTAGCACACAAATATCAACTTTAAATTTCAGTGTACAAATAAGCTATCAAGTATTTGTGTGCTACATGAAAAAACAGTCAGTATTTAACTTATGTGCAAAACAGAATACTAATTTGCAGCCCTTGCATTATAACATGGTTTTGTCCAGGAGACTGAAATAAGAAGGCTCTTAAGTTAAGATCCTTAATGAATCGGGTCCCTGATCCCATTCCCCAATTGGCTTCCTCTGCAGACTATAAGGGTCCCCTCCTACACTCAGCAAGTTGCCAGTGCAACACTTCCTAGTTCCTGGTTCCAGATCTACAAGTTGCTGTTTTGGCTGCTCCAGACTACCTGCTGTATACAGAGCTCTACCCTTCGTGTGTATTCAGCCTCATCCTGATTACTGCTTCTCCTCCCGCGGTGTACAGATCTTCATCGTTACCTCATGAGTGTATTCAGCGTCAACCTGCTGTTATGTTATGGACACAGTGAGTTCAACTTCTTCTGCTGCGGTTATATGAACTGCAAACATTAACCATTTGTGTGAATTCAGCTTCTCCTGCTGCCGTTATATGAACTGCAAACATTAACCAAATGTGTGAATTCAACTTCATCTGTTGTTATCTGAATATCAACTATTAACCAATTGTGAGACTTCAGCTTCATTCTACCGCTGAAATAAATACCTTGGTTTGTTATTCCTTGTGTGGATTCATCTTCTTTGTACCTGCAAGCAAGCCCTATGAGCAAGGCATTCATCTAGCCCCCTAGTTTCCACTACACTCCTGCCACAGCTAGTCCCCGGGGTCCCGAGACGGATCCCAGTAACTCTATTGCCGTGACAGTTTGCACTGGCCCAATGGATCCGGTAGGGGAACATACCCCAAGGGTGGATTTAATCCGAAGTCTAGTTGAACGCATGGAAAAACAGGAAACTACCCAGGAGCAAGTGATGAAATATTTGCAAGAGCTATTTGCTTGTATGGCAAACCTTCAGACTGCAGACACCTACCCAAATCCCTTCAGAGAGTACCAGCACCAATGTTGTACCAGGTCCACCGTCCCAGTTGGTTCTTCCTATGCCAGCCAAATACAATGGAGACCCAAAGAACTGTAGAGGGTTCCTGAACCAATGCAGTATTCACTTTGAGCTGTAGCCGGCTAATTTTTCTACAGATCGAACTAAGACTGTCTATATTATCTCCCTTCTTTCAGGGCAAGCCCTAGCCTGGGCATCACCCCACTGGGAGAAGTCTGATCTTATTCTGTCCAACGTCAATGAGTTCCTAACCGTATTCAGGAGAATATTTGGACGAGCCTGGGAGGTCATCATCTGCCGTTGCTGACATCCTGTGGTTACGACCGGCCCATTCATCTGTGGGACAATTGTAGTCCAATTCAGAACCCCTTTATCTGAACTCTCATGGAACAATGAAGCACTAGTGTCAGCCTTTTGGCAAGGTCTCTCTGACTCCATCAAGGATAAGTTAGTCACACGAGACTTGCCCACCAATCTGGATGAACTAATCACGTTGTGCAATCAGATAGATCTGAGGTTCCGAGAAAGAAGTTTAGAGAAAAGGGGTTTAGAGTATATAAAACCCTGTCAGACTCCTCGAATCCGGTCCCCATCTCCCCCTCAAGAAGAACCCATGCAATTGGGCAGGGCCCGGCTCTCGACCACTGAGTGTGAGCGGAGGGTCAAGCAGAAACTCTGCATCTACTGTGGTGCTTCCGGCCACTATCTGAAATCTTGCTCCCAGATGTTGGGACCGTCACCTCCTAACCAACAGTGAGGAGGTTGGGTTAGGAGTTACTGTTCGTCCTCCTCAGGCTAGAGATTGTGTTCTTCCTGTGACGTTGAGACTGTCTCAAAATTCTTTGTACACCTCTGCTCTCTTGGACTCAGGAGCTGCAGGCAACTTCATGTCAGCTCCGTTAGCCAAGCAGTTAGCCATTCCTCTGGTCTAGATGTCTCCACCCATCTTTCTAACGGCTATAAATGGGAGTCGTATTCCAGGTGGCACCATCTCCTTCCTTACATCTCCAGTGACCTAGCAAGTAGGGGTCCTGCATTCTGAGATCATTCAATTCTAAGTGATTCCTGAGGCCACTAATTTCATTGTTTCCCGTGGCTCCAACGCTACAACCCCAGTATCGACTGGTCTTCTCCCCAAGTGCTCTCCTGGGGCCCGGAATGCACTAATACTTGTCTTCAGAAGATATTGCCTCATCGCAAAACCTCCAACAAAGAGACTCCTGTTATTCCTGTGCCCTACCGAGACTATATAGATGTCTTCAGTAAACGGGCTGCAGACATTGCCATCTCACCGGATTTGGGACTGCCCCATAGACTTAATACCAGGAAAGATTCCACCCACGTGGTTGGGTTTACCCCCTCTCGGTTCCTGAGACACAGGCTATGTCTGAATATATCAAGGAGAATTTAGAAAGGGGCTTCATTCGCCCATCCTCTTCACCTGCTGGTGCCGGATTTTTTTTTTGTTAAAAAGGATGACGGTCATTGCCCCTGTATAGACTATCAGGGACTTGATGACATAACTGTAAAAAACAGATACCCGCTGCCTCTCATCACAGAACTCTTTGATTGGGTCAAGGAAGCTGCCATCTTTACCAAGCTTGATCTTCGTGGTGCCTATAATTTGATCCAGATTAGACAAGGTGATGAGTGGAAGACAGCATTTAACACCAGGGATGGACATTATCTCGTTTTGCCCTTCGGACTCAGTAATACCCCCGCGGTCTTTCAAGGCTTCATGAACAATATTTTCCGAGATCACTTGTACAACACCCTAGTAGTTTACCTGGATGATATTCTTATTTTCTCTCCAGATATCAAGTCTCATAGAACCCATGTCAAGGAGGTCCTTCAATGCCTCCGTAAGAACAAGTTGTACTGTAAGCTGGAAAAATGCACCTTCGACGTTAACTCCATTCCTTTCCTGGGTTACATCATCTCAGGAAGCGGTCTACGCATTGGATCCAGACAAGGTAAAAGCCATTATAAATTGGCCTCAACCTACTACCTTGAGAGCATTTCAACGTTTCCTTGATAGGGTTCGCTAATTATTACTGGAAATTTATTTGGGGCTACTCTACGATAGTAGCGCCTATTACCGCTTTAACCCGAAAAGGGTCCAACCCTTCCAAGTGGTCTCTCGAAGCACAGATAGCTTTTCAGCAATTGAAACAAGCATTTATTTCGGCTCCTATCCACTCTCAACCTGACATTAACTGCCCATTCTATCTGGAGGTTGATGCATCCTCGGTTGGTGTGGGGGCCGTTCTTTCCCAGAAGTCTCCTGATGAACAATGGCATCCGTGTGGATTCTTCTTTAAGAAATTTCTCCCTGTTGAGCGAAATTATGCCATCGGAGACAAAGAATTGCTCGCCATTAATTTGGCTTTAGAAGAATGACGATATTTGCTGGAATGGGCTCGTTATCCAGTGACCGTTTATACAGATAATAAGAACTTATTGTATCTGAAGACTGCACAGTGTATGAACCCTCGCTGTTCTTCTCAGTTCGACATTCATGTTACTTACCGTCTGGGCTCTAAGAACTGTAAGGCAGATGCCCTGTCACGGTCAATAGTAGAGAGTGAAGATCCCAATCCTTCTGAACCATGACCTATTATCAGTCCTGCGTGCATTGCAGCCACCAAACCTGAGCCTATTCCTCCTCATGGCAAAACTTTTATGTGGCAGAACCTCTACGCAAGAAACTTCTCCACTGGGCTCATTGTTCTAAATTTGCAGGACATGCTGGTGTGCGGAAAACTCATGCTCTTATACAAACGAGTTATTGGTGGCCTACTCTTCTTAAAGATGTTGAACTGTTTGTCGCAGCATGTTTTAAGTGTGCCCAACATAAGAGTTCCAGGCAAGCTCCAGCCGGTTTACTACTACCCCTGCCGATTCCTTCTTGTCCATGGACCTACATATACATGGATTTTATTTCTGATCTGCCGAGTACTAACAACTTTAACACTATATGGGTAGTGCTTGAAGGATTTTAAAAATGGCACACTTCATCCCTCTACAATGTCTTCCAGCTGCTTCTACACTTGCCAAGCTTTTCATCAAAGAGATCTTCCGCTTACATGGATGTCCTGAGGAGATCGTGTCTGGCCGAGGAGTTCAGTTTGTAGCTAAATTTTGGCGTTCTCTGTGTAAGGCTCTCCAAGTTAAACTGAACTTCTCTTCCTCATGCCATCCACAGTCCAATGGTCAGACTGAAAGAGTCAATCAGGATCTGGAAACCTTCCTCAGACTCTGTGTCCTCCTCTCAGGATGATTGGTCAACTCTGATACCCTGGGCAGAATTCGCTCACAGCTCTCACTATCATGAGTTATCTTCTTCTACTCCATTCTTCACGGTTTATGGACTTCACCCTCGAGTACCAGTATTTTCCCCGTTACCTGCAACTTCTGTTCCAGCCTCTGAAACAACCCTGAGAAAATTTGCAGACAACTGGCGGCAGGTCCGTGAGTCCTTACTCAAAGACTCTCATAACTATATGATTCGAACAGATAAGAAACGTAGAGCCATTCCTGACATGAAAATTGGAGACAGTTTGGCTATCTACCTGTAATCTCCGACTCAGAGTACCTTCCATGAAGTTTGCTTCTCGCTTCATCGGTCCATTCAAAATCTCCAAAGTAATTAACCCTGTTTCCTACAAACTTCAGTTGCCAGAGTAACTCAAGGTACCAAACACCTTTCACATTTCCTTTCTAAAACCGCTAGTGTTCAACAGATTTTATTCTCTTAAAGCTGGTTCACCTCCCATTCTGACTGAACAAGGCGAGGAATATGAGATAAAGGCCATTATAGACTCTCACTTTCGACATAATCATCTGCAATATCTGGACGAATGGAAGGGCTATGGCCCTGAGGAGAGGTCTTGGATCAAACCTTCTGATGTTCATGCTCCCACTTTAGTCAAAAGATTCCATCAGAAATTTTTTTGCTAAGCCCCATGTTAGGTGTCCAGTAGCCACCCTTTTGAGGGGAAGGGGGGGGGGGGTTACTGTCACGAATCAGGGTCTTAGCCCTGTTTACACCACTCGGTGGTACCATGTTACCGTACATCTTCCTCCTGGTCGTATGCAGCATGTTATCCTGGGACAAGTGTGATTTCTGTCTGCAGCACTGGAGGCTGCCATCTTGGGTGAGACATTTGCTAAGCTGCCTGCTGAGTCTGAACACCTGATCCCATTCCCCAGTTGGCTTCCTCTGCAGACTATAGGAGTCCCCTCCTACACTCAGCAAGTTGCCAGTGCAACACTTCCTAGTTCCTGGTTCCAGATCTACAAGTTGCTGTTTTGGCTGCTGCAGACTACCTGCTGTTTACAGAGCTCTACCCTTCGTGTGTTCAGCCTCATCCTGATTGCTGCTTCTCCTCCTGCTGTGTACAGGTCTTTATCGTTACCTCATGAGTGTATTCAGCCTCAACCTGCTGTTATGTTATGGACATCTCTCAGTGAGTTCAACTTCTTCTGCTGCCATTATATGAACTGCAAACATTAACCATCCAGCCCCCCTCAGTTTCCACTACACTCCTGCCTCAACTAGTCCCTGGGGTCCCGAGCCGGATCCCAGAAACTCTATTGTCGTGACAGTTTTGTTGCAGTGTCAAGACGATACAGGTATTATTCTGCTTTAGCTGTAGCTTCTACCTTTCTTCAATTCTGAATAATGCACATGTTATCTTGGAATTTAATAGTATGTCCTTTTAGACTCCATGCACCTTACAGACAATAGCCCATCTTTCAATCTGGGAACATAGAATTATTATTACTATTTATTTATTTATAAGGCGGCACAGATTCCGTAGCGCTGGATACAGAAGCAAGTAACAAATAGATGATGCATTTTTTTAATGTTATTGGTAAATTACTGTCATTTTTAATGGAGCATATGAGCAGGCCATGCCCTATACCTTCTGCTGTGACATTGGTACCACCTGCAAGATATATTTCTTCTTTATGATTCATATCAAGTTCAGTAAAGAAATCTCTGTTACTCGTCATGTAACTTGTTGCGCCTGAATCTAAATACCAACTATTGGTCAGATGAGTTACTGTCGCTTTAAAAGTCCCACTCCACTTGTTTGTGCATATGTCTGTGAGTGTAGTTTTAACTCTCTTCTTGGACTCTTTTAAAAATAGTTTCTGCTGCTCCGCTTTCCATATTGAGCAGTTTTTCTTTAAATGTCCAATTCTCTTACAAGTAAAACATGCTCTGGTTTCTTTATTATGCAATTGGGTATCTGTAATTTTAAGTGATTTTTCTGTGTCACTGTCCATGTTATCCAGTGTCATTTCTTTTGTGCTCTGAAATTTGTTTTGCGTGTATGGAAACAGAAAAATTAGGATCAAAATCAAGCACTGTTTATCTCCCATATACATACATACATACATACATACATACATACTTGTGAAAAAAGTGATAAAGTAAATGATACTTATGACTTTGATGATTAAGTAATCCTCAATCAATCTAGCAAAATGAAAACATGAAATATAAAGAATAAAATAATAATAGTGTGATACTGTTAAAATACAATGTTCAAATGAAATATGACTGAAAATGTCCTGACGTGATCCTCCTCCTTATGTGAATACACTCACAGTATGTATTCTTGTGTTATAGCAGAACATCAAAACTTCCATAGAATTCTTAGATAATCTGCGGACCCCTTAGGTATTGCACTTACATGAAGAATTCTTTACATCAGGCTTTGATTATGGTCACTTATGGAAATGTCAATCAGGATTCCCCTTTGGGATGTAATTCCAACTAAGAGGTGATGTTTCCTCAAAAAAAAAGCCAGAGAAAGAGATTTTAGTGCAGTAGTTTATTTAAAAAAAAAAAAGTTAAAAATT
This sequence comes from Mixophyes fleayi, assembly GCF_038048845.1. Taxonomy (NCBI): domain Eukaryota; kingdom Metazoa; phylum Chordata; class Amphibia; order Anura; family Limnodynastidae; genus Mixophyes; species Mixophyes fleayi. The sequence continues at coordinate 55,824,358 of NC_134404.1, read as the reverse complement.
TTTTTTTATTGCACCAAAGATAAGACTCACATAATATAAAATATTTAACAGCAAATGGAGAGTACAAGTACTTCTACCAGCATGTTATGAGCTGTGGCGGTGCCCTTAGTTAGGGCGACTCACTGCCATCTCCAAGGTAACGGCAGGACGCTCTGTCAGCATTAAGAAGCAGCCGGACGAGTGCCCAAAATTTATTACAGCCTAATGAGGCCTTTTTTTCAGATGTGCCTGCCTTCTGTGACTGGTTCCCCTATGAATTTAAGACAGGGAGGGCTTAGCCTCACTGCCAGTTATAGTGTGGATTCAGTCTATTGCTTACCTGCTCTGTTACTGTGTTCTGTGGAGTACCTTTTAATTGACCCTCTGTTGTGAACCCTGGCTTGTTACTGGACTCTGCTTGTATTCTGATTGCCCTGACCTTTGGACCTGTTCCTTGGATATTCTTGGTCGTGCCAACCCTGACCCATTTGCCTGTCCCTGACCATTCTGTCTGCTACGGATCCCTGACCTCCGTCTTGTTTTCACCACGCGCTCCATTTTTGCTACCGCCTCCTATCTTCCAGCTGCAACAAGCTCTATAGGAAAAGGCGGCTACTATAGGTGAAGACCTCTGTCGTCTGTTCTGCAAACTTATGTCAATAACTGATGCATATATTTTTCTTTTCTTTTTATTATATAGTTTTTTATTTTCACATTAATATCGGGACCCCCCTTTTTTTGAGATCCTGTCTTACTCAAACTGGTTTCAATATATCATTATCACTTAAATTCACTTTTTTATAATATTTTTTTATTTTCTCATATAGTCAATTGTAATATTGTTTATTTACTAGATTACTTTCCCTGTGATTGTTTATGTGGTTTCTTACCCTTGGTAATTTTTTCTGATAATATTTCAAGTCACAGTAACAATGCATGTAATTGGTGGATATAATACCTAAACTAATACATAGTAAAATTCCCACTTGTTTCAACAATAGAGGTAGAGATTTCGATGTGTGGTAAACAACAGAATGGCTGGAGGTGTTTCTTTAGCCGTCATAATAGAATCCTCACATGATGACGGATATTGTAAACAGACCATCACGTGACTGGTTGCTTATACACGTTACTACATAACTAATGAAGAAAATATTAATCTTGACAGACTGAGGGACGATGAAAAAGGACAGAAAGTGGTAGAGAGATGTAATTTTTCATATATAGTTAACACATCTATTTTGTAACTGATTTTTGCTTTTAGATGTAAAATGTAGTCTGTTCATCAGGAATAGTGACACTGCTTTAGAACCTCGATTTGTTCATTTAACCAATAAAGGGTATCACTTTATTTCCATTGATGGCTAGCACGTTACACTTCTTTAGACATGTAAGACAGATAGGAAATGACTGCAAATCACGCTCGTAGTTGTACATTTGTAAAATGCCATAGAAGTCTGCAGCGCTGAACAGTCTTAGTTATGAATCATACAAAATACAAGTCGCACATAAAAGGTTGACAAAGGTGATGCACACTTGAGACAGAGAGTGAAGAGGACCCTGCAACTGAGAGCTTACACTCTAAAAGGACTACGCATGTTGTAGGCTAAATTGGGTGAAGGCATAAAATCTCCCAAATCTGAAAAGCTTCTTTAGCTTCTACATTAAGTTTTAGGGCGTTCAAACAAAAAGTTTTAAGTGTTACCAGTGTTCTAATATGTGATATTTTATTTCAAATTTACCAATGCAGCTATCGCATGGTCTTCAAACTCGTCTAGTGAAGACTAAGATTGGAAGTAACCACTAGATGGCAATATATCCCTTTGCATTATAGTAGATGTGCATCACTTTGAGAAAAGTTTTACTGCTCTCTACTTTTCTTATTTAATTCCTGATGTATTTATACACACAGCCACACACCAAGTACTGAGAAAACTTTCATCATTAAAAGCATCTCTCAGTTTACATTACTCTTCTCAAATTGCTCACTGCATATTTGCATTGTCTTAATCAATGAATTATTCATTTTGTTTTGTAAGCAAAAAAAATATATAAATAGGATGTTAGAGCGCAGATTTGCAAAATGTTCCCAGCTTGAAGTTGCTGACAATGTACTGTATATACTTTGGATTACATACTTGGTACATCTTGTCTGTATGCTGGAAGGTTAGTCCAGTTTTAACAAAACCTAAAGCCAAACGTTTTGACACCCAAGCCAAAAAAATACAATCGTGACAACTTTTTCAGATTTCTCTTTTTGGTAATCGTACTCTGGATTATTACACTGTATTCATCCTCATTAATCTCTTTGTTGGAGGTGCTATTTTTCTTTCACTGGGATCACTTCAACCTTTACAGAAAATGCACCTTGTAAATGAGCAGTTAGTTGGTGACATTCATCCAGATATGGGATTTGTTATGTCCATTGTCTACTTTGTAGGTACACTGATAGAATAGTTTACATTAATGGGACATTAAGAGCCTTGGAATGAGTACAAATTCTGTTTCGGTAAGTAAACTTTCAGGCAGCAATGGGACATTTAATCTGAAAAGGCAATAGGCACAGGTTGTATGACAAGAATGAGCTAGGGAGTAGACAACTACATTTGAGTTTTTCAGTGTAAAGATGGTACTTTAAGCCACTGTTACTGTTGTGGTTTATATAGGGGTAACAGCAGCAGATAAATCATCATCAGCTATTTATATAGCGCCACTAATTCCACAGCGCTGTACAGAGAACCCATTCACATCTGTCCCTGCCCCATTGGAGCTTACAGTCTAAATTCTCTAATATACACACACACATACAGACCGAGAGAGAGACACTAGGGTCAATTTGATAGCACCCAATTAACCTAGTATGTTTTTGGAATGTGTAGGAAACCGGAGCACCCGGAGGAAACCCATGCAAACACAGGGAGAACATACAAACTCCACACAGATAAGGCCATGGTCATGAATCGAACTCATGACCCCAGTGCTATGAGGCAGAAGTGCTAACCACTATGTCACCATGTTTAGTGACCTAGAGGTCATTTAGGTTATCTAGATGCAACCCTAATATGATATACTGACTAAGGACTGCATCATCATCATTGTTTTAGTTATATGGTGCCACAGATTCCATGGCGCTTAAAACAATTGACATAAATAACATACATGAAAACAGTAAGCACACAATTGAGCATGAATGCAATTATTAAAACCATACTGTACACAATAAAATTCAGCATCGGACAAGGCAGTGGACATACAATTGAGCATCATAATAAATGCATGTATGCAATTAACAGAACATATCTCAGCCATACAGAAAATAATGCAGCAGGCGTGACAAAGGTCAGTATGTGAAATGACAAGGGACAAATGAGGTAGATGGATAGTGGATGAACAAAGGATGTAAGGATGAGAGAACCCTGCCCATGAGACCTTATATGTTAGAGGGGGTGAAGAGACAGAAGGAACAAATAGGACAGTTTAGTTTGGGGTATGGAACGGGTGATAAGAGAGTGTGGAGAGACATGGAGAGTTGTAAGTGAAATAGAGAATCATGGTGAAACAGGCTGTTAGCAGGTACCAAGCATATGGTCATTATGGTGCGGTGGCAGAGGTTACAGAGGGAGTTCAGGTAGGGAGATGGAGGTAGGCATTGGCGTAAAATGAGGGCAGTGGACATGGTGCCAATGGATGGTTGTGGTGGTAGAAGGCTCAAGTCTCCTAATTTTCACTGGCAGTTAGTAGATCACACTGTAATGTTTGACTGGAGTATGGAAACCACAGGTAGGAAGAGTGGAGAGCAAAGTGGGAAAGTAGTCCAGGAGCATGGCAGACAAAACATGAGGGCATAGTCACCACATAGACAGCTGGGTGATGTGCGAGGAAGTCATGATACCTGCAAGGGGCACACCGACCCTATGATGTGGATCGAGCTGCGTGGGGCTGAGAAGGCAAAAGGGGATCAGCAAGTGGGATCCTCTCCCTCTGGTCAGAAAGCTAGATGCTTCAAGCAAAGGATCGAAGCTGCAGAGTGTCGTGGCATCTAGCAAGTCTTCACTACTCCTAGCAAGGTCTTCGCCACATCATAATACTGTAAAGACACTCTATTGCAGCAGCATCACATTTTCGATCAGAGGGACATCCATGTGCCACTCCAGGGCTTAATCGTGTCAAAGAACCAATTAGAAGAGTTTGACAACAGCGCACCGACTTGTTGAAGGGAGCTGGGAGAGCAACATCCCAGCATGCAGGCAGAGTGGAGGAAGGACTTGTGGTTGGCCAGAAAGACTGGGTGGGAGGACCAGACCAAATCTGCAGCCCAAGACAGCAGTGGTGAACCGAATTGGGATCCAGTGCAGTCAGACAAAGTGGATGGCCAGCACAAGTCAGTGAACAGCTAAGTAGGGCCTGGGCATCTCCAGATGACTTGAGAGCCTATATGAAGGTAGATATTGAGCCCCAGTAGAGAGCTCACCAGGGTACGTCTACCTAGCGTGGGAGCTGAAAGCGAATGAATCGTGGTTCTCTCCCTCTTTCTGAGACTTGTGTGGAACTATAAGTCTCAGAATGAATGCTATGACATGTAGTTCAATAACAGCTGGATACCCTTCCCTAGCTAGAGAGTGCAAGTGAAAATAGGTCATACAGTTATAGACTTGTGGGTATATTTACTAAACGGCGGGTTTGAAAAAGTGGAGATGTTGCCTATAGCAACCAATCAGATTCTAGCTGTTATTTATTTAGTGCATTCTACAAAATGAAAGCTAGAATCTGATTGGTTGCTAAAGGCAACATCTCCATTTCTTCAAACCCGCAGTTTAGTAAATCTAGCCCTTGGTGTTTTGTGGAAAGTTCACTTGCAGAATGTGACATAAGAATAGTTGGAGTATTTAAGCACAAATATAATTTATTTGGGAAAGGGGGAGGTTTGATGAGAATCCAGTTTCAATCTTATTCTGCCAGCAGGATTTATCCTGTTTTAGAGGTTCCTACAGTGACATTCCTGCAGCAAGTATATACTGTGCTGATACAGTACAGATTAGCACATTTTTTTAGGCATGGCGTTTACACAGCTACAACTTATAATGAGTTGTAACTTGATGCATTTTAATCTTTTAATTTCATTTTTTTTTCTTAAAGGATCAATATTGCATGGGCTATGATATGAAAGCTGTGTACAAACTGTATATTATTTTATTATTTAAATGAATATATAATAAAAACTTGTATCTTGTTTGGGGTTTTATTTTTTTTCAGATTTTTAAACGTGTTTTGACATTCGACTGCTTACTTTTACTTTCATTCTCAACATATATTCTGAGGTTGGTGGGCTACCAAAAGGGAAAATGGAGGTAAAGGGGGATATGAACAGCACAGTGGTTGACACAGGAACGTAAACATTTGAATGCAATACATTCAATGCTACAATATGTTAGATGCACTTTAACTGTTATACTTCTATTCAAATCAACATAGCAGGAAAGTAAGAGGGGAGATTTAAATACGGATTTTGAATTATCAGGCGTCCAAAGTTAAATGCGGAGTTAGTGGCCACATTAGATCAGATTCATGCTCGCTCCTCCAGTTCTACGATCTCCCATATCCCATTCCCATGTCTACTCATTTGGGGTTTTAATTTGTGAACCTGAAGAAATAAACAATCTATATGTAGAAGAGAGCAAGCCTCTAGTGGAGGCCCATTGCCAACATAAGGACATGAAACATTAGGGAAAATGGTGGTCCTTAAAAAGACTTTTAATGAAATGATAAAGTTGAAAATACTGTAACAGTCCTGTATCTGTAATATGGATTTTATCCTGATCCTTGTTAATGAGGGGAAGCTCTAGTGAGGTTCAGTGTCTATTAGGAACAAAATATCTTGCCTTATCCAACTGGGAAATGAGCAAATATCAAGTCCAGAGGGAAAGGCAGGGTTATTCCAAATTGAAATGAGTAAGGGTGTGGCTGAAATCAGAGAGAATCTGCAGACATTATGGTCCCATATGTTTAAGGAGAACACAATTGAGTGCTTTCTAATATCTGGGGCCATATGTTATGGAGATGGAGGGCAATGAATCTAAGTCAGGGACTTTATATTCAACAGCAACCCATACATATTCTGACAAAATGAAGGGAATGCAGCAATACTCACTGGGCTAAGTGAGTAATGGTGAAGTACAGGTTGACATGGGGACTCCCAGGACCCCTCATTTACAGATTTATGGAGCGTACATAATCACACTCCGTTTAATTTCCTGGCCCAGATGAATTTCATCATTTTGCTCTAGAGTTTTGTGAATTTCACAGAGGGAATGTTAATAAGTAAAGCTTGGAATACCTATAGGCATCTCATTAACACATTCATACTGACTGCGTTAGCCCATCTTGTCCTAGTGATGAAAAGTGAGTTCCAAATGGTCAGAATGGAAGTGGAGGAGTTATAACAAACAGCTCTGTTTCCCCTGACGAATCCATCGCTAAAGCCAAAATGGAGGAGAGTCTTCCAGAAAAAGGACCAAGAAATGCAATCAAATGCCTTCTCGGCATTCAAAGCCACAACCAGGGCAGGGAGTGCTCTAGAGGTAGTTACATGAATAAGGTTAATCAATCTTCTGACATTATCTAAGACTTGTTGGCTCAAGATTAAATACATATCATCAGGGTGGACCTGTGAGGGTATTGCACCAACATGTCTATTAGCTAAAATTATAGCAAAGAGTTTAAAATTGTAAATTTAATAGAAAAATGGTCCGATAACTGCCACAGTTATTGGGATTTCTCCCAGGTTTTGGAATGACTACAACCTATGTTGTAGTGGTGGCTCCATGAAACATAGGTCCCTGGAGAATGTTATTGATTAGGGCTACTAAAATAAGGGTTAGGAAGCCTGAAAATATTTTATAGTAGAGTGCCAGAAGGCCCAAAGAACTTGGGTGGAGGATTTCCTTAGATTCTTTATTGCTTGGGTGACTTTCTCAGCAAAGATGTCTTTATTGAGTTTTGCTCTATGGGAACCTGTGATCTTGAGAAGAGAACATGGGTTCAGGTATTGCTTTATTTTAGCATTTAGTTTGGCCTGATTTTGAAAGCACAAAAGGAGATTGCAAAGCTTTGTACAGAATTCTTGGAAGAGCTTGATTATTTACCTTTTTAAAGGAAAATATCTGGTTTCATGTTCTTTATGTTTGAAGTTTGGAAGCTAAGAGAGCATCCACTTTGTTCATAAAATTTCTGTTTGAGCCAGCGCAGTGTCTTTAACAGCTTTATCTGGCAGAATCTGGTTAGCCCCTAAAGAGCAAGTATTTCCCTATATATCAAACATTTTGGGTGTTGTGCTTTCTAATCAGATTATATCATTTCAGTGTCAGTACCAGCACACTTAGACATCACTGGCCTGCCTTCAACACTAACCTATAAGAACCCAATCAGTGCACTGAGTATAAATTGTGTCCAACATCGATACTCCCACTCCAGGACTATACTAGCAATACTAGGAAGTATACCATCTATTTATGTGTCTTCAACTCTTGTGTCCTGTCTCCCCAGCAGCAGCACACCAATATCCACATTTCCATCTGTGGTGTTTTTAGCAGAGTCCTCATACCAGCTAAGTACTCTGCTGCATTCATAGAAGGAACCAACTATTCTGGCTGGGTCCTCACTGAGAAAATTCCATATCCTCTTGCAGGGTTCAGGGGTGAAATTTGGTGGGTGTCTTAGACTCGGCGCTAATTTATTTGGTTGTGCCAATCCCACCTACTAGTTATGGTCATTTGTGTGTGTGTGTGTGTGTGTACTGCACTATACTTACTGTCTATCTTTGTTCTACAGGGTCAATGATATACTCCATTGTATCCATTTGTTTACTACCTTAACAGTGCCAACACCACATTGTACTTTATTGCATGCTAGACTTTTGAATTAGTACATATCTGTACAAAAGTAGGACTCAAGTACTCGTATTCTATACATTTATTGTATATTATTAAGACACGTCTTTTACCTATTGTTGGCGGACATACCATCTGCCGTTAAATACTAAGAGCTACTTAATCACCATTACGGCATTTGGGACCCAGCCACACAAGATAATAATACAACTTCATTTGGATTGAGACTTTTCATTAATTTTTATTATTTTTCTCCCTTTCTCACTACCAGCTGGGAATACTCATCTTATCTTTTTTTATTTTTGTATACCCATTCAAGGGGATATACATTTTTGAGGATCCTACACTCTATTTTTCTTTTTTAATTGGTTATGTGTTTGAGACCAGTCTCTAATGTTTTGTTCTAATTTACATGTCGCTGCATTCTGGTTTTTTTTATCAATCTATTAAACGATTGTATGTTATTACATTTATTATTTTTGGTATCCAGTCTGTGTCAGCATAATATTCCTCTTGTTCATTACTACTAGCGCTATCAGAATTGCTTGTGTTAGATTATATTCTGTGTTTAGGGTTTGGCATTTACCCTTATCTCTGATTCATCTGCTTTTTAATTTAATTGCTTTCCCATAGCCTAGCACAGGATTTCTTTGTTGTTGTTGTTATCATTTACTGTTGCAATTAATATATTTTTTCTTTAGATACTTTTTATAGCTACACTTACACATATAGCCAGATTCAGCCAGTGATAGGCACATTTAAACATCATTCTTTTACTAGGAATATAATTTCTAGGAATGGTTGTCTTGCTTATGATAAAATGGACAAAAAATGGCTGGCTTATTAGGAATACCCGCCGCTCACTGTTTCGCCCATTACGGAGCTTACTCAGTATTCAAGTATCTCTTTGGCTAGTTGCTATTTACAAGCACATTCAGAGTTATCATTATCTCTAAAATCATTTGAGCATATACAGCCACATCATTGGGCTCTACCATTAATGTCTACCAATCTAGAAATTCTTGGTTTCAATGGCCTTACGGTTACGAGCATTAAGTCAACTCTTCGTTCAGTAAATACTTGATACACTAATTCGGGGCATAATATTGCTATAAGATTTGGAACAAAGTGGTAACAGCGTGAGCATGTCCAGGTACAGGGCTTCAGCTCTATACTTGACACTAGTTGATACTTTATTTGATTATTTGGTAAGGTAGCGGCAGTGAGGTTATTCCAGGTTATTATTATTATTATTATTATTATTATTATTATTATTATACCCTACATTTCAGACTATTCCTTTTTTCTTGCTGAAACACTGTTATTAACGCACTACACGGTGACGCATCTCTTAACGTTTGCTTGCGTAATAGGCGTAAGTACCTCCTTGTACAGATGCTATGAATAAATAAGCCTCAAGGAGATATTGGTCTAGAGAGCGCCAACAGACATGGTCCCCTTGAATGGCTCTATGGCAGAGACAATAGCAATGTCCACAAGTCAGAGGTCTGAGAAGTACCATTTGGGTAACGGGCTTCGGTTACATATTTTACTGGCAGAATTGACCATATGTCCAGTGGATTTTGCATGGAATATGCAGCCTTCAGTTAATAAGGGTGACACACACTTGACTAAGTGGAGCAACCTTTTCACCATTTAGCGATGTTTTTTTCTGCTTAACTTACAAAAAGCTCAATACCCATTCAGATATGAGTAGGACAGCTAACGCTGCGGCTTCGGCCCCTGTACAGTTACAATTAAAAAAGTCAGATAAATACAAGGCCTCTCAGACGACACACATTAATTAGTACAGTTGGCTCACTAGGCACATACTACTCAGCAGCACACGGATTATACTTAGCACTGGTAGGTTCCTGGCATACCATGTTTGTTACAAATCTAGGGCTCCTTCCGGCTGGTCCGTCCATAGGTCAGGTAGCCTTTTCGTACAGCGGGTAGCTAGCAGTCCTCTAGGGGTTGTCATATGTCTATTTTACAAGGAGGCAACAGGGATACAACAAACACGTAGAATTAACAAGTCGTGAAATAGGCCTAATGTTTAAGTGCTGTGTGGTTTGTTGTGCTAATTTGCCTTCGCTTTGTTTCTTGATTCACCTCATGTTTTTGAGCTATTTCTTGCCCCACATCTCCCCTATACACCCAACCTCTTTCCCCTCCCACTACCCCTCCTTTGTGGAATCCCTCCTTCCCTTCCCTGGTTACCCAAGGCTCCTCCGCTCGTCGCGTTAAGCGAGGGCATGAAGGGATTTTTCCTGTTTTTCTCCCTGGATCAAGGCCTGATTAGTGGTGAGCCTCCAGGTTTTAATTCGGGTTTTTACCTTCGTTTGGGTGACCTACCCTTCCCCAGTAACCCTACCACACCCCCACACCCTTTTCTTCAATTCTAGCTTTTGTCCATGCTCGACATGCTGGTTGCTACTATTAGCCTATATGTGCACTATGGTGCTTTATGTGTGATGCCAATGGTACTTGTGGCGATGCTTAACAATGTATCTCTCCCTGCAGGTCGAATGGCAGCTGCCAAGAGCATTTGGATCATCGGGCACTCATATATATATATATATATTGGGCAGCTAAGCAGGCTAAGTTTAAGTCAAAGTTTGAGAGATTGGGTAATGGTTACATTAGATGGCTAGGTAGACGGGTTCTCTGTTGGCCCGATTTCCTGCCATGGTTGAGGCGGCATTAGCGCAATGGGGAGCCCTGATAATTTGATCATTCATTTTGGTAGAGGAAAATCTCTGGAGCTAATCATTCAAATTAGAGAAGATCTACAGTATATTAATAGAGCATGGCCTGACACTACTATAGGCCGGTCCGCCATGATCCCACGACTGTCCTGGAAGTCGGTAATCCCATTAAAAATGATCCTCACAATGGTGAGAAAGCTGAATAGTGCAATCAGAAAGGTTGCTAGGTCACTTGGGGGCTTTGTTATAGATCACCCGACTATATCAGCGGAGAGGGTGAGTCTTTACAGGAGAAATGATGTGCACCTCTTGGACATGGGGTTAGATTTGTTTATGGAGAGGGTATGGTCGGAGTTGACGAGTTTGGATGGTGGCGGGCTGCTTTGCTCCTAGGGCAGCAGCGTGGGTGTAAGGCACTGCAATAAGTGGCTGATACATACGGCACTATCGTGATTGGCAGCAGGTATCGGTCCCCTTCGATGTAACTGTAACTCTTGGCGCTCCAGTGGGGAGGGTACTTGTTCGGCTCAGTGAGGGAGGGCAGGTGAATATAGAGAGGGTGCAGGTACTCTGATGCCAGGTTAGGGCCGGCCAAGCTGTTGGGCGATATGTGACATGTGTATCAGTCCGATAGCTGTCCCGCTGTGCTCTTTCTTCGCCACCAAATTTATTTGATAAAATATGACCTTTTTTGCCACTTTACTTATGTCTCTGTCTTTATTTCATATAAGTAGTTAAGTATTTAAACGTCTTGTGAAGGTGATGAAGGGCATACACAGTGAACTATTTATTACAAGAGAGTCCCTACAGACAAACGCAATTAAATAGTGACAGTGTTGCACTCGAGCTTGCACTTACCTGAAGGGGTTAACCCAGTGCTTCCCAAACTTTTGCAGTTCGCGGCACCCTTAGAGTCCCATCATTTTTTCAAGGCACCCCTCCAAAATAATTACCGAGCAGTCCCGTTTTATAAGTAGTTGGGTCGAAAAAAAAAGTAATAAGTATTTAGGTCAGGACAGAAATACTTATTTAGTTGTATGCAAAAATAATACACATAAATCCAAGGGAAAAGAATATTTTTATATATTTTTTCAATTATATTTCTGTCAAAGAATAATTTACAGCTAACTCACACTGTGCCCTTTCATCCACACACTGTGCACCCTTCATCCACACACTGTGCACCCTTCATCCACACACTGTGCACCCTTCATCCACACACTGTGCCCTCCATCTCCACACACTCTGTGCCCCTGCATCCACACACTCTGTGCCCCTGCATCCACACACTCTGTGCCCCTGCATCCACACACTCTGTGCCCCTGCATCCACATACTCTGTGCCCCTGCATCCACATACTCTGTGCCCCTGCATCCACATACTCTGTGCCCCTGCATCCACTCACTCTGCCCCCTCTGCATCCTCTCACTCTACCCCCTCTGCATCCTCTCACTCTACCCCCTCAGCATCCTCTCACTTTACCCTCTCAGCATCCTCTCCCTCTACCCCCTCTGCATCATCATCCTCTCACTCTGCCCCCTCTGCATCCCCTCACTCTGACCCTCTGTACACTCTCACTCTGCCCCCTCTGCATCCCCTCACTCTGCCATCTCTGCCCCCTCTGCATTCTCTCACTCTGACCCTCTGTACCCTCTCACTATGTACCCTCTCACTCTGCCCCCTCTGCATCCTCCTCTCACTCTGCCCCCTCTTTATCCTCCTCTCACTCTTTCCCCTCTGCATCCTACTCTCACTCTGCCCTCTCTGCATACTCACTCTGCCCCCTCTGCATCCCGGGGGCCAGGAAGAGGAAGAAAAACCCCAAACTTACCAATCCAGCGGCACCCGGGACCGAACATCCTTCTCTAACCTGCCGCTTGTCACTAAATGTCGGGCGTGATGACGTCACGCCCGACATTCAGTGAAAACGAGGAGGGAGGATGCTGGGTCCCAGGCGCCGCTGGATTAGTACGGTTATTTAGTGTTGGTTTTTTTTTCTCTACCTGTCCGCGGCACCCCTGGGAGCTGTGGCGCACACTTTGGGAATCGCGGGGTTAACTTTTTGTCAGGCCCGACCAATGAATGGAAGATGGGAGGGTGTTGGGTTCGTTTATAGGGTGTCTCATTTCCTGGTTGCCTCATTCTGCTTTGCTAGATCCCACCCACCCACGCCTGGTGTTGGTTTGATAGTTAAGTCTTGTTTTAATTTCTTTCACATTGCTTCGGAACAGGCACAGTTGGGAGTAAGGCACTGCGATCAGCGGCTGATGCATACAGCACTATCGTGATTGCCCGCAGGTATCTGTCCCCTTCGATGCAACGGTAACTCTTGGCCCTTCAGTGAGGAGGGTCCTTGTCCAGCTCAGTGAGGGAGGGCAGGTGAGTTGAGAGGGGGTGCCGGTACTCTGACACCAGGTTAGGGCCGGCCAAGCAGTTGAGGGGTATGTGACTTGTGGGTGGATTCAAGCCGGTCGCCATGTCCATGCTTGGTTTTTGGGTATCAGTTTTGTAGCTGTTCCGCAGTGCTCTTTCTCCGCCACCAAATTTAATTAATAAAATATGACCTTTTTTGCCACTTATGTCTCTGTGTCTTTATTTTATGTAAGTAGTTAAGTATTTAAAGGTCTTGTGTTTGGTGATGAAGGGCATATACAGTGAACTATTTATATTCTATTTCACATTCTACAGTACAGCATGCATTTGGTGCAGGCTGCTACTTTGAATTTTAATCAGATCTGCAATACTTTAAAGTGGCCAATAATTAAAGGCCAATACTCAATACTATGTGTAGTATATATGTTTTCCAGAAACAATAGCTTAACTTTTTTCTTTAGTGTTTGCATTCATCTCTTCCATTGGCTTAACTTGTACATTAACGAGGGTAGATCCTATAATAAGGTATGGACCAGGTTCAGTACTGCATTTGCACACTATAGCACTAAACTGAAATCTCAGCTAGCAATTGCCTAGGTAACCTTGAAATCTCATTGTCCCTATCCAACTAGCAATGTTAATTGCATCCTTATATTGTATTCTATGACACTGCAACATAAGTGGTAGACACTGCTCAATGAATACTGAGCTTCATATATATATATATATATATGTAAGATTGTCAGATAATATAGAGAAGTCTGTAAATTCTATTTTTTTCTTTGTTTTAAGCCAAATATGGAACATATACTTGGAATACACATGGAATAATCAAACAAAAAAGAGTTTCTTAGGTATGGGACTATCACTCAGTAAGATAAGCCTTCTTGCATTCTGCACATTTATCCTAGAATCCCCCTAAACTAACAAATTTCAATTATGTTTTGAAACTTGACATAATTTTCTTTTTTATAATAGCTGTAAGGTTATTATAATGAACATCATGAATGGACAGCATGGATTTATCATCTACTAAGATGTCACAGAAAACCTGATACAAAATATGGATAGAAGTTGTTATCTCATAGATATTTATAGAAGGGCTTCAATTGCAAAACCACTATCAATAACTTCTCCAAGTAGAATTTGGAGACATTCTTAAAACTGATCCAAAGAATATTTGTTTCATTTTCCATTTTTCCCAAATTTTAAAATGATCAGTCCAGGCAGGGGGTTTAGATTGAGAAGGGAGTTTGGCATCGGAAGAGAAGTCGTCTGCAAACTTGCAGAGAGAATAGCTGCTGCATTGCTTTTACTATTGGTTGAAACGACAATGTACTCTGAACTTAAAATTGCTTCTCCAAGTTGAGCCTTCTTTAGGATAACAGGTTCAGTGCATGGGAGGTCTTACCTCCTTCTACTTCACTCATGGAAGTTGCTACATTTGTATATAGTGATGTTTTGGAAGAAGTGACACATGATCTTCATCATCATCATCATTTCTTGGCATGGTACAGCAAAACTCTGCTGCAGAAAATGTCAAATAAACAAATTGAGTATAATACAGAACAAGTACATAAAAGGTTCAAGTACATAAAAGGTTGATGAAGTAGGTGCAGAAATGATTGGGTAGAGTGGGCCCTACTCATAAGAGCTTGCAGTTTAGAGGGAAAGGGACATGTTACTCAATAGGAGCTAATGGGACTGGGAGTGGACATGGTCTGTAGCTGGTAGTACATGAAGTAGAAGTAGTGTCATGTGAGGTTAGGATAAGCTGTAGTGAAGAAGTGTGCTTTGAAAGAGTTCTTCAAAGAGTGAAGGTTGGGTGAAATTCTTGTCAGTTGGGATAGGGAGTTCCATAAGAGAGGAGCAGCATAGAAGAAGTCATGTGAGAGGAAGTTATCAAAGAGAAGTAGAGGTATTGGTCAATGTATTTTGTGGCAAGGTCAGAGATGTATAAAGGGGAGGGGTTGGTGAGGGCTTTCAAGATGAGTGTGAGTAGCTTGATTTGAATTCTGGAGCTAATGGGGGAGCTAGTGTAGGGATTTGCAGAGCAGTGCAGTGTATGGCGTAGCAAGAGAGCATTTGGGATGGATTGTAGAGGGGAAAAACCGGATGGAAGGCCAGTTAGTATGAGGTTGCAGTAGTAAAGGCGGTGAGATAATGAATTAATTGATAAGGGTTTGGTGACATCCTATAGACCAGAGGTGGGTATTAAATGTGGCCATCCAGCTATTTCATGTTGCTCCTCATTGTTATAGACTAAGCTTGTGAGTGCTTCCTTCTTACCTATTTCTCTCTCTGTTTATATCCAGTCTTGTTTTAATTACTGTGTTTCTAACAAATTGTGGTTTTGTCATACAAAGAGATGACTTGAAAATTAGATAAAAAAAATATTTTTAATTTTCTAAAATAACATACATGATTAAAAATGTAACACATAAAATAAAAAATATGTAGACATATATTTTCATGAATGTATAGTTAGATGTATGAGACGGATCATGTTAGTGGGCTAGTTTGAAGTATCAGAATTCAAAAAAGAGGCATTTGTAATTTCGAAAGGTACAATGAGGAACTTCTCCAAGGTAGCCAAGATGTATAATTAGGAACTACTGTTCCCTGAAGCAGCAAAATAAGCTTTGAGTCCCTTAAGTTAATCACTATTGGCAGCAACATTTAAAAATGTCAATATGTAGCGTAAAGATTGTGGTAGTATTCGGAATATACTATAGTTATAGTTTGTCTCCAATAGTGCGCTCTTATTAGAATCAGATACTTAGTTGCCCGCTAGTGGCCACCACTTATACACCACCTCTGTATGTTATTCTCCCAGCTTAGTTAAATTAATGCTTAGAGCTGTACTTTTTCTGATCTGCATCAGTTCTTTTCACTCCATGATATGTGCCTTTATATTGTATCTCCAACTGACGCATTTTGTCTAACACACTTTCTCAAAGCTGACTCTGTCTAAAGTTCAGCATTATATAATCCAGTGGGATGGTCACTCATTCCCCCGTTGATTAATTAATTAGCCTGCAGCTACATTGTGGCTCACCAACTATTATTATTATGTGCAAACCCACTTACAAGTTAAAGTTAGTTACAGTTAACAATGAACACATATAAAAAAGGTAATTCTGTGTATGAATAAAGAAAAGCAAATTCTTGTTCCTCAAAGAAATATAATGAATGATTGACATGGTGAAACCTAATCACGCTCACAGTGTGAAGCGTCAGAAAATCTCAGAGTTCTTTTCATGTAATCAAATGGATTAGTGGTACTAATCTTCGAAGCGTGTGGTGGGAACTTTTAGAGCGGAGAATATGATATCACATGTATAGTATATAATGATTTGGGGCTACATTTATTCTCCCCTTGGTAGTTGTATTGTTCTAGAGAAAATAATATATCACATCTTATCCTGCATAAAATATCATAGTTAATAAGATACACTTTGTTCCAACTAACAATTGATATTCATTACTGCACAAATGAGCAAACTCCACCTGTTGTAAAGGTCATCCCATCAGTGTATGACATTGGGAGTCATACTCTTGTTATAATACATTAATTGACCGCTGCAATGTCAGTCAAGTTACAAATCTCTTCTTATAATTTCCATTCACATAAACGTATATATATAAATCAAGACATGTGTGAAACTCAATTAAACATTTATTTTAATAGATTCAGGGATCGTGATTTACTAATAAATGCATTGAATAGAACAAGGCAAAAGAAGAGAGAAGATATGTTGGTATATAAAACAAGGGAAAATAATAAAAAATATATTATTCCATTTATAACTGAATTTAATGCTGATGGGCCTGATTTATTAAGGATCTTAACTTAAGAAACTTCTTATTTAAGTCTCCTGGACAAAACCATGTTACAATGCAAGGGGTGCAAATTAGTATTCTGTTTTGCACATAAGTTAAATACTGGCTGTTTTTTCATGTAGCACATAAATGTCAACTTTAAATTTCAGTGTACAAATAAGCTATCAAATATTTGTGTGCTACTGTCACGAGCCACGGTGGTACGCCGCATCCTGGCGTGATCTAGCATCCGGGCGCGTGCTCTAGTTTCTATGCTCTGTTAATATTCTTTGGGATTCTGTGGGATTATCCTTAGGCATAGATGTAGGAGGGAGTAGGGACATCCTCCAACTCCAGGGGGAGGTCTCATCTGATTTAAACTGGTTAATTTATATTTTTATACATGCTTCCTGGTTTATATTATTACCTATGCCAGTTCTAGCTAGTAATTAATTAGCAGCCTCCTGAGGCTGATTGCCAGCCCTGTCCTCCTCTGTCCTGATTGGCTCTTGGTACTATTTAAGGCAGTGACGTCTGAGCCTTACTGGCGGTTATAGCGTTCTGTTCCAGTACTGCTACCTGCACGTGTTCGTGTTTGGTGTTGAAACCTTGGATTGTTTACCTGTGTATGACCTTTTGCCTGTACCCGGACTCTGAACCACTGCCTGTGACCCCGACCTTTGCTTGTACCTGTATTCTGAACCACTGCCTGTGACCCTGACCTTTTCGCCTGTACCTGACATCTTCTCTGGTGCTCTGTCCAGTTCGCTGATCTCTAGCCTGCTGCTACTCCATGTGCTACCTCCTGTACCTGTGCGCTGCTGTGGTAGCATAAACTCATATTACTCTGAGCATAAGACCTGGGGGTATCCGAGTACCTGTGAGCATAACCAGTCTCTACAGGAAAGGCGGCTGCTAAAGGTGAAGACCTCTTCTACCTGTTCTATGAGTTTATGCCGCACTGGTGGCCACAACAGCTACATGAAAAAAAGTCAGTATTTGACTTATGTGCAAAACAGAATACTAATTTGCACCCCTTGCATTGTTTTGTCCAGGAGACTGAAATAAGACGTTTCTTAAGTTAAGATCCTTAATGAATCAGGCCCGATGAGAGAAGGATCAAAAATATTCTCAATAAAGATCGGTGTATTGTAAAAATGGATCCCATCTTGAGCTCTGTAGTGTCGGTAAACCAGATATTGTATTTAGGAAAGCTAAAGATCTTAAGGCTTTGTTGGCACCAAGTAGGTTACAGAGAAAAAAAGAGGGGAAGGGATCTTTTTTGTCTAGTATTACTAATGGTTTTGTAAAATGTTGCAATGTTTGCAAATGGGTAGATCCTTGTAATAAAACATTTTTTGATTCTACCAGTAGTACAAATGAGCTCAAGATACAATGGAGAATTAATTGTCAAACCACTTCTGTTATATATATAGTAGAATGTCCATGCCATTTAAAATACGTTGGCAAAACAAAGAGGATGTTGAAAATACGTATTCAAGAACACTCAAGGGCAATTAAGAATAAATCTGATACACATTCGGTCTCAAGGCACTTTTCTGCATTTCATAATGGAGACCCTAGCCTACTTAAGTTTAAAGCCATAGAACATGTTATACTTGGCCCAAGAGGGGGAGAACTTGCTAAAAAATTGGCCTGTAGGGAGATGTTCTGGATTTTTAAATTGGGAACTTTAGTACCATTAGGCTTAAATGAGGCATTTGAAATAGCACCTCTCATCTGATATGTTCTAATATATTTTCCTATTTTCTCTCTCTCTCTCTCTTTTGTTTTTTAATTTCCATATTATATGCATTTTTATGTTTTTTTAGAAGTCTGCTATTTATCTATTTGTATAATTATTATGAGCAAACAATGTAGTTATTTTTATATGTGTTGCATATGCTTTTGGATATTGTGATATATATTGAATTTAATGCAGATTTAAGTGGCCCTACTGTTTGTAAGGAAAATGATTCATAATATTGCTATTTTTTGTAATCCAAGTTGTTATGTATATTTTTAATGCCCTTTCAAGCATCGGAGTGAGGACGGAGATGACGTGTCATCTATGGGCGGAAGTGATGTCCTCGGTTATGGGTGGAAGTAAACAGATTGATCCATGGAGCACTGCAGCTTTACCGCGAACGCTCATTGATTGATGCTATTCAGTGATTGGTTATACAGACTATTTAAATCTAGAACTTTATGCTATGCTACTACTACCTTTTGATAAAGTCATTTGTATGACGAAATGCGTTACGGGAACAGATTGTGGTCTTCTCAGCTTGCTCTTTCTGGCTAGTGAACCTCCTCCTGAGACCAGCTGCGTGAGACACCTGATCTACAAATAAGCTTTCTATTTATGTATTTTATGTACGGGCATTAATTTGCTATTTTATTGATATAATTTAATAAATATTTATGTGAATTTGTGAGAAGTACCTAGTGTTTAGAACGTATTGCACTATATTATCCTCCTTGAGCTCTAGTATGAAGTATACCTGCATATGACCTACCTAAGTGGAAGATCGGGAATCCAGTGGAATGTTCCACCAGATAAGCTCTAAATATATGTTGTTTTGGTACACGGCCATTTGGACCTTTTTTTTAAAAAAAAATAAAAAAATTGATGTATTATTTATGGTATCACACTATGTTTGACGCTTTCTTTCTTATGTTCATATAGGCTTTGCATCTGCAATTGGATGTCATTGAAGTGAAGCAGCCTACAGTATGTGATAATATTATTGTTTCTTGAGCATGTGTGTTCACCTTATTTAGATGCACTAGCGCCGTTGTCTATTCACGTTTGTATGTATATATATATATATATATATATATATATATATATATATGTGTGTGTATATATATATACAGCTAAGTGACAAAATCTTGAATTATTCACTTTTTCAGCAAGCCCTCTGGATTGCGCCACTCACCCCTCTCCAGAAGCACCACAAATCTGACATCATTCTGGATTAACCTGCTGTCACGGGCACTAGGAGTCTTTACCCAGGGATCACCAGGTGATAAGCTTACCAGAGCAGTATAGGTGGTAATATGGTACTCTGGTAGCAGGGTGATCACGGAACAGGAGACAGCAGATGATAGAGATGCTCAGGAAAGTCTATGACTAGCAGCACTGGTGATATATATGTAGTAATACACGAGGAACTGTATGGACAAAGGACACGTGAGGGTAGTCAGTGGTCTGCGGTAGCAAGTTGTACCACTGCTATAGTGAGGAGGAATGTCCAACAGAAACGAGGAGGTGATGAGAGTCAGCGGTCTGCGGTTAGCAAGTTGTACCGCTGTCTGGGTGAAGGAATGGAATCCAAGTGGAGGTATCCGGGGAGTCAGTGGTCTGCGTTAGCAAGTTGTACCACTACTATGTGAGAGGATACTGGAACAGGTGACACGGGAAACAGGGATCAGTGGTCTGCCTCTAGCAAGTTGTACCACTGAATATATATGTGAGGAGGAGCACGGGGAGAGACTGCAATACAGAGGATACACGGGCACCTTGAACTTGATCCACAATGACATGCACAATATAGTAATGACTGAACAGCACTGCAATAATATAAAGTCACAGAAACTATCCGGCAACAGATAACACAGTCAAATGATGGCAATAGTCTCAGTGGATAGTAAACTCCAGGGGAGAACAACTCAGTCCAGCAAGATATGCAGTACACCAGCACAGTCAATGAGAAGTATGCATACCGTGGTTCAGGAGCAGGCTGTCAGACAGGAGTGCAGAGATACCTGAACGGCTGGAGGCCGGCAGGATGCGAAGTCCCAGGAGGATGAAGCGGTAATCAAGTAGGTGCAGCGCACAGGTAGGTAGACCAGCAGGGGAACAAATACTCAGGAAGCAGTAGTATGTAGAACTGGACTCCTGGAGGGCCCTGAAGAGTAGCGATGGTCTAGACGAGATGAAAGCAGTGAGGCGCAGATCCGATGCAGACTGGCGAGTAGAGACCAGCGGGATCACGGAGAAGCACGGAGAGCGGATCAGCTGTTGTAGAACGAGTAGAACTGAGGAGTAGTAGCCAGCAGGACTCTGCAGGTACACGGAGGTAGCGGATAGCAACCAGCAGGTGCAGCCACGATGAAACACGGGAGAGCAGAGCTGAGCTGGAACTGTTGAGCACGGAGAGCAGCGGATAGGAATCAGTTGTAGCAGTCTCGAGGAAACACGGGAGAGCTGAGATGAGCTGAAGACTGAAGCGCACGGAGGCAGCAGATAGGAATCAGCCAAACAGTCACGATGAAACACAGAAGGGTTGAAGTGGTCTGAAGACTGTAGTGCACGGAGGCAGCGGATAGGAATCAGCTAACAGTCACGATGAAACACGGCAGAGTTGAAGTGGTCTGAAGACTGTAGTGCACGGAGGCAGCGGATAGGAATCAGCTAACAGTCACGATGAAACACGGCAGAGTTGAAGTGGTCTGAAGACTGTAGTGCACGGAGGCAGCGGATAGGAATCAGCTAACAGTCACGATGAAACACGGCAGAGTTGAAGTGGTCTGAAGACTGTAGTGCACGGAGGCAGCGGATAGGAATCAGCTAACAGTCACGATGAAACAGAAGGGTTGAAGTGGTCTGGAAACCACAGGAGTAGAAGTGGTCTGGAAACCACAGGAATCAGCAGCGCTGAATACACGAGGAAACACAGGAACACCTTCAGAGGCTCATGGGGAATGAGACTCCAAGATCAGGCAACGTGGTATTGACCACAGGTGCTTAATATAGGGAGTGTTGCCTGATCTGCCAATTAAGTTAAAGGAACAGGTACTGAAGGGTTTGAAAGGGCTGCGCATGCGCAGACCCTCAGGATGGTGGACGGCCACGGTTCCTAAACATACGGGAAGAAGCACTCACAGTCCGGTGAGTGACACCTGCTCTCTACATTCATCATCATCATCATCACCATTTATTTATATAGCGCCACTGATTCCGCAGCGCTGTACAGAGAACTCATTCACATCAGTCCCTGCCCCATTGGAGCTTACAGTCTAAATTCCCTAACACACACACACACACACACACAGACAGAGAGAGAGACTAGGGTCAATTTTGTTAGCAGCCAATTAACCTATTAGTATGTTTTTGGAGTGGGAGGAAACCGGAGCAACCGGAGGAAACCCATGCAAACATGGGGAGAACATGCAAACTCCACACAGATAAGGCCATGGTCGGGAATTTAACTCATGACCCCAGTGCTGTGAGGCAGAAGTGCTAACCACTGAACATCCTCATCCTGAACATTCTAATCTATTACAGAAGAGTTATTGAACATAGTGCACAATTTTATGGAGCTCTTCCTTTTTATAAAAAATTTTTACATTTCTAAAAAGAAATTAGATCATTCTAAACACTAAACAGATAAAAATAAACATATTGATTTGTGGTTGCTTGCTGAAATGGTTGCTATTATGTTTTTTTGCCTCTTTCCAGTTATGCCCATGTAGGGGATACTTCAAAGTCTGGTGAAAGAGTCAGGAGGTTAAAGAGTCAAACAGTGAGGCTGAAACCATATTATACTGTACATACAGAGAAAAATCATTTTAACACAATTAATAGCATTGGTGTGTCTTGTCTCGCAGTATTCCTGAGAGGAAAACTAATTAGTGCTCAGAGTTTAGCTGTGTAAGTGTACACATTTAGCTGGCAATTAACATTTTGCAGAGAATTATTACTTAGGGTCAGCTTAAAGTAGTCACAATGTACCATATCATATATAGTTGACCAAACTGTTATGTAATTAAATAATTTCTTGTGCTTTCTTTTTTGTTATTTTTTCTAATAGGGGAGACCTTGATAAAACTGCGCTAACTACTCAGTGTAAACTGGATCTAATAGTAGATAACACGCCATCTATTTAGTAGTGGGGGACTGGGCAGCATGGTGGCTCAGTGGTTAGCACTACTCCCTCATAGCGCTGGGGTCATGAATTCAATTCCTGCCTATGACCCCTGTGGGGAGTTTGTATGTTATCCCCATGTTTGCATGGGTTTCCTCCCACAATTCAAAAACATACTAGTAGGTTAATTGACAGTTGTCAAATTGACCCTAGTCTGTGTGTTTGTGTGTGTGTGTGTATGTTAGGAAATTTAGACTGTAAGCTCAATTGGGGCAGGGACTGATGTGAATGAGTTCTCTGTACAGCACTCCGGAATTATTTGCGCTATATAAATGAATAAATCATCAACTAGTGAGATCCCTGCTAATAGAGTCATCATTGCTGATTTTGCCTTTACTAATGCTAAAGAGTGTGCTTTAACATAAGAAAGGACTTACCACTTCATCTGTACAGTGATTGCAATGATTGAGTGGCCAATAAATTAATGGAATGTTTATGGAACCCCTCACAGGACCTTTTGTCTGTGATTGACCATTAGTGACCAAGTATAACATTGTGTGGATGACCCCTTTAAATGACACTATAATACATTACAATATAATACAATGGTATTGAGTTAAATATTGGTGGTGTCCAATACCATTGATGAACTTTTATGGAGTGCTGCAATAAAAAATAAAGGCCACTAGTCAGACAGCCCTGGTATAGGCAGAACAAGGTTCGAAGTGGCAAAATCTTGAATAACAAAAAAAATAAAAAAAAGTGCTGACTCAGCCTTTTGTTTTGAGATAAAGCCTATGCATCTGGCATCACAACAACGTTTATCAATTTATATGTTTATAAAAGACTATGGCTCATACTACCTAAACCAACCGTCTTTTCCAAAATGAAATATAAGTCTGTAGCAATTTTGGATGCTAATTTTTCTGTACATTAGTACCTTGAGGAAAGTCCTCTGTACAGGAGTGAAACAGCTGTTGGGCTTGTGTCCTCCACCCCCTTCATCTCTATCCTCTATATCGGGTAAGACTATTTCATTTTATTTGTTTTACTTTGACGGATGCAGTTCAATGGCTGATTTTCTGTATATTTTGGTATTTCTCTATTTAGCCTTGCACATCATTTGGCTTTTGGTGTGAGCTGTAATGGTTATATAATCTGACACATTGCCTCACAACCCTACTGAACGGTATTTATTTATTCTATTAATTATGTTGTGGCAGGGACTGATGTGCCTGTTTATTATGTAATTCCCTGATTGTACAGTGCAGCATAATATGTTAAAGATAGATAACAAGAATGATAATAATAATTGCATCTTTTGTAATAAGTTCAGCATCCAGTATAGTTGAACAGCGTAGTTGAACAAGCAAGCCATGGACATAGCATAAAATAAAAATCTGAAATAAAAACATACATGTGCAAGTTATATAGCAAACAGCAACATAATTATCCACAAGAGCTGCAATTTTCAGATATCCAGTAACAGAAATTTAAGTGCTACAATTAACTGACTCATCTACATTCACTTGTTGGCATGTTGATCTGTAAATATGTTTGAATTAGAGATGTGTGCAGACCCCCGTGTTTTGGTTTTGGACAAAAATCCTCATGTGTTTTGGTTTTGGATCTGGATTTCATTAGTAATGAAAACCAGATAAAATCATGCCATTTGAGTTATTTTGTTTCTACATTAGTAATTATAACATTAACATTCATTCACGGTCTGTTTTTTAATGATCTCTTCACAACTGTCAAAATTTTTCCCAATTTTGGCCAAAGACTGCAGTGAGCTAGCTGGCTAAAATTAGTGGCACAGCAGTGGCAGACAGGATGGCAGTTTAATAAAGTAAATGACACCTTTAAAACATAAAGACAGAACACTGGCTGATTAGATGGTCATTTTAGAAAAGAAGATATATCAGTGTAGCCCCACCTAACAACTGAAATGTTTTTCAGGAAAATCGCTGAAGCATATAAAGTGTGGAATTCCTCCTCGTTACTACCTCTTGCTTCAGCTGGTGGCATGGCAGGTCATTTTTTTTGAAGCCACTGCAATAATCTACATGTGGAAGTCTTACGGTGGGAAAAATCACTACGGACACAATATTTTCAAGTTTAGAAATCATGCACAATTTAGAGGCACTAATCACAGCACATTAGATGGATAGCAGCGTGGCATAGCAGATGATATTTTTTTTGCAGCTGCTGCAATGTTCTACATGCGGTCGCTAAATGCCCAGAAATTTTACGGGCCACAGACAGCATCTCCTGCACCAAACTCTAATTTGTTAGCAAATTATGAACTACCAATCTTATTGTGTGTGCAAAGCATGGTGTCATGACTTGCATCCTGCAGCTCCTGTCTGCAGGTACTTTGTTGGACCTTTTGCATATATTGTATCCTGCCCACCAAAGGGGCCACTGTGGTACTTAGACTGCTCTTGCCTACCTCGGTATTGCTGGAAGCTTTACACCTGCTTCTGGCCTATATAAGCCTGCCTGTTTCAAGCAACTTTTGCCAGATCATCAGGTCACTCAATCTGATGGGAAGCAATCCTTTGACTCCTGGTAATTCATTGCTGCTGTGTGTTCATCGCTGTTGTATGTTGGATTTCCTTCATCTCTGCATACCTGTTCCACTACTCGTGGTAAATGCTATGATCTACACCTGTCATCCAATCGGCCTGCATTACTGACTATTGTTACCTGCTGCACAATCCATGGTAGGCTGCTATTCATCGCTGCTGTGTGTTCCTCGCTGCTGTATATTGGATTTCCTTCATCTCTGCATACCTGTTCCACAATCCGTGGTAAGCTGCTATTCATCGCTGCTGTGTGCTAATCATTGCTGTATATTGGATTTCCTTCATCTCTGCGCACCAGTTCCACTTACCTGTGGTAATCACTATGAGCAGCGCCCGCTATCTACTGCTTGTACTGCTGACTACTGCTGTTCTGTTACACATCTTTGAGGTAAGCTGTGGCTCATCGTTGCTGTATATATCTGGACTTTGCTGATCTTCACGCACCAGTTCCACTTACCCGTGGTCATCGCTATGAGCAACAACCGCTATCTACTCTGCCCGCACCGCTGACTACTGCTGTTCCGTTCCACATCCCTGTGATAAGCTGAGGATCATCATTGCTGCATACCTGGGTTTCTCTACCTGCGTGTGCTGATATTGGCACACCCTTACTGAACATTGACTGCAAGCATCCGCCCCTTCCCTGCCCTGTTCCCTCCCTGAAATCATAAGCTGTAGTAAGTGTCCTTTGCCCTCGAAAATGAATTGACTGTGGCTGCTTTCTGTGGCGTATGAGCCGATGCGGGGCATGTGCAGAGAGTTTTTGTGAATGTAGCCCACAAAATCACAGTTTTTGTTCCTTGATGAACCAGGCCCTATATCCACATAACCTGTTCTGTCATTATACAATAAAGCCAGGGGCGGGCTGACCCGGGGGGCAGCGGCCGCTCAGTCAGACCGCTATTAGGGCCGGGGGGTAGGCCGGCCGGCCGCCCCCCAGATGCAATATACCACATTTTCCCCGACGGCCACATCTGATGACATGGAATGCGGCCGCGTCAGCGCACAGGCGGCCACATCACATGACAGGCGATGCGGCTGCATCATCAGACCACTATTAGGGCCGGGGGGTAGGCCGGCCGGCCGCCCCCAGATGCAATATACCACATTTTCCCCGGCGGCCGCATCTGATGACATGGAATGCGGCCACGTCAGCGCACAGGCGGCCACATCACATGACAGGCGATGCGGCCGCGTCATCAATGACGCGGCCGCACCCCTTGTCATGTGATGCGGCCGCCTGTGTGCCCCCTGGGCTTCCCTCTCCCAACCCACGCCTGAATAAAGCTGTGTTTATATTGCATAAATCTGCCTAGGTGACATCCGAGAACCCACTACAGTCCTTACATCCATTAAGAAAGTATTCTCTGCATGTACTAAAATGTGCAAGAAATAAAACAGTCCATATATCACACAAGACAAATGTCTTCAAAGAATTCTTCTGCTAGAATGGTTCCTCGATTAGCATTGAGAATTCACAGCTGCATCTAAATAAGTTTGTAATATAATCACACGAAACTGGCATATTTGATCTTTTTTAACCTATCCACACATTATAGTTAAAAATAATCTTTCATTAACATACAAATGCTCTCCTAGCCTAAGAGATCAATTCTGGCATACTAACAATATATGAAGTCCCTGTTTGTGTTCTTGTATGTTAAGTGAAATTCCTATAGACAATGGAAATTTGTAAAACAGGTTAACAAGAAATCAAAATGAAACATTATATCAATATTGAATTAATTTAGTAGAATTTGCATGCTCATATTTTTATGTTCTTTATTTTGTTGTTAGCTGTAACACCTGTTACTTTGTTTCAGAAATTAATTTGAGAATTACACAAAAAAAATGTTTTAAAGCTTTATTTGGCAATGTATATTAGATGATTACGTCAAAAAATAAGGCAAGGGAATATTGGTGTTTATGTTTTGCATCTTATAATTTTTCTTCATTTGTATCATAATACCGTCTGTTTGGTAATTCAGTTCCAACTTAACAGTTATCTGTGCCTGTGTTTATTTTTGTTAGTTTTATCTATTTGTCCAACACTGGGTACACCTCCAAGAATAATTATTGTTGCATCTGCTCTTGGCTCTCTTAACCATTTGTATTGAAAACACAACAATATTTTGTTCATGTTGATGCAGCCATCCCTTGATTTTCATTATGGTCAAATCATTTATTCATTGGGACTCGTTAATGACGCATAAAATAGAGTGGCCAGTATTAGCACAGCCTTGTGAAGTTGCTCTCACCCAATTGTGACTTAAAGCTATTGCGTTTGAATCTTGGTGACTTGTTGTTTATATTGTGGTGTCATTGTGCCTGAATTTACTCCAGTGCATCTGCATTTCCTTGGCAAAGTGGGAAAGGAACACATTGGAGATTTGTGGATTACAGTGGATACTGGCGGTCCATCAGTATAACTATCCAGTCGCAATTATGCATGTACCTGTGTAAAAACTGCTAAACAAAAAAAATAATAATGGTGTGCTACAAGGATAAGCATAAACTCAAAGGCTTTGCAGAATTTTTCACTACAGAAAATGTGTGGCCTTTTAGCATCACCTTGTGGGTGGCGGTATGAGTTACTTTTAATGGCGTTCCATTTGCTAGATCAGATGTGTCAAGCCTAAAATAAACCAGACATGTAACAGTGTATTTGATACTACAAACTATAAAATTATGACATTTTGGTTAAATACAGCCCTGATGTCCCCTTACTTTCATGAGTAATTCCAATGCCAACTACCCATTAATAATTTTAATAATCTTGTACCCACTAATCTGGTGTGTCCTAGAAGTGGGGCAACTTTGATCTGCACTGGTGGGTTCCTCAGTGAAAATAGGCAGACATGAACCAATACTCCATGAGAATGCAGCCTACCAATTTATCAGAAACTAATGACATATCTGTGGCATGGATGTGGAACACGCACTAGGAACCTAATCTTACTAGTTTCTAGAGAATTATATGTTTCATTCTAAAAAAATATTTCCTCTGTGTAGGTGATGTATGGACTTTAAAATGTTGTCACCAACATGAAGAATGTCGATTACGCAATGGCCTGAGCTGCCATTGTCGTGCTGCATTTTGACTTTATTGGTTTGGATGCCTTGGTCAGGCCATATCCTTTGTGAACTCCTCTCCAGCTTAGCCCGTTTACAAAGTTAACTTGATAGTTTTGGAGTCCTGCCCAGTGGAAGATCTGTGGGTGCTCAATGCTCCCCATTCCTTTGGGTGCTTTGTCCCCATCCCCCGTTTCTTACCTTAGTAAGTGCTGCTCAGAGTGGGAGCTTGGCACTGGGCTGGTAAGAAGCTGAAAACAACTATTTTTGGGAGTGTGATGCAAAACAATCAAATGCAGCCTTCAATTCTAAAGATTATATCCACACAAAGATCTAAATATATGAACATACCAATGCAATGAGAGAAGAACTTGGTGCTCATCTCTAGTAAACAGAGACTATCATTTCTCCATTTAAAGAGTGTTGGGTCATAATTTGTCTCTCTTTATTTTTTGAGAGTTTAATAGGTTGTGCTATAATCTGTTTTTGTGTGTGTTTTATACAAATTTTATGAGGGAGAACATAGAGAAGATTTAATAGTATCAAAGAGTTCACTTCAACACAAGGGGACAAGCATCAGAACTATATTCAAACAATATTGTGTGATGTCTGAAAAAATAGACTTTTTATGAGACTTATCTGCTAATATTGTTTATATTGATGAGCTATTACACAGATATATTTTTTTTCTTTTATGTTGTAAGTGCCAATTTGTACTCTTACTGTAATGGTATAGTTTTTACACTATGGAGCTTTATTTTTTCTTTTGGATCCTCTAACTATTGAGTGGAACTCCAGCTTTAAAGATTTATTCTGCATATGACGATCAATGGCTGTATTATATGCTTGATTATTTATATCATCTGGTGAGTGCGCACCCCTTAGGGGTTAAGAATTAACCCATGTCCACACATGGTGCTCCTATTGTTTTATGAGTTCACGGATTAGCTGGGGATTTCCCTCTACCACCTTGCTATATTTACAGTCTGCACTATTGTTTGCTTGTTTTTATTTTTATTTTTTATGCTTGACCTACGAGGGACAATGAAACTCTTGGAACTTCGTCAGCAGGCTCCTGCTCTTTTCTAAAGGAGCATAGGACTTTGAACTTTTCCATCATTTTTTTACTAGTATAGAGAGTATGTTATCTACATCATTTTATCTCTAGATTGGCACTTGTCTGCAAATTTATTTGTTTTGGTTATTTATATTAAAGGGCTTGGTGTTACCTAATTTGTTTGCTATAGGCTGCCTCTCGGTTTGCTACATTGGGTGCGCCTGTGACCTAGACATTTTTGTCATTTTTGTTTGATTTACTCTTTCTGGTGTGATAAAGCTGTTTTTTTCCAAAGTTTGGAGCGCTCTATCCAGAAATTTTCCATATAAGCAGGCATTTTAAAAAAGCGTTACAAGCTATAATAGACACAACTGGCAATAAAGAAGGAAGGGGCCACAGGTGAAGGTTCGGAGGGTCGTGTGCGGCCCTAGGTGTAAACAGTGTGCTCCTCTAACAAGGGATTTGTAAATCTGTATTGTAGTTGCTATAAAAAGTACAGTAAGATTTTAATATGGCTCGCTATGATGAATATTTTAAAAATTATAGTGTGAGTGTATTATTCCTATGCGGTGGTTCTTTATTAAATGTGATGGTTAGTAATGTAAAAGTGGGGTTGGTAGGGGCTTATAATCATCATCATCATCATTTATTTGTAAGGCACCATAAAGCTTACGCAGCACCAGAGAGTAAGAGTTACAAACCATACAAAATACAGTGACACATAAAAAGAGAACAAGTACAGATGAGGTTGAAAAAGATGATGCAGATATGAAACAAAGGGTAGAAAAGATCTGAAATAAACTTTAAGTAAATAAAAGATTCTCCAAAACTCATGTCAAGACTTTACTCATTTATTTTAAATCTTCTTTTCTTCCTTCTTAATGTGTGATAAAGTCCAACTGGTAAATAAAATACTTTCATTTTAATTCATTGGCACTGAATCTTTGAGGTCGTTCAAATGTCAGATTCATGACATCAATTTGCCCATCTTAACCTCTAACACCTCCCTAATTTTTCCTTGTCATAGAAGGGACACCTCCCATCTTCCTGGTCCTTCACCATTATACTATAATATAGTTCCTGCAGTGCTAACAGCGGGGACAGCACAGACCTGTCAGTGCTGGTGGACTCAATTCCTACTAGCTCATTGTGGTTCTCGGTTCAGTTGGCCATGGCTTCCACTTAGTCGGATGCCAGATTTACTATACACATAATTAGTAGGAGTATGAATCTGCACAGTTTCAGCTAGAAGTGCCAGCAGAACCTGGCTGCAATCTGATGAGGGTCCATGGAAGGGAAAAGTCTCTAATTAGCAGGTGTAGTCTAAAGGCAGATAGCCTGTAATTATTGTTTTACTTAAACTAATTAATGGATCCAAGATAAATTCAGTTAGATATTTAGTGATAAAAATGGTGGACAAATATGTCCCAGATTAAATCATCATCATCATCATCGTTTATCTATATAGCGCCACCAATTCTGCAGCTCTGTACTGAGTATATTTGTTATTCACAGTCCCTGCCCCACTGGAGCTTAGTTTGGGTACACACTATTTTGTTTTCAGGCAATAATCGGGCCAAACAGGCGATAAACGACTGGTTGGCCCAACTTCACATCAGTGTGTACCCTGCAACCATGAACGATTATTGCTCCAAAGCACATTGTATCGTTGCACGAGATTTTTAAACTGCACTCTGCAGAATTGGAATGCCCCTGGAACAGAGTCACATGATGTCTAAACCTTCACACCTTACAAGCTAGAGAGGTTAAATGGATATGCTTGTATGAACTTATTTACTGCTCCCTGACAGCAATAAGGTTAACTATTATTTGGCCTAGCAATCATTTCCTGCATAATTATGTAAATAGGGAACGAGCTGAATGAGGTGATATAAATCATAATTATATTGCACATAGCTACAGGGGTAATTAGAACATTTCTAGTAATAGACTGATGATAAAAAGTTAGAGATCAGGAGGAGTAGCTTATACAGGGAGTTGACTGCCAGAGCAGTTACTATAGAGATACCGATTGAATCCACAGCCGCCAGTTATGACAGATGAAGGACACAGTTTTAAAGGTAATCGGGTATAGTATGTACACATGAATCGACATTCTGATCAGGACTTTTTTTATTCCTTTCGTTGGTAAAATTGCTAAAAATTAGAGATGGGCGGGCTCGGTTCCCCGAGATCCAAATCCATCCAAATTTCGCCTATCCGAGTACCGAGCCGAGCACACTCAGTACTCTCCCGCCCATTCGGAATCGAAATCGAGGCAAAACGTCATTGTGACGTATTCGTATTTCTGAGCCCGGTTCTCGCGATATTTGAAAAGCATAAATACCAGCCTCCACAGCAATCCATCGCCATTTCACAGAGGGAGAAAGCAGGGTTAGGTCACAGGCTATATCAGTGCAGGGACAGAGCAATAATTGGACACATTATTGTTTCTATTCTATACAATTCTATTATTATTAATACCAATTCTATTAGCAATTGTTAGAGCAGGAAGAGAGGAGGCTTTTTTTTTTTTCAATTTTTTGCACTACAATTGCTTTGGGGTCTCTTATTTTCCCCAGTGTGAAACACTAATTTTTCTGGCTGTCAAAAGTGATATTTATCAGCAGTATCTATACAATTTTTTGCACTACAAATGCCTTGGGGTGTCCAATATTCCCCAGTGTTTTACACTAATTTTTCTGGCTGTCAAAAGTCATATTTGTCAGCAGTATCTATCTAATACAATACTTTCCACTACAAGTGCTTTGGGGTGTCCAATATTCCCCAGTGTGAAACACAAATTTTTCTTGCTGTCAAAAGTCATATTTATCAGTAGTATTTCTACAATTTTTTGCACTACAAATGCCTTGGGGTGTCTCATATTCCCCAGTGTTTTACACAAATTTTTCTGGCTGTCAAAAAAAAACATATTTGTCAGCAGTATCTATCTAATACAATACTTTCCACTACAAGTGCTTTGGGCTCATTAAAATGGATCCAAAGCAGTCCACATATGAGCAGAATCAGCAAGCAGGTGCTGGCACCAGTCCTGATGGTAGTGTTCCCAGTACGTCATCTGGTAAAGCCTATGTAAAAGTACATAGTCTTTTGAAATCAGGGAAAAAAACACACCCAAATTTTTTTTTTACCATGTTGAAGCGAAAAAGAAGTGTAACTGAGGAAAAGTTAAGTGCCGATAAAAAAAAAATTGCCAACATGCCATTCTACACACCCAGTGGCAAAGAAAGAATTAGGCCTTCGCCTTTCTCTATTAGTGGCAGTTCAAAAATTGTTACTGAGCCTTCTTCTTGTACGGTCACTCGTGACCAAGTAAGACCAAGTAATTTGAGTGTAAAAGTGGTGCACAACTAATGTTACGCGTGAAAGGCGAGCTGCAAGAAAACAGTAAGGCATTAGAGGATAA
The DNA here is from genome assembly GCF_038048845.1 of Mixophyes fleayi. NCBI lineage: Eukaryota > Metazoa > Chordata > Amphibia > Anura > Limnodynastidae > Mixophyes > Mixophyes fleayi. The sequence goes on along the minus strand of NC_134404.1, from coordinate 55,791,570 downwards.
TGTATGCTCAGAATCAGAAATGACACCAATCCCTGTGGAGAGTCCATCCACCAGTGGTATGTCTAATCGTGAGCATTCTGTTAGTGTACCCATAAAGAAGGGTCCTTTCAGCAGTTCTGCTGAAGTGTGCCTTAACAGCCCAAGTGTAGCTGGTGATACACCAATTGAGGATGCCACTTTGGAATTAGAAGAGGGTGAGGGGGAGATTTCTGTAGGCGACGAGGGCGCTAATGATGATATTGATGAGGATGATGCAGACAGATACCAAATTGCCTTTCTAAATTTCTATTTATATTCTAGACTCTAATGGCTGAATAGTTTTCTATTTTACTCCTAGTGGAGAGGGGGTCTGATGCAGAGAGATACCAAACTGCCTTTGTCCATTTCTTTTTATATTCTAATTCTACAGTCTATGCAGGCTGCTTTTTTTCTATTCAACTACCAGTGGAGGGCAGGGGGGGGGGATTCAATAGAGACTGAAACCAAACTGCCTTTGTCCATTTCTTTATATATTTGTGTAGGATGTAATATACACCCAAAGACGATGGCTTCAGTGCCAATAGGCTAAGATGAAGAGGAAGACAATCAGAAAATGTTACCACTATGCTGAAACCTGAAAACGGTATCAATGGATATAGATATAGGTATATCGGTCGCTATCCACAATGAGGTTGCCAAGCTCAAAAAAAGAAATAACCTAGTATATGTACAATAGTGAAATTGTATCATATGTTACATACGTTTTTATTGTAAAGCAGCATTGCTACTACTTTTATCATGTGTATAAATACAAATAAAACATAAGTATTCATCATCTGCCATCTATTAGTAGTATTTTTCACATTTTCTAATATAGATATATTGTGGCGCATCCCACACGTTTTTTGTACATATACTAGGAAGACAACCAGGTTTGTGTGCAGAATTAAGGACGGCCTACCAGGGATTACACTGTTTTTTCCTAATTTATTATCTTTAGAATTACCTTACTTATCCAAGAAACAGGTGGAGCACTAAATTAGGTTATTTTATGCCCAAAAACATTGATTTTTAAACAAAATTGCAAAGCAAAAGAAAACAAACCAAAACCAAAACCAAAACAAGCAAGGGCGGTTTGGCAAAATCAAAACCAAAACACGACGGTAATCTAGATCCAAAACCAAAACTAAAACACGGGGTCAGTGAGCATCTCTACTAAAAATATTGCATTGTTAGAATTTTGGTGTAGTGTGTACCCAGCCTTACAGTCTATATTCCCTACCACACACACAGACTAGATTTAATTATGTCTACAGTCAATTAACCTACTTGTCACGGAATTCACAGGAACTGTTGGATTCCTTTCAATTTGCCTGTTTTTGCGCCACCCACCACGGAGGCGCGAAGTCTAATGAGGTAAAAGTTTTTTACTAGGGACCCACACAAGGAGGTTTGGGCTTCACTGCTTACACCCCACATGTTGTGGTTCTCCAGATGGGTAGCTGGCGAAATTGACAGGAGAAAATGTTGTAAGCCGATGAGGAGGAACCAGAACAGGAACGGATACAGGATACGAGGATTCGCTGAGAAGCATGTAGCACTGATTACTAGGATCTGCTGAATAGGAACAGATATAGGATACCAGGATTAGCGGAGAAGCATATAGCACTGGGTACCCGGATCTGCAGGATAGGAACAGATACAGGATACCAGGATTAGCTGAGAAGCGTATAGCGCTGGATACCAGAATATGCTGAATAGGAACAGACACAGTATTCCAGGATTAGCTGAGAAGCATATACCGCTAGATACCATAATCTGCTGAATAGGAACGAATATAGGACACCAAAATGCAAAAGATTACACAGAAGCCAAACAATCCACAAGCTTAGCAGACTAACAGGACATGAAGATATGGCCCTATATTGCCAGAACAGGTGTCTTAAATAGTTTGGAGGATAAGGGGGAGTCACAAGTAATCAGCCAGTGGTTGAAAAGGGGAAATTATAAACAAAAGGATCTGCACATGAGCACACCCGATATCCAAGATGGTTGTCGGCAGCAGAACACAGCGTGTCGGACGTAGTGAGGGAGAGCCTGACAGAGGTCAGGCCTGCGCACCGGACACCGGTAGGTCAGCTAGAGGATCCAGTGTGTGACACTATTAGTATATTATGTGAAGTGTGGAAGGAAATCGGAGCACCCGGATGTAGGGGAGGGCTGGCAAATTTTAGCCCGGGGGGCAAGACTCGACTCAGCAGCCTATTTTATAGGAAAAGAAATGCAGGTGGCCCAGTGACCCAGCCCAAGGTAGCCCACTATGGGACCGGCCAAGGGACAGATGCCTCCTTGTCCCCCAGCCCAGCCTGCCCCTACCCGGATGAAACCCACGCAAACGCAGGGAGAACATGCAAATTCCACACAGATAAGGCCCTGGTCGGGAATCAAACTCATGATCCCAGCGCTGTGAGATGGGTCAGATTAATGTCTATGTGAGCTATGAACTAGTTACCCCATAGTTACACTCTTACTTCCTTGGTTAACATGAATCAGAATTTGACCACTGCTAATCTTTGCTGCTATAGTAACTTTTACTGTACTCTTTGTTCTGTCTAGCTTGAAGTGTTACATACAGTAGTGATGCATTGCTAAAATGATTGGTTCAGTTCCCACCATTTGTTTGTACATATTAAATAAACAATATGCCTAAGTTAAGAAAAAGTAATCAACAAAACAAGACTGACCTCCGTATCCCCATTCACTTCTGCATAAAGAATAACAATTACTCGCTATCTGCCTCATTTTAACAACACCTTCACCCTTACTACAGCTATGTTGATTTATTTAAATACATTTTAAAACTCAAGTTTGTTACTGTGCCCTTAGTTTCTGTTCAAGTTATATACTTGTTAAAATTATAAGACTTCTTTTGAAATAATGGACTTTGACAGGTAAGGGATTAAACTACAAGGGGATGAAAGAAGATTCTGCTTTGATCTGATCCCTAACAAGTTGAAGAGCAGAGTTTTATTTTAGTTGACAGTCTTGCAGCTGAACACAAGAAAGTGAAGAGAGACTGCCAAAAGGAAGCTTGGCATTTTTTCGAACATGAATCCAAGCTGTCTGGATCCAATTAGGTAAATGCATATGATTAGCTGATTGAACAAAGAAATATAACAATAAAAATTAAACCGTATAACTGTATATCAAGATACTTTTAAGCGTCTCTTTTTCCCTTTTAAACTAGGAAAAAAGTTTGTTTTAATAAGTAGGAGGATACACTTAAAATCCAGAAAAGAAAATTCAAATTATCTCTCATTCCCAGATAACCATTTATGATCAAAATGATATGTTCATGAAAGCCGGAACGTTATAAAAATTAGAGCTCAATAGATTCCCTCTTATCATATATACCTTATCTTCAGAATGAGTGAGACTGGCTGATCAAACGCCATGCCTACCTAGGAAAGTACTTTTAATGATACAATTAGTGGCATGACGTAATCTGGACCTGTGTAGCGATGGGCTTACATGATCAATGCTTAAACCTTTTTATAGCATGCACCTTTATCCCCACTGAGAGGAAGACGTAGGTGCATGTTTGTTTAAACAGTACTTTCCGACATTGTCCTTCATGTAACCTGCGTGAGGCTTTAGCACTAATTCCTAAGATGAACTAAATCTACTTTTTTTGGAGAATTATTTTGGATGGTTACCTCAAGTAGATAGTTTGGCTGATAGAGCACTAAAAGATTATTTAGTTAATGTTACTAAATGGCTATTGCTTATTCAGATTAAAAGAATTTTAACTAAGCATGATAGAAAGCCTTTGAAAGCCAAGGGGCAAGAGAAAATGGTTCATCCTAACGGGAAATACCAAATATATTCATATTTGCAGTTATACATCTATCTATTTGAAATATTGCACAGCAGAATCATTTTAGACAAAATACACCCACTTTAGATACAAGGTTGACCTCTTAACCCGAAAGAAATTTGGAGTTATCTTGAAACATGTTTTTGCCTTTACTCCAAAGAATGTACTTGAAAGAATGACTCAAACGGCATCACTCAAGAATAACTCTACTACTGTTTAAAGTATTTTTTTACTAAAATATATAATTCTGCTGGCATGAAAAGTGTGCAATAGAATTACAGATTACGCACATCACACTATGTTTCTATTTTTCCATTCAGAGAGCCCAGAGAGATATATTTTTCTCTTGGTGTCCATTGAATGCATCATGGAAAGACTTTGATAAAATAATACACGATACTAATTTTTACAATTCCAGCCAAGCGTGTATGCAAGCCTGAAGCATTTCTATAGAAGAGAATGTTCGTAAGCTGATAAACTAGTTGCATAAGAGTAAGTTATTTACTGAACTTATTTACAAGTCACTTAGGTTAAAGAAAAAAGTTTGGTTGCCTATTATTTTTTTTGTTCTAAACTGGATGGCAGGGAACAGAAAGAAATTATATTAATAAAAATGGGCCAGGTAGATCTTTGATGTTATCCAGAAATTGACTAGTTGATTCAAATCCACAAACAGGAGAGCACATTTTTATCTGACAGAAGTCTGCATTGTTCAACAATATACATTTTATCATGAGAATTCAAATGTGCTGGCATGGAAAATATAAACAGACACCGATGTTGATTCTTTTTCAAAGCTATATTGCAGCTTGTTTGAAAAGTAAATTGCATAAAGAAAAAAGTACTGTTGACTAGAGATACTCAGGCTCGGTTCCCCGTGAACCGAGCACACTCGAATTTAGCAGATCCGAGCCGAGCCGGCACGGTACTTTCACGCCTTTTCATAATTGAAAACGAGGCAAAACGTCATTGTTACGTCGTCGGATCTCGCGAGTTTTGGACTCTATAAGAACCGCCCTTCACGTCGATCCAGCGCCATTTCACAGAGGGACACAGAAGGGGTAGCACAGTGTGTAGAGCATTTGGGCAGCGTCATAGGTAGAATAGAAAGAGGAGGAGGTAGCAGTGTTCTTCAAAGTCTACAGTGACATTCAGGAGAGCTCCATTGCTCCATTGCTAATTGTCATTGCTGAAATAGAATTACCAGGTCTGGCAGACTTGGTCTTCTAAATGTGCAGTCGCATAATGTACAGTGTTATATAGGTAATACACAAAGAGGAGAGCTCCATTGCTAATTATCATTGCTGAAATACAAATACTAGGGCTGGCAGGCTTGGAGTAAATCTGCAGTCACATTGTACTGTGTTATATAGGTTATACACAAAGAGGAGAGCTCCAATGCTAATTGTCATTGCTGAAATACAAATACTACGGCTGGCAGGCTTGTCTTCTGAATTTGCAGTCAAATTGTACGGTGTTATATAGGTTACACACAAAGAGGAGAGCTCCATTGCTATATTGCTAATTGCCATTACTGAAATAGAAATAATAGGTCTTGCAGGCTTGGTCTTCTAAATCTGCAGTCACATTGTACTGTGTTATATAGGTAACATACAAAGAGGAGAGCTCCATTGCTAATTGTCATTACTAAAATAGAAATACTAGGACTGGCAGGCTTGGTCTAAATTTGCAGTTACATTTTACTGTACCATAGTTCACTCAGAAACAGGAGAGGTGGCAGGGTTCAGTGCTGAAACAGAAATTGTAATAATAGGGCTGTCAGTGTTCTTAAAAGTCTCCAGTGACATTCTACTGTGCCATAGCTCATACAGAAACAGGAGGGGTGGCATTGTCCTTGTCTCTCTTCAGTCTCAGTCACGATGATACTAATCCCTCTACCTCATGTGCTAAAGCCTATGTTCAAGTTCATAATGGTTTTAAGTTAGGGAAACAAAAATATAAATAAAAAGCGTGTACCCTTTTAAAGAAAAAAAACTCTCTCTAATAAAGGTGAAAGTTTACTGTAGAAAACATAATATTGAGAAAATGCCATTCTACACAAAATATTACCAAGCATACCAGCTGTCATGAATTGTGTAAACAGGGCTAAGCAGGTCTTAGCCCTGTTTACACAACTCGGCAGTACCATATCACCGTACAACTCCCTCCTGGTCGAATGCAGCATTCTATCCTGGGACAAGTGTGACTTCTGTCTGCAGCTCTGGAGGCTGACATCTTGGGTGAGACATTTGCTAAACATCCTGCTGAGTCTGAACACCTGATCTCCTCCACCAATCTGCTTCCTCCTACTCAGCAAATTGCCAGTACAACACTTTGCTAGTTCCTGGTTCCAGATCTCCACGGTTGCTGTTTTTTGTTTTTTGCTGCTTCTATCCTCCTGCTGTATACAGATCTCAACCCTTCATGTGAATTCAGCTTCATCTTCATCCTGGTTGCTGCTTCAATCCTCCTACTGTATACAGATCTCCACATTTATCCTCTGAGGGAATTCAGCCACATCCTGCAGCTGTGTTATGGACTTCTCTATGTCCTTTCAACTTCATCTTGCTGGCTGTTATATGAACTGCAAACCAATAACCCTGTGTGTGAATTCAGCTGCTTCATCTAGTTACTGTTATATGAGCTTAAAATCAATAACCCTCTGTGTAAATTCAGCTGCTTCATCTTGTTACTGTTATGTGAACTGCAAACCATTAACCCTTCATGTGAATTCAGCTTCATCTGCCTGCTGAAATAACTACCTTGGTAATTTATTCCTCATGTGGATTCACCTTCATTCCAACTGCTTGTGTACAGATTCCAGCTATTATCTTTTGTGTGGTTCCTCCTCTCAGTTTCCACTACACTCTTGCCACAGATAGTCCCAGGGGTCCCGAGACGAATTCCAGAAACTCTATTGCTGTGACACCAGCATCAGGTAGCTCCCTTCTCTCAGCTAGATTTTAGCACCTGCAATCTACACTGTCATCATATTCACCCTCATCAGTTTGTACATCATCCTCAAACATTACTAATTCATCCCCGCTAAAATCCACCATCACAGAAGTGTGTGAATTTTGATGTAATTGCCGGAAATGGCCTTCCTCATGGAATTTGTAGTTCATTTTATGGCAGAGGTGTCACGATTTTTGGACAATTCTTTTAGACCAGACCAAATGTTAAAATGTTATGCTAAATCATCTGCATCACCACTGTGTGTCTTGGGAAAGCTTAGTTTTTTTCCCTAGAAGCAGTTGCCAGAAAAACTGAAGGAGGAGCCGTTGTCGTGTCACGTACCACTTGAGCTGTCAGCTTGCTGACCAGGAGCTCATTGCATCTCTTGAGATCTTGGTCAGTTGGAAAGAAAGAGAAGGCATAGCTATTAAACATAGGATCAAGCACAGTTGCCAAAACGTAGTAATCCGATTTCAAGATGTTGATAACTCTTGGATCCTGGCGAACTAAATTATGTACTTAATCTACAATTCCAATATAGTTAATGGATTTGCTTTGTTTCATTTCCTACTGCTTCTCAAAAAGCCTAATTAGGGGAATCACTTGACTCAAGCTTACAGTGTCTGCACTCTCTTCACAGATGACTACTTCGCTGGACTAAAGTACATTCCTCCTCAAATTCTATTCTTCTTGCAGCTGCTGCATTTTCCTACATGCTGTTGCAGAATGCTGAAAATGAACCAAAATATTTCGGGAAACAGACAGCATCTCTTGCATGTCACTGTCATTTTTAACAAGTTCTCTACCACCATGTTGATTTTGTGAGCAAAACAGGGAATGTGATGGAATTCCCCCTGCTGTAATGCTCTAACAATATTGGGGGCATTATCAGAAATCACATATTGTCAGGAGAGTCCAAGCAGGATTAGCCATGTTGTAATGACATCCCTTAGTTTTTCATCACCATCTATTTATTTATATAGCGCCACTAATTCCACAGCGCTGTACAGAGAACTCATTCACATCAGTCCCCCATTGGAGCTTACAATCTAAATCCCCTAACATACACACACACACACACACACACACACACACACACACAGATCGAGAGAGACTAAGGGCAATTTATTAGCAGGTAATTAACCTACCAGTATGTTTTTAGGGTGTGGGAGGAAACTGGAGCACCCGGAGGAAACCCACACAAACACGGGGAGAACATACAAACTCCACACAGATAAGGTCATGGTTGGGAATCCAACTCATGACTTCAGTCTCTGAGGCAGAAGTGTTTACCACTAAGCCACCATGCTGCCCACAAACAGGTTGTCAGCAGTATGCCTCGTAGTGATGCAGGTGATACACAAAGTAGCCTGCCTCTGAAAGATCTGGCGTTGTTTGTTAGATGCTTCTGATGTTCCTGCTGCTGAAGGCGATTTACCAACTCAGTGGGCTGTCACAGTCATATAATCTTTGGTTTTCTCAGTACCGCTTGTTCCCATATTATATCTGTGGTTAAGTGTACAGTGGGTAGAATGGCATTTTGTATCACAATTATTATTTTTTTTTGTAACCTCCTGGTACAGGTGAGGAATTTCTTTTCTAGTGTAGTGTATGGTGTAGTGATGAAATTTGGTAATAGGGACACAAGACCTCAATTAACTGTTTAAAACCAGCTGCATTAATAGTGATATTGGATGCAGATCTAATACTAGGATAGTCACCATGAGGTCTGTGATCCGCTTTGCGACTAGGTGACAGCTTTCTTACATGCTAAGGATTGTTTAACAGTCAATTGTTGTAAACTACCAGTAGTCTTCTTATTGGTCTGCTTCTGGGTTGAAGACCCACCCCCAGCAGCGGCAGTGGGCCTAACGCTCAAGGATTCTTCTGAGGAGTCCTGGATAGGGGAGGAGTCATCTTGCATTAGCAACTTGGATGCAGGATTAACTCCGATCACTTGTGATGATATTGATGATGAAGGTATTGGGGGTGTAGATTGCAGGTGCTGGGATCTAGCTGAGTGAAGGGAGGTAGCTGATGCTGGACTGCTTGTTGTTATTTTTTTTAGCATAAGTTTCTGATTTTCCCAAGAGCTTTCCATGAACTTGCTTCAAATGGATGAGGTTCCTAGATGGTTAAGGTCCCTACCTCTACTGACTGTGGCTTTACAATGCTACAAATCGCTAGACAACTGTTGTCAGAATATGGGTAAAAATAATTCCACACATTGACTTGAAATTAGTGTTATTGAGATTAATAATAATGTAGGAACAAAAAAAGAGCAAAATTATGTGAATTTAGCATATTTTAGCAATTTTTCTAAAAAATACAGATCCAAAACCAAAATCAAAACACATGAGGGCGGTTTTGCCAAAACCAGAACAGGGGGGTAAGTGAACATCTCTACTAATGACTGAAATTCAGAGGTATATTTGGATTTATAGTATTACTCTAAGATACACACAACTTTTAAACTTGTCAAGCTCCCTTAAACACTTATGTTCCAACAGACAGCGACGTAAGTAAAAGGAATGGAAAAGACTTGTGCAGATTTGTATGTGGGTTTAAAAAACACAAACTGTGGATTGTGTAAAATCACATCTGATGTATGGAGGTATTCAGAGATCCCAAACTGCATGTTTTTACAGTAAACTGCATGCAGATTAAAGTAAACCTCAAGCAAAGGCTCTTAGGGCTAGATTTACTAAGCTGCGGGTTTGAAAAAGTGGGGATGTTGCCTATAGCAACCAATCAGATTTTAGCTTTCATTTATTTAGTACCTTCTTCAACAGCTGACAGCTAGAATCTGATTGGTTGCTATAGGCAACATCCCCACAAAGCAGTGCACCGGGGCCCCTGGATATAGATATAGATATATAGATGTATACAGATACAGATATAGATATATAGAGATAGAGATAGATAGATGTACTTGCTCAGTGACCCTTGAAGGTTTTTTTTGCAGGTTGTTTTCTTTTGCAGGATTATTTATTCTCATTAAGAACCCTGCCTATGGGGCCCCCTTGCCCGTGGGGCCCCCGGGCAGCTGCTCATCGTGCCCAATGGAAAAGATGGCCCTAGGAAAGCACACAGCACTGGCCATAAGCACAGCACTGGCCATAACCCCCATCTCCTCCCTTTAGCTCGTCCTCCCTTCTCTCCTCTTGCCTCAACTGGCTCCTCCTGTGCCTGGTCTGTTTACCCTCCCTTAGGATGTAAGCTCGTATGAGCAGGGCCCCCTCCCCTCCTGTCTCCATACATGTTCTTCCGCTCCGTCTTTACTATATATGACTAGCCGGAGTTTCTGAAGTATTGGTACTTTTTGTTCATTGTTCTGTATGGTTTCACCCTGTATAGTCTACTGTTAGTTCTGTGTGCAGCGCTGCGGTTGCTTTTCGGTACAATATATATTTATCAATATAAAAAGAGGCCGTTTTAGTGTTGCTTAATCCAGTGAAACTGTGTTATTATTACACCATTCCCTCTTCATCACACTGTCTCCCCTTCTTCACACTGTCCCCCCCTTCATCACACTGTTCCCCCTTCATAACACTGTTCCCCCTTCCTCACACTGTTCCCTCTTCATAACACTACTACCCTCTTCATCACACTGTCCCCCCTTCATCACACTGTCCCCTCTTCATCACACTGTCTCCCCTTCTTCACACTGTCCCCCCCTTCATCACACTGTTCCCCCTTCATAACACTGTCCCTCCTTCATCACACTGTCCCCCCCCTTCATCACACTGTTCCCCCTTCCTCACACTGTTCCCTCTTCATAACACTACTACCCCTTTCATCACACTGTCCCCCCTTCATCACACTGTCCCCCCTTCATCACACTGTTCCCCCTTCATAACACTGTCCCCCTTCATAACACTGTCCCCCTTCCTCACACTGTTCCCCCTTCCTCACACTGTTCCCCCTTCCTCACACTGTTCCCTCTTCATAACACTACTACCCCCTTCATCACACCATTCCCCCTTCATAATACTACTGCCCCCTTCATCACACCGTTGCCCCCTTCATCACACTGTCCCCCCCTTCATAACACTGTTCCCCCTTCATAATACTACTGCCCCCTTCATCACACCGTTGCCCCCTTCATCACACTGTCCCCCCTTCATCACACTGTTCCCCCTTCATAACACTGTCCCCCTTCATAACACTGTCCCCCTTCCTCACACTGTTCCCCCTTCCTCACACTGTTCCCCCTTCCTCACACTGTTCCCTCTTCATAACACTACTACCCCCTTCATCACACCATTCCCCCTTCATAATACTACTGCCCCCTTCATCACACTGTTGCCCCCTTCATCACACTGTCCCCCCCTTCATAACACTGTTCCCCCTTCATAACACTACTGTCCCCTGCATCCCACTGTTCCTCTCATCACACTATGTCATCACACCTCATTACATTATGCCCCTCATTACATTGTACCACTCCTTACTTTGCCCCTCATTACATTGCCCCATCATTACTGTGCCCCTCATTACTGTGCTCTGCATTACATTGTTCCCCCCAGTATCATAGGCGGCCGCATCACATCCTATTCATTGTGGGTGCATCATTCATTAATAGAATATTGTACTATAAGCTGTAGTACAATATTTTTTGAATGTATGACGTGGCCGCATTGAGTAGTATGTGATGCGACCACCTGTGCATGGACTGTAACTTGTATTTTGATTAAAATGTGTTACTTAGCTTCCTTCTGTCCAACCACCATATGTCCATCTTCAGTCAGCTGCTGCATAGTGGGGATCTATTCCATTGCTGACCTTGGATATTCAATCTTCCCTTGCCATTGTGTATTCTTCATTCACCAATGTTTTCTACAAGCACCCTACCTTCTCATCATTATTTTGATTGTGACATTGATCCTGGGTTGCTTTCCACCTTGAGATCTTGTATTTTCTCTGCCTATGCTTGAGCCATATCCAAATAAGAAATCATTCATAAATCCACTGGCTTCTTAGTTGAAAAGAACATTATTTAAGACCCTGCATTGATTATAGAGGATTGAACCAAATTACCATCCAAAATCGTTGTCCTTTACCTTTTATTTGATCACAGTCTTGAGCCACTGTCCTTTTGAAACTTGATTTGTGAGATACCGTTAATACCCTCAGTATTACGATGGGGGACTAGTGGAAAATCACTTTTAACACTATACACTGTGACATGCCCTATATAATGCCCTTTCCTAAATGTCCTCCATCATTTTGTTAATGATAATGATATTTTCAGAGATTATCGATTTAAATGTGTTATCTTTTACTTGCATGAGATACTAATTGAATTACCCTTCACTGCCATGTTAACACTGTGCTTCAGTGTATTCATTAAAATGGCTTATATTCAAAACTATATTGGATGATTCCAGATTACCCGAGTACCTTTTAAATAAAAACGAATTTGCAGAAGAAAGAGAGCCAGAGGGCATTTGCACAAAAAAAGGCCATGTTGTCAAACTAATATACAAGCAGATATGCTGGAAGGAGAGAACAGTATACACTTGGATTGCTAGAGGCTTAGTTTGTAGCAGTATCTTCATCATCATCATCATCATTTATTTATATAGCGCCACTAATTCCGCAGCACAGAGAACTCACTCACATCAGTCCCTGCTCCATTGGGGCTTACAGTCTAAATTCCCTTACACACCCACATAGACAGAAAGACACACAGACTAGGGTTAATTTGTTAGCAGCCAATTAACCTACCAGTATGTTTTTGGAGTGTGGGAGGAAACCGGAGCACCCGGAGGAAACCCACGCAAACACGGGGAGAACATACAAACTCCTCACAGATAAGGCCATGGTTGGGAATTGAACTCATGACCCCAGTGCTGTAAGGCAGAAGTGCTAACCACTTAGCCACTGTGCTGCCCTTAAAAGTATCTTAGGGTATTTATTCCCAATTTTGATTTTAAGAGAGAAAGCATTCTGAAACATGAAAAGTACAACTGGAAGGGGGAGAAATCTGGTGATCCAACCCATCCTATCCTTATTCTGACACCATATAGAGGTAAATATATCAAAATGCAATTGTGGAAAATCGCTGATTTTCAGCGACATTGCTGGCTAGATTTAGAATAGCAAACCTTGACTTGCCGCTTTAAATCTAGTCAGCAATATCAACAAAAATCGATGATGTACCATAATCATAGCTTAATACATTTACCCCTTAGGCTGATCATGCTCCATAGTCTGATCACTTGGCAAAACTATTAGCTTGGCCACATATGCTGGTCATCTTCTGGCTGGATTTACCAACATGCCCAATATCTGAAAGATTTCGATTGGATTATTATTGATCATTGAGTTTGTTTCGAGGCCTTAATTGCCCAATAATACTGTCGATATTGCAGTGTGTGTGGCCTCTTAAGTAAACCACCTAAAGCTTCTAAAATAACTGCTGCCCTTTCTTTTGCATCACAATTATAACAGTAAAATAGTCACAACAGAACCCTGAGATTGCAACTTGACAGACCCTGATCTCCACTCACCATAGGTACTCTCCTGTGGCTTCACATGAAAGTCCTTAGCAGATTACAATAAACTACGATTACTTAGGACTTGTACACACTGGCACTTCCCATATACCTATGGTATCTTAAGTCTGAACTGTGAACGGAGCATAACTGACACTGCAAATAGGAATCACTAAGCCTTATGAAGAATTTGCTCCCAGTACACACAAACTTTCTGAGTGAGCACTAGTGGAAACCGTCTGTATAGGAGAACATGTTTAGTAACTAAATGAAATGCTGACTTTATACCTGTTTTTACTTGTCATAACTTCTCCCTACAGCCAGTGGCATTAATTGCAAAGGAGAGAGAAAAGATAATATGCAAATCCTGACATTCCAGTAGTTATAGAATAATTAAATGAACAATTCATTCAAAAAGGGTGTACCTACCATAGGTATAGCAGATACATTTTCTTTGGGATCAATCTTCCCTTGGAGGCCAAAGACGTGTACTGCCATGACACGCATGGTTAAAATGTCAGTGTTGCACATTTTCTAATCATCTACAACATATTGGTACTGTAATTCATTTATTTAGCAAAGCCTATACATTCCTATGTGCAGAGAACTGTAAAGTGGTGCTTGTAGCATTCAATAACACATGACAGAATTTATGGCTATAGAGAATGAACTGCAGCACACATGGAAATTACTGTGATGTGCTGTGTAAAGTACAGGTTAGATTCAGGGGAAAAGTCACATTTTCTTTGTGCAGAATATTTTAAAACAAGCTCTCCTTATACAATCTTTTTATTATTCTCACCAAAACCCAAAAATTTACATTAGTTGGGACTATGGTTTGCATTCATCTGACAAATTCTTCATTCAGCTTTAATACTTTTTAACATCCTGTAACATCTAATATTTCAGCATGTGCTGTACAGTGAAATCCAATATTAACATTCCAGTTTAGTCATTTTGCAAAACCCTTTTCCCTCTTGGCATGAAACATTCTCCTTTAAGTTACCCAATTCCTTTTGGTTTGGGGCCTACTAAGATGTTATATGTGGCTCCCTCCTCACATAACAAGTCTTGCAGATTTTCAGCCCATTATATAAATGTAGACAAGAAATAAGACAGTGTTCGGTTAATCCTATATTATATATGGTACCAGCTTCATTGCAATATAAATGCCCTATATGTATACAAAACTGTAACTCACCAGACCGTGAGTGCCTCTGCGCTGGTGCGTGGTTCTCTATCCTTCCTGCCGGCGCCTGTCCTGCGCCGCGGCCGTCCGCCTTCTTGATGGACTGCGCATGCGCAGCTTCCATGAACTCTTATGAAATTGCTTTTAACCTAATTGGTGGATCAATCACTTCTCCCTATTTAAGGCACCTGTGGCCATGGTATCGTTGCCTGATCTTGAGTCTTATTCCCTGTGAGCCTCTGAAGGTGTCTCCTGTGTCCTGCTCGTATCTTCAGTTTCCTGCTGGATTACCTGCTCTGCTCATCGGCGGTTACCATACCCGCTACTGACTCCTGTGTCCTGCTCGTGTCTTCAGCTGTCTGCTGGATTACCTGCTCTGCTCATCGGCGGGTCCCATACCCGCTACTGACTCATGTGTCCTGCTCGTGTCTTCAGCTGTCTGCTGGATTACCTGCTCTGCTCACCTGCGGTTCCCATACCCGCTACAGCCTCCAAGCTCTCCTGCTGTGCCTGCATATCCTCGTTGGACAAGTTCTCACCTCATCACAGCAGTGGTACAACTTGCTATACGCAGACCACTGACTCTCCCGCTAACTACCTACACCTGGACAAGTCTTCCCTTCACAGCAGTGGTACAACTTGCTATACGCAGACCACTGACTCTCCCGCTACCTACCTGCACCTGGACAAGTCTTTCCTTCACAGCAGTGGTACAACTTGCTATACGCAGACCACTGACTCTCCCGCTACCTACCTGCACCTGGACAAGTCTTCCTTTCACAGCAGTGGTACAACTTGCTATCCGCAGACCACTGACTCTCCCGTTACCTTCCTTCACCTGTTCACGTCCACTCTACTCTCCTACCAGTACAGCTGCAAGTCGCTGACTCTCCTACCAGTATAGCTGCAAGTCACTGACTCTCATCTATTCCATTGGCATTCTCTCTCCATCTGCTGTTATATACGTTCCTACTATTTACCCTACTGCCAGAGGACCGCTGTGTAAACCCCGCCCCTCTGGTAAGCATTATCAACTGGTGAATCCTGGGCAGAACTCCTAGTGCCCGTGACAGTAAGATCAGGCAATAACAGACCCAGGATCGGAACCAACAGCTAAAGAGATGCTGCAGTACCTGGTTACTCGGATTGAACAACAAGATGTTCGACAGCAACAGTTATTCCAATGTTGTCAGGCTCTAGCCTCCCGAGGAATCCCTGCGCAAAATGTAGCAGCTACTGTTGATCCTCCAGTACCTTCTTCTTCTTCCCCAGTGCCATCCCAGGTGTCTACCGTTTCCACGCTACACCTGCCTACTCCCTCTAAGTATGATGGAGACCCGAAAACCTGTAGGGGTTTTCTTAACCAATGTTCCATTCATTTCGAACTTCAACCTCACAACTTTTTTACTCATCGTTCTAAAGTGGCCTATCTCATCTCTTTGTTTTCCGGACAGGCTCTCGCATGGGCCTCCCCTCTGTGGGAAAGAAATGACCCTTTATTGGAAGATAGTGCCATGCTTATTTCTACGTTTCGAAGAATTTTTGACGAACCTGGTCGTGTTATCTCTGCGGCTTCCAGTATTCTCCGACTATGCCAAGGATCCCGGTCAGTAGCCCAGTACGTCATCCAATTTCGGATTCTTGCCTCCGAGCTCCAATGTAACACTGAGGCGCTGATAGCTGCCTTCTGGCAGGGCCTTGCCGACAAGATCAAAGACGCACTGACCTCACAAGAGTTACCCTCCTCCTTGGACGACTTGATTTCTCTATGCCACCGTGTAGACATGAGGTTTCGTGAGAGAGATTGCGAAAGAGTAACTTCTTCCAAAGCCCCTGTTCGCTCAGCATCTCAAGTTCGTCATCTTCCACCTCCAGTAGAACCCATGGAGGTAGGACGTTCTAAACTAACATCTGAAGAGAGGGAGCGATGAGTGAAAAATAGACTCTGCATCTATTGCGCTGACTCTACTCACATGCTGAACTCATGCCCTAGAAGGTTGGGAAATGCCAGGCCCTAACCAGTTCTGGAGAGGTAAGGTTAGGGTCCCTGGAGTCCTCTCCATGTTCTATGGATTCTAAAATCTGTGCTTTTGATGTTACCGTTTCCTTTGCTACCAAGTCATTTATGTCTCAAGCGCTTCTAGACTCTGGAGCTGCTGGAAACTTTATCTCTAGTTCTCTAGTGAATCAATGGTCCCTACCAGTGATTCCTTTAAAAGCAGCTATCACTGTCACCGCTATCGATGGTTCTCGCATAATTAATGGACTCATCACTCAATGTACGACTCCATTGTCCCTTCAAATCGGAGCCTTACACCAGGAGAAAATTTCTTTGCTGGTCCTTCCTGTTACCACCAGTCCCATTGTACTTGGCCTTCCTTGGCTTCAACTTCATTCTCCTCAGATTGACTGGAACACTCCTCAAGTCACTTCCTGGGGTCCGGATTGTCGTCATAGATGTCTGTCTCAAGTTGTTCCACTCAAAATAAATCAAGCTTCTATTACACCCTGTCCGCTGGGTCTTCCTCCACAGTATGCTTCCTTCGCGGATGTGTTCGATAAAATCCAGTCTGAACGCCTTCCGCCCCATCGGGCGTGGGATTGTCCGATTGATTTAAAATCTGGCAAGAACCCTCCATGGGGTCGTGTGTATCCTCTCTCGCTACCAGAGACCCAAGCAACATCTGATTATATCAAGGAGAATCTCCATTGTGGTTTTATTCGACCTTCCACTTCTCCTGCTGGAGCGGGGTTTTTTTGTTAAGAAGAAAGATGGGTCATTACGACCATGTATATATTATCGTGGATTTAATGCCATTACCATTAAAAATCAGTACCCCATTCCGCTAATTACCAAGCTCTTTGACCGCATTAAGGGACCCCGGATTTTCACCAAACTTGATCTCCGAGGCGCTTATAACTTAATCCGCATAAAGTCCGGAGACGAATGGAGCACAGCTTTTAACACCAGGGATGGACACTATGAATATCTAGTTATGCCCTTCGGGTTGTGTAACGCCCCAGCTGTCTTCCAGGGATTAGTGAATGAGAACTTCCGGGACTTGTTGTACGTTTGTGTCGTCGTCTACCTGGACAACATATTAATTTTCTCTCAGGATCTGCCCACTCATCATCAACATGTGGCAGAGGTCCTTTCCAGACTCCGGAGAAACTCATTATTCTGCAAGTTAGAGAAATGTTCCTTTGAGTTATCCCAGATTTATACTTGGGATATATTGTGTCCGGAGTAGGTCTAAAGATGGATCCGGAGAAGGTGAACGCTGTACAACGTTGGCCCCAGCCAACTACCCTCAGAGCAATCCAACATTTTTAGGGTTTGCAAACTACTACAGACGCTTCATTCAAGGTTTTTCCTCCATTGCTTCTCCAATAGTGGCTCTGACCCGTAAGGGCGCTAATACTAAACAATGGTCCTCCGAGGCCCTTCAAGCCTTTCACTTCTTCAAGAAGGCGTTCTCTACCGCTCCTGTTCTTCGACAGCCTGACGTGACCCTTCCTTTCTTTCTGGAAGTAGACGCCTCTAATGTTGGTCTAGGGGCCATTCTATCTCAAAAATCGGAGCAACAAAAATTCCATCCTTGTGCCTTCTACTCTCGAGGTCTTCTACCTGCGGAGAGAAACTATACCATCGGGGATAAGGAGTTGTTGGCCATAAAAGCAGCATTAGAGGAGTGGAGATATCTGCTGGAGGGGGCTCGTCATTCTGTAACTATTTTTACTGACCACAAAAACCTGTTATATCTGCAGTCAGCTCAGTGTTTGAATCCTCGTCAAGCAAGATGGTCACTTTTCTTTTCTCGTTTTGAACTTATCATAACCTTCAAACCAGCTTCCAAGAATAGAAAAGCAGACGCCTTATCTCAGGCGTTTGTGGCGTCCTCTGACACTGAAAATAGTCCTAATCATCCCATATTGGATCCCAAATGTGTGACTCTGGCCACTTCTTCCACCAAGGTGCTACCATTTGGGAGAACCCTCGTGCCTCCATCTCTACGTAAAAAAATATTATCGTGGTATCATTCTTCCCGTTTTTCTGGACATTCGGGAGAACGTAAGACATTAGAAATCCTTTCTCGAAGCTACTGGTGTCCCTCTATGAGGAGAGATGTCAAAGAATTTGTGGCCGCATGTGAGGTTTGTTCCCAGTTTAAAACTTCCCGCAGAACACCGGCGGGATTACTTCAACCACTACCCATTCCTTCCAAACCATGGACCCATATTAGTATGGACTTTGTCACCGATCTTCCTCCTAGCAAAAGTTGCAATACCATCTGGGTAGTGGTGGATAGATTTTCGAAAATGGCACATTTTGTTCCTTTGACCGGATTACCTTCCTCATCTACTCTGGCTGACCATTTTATGAAGGAGATCTTTCGGATTCATGGATGTCCATCTGAGATTGTTTCGGATAGAGGAGTGCAGTTCGTCTCCAGATTCTGGCGAGCCCTTTGCAAGACCTTGGGTATCCAATTGTCACTATCATCCTCCTACCATCCTCAATCAAATGGATAGACCGAGAGAGTCAACCAAGATCTTGAGACTTTCATAAGGATGTTCTCCTCAGCCAACCAAGACAATTGGGTAGATTTGCTTCCATGGGCTGAATTCGCCCATAACAATATGTATCACGAGTCATCTTCAAAAACTCCATTCTTTGTGGTATATGGTCACCATCCGTCTCTCCCAGAATTTCCTGCCCTCCCTCCCACCCAAGTTCCTGCAGTGGAGAGTTTATGTCAGAGTTTCAAAAGTATCTGGTCTCAGGTTAAATCCTCCCTGAAGAAGACATCTGCCAGATACAAGTGTTTTGCTGATAAAAAGAGGCGAACTATTCCATCACTTAAAGTTGGACACCGCGTATGGCTTTCTACCAAAAATATTCGCCTGAAGGTTCCATCCATGAAGTTCGCTCCCCGTTTCATTGGTCCATATGAAATCACTCAGGTGATAAATCCGGTATGCTTCAAACTACTATTACCTAAGAACCTTCGTATCTCCAACGCCTTCCATGTGTCATTACTCAAGCCTCTTATCATCAACCGTTTCTCTGTTCCTCCTTCAGCACCTCGGCCAGTACAAGTTCATCAAGAGGAGGAGTTTGAAATTACTCATATTCTGGATGCCAAAATTTCGCGAGGAGTTCTTCGCTTCCTAGTGCATTGGAAGGGCTTTGGTCCAGAGGAGCGTTCTTGGATCCGCGCAGATGATCTCAACGCTCCAGCTCTTCTAAAAAAATTTTACTCCAAGTTTCCGGGCAAACCCAGCTACAAGTGTTCTGTGCCCACCTTGAAAAGGGGGGGTACTGTCACTCACCGGACCGTGAGTGCCTCTGCGCTGGTGCGTGGTTCTCTATCCTTCCTGCCGGCGCCTGTCCTGAGCTGCGGCCGTCCGCCATCTTGATGCACTGCGCATGCGCAGCATCCAAGAACTTATGACCTTTGCTTTTAATCTCATTGGTGGATCAATCACCTCTCCCTATTTAAGGCACCTGTGGCCATGGTATCGTTGCCTGATCTTGAGTCTCATTCCCTGTGAGCCTCTGTAGGTGTCTCCTGTGTCCTGCTCGTATCTTCAGTTTCCTGCTGGATTACCTGCTCTGCTCATCGGCGGTTCCCATACCCGCTACTGACTCCTGTGTCCTGCTCGTGTCTTCAGCTGTCTGCTGGATTACCTGCTCTGCTCATCGACGGGTCCCATACCCGCTACTGACTCCTGTGTCCTGCTCGTGTCTTCAGCTGTCTGCTGGATTACCTGCTCTGCTCACCTGCCGTTCCCATACCCGCTACAGTCTCTCAGCTCTCCTGCTGTGCCTGCATATCCTCGTTGGACAAGCTTCTCTACTCAACAGCGGTATGCATACTTGTTATTGACTATCAGCTGTTATCCTGCATATCCGCTTAGGACAAGCTTCTCTACTCAGCAGCGGTATCCATACCCGCTATAGACTATTAGCCGTTACGCTGCATATCTGTTTGAACAAGCTTCTCTACTCAACAGCGATATGCATACTTGTTATTGACTATCAGTTGTTATCCTGCATATCCGCTTTGGACAAGCCTCTCTACTCAGCAGCGGTATACATACCCGCTATAGACTATTAGCTGTGCCGCTGCATATCTGTTTGGGACTAGCTCCTCTGCTCTCCAATTGCATTTATACAGTTATAGACTCTTATCACTCCTCCACTTATCCGCACCTGGACAAGTCCTCACCTCATCACAGCAGTGGTACAACTTGCTATACGCAGACCACTGACTCTCCCGCTACCTACCTACACCTGGACAAGTCTTCCCTTCACAGCAGTGGTACAACTTGCTATACGCAGACCACTGACTCTCCCGCTACCTACCTGCACCTGGACAAGTCTTCCCTTCACAGCAGTGGTACAACTTGCTATACGCAGACCACTGACTCTCCCGCTACCTACCTGCACCTGGACAAGTCTTCCTTTCACAGCAGTGGTACAACTTGCTATCCGCAGACCACTGACTTTCCCGTTACCTTCCTTCACCTGTTCACATCCACTCTACTCTCCTACCAGTACAGCTGCAAGTCACTGACTCTCATCTATTCCATTGGCATTCTCTCTCCATCTGCTGTTATATAACGTTCCTACTATTCACCCTACTGCCAGAGGACCGCTGTGTAAACCCCGCCCCTCTGGTAAGCATTATCAACTGGTGAATCCTGGGCAGAACTCCTAGTGCCCGTAACAAAAACAAAGAGGCAGCTGCTGTCAGTGCTTATCCTTAACACTGCATATCTGTGGATATCTTACAAAATGAAAACAAGCGGTATTGGTTCATATTTTGATCAAAACATTTAAGCCTGCATCCCAGCGTCAAGGACACCTCATTGTATGCAACTTCTACACTGACCTGTATGATTCAAACACCATTAAAATGCTAGATACACATAGATATGCAATGTTAAGGATAAGCGCTCACAACTGTCTTTTTGTTTTGTATGCACATTTATATTGCCATGCAGCTGGTACTATATATAATATGGGAATACTCAAACGCTGGCTTATATCGTCTCTGGTTTTGTTTCAAAATATAGCCTTATGTTGTATTAGCAGCTGTCTATCAAGCCTATTTAATGCTCTTTTGGGTGGGTCTCACAACCCAGCCCTTGCTAGATGTAAACCCTATACCTGCAAGGTAAGTGCCTCTGATTTTAACTGAATTTTAATGGTGTTTGAAGCATATAGGCAGTTTAGGACCTGCATACAATGAGGTACCGTTGACGCTGGGGTGCAGGCTTAATTGTTTTCCTCAAAATATGAACCAATAACTCATATTTTTATTTTACTAGATACACACAGATATGTAGTTTTATTGATAAACCCTGATAACAACTGTCTTTTTGTTTTGCATACATATAGGGCATTTATATTACCTTGCAACTGGTACCATATATAATATGGACTTTGCTAGGCCTGGACCTGCATACACTGAGGTGACCTTGACGATGGGATGCAGTTCTAAATGTTTTGATCTAAATGTGAACAAAATATGAATCAAAACCACATGTTTTCATGTTGTAAGGTACCCAGAGATATGCAGTGTTAAGGATAAGCGCTGACAGCTGTCTTTTTGCATTATATAAATGTATTTGTTCAAGCTTGTGTAGTTTAACTGTAAATAGCTGTCTTAAACTTTTCTTTCCACAGGTTTAATTTTTCACATTAATGGATAAGTGAGAAAATACGGTAAGGGCATGAATTGCAGACAAGATATTACCATATCAAGGACAAATAATGATTTTGACCTGAAATCATCAAAGCGCTTTGCTGACTTTCAAAAGAACCTATCATCACTTTTAGAAGTCTTTGTGTAAGTTAGATATTCTGTAATAAAGCTCTGTGTATATGAGATTATGCATATATCATTTATAGATAACCAACAGTAACTTAATGAGCACAGGTACTTTTCTGAGAAGGTTTTTCAACTGGCCATTCATTTCTTGTTTTGGTAAGAGTTTTTTAAGCAAATCTAATTCTCAGAAACTACAAAATAAATGTAACTCATCACTTAACTTCACAAGCAATCTGTCAGGTTCTTAAGTAACTTCCTGGTCATCTGACTTTCATTATAACATTTTAATTAATATTAAAATTTTCTGCCTGGAGGGTAAATTTATACAAACTGGAGATCCCATCCCAACTAAATCGCAATTTTAACTGATGGTGTAATAAGGTCCACGTGTGTCCTTAATGCTGGTGGAGGATGACATTGTTCCACCTTTGCCTGTAAGAAGGGTAACATTAGTTTCTATTAACAAAAGAAAACAAACTTTTAGTATATAACTAGATTGTGATTGAGCTCATGTGGTTCTCTTGCCCTGGATAAATCTTCTATACCATGATACAGAAAGAGGCACAGGTGATTGATCAATGTATGATGCAACTATTGTGCACTTCCACTTGAATCAATGTACTGAGGAAGGGGCCAGTGGTACTGGAAGGAACAAGAGTCATGATGGAAATCACTAAGGAAACCACATAACTTACTACACAGGCTCCCAACATAAGTCCTTCCACCACAAGACTAACCCTATCATGGGTGTGCTATTCTACACTCTAATGTAGAAGGATTCCATAATGGTCACCTGCACTTCCTCCTGCATCTTGATATGAGAGAGCAGTAATGCACTGGCTCATCCATACTTGAAAGTAAAAGAAATAATATTAAAGTTTATGGGGCATATTTATTAATTATCGCTTTATCAACATGACACATTTTGATCCTTATCATAAAGATAGGGATTGAAATATCATGACTAGTTATTAAGATGTGTAGCAAAAAATTGTTTTCTTATTATTATTATTGCAGTACCGTGTTAGCCAGACCCAATTCACACCCCACAGCAAATTGACTCCAGGGGGTAAATGTATCAAGCTGAGAGTTTTCCAGTGGGTTTGAAAAGTGGAAATGTTGCCTATAGCAACCAATCAGATTTTAGTTATCATTTTGTAGACTGTACTAAATAAATGATAGCTAGAATCTGATTGGTTTTTCAAAACCGCTGGAAAACTCTCAGCTTGATACATTTACCCCCAGATCTCTGAACTCTTAAGACTTGTACTCTTCCATCCGTAATGAAAACCTTTGTTTTGTTACTTTAGCTTACCTTAATGATGTATCCCCCCCCCCCCCGCTTACTGTACAAATTTCTTGATGTACCAGCTCTTAAATGTTTTCCTCAGTCATTCATTTGTAAACTTGCCTGATGAAGGGCCCTCTGTGCTCTTAAAGCTAGCAAATATAAAAAATGATTTTATTATTTGATTTTATCAACGGTATCTGCTGCAATGCCTTAGTCATACATGAAGGGGATACTTTGATATGCGGCTATCCCCTGAAAATTGCTGTTTTTTTGCTCTTCCCTTTTTTTCCCGTCCTGTCATGATCTCTGTGGGTCTATGAATCGAATTGTTGCTATACTCAAAGTTGATGTAGTTGATGTATATCAAATTATCTCAATTACGGCATACTGTATTAATTGATTATTTAACTTTGATGAAATTGTTACTTTTGTTTGTTCATTGCTACATGATGATGATGATGATAATGATGATGATGCCAAGGTTTGGTGTCAAATCTATTTAAATCCACTGTGGCAGTCAGGTTTTCATGCATTGTTTTATCTTGTAAGGGTCGTTGCTGAATAAATCAGTTTGGAATTGCAACATTTGGGTTAGTTTTCTTTTCCTTTGATCCTATATAAAGTGAGCACTGAGGCAATTGACATTTTGTGCTAACTGCAATGTTTCCACGTTTGTGAAGAAAATACGTGTTGTACAATTTTCAATAATGATTTATATCCTGATGTTGAGTTGAGTTTTGTACCTGTAGCATTTATGCCACATCAGGTATACATACACCACATTCACATATACACAGCCAGGTCATAAGCACAAATAGGTTGGTAAAATTTGCTTTGATAGCGAAAAACACATACTCTGTTAGGCTTATTATAAGACAGCAGATATAAAATTCCTTCTCGCATACAAATAAAAGTAATAATTTTTTTTTTTTTAAATACACCTTTAAAATCCTCTAATTTATGCACGATCAATGAATAAAGCACTTTCAAGCTTCAGAGGTCAGTCCCAGTCAGGAAAACAGAAGCATCGAGTTAGTGCTGGCGCCACGTTATCAACATCAGCCAGAGGCAGAACTAGCGAGCTGTGGGCCCCGGTGCAGGGAAGCAGGGAGGAGGGAACTCGCTAATTCCCAGTGGAATGGGCCCAATTATCTCTATGCGCCCTGGTGCACCGCACCTGCTGCACCAATGGTAGCTCCGCCACTGACATCAGCACGTCTTTGCACCTGGCGGGTGCAAAAGATTTTGACAGGCTCTTTGCTGGTCTGCCTCAGCTGCATTTGCATGAACACTCCCTTACTGTACACACCCTACAGTACATTAGACCATTTCTTCTGTCCCCCATTCCGCCTCTCCAGTCATAAGGATGTACAAGTGTCAGACGTGTGCAACTCTGCATCTGTACATATTCGTGGACTCTCTTTGTGAGCATGTGCTGTGCAAACATTTGTAATTTACACTACACAAACTTTGTGTGAGATCAACTCAGCATAAGGCCCTCATTACGAAGGTAAGAGTGCGCATTATTACCGTTAGTATGGTAATTGCAAACCTGATTTTTGTTCGCAGTTCTGTGAGCCCCAGCGCTGGAGAGCAAAAATCTGCGTTAAAATTACCGTACTAGCGGTAATAGTGCACGTGCCGCGTTGTTCGTGGTCACTCGAATACCCCCCTTAAAGACTAGTGGGTATATTTACTAAACTGTGGGTTTGAAAAAGTGAAGATGTTGCCTATAGCAACCAGATTCTAGCTGTCATTTATTTAGTACATTCTACAAAATGACAGCTAGAATCTGATTGGTTGCTATAGGCAACATCTCCACTTTTTCAACCCTGCAGTTTAGTAAATAATCCGTAAGCGGTAATATTCCTTTATAATCGATATTCAATTTTGCCAAAACAGCAGCAGGACAAACTATGCCCAAATTTATTGCAATGATTGTAAGTAAATTGTATTTCTTACTAAATTATAATGTTACTTTACTGTGCATGTTCAACAGAATACAAGTTTTTACATAACTAAATCCTTGCTTCTCTGCATATATGTTGAGATCACTGGGAACTACCATATTTATTGTGAGTGGAAATGAAATATATTGTATACAAGCATACAGCAGCACCACCTACTGAGAAAATGACATGAAAAGTGCAACAGATACACGTGAACACCTAAAAGACATGAATTCTACACTTTCATGTCAGTTTCCTCAACATGTGCTGCTGTTACCAAACCTTACTTTTAAACAAAGTATTTTGCCGACATGTAGGTAGAAAGTATGTCCTTTGTCTGTTCACTTCAAGCAGCACCAGGTTTTGCTAGCTAAATAATTCATAATATTTACTTTTGATGGCTTTGTTATTTACAAGGAGATTTCTGTTTCAGTGAGAAGCTCTTATTTTTGTCCTGGGAAAGTCACAGAACTTCCAACACTGGCTTTGATCAAACAAGAAATTGCCAATAGCCTTTAATCTGAATCATATACAGTTACACACTGATCTGAAAAACTGAACTTGTGTGCATCCACTGTAAATAACCACTTCTCCCGCTAAAACGCTCAGTAAAGTAGAAAGCACGATGAAAGCAGCACTTTCCAGGCCTAAGGCCATAGTACATTTTCTAAAAACAAATCGCTGCACACATAATAATGTGTGAAATATTCTTTATGTTTCTTCAGCTAGAGTGTAAATTCATGGTTACATTGTAGTCATTAAGGGAACAGGATCAATGATAATTCAAATAAAAGCAGATTATACTAAAAGTTAAGTGTCATTTAGAAATATGTCTATCAGGATACTAAATAAACACATTGTTCAGTAGTTAACAGGTTGAAATAAACAACGTCAAATTAAAAAGCATGTGCTGGTTAAATGCAGTTTGACCTTTTCTTTCAAGACCGTTGTGGGTCCATTTATATGAAGTCTTTGATTTTTGCAATCTGACACCTGGGGGTAAATGTATCAAAGTGCGATTTTACAACTCCATCGATTTTCTCGGGAGAGTTGAAACTCGCCGATGTATGAAGCTGAGTTTTCATACAAAATCACCAGAGTTCTGCTTCTGTCAAAATCGCTACTTGCAAAATCACCAGAGATCACTCACCACTGTTTGCCACTGCAGCTATACAAGTCTACAATGTATGAAGCTGCGAGTTAGCAAACTCAGGAGAGTTTGCTTCTAAATGTTACACTGCCCTGGCAGTGTTAAAAAGTTAAAGAACAGATAAAAGTTGAAAAAAAAAAAAGCGTGAGGTCCCCCCACTATTTATGCTTAACCCTAGTGCTGCCTGTCTAGTGCTGGTCCCGTGAAAATCGTGGAAAAAATTTGCGTGGGGTCCCCCCGATTTTCACTTTACCAGCACTAGGCAAACCAGCCAGGGTTGGCGGCACTATAGCAGGGAGACGCGCGGCAGGGGTCCCCCTGCCATAATGACTAACCAACCCTAGACTGTTCAGCGCTGGGCTGGATTCCCTAGGGAGTGAGGTCCGCCGAAAAAAACGAGCGGGCCACCCCCTAGAAAGAACCAGCCCAGTGCTGATAGCACTAGGGCTCTTCATACTACCCCTGGGCTGTGGGTAGTAGGGTAATACGGCGATAAAGTATTAAAAAAACAAACTGACACCAATTTTTTTTGTGGAACTGCAAGTCCCAGCCAGCCAGGTTGTCATAAAAACTGTGGCCATGCTGTTGCTTGTATAACTAAAAGCACCAGCATACCCACGGCAGCCAGGGCATGTTGGCACTTGGAGAACCACAAGTGCCAACATGCCCTGACATCCCTGGCTTGCTGGGCCCTATAGTTCCACAAAGAAAAAAGTTTACAAAACAACAACTCCCTCATAAACACCGCATATATTTATTAAAAATAAAAACCCCACAATAAAGACACTAACCACCCTCTTTTTAACCACATCTATTTAATAAAAATAAAAAACCCCAAATACTCACCAATGATGTCTTCTTTCTTCTTACCAACGTCCTGGCTTGCCCCAGTCCCTTAATATTTATACCTCCATCTTGACGGCTTGCCCCAGTCCCGGCCATTTTATACTTCCAAAAACGATTGTTGAAAAGCAGGAACACTTCGCCCAGAAGGGGCCCATATTTGTAAGATCCCGAATCTGTGTGCTTGCTTGAAGAAAAATAAAAAAAGTCTTGAGACGCCGCAAACACCTCCTACCTAGTAGGAGGTTCGTATTGCACTGAGCTTACGTTGTTTGCGTAAGTTCAAAGTACAGTATTATGGCATTTTCCCACGCTTGGGGGAATCACCTAATACTGTACCTAGAGCTTACGCAAGTAACGTAGCTCATTGCGCTTGCGCAACGCTACTTCCGTAAGCTGTATTTACTGTATTACAGCTTACGCAAGCAGCTGTTTTAGGCCATTTTTGAACCAAGGATTAGAACACTGGACCACTGGCTGCTGAAAAAGGGGCTTTGCAGAGCAGACATATGTGAAAACCGTATTATAAATCAGCCATTTCAATTACTAAGTCATTTGCAACATTAGTAATGACTTAACAATATTTTTGAATCCATTTAATGGTACATTGATTAAAAAAAAAAGTATCAATTCTTTCAAACACTGAG
This sequence comes from Mixophyes fleayi, assembly GCF_038048845.1. NCBI lineage: Eukaryota > Metazoa > Chordata > Amphibia > Anura > Limnodynastidae > Mixophyes > Mixophyes fleayi. Next base: position 55,763,349 of record NC_134404.1, on the reverse strand, counting down.
ACATTTCTTAGTGATTCCAAACTTTTTCTCTCTAAGGTATTGTCAGGAACCCCTCCAACCAGTACAACACCACCCGGAGTCTACTCTGACAGTCAGGTGTTCACTGGAGCCCCTAGTGGTGGGGACAGACTTGGCTGCAGACTACAGAGGGTCGTGTGGCGAGTACCAGCTGTGGGGAACCCAGGAGCAGAGAGTAATGGCAGACAGCAATACCAAAGAACAGGCCGAGGTCAGAGGTCATTTGCTAGGAAGAATCGTCAGGAAACACGCCAAGGGTCGAGGTTACGGGCAAATCAGCAGAAACGGTGGTACAGGCCAAATGGTCAAGGGCACAGGCAAAAGACAAATCCAGGAAACAGGCAGGGGTCATACACGGCAGGCAAAAATCCAAAGGCTAACACCAAGGGTACAGGAGTACAGCAGCAGGCAGCAACACAGGAATCAGGAAGCTATAACCGGCAGGGAGCCTAAGCCCTCCCTGCCTTAAATATACAATGTGACCAATCAGAGCCTAGCTCGGAAACTGCCCCCAGCCTATGCCTAATGGAAAATTAAACAGAATTAGCACACAGGCTAGTTACTAATTGCGCACGCGCCCAGCAGTTCTCCTTTGCTGGGACGCGGCACTCTCTCCTTCAGCGTCCCGACCATTGCCTAGGCAATGGCCGGGACGAGCCCCGGAAGTGACGTCCCGGTCGTCATAGCGACGGCCGGGACGCCTGTGAGAGAGTCGCGGAGGCTGGGCACCGCTGCGGCTCGTAACAGGTATAAAATATTTGTAAATATTACGACTTGTCTTTTAATTGTGGGTCAACTTATGTTTTAAATTTTGTGGTTCTTTACTGATAATTTAAAAACTTTTTGAAAAGCCTAAAGGTGTGTGCTAGAATACGTTGCTGCTACAGAACAATTTCTTTACTCAGTCCAAGTCAGTATGGGTCGCTTACAAACTGCAAAATCTACAGATGCACAATCCTGCTTTGTGCTCAAATTCATCTGCATCTCCATCTAGTGGGTCTGATTCATTAAGGAAAGTAAAGCAAAAAATTGAGTAACTTTAAACCTTGGCAAAACCATGTTGTTTTGGAGGGGGAGGTAAATTTAAAATGCGAGGATAGATTTATATTTGGGGTAAGACATGCCCTAGATCAACTTTACATTTCATTGTTCAAATAAACTATCAACTATTTGTGTGTTATATGAAAAAACAACCAATATTTAACTTATGTGCAAAATAATAAACTAATTTGCAGCCCTTGCATTGTAACATGGTTTTGTCCAACAGAAAACATACTCATTTTTTTTTTTTTGCTTACTTTCCTTAATGAATCAGACCTATTGATACTCCAGTGTCTTGTATGCAGTTTAATACAGCTAACCAAAATCTCTGAGTCACAGGGCAAGCCCATAACAAATGCCAAAAAGTACATGATCTTTCTCCATATTTTGGGCTGCTGGTTTCCTCCTGGTACTAAATGTTATTAATCTGTCTGGTGAGAGGTACACAGTGTGCAATATATAAAACTGAATTTGCTGAAGCCTAGCACAAAGTGTTGCCTCTCGGGTATGTGCTAATGCATTAGACCATTCCTCACCTGTTATAGCTCCTAAGTTTCCTTCTCATTTTAATCGGAGTGGCAGCAATTTATCCCCATATAATTCTTTTATTAAAACATTAGAAGTGAAAGTGATAATGTTACTAGTGCCCATAGTGAACAGAGTGCTTTTCATAGGGGCGTCCGATAAAATTGCCACTACACCCCCAAACTGTACCATTAAAATATGACAAGCTGCAAATCTTTATAAAAAGCTGTCTTAGGGACTTCTTACTCCATGATTTTTTCAAAAGACTTTAAGTGATTCTGCATATGAACCTGGCCTGCCTTACTTATCCCATAGCAGCTTCAAAACTCCCCCCTCCATTTTTAATAATGTTAAGTATTTTCCATTATACCACAGTGGATACCAGAATAATGCAAAATCAAATGCACTGTGTTCCTTATGTGGACCACCTGTATAATGAGAGGTACCTTTACGCCTCTACTTATCCATTAATAGCATCTGCAGAGGTGTGTGTCTTGAGTCCACTTACTTCACTAAAGCATTATGCAGCATACTATCCTGAGGCGCACGGTGGCTAAGTGGTTAACACTTCTGCCTTACAGCGCTGCGGTCATGGGTTCAATTCCCGACCACGACCTGTGTGGAGTTTGTATGTTCTCACCATGTTTACATGGGTTTCCTCCAGGTGCTCCGGTTTCCTCCCACACTCCAAAAACATACTAGTAGGTTAATTGGCTGCTATGAAAATTGACCCTAGTGTCTCTCTCTCTGTGTAGGTTAGGGAATTTAGACTGTAAGCTCCAATGGGGCAGAGACTGATGCGAATGAGTTCTCTGTACAGCGCTGTGGAATCAGTGGCCCTATATAAATAAATGGTGATGATGAGAAGCCCCAACCCAATCACACAGTTTGGCTAATTGAGAAGCACAGTAATATAGCTTGAGTTTGGGTAGCGCAAGACCCCCAGACAGTCTAGATTTAAATAAAATATTTAATTTAATTTTATCTAATTTTTCTGCCCATTCCAAAGACGACATATACTCATCTACTTTACAAAAAATTAGACTGGGAATAAATATTGGTGTATGTTGAAACGCATATAAAAATTTTGTTTGAACAACCATTTTAACGAAGTTAACTCTGCCTGTAACACTTGAAGGTGTTTCCCATACATGTACTTTATCCTTGAGGTGTTCAATTAAAGGCTGGATATATCATGAAATATAGTCTTTCTGGTTATTGGATACCCAAATACCTTTTATTAGTATAATAATTGTTATTGGTGGCATGCGAACGGCAGTTGGCTGCACTGTTAGATCAGCTCTGTGTCCACCTCCCACATAATAATCTTCCCACAAATGGTAAACATCTAAAAATTTGTCAAGATGGGAAATTATTGTGGAAGTGCCAAGGAGTGTCACCATCACACCAAGGACAAGGCCATACCATTTCTCTTCAGCTGCTGATTCATTAAGGAAAGTAAAGCAAAGAAATGAGTAACTTTGAACCTTGACAAAACCATGTTACAATGCAAAGGGTGCAAATGAGTTTATTATTTTGCACATAAGGCAAATACTGGCTGTTTTTTCTTGTAGCACACACCCCTGTTCCCCGATGTCCCCACACAATTTGTCCCCAAACTCTTTACCAAGTCTCCTTCTGGGTTTATATGACACACCTTCACCTTGGTTTTTATGCACCTCCCACATTACTCTGGAAGTCTTCTCCCCCTTATCAGTTTAACTGAATTGGGTTATTCTGCCATCAACCCACGCTGGAGTACAGCCATCATTAACCCCAATGCTACCCTCACCCTTCTACTCACATGTGCTGTCTCTTGGCCTTCCATCCACAACCACCGAATTCAATTTCAAACTAGATATAATAATACCCCTGGGCAGTTTTGCACCTAATTATTGTTTATGAAATAGCTTCTCTTCTGAATAATCTAAGGTCCATAAACCACAATGAATAATAATGTTAGAAAAATCCTTTCTTATAAGAGGTCTTTAGTTCGTTCACAGAAATAGTAGCTGGTAACATGAATTATAAGTGTAACACCCCCCCCCCCTAGTGGTGTTTTAGTTAAACCTTTACCTCAGTGAATAGAGGAGGGGTCACCTAGAGGGTAAGATAGAAGTTTCTGAAAAGTTACATAAACTGGTTACCATGGTGATAACCCAGCCCAGCCTGTGAGACTAAGTGAGAGGAAGGAGGGGCTGTCATTAAGGGGGGATAGGAACTGAGAAGGGAGACACAAGAGGAGAGTTGTAGCTGGGGACCTGGGGTGGAAGCTCCCAGGCTCCCCCAGCATTGCCTGGAAGTCTGAGCATGGTGACTGAGCCAGGGCAAGGAATGTGTGCACTGGATGAGGGGGAGAACTCCATGCCACTATAGAGAACCCAAGAGAGAGGGGGACACTTTGCATGGAAGAGGCCCTGGAGTGAGGGCTGCTACAAGAGGCCTGGTAGCTGTAGTGTCAGATCCTGAGGCTGAGAGTACACAGAGTGACGTGTCAGAGCACAGGAGACATCATCCCCGCAGAGGAGGGGTGAGCTGCAGTTGAGAGGTACACAGAGTGTGTCAGAGCTGCATGGAGGAGAGGCTGCCTGCCTATTAGCATCCATGCATGTGCCCCTGCAGAAAGGGTATCTGCAGTGAGTATGGAGTGTAAGAGAGACCAATGATTTATGTTACATAACATCTGGATAACATTAAGAACTGTGCAGGAGGAGTAATGAGATATATTTGCAACCATATTCGTATTGCTCATTAAGAACTGTGCTGGAGAGAGTAAGGAGCTGTACATATATTTCTTTATTGCTGCAACCATTATGATTATCGTGCTGGAGGAAGAGTGTAAATAAAGAGTTGAGTTTGTTATAGAGATGGTCTGGCGCCCAAATTATTGTGACTTCTATTACACTGCACCAAAGTGACATTACCTGTGTCCCACTAACTACAAAGAAACACCTGCATGTGCAGGGACCCCCTGATCATTTACACCCATGCCCATCAGCTAGCCAGGGCTTGAGAAGGAGGTGCACTGTGTACCCTTTGCACCCCACACTACACACAGTGACAGGGGGTTACATAATGGCGCCCAACGTGGGGCTCGAGCACAACAGATGGAGAAAGTGCTTGCAGGACACAGGAACTGAGAGCAGTGTGCCCAGCCGGAGAAACACCCTTGGGACACCATGTCTGACCGTCTCTAGGTGCCCAACAGAGACCAAGGGTAATGAGGAGGTAAAGCAAGTTGTTTGCTGAGTAGTTCTGTCCAGGACAGTATATGGAGCAGCAGTGTGCTTGTTGCTGAGACTTGTAGTGCCACTTATCCCAGCTGAGTGGGAAGCAAAAGAAGAAAAGGTTCAACATGTGAGGTGCAATTACAATGCAGTCTGTATATTGCCTTTCCTGAGGATTTGGGGAAGCAAAGAGAGGCAGGCTGTGCAAGTGACGTCTGTATATTGCCCTTCCGGAGGATTAGGGGGAGCAAAGAAAGGCAGATCGTCCACGTTGGAGAGAAAGGGGGGGAAGACAACCCCGCTGGTCAAATGCCACCCCTGCATATATTGCTGAGATGTATTTGTTGGGAGGGGCCCACGAGAGCCACCTGTCTCTTTTTGACCCAGGAGGGGGGAGACATGGGCAGGCATGGGCAGGTGCTACATTGCTTTGGCATAAAGCCATATTTAAATGTACATTGAAAGAAAACAGGACACCTGTGACTCACATGTTTACATCCATTGGGGGTGTTGTGGGGTATGCAATGTGAAATGTGTTTTATATTGATACTGCCATTGTATTGCTATGTATGTATTCACTTTACACTGTGATTTTTCATGCAATAGTGATGTAGAAAAGTTTACATGTGTGTGGTCATATGTGAGTTAGGTGTGAGTGAGATTAGCTAGGCAGCCCCATTAGGTGTAGTTTAGGGTGCCCAGTTAATCGGGGGAGAATGTAACACCCCCCCTAGTGGTGTTTTAGTTAAACCTTTACCTCAGTGAATAGAGGAGGGGTCACCTAGAGGGTAAGATAGAAGTTTCTGAAAAGTTACATAAACTGGTTACCATGGTGATAACCCAGCCCAGCCTGTGAGACTAAGTGAGAGGAAGGAGGGGCTGTCATTAAGGGGGGATAGGAACTGAGAAGGGAGACACAAGAGGAGAGTTGTAGCTGGGGACCTGGGGTGGAAGCTCCCAGGCTCCCCCAGCATTGCCTGGAAGTCTGAGCATGGTGACTGAGCCAGGGCAAGGAATGTGTGCACTGGATGAGGGGGAGAACTCCATGCCACTATAGAGAACCCAAGAGAGAGGGGGACACTTTGCATGGAAGAGGCCCTGGAGTGAGGGCTGCTACAAGAGGCCTGGTAGCTGTAGTGTCAGATCCTGAGGCTGAGAGTACACAGAGTGATGTGTCAGAGCACAGGAGACATCATCCCCGCAGAGGAGGGGTGAGCTGCAGTTGAGAGGTACACAGAGTGTGTCAGAGCTGCATGGAGGAGAGGCTGCCTGCCTATTAGCATCCATGCATGTGCCCCTGCAGAAAGGGTATCTGCAGTGAGTATGGAGTGTAAGAGAGACCAATGATTTATGTTACATAACATCTGGATAACATTAAGAACTGTGCAGGAGGAGTAATGAGATATATTTGCAACCATATTCGTATTGCTCATTAAGAACTGTGCTGGAGAGAGTAAGGAGCTGTACATATATTTCTTTATTGCTGCAACCATTATGATTATCGTGCTGGAGGAAGAGTGTAAATAAAGAGTTGAGTTTGTTATAGAGATGGTCTGGCGCCCAAATTATTGTGACTTCTATTACACTGCACCAAAGTGACATTACCTGTGTCCCACTAACTACAAAGAAACACCTGCATGTGCAGGGACCCCCTGATCATTTACACCCATGCCCATCAGCTAGCCAGGGCTTGAGAAGGAGGTGCACTGTGTACCCTTTGCACCCCACACTACACACAGTGACAGGGGGTTACATAAGTAATATGCATTTGATTTTCCTTCACATTAAAGTGTGAAGCGATATGAATGAAAAGCCCTGAGATTATAAATCAGAAAGGATGTGGCGTGTCAGAGTGTGTGTTCTTAGAGCATGGAAGTTTTTTAACTCCATTAAAAAAATGTTTTTATTTTCTAAAGACAGTGAAGAGGTTTTCATGAGGGAAATAATTGGGCAATAATGCACATACTTTGCAAATTTGCATCACTGTACTGACATTTAAAACACTGCAACTTCAAATAAACTACATGTAAATAATGTTTTAATGTAAAGTCCCCCGCTTATATGCTCTCTTTGTAGTCTATCATCCAGAGAACTCACCACCTTTGGGCAGCCTCACTACAGCAGATCTACTGCCGGCCATGTATGCTGCATTGCAGAAAGGGTAATTTACAAAACTACAAATATGCATAGTTGCCTACTCTCCCGTAATGTCCGGGAGACTCCCAAATTTATGGGAGCCCTCCAGGACTCCTGGGAGAGTAGGCAATTCTCCTGGATCCCAGCCAGCTCTGTAAATTAAATGGAGGGGGCGGGTCTTAGTGACACTGTGTATGTGTCATTGTGGCCCTGCCCCTGTTTTTATTGGTCCAAAATAGTGATGACAGTTTTGCGGGCGTGGCTAATGGCACAATTTTTCAAGCCCCGCCCCCACACACCCACCTGACCCTGGACCTGTCGGGAAACAAGTTTTAAATTTACCTTCCTCTCCAATACAACACGGTTTTGCCCAGGTACACAGTTACTCCTTTTTATGTTTTGCTCTCCTTAATGACTCAGGGCCTGATTCATTAAGGAACTTAAATTAAGAAGTTTCTTATTTAAGTCTCCTGGACAAAACCATGTCACAATGCAAGGGGTGAAAATTTGTTTTCTGTTTTGCACATAAGTAAAATATTGACTGTTTTTTTCAAGTAACACACAAATACTTGATAGCTTATTTGTACACTGAAATTTAAAGTTGATATTTGTGTGCTACATGAAAAAACAGTCAGTATTTAACTTATGTGCAAAACAGAAAACTAATTTTTACCCCTTGCATTGTAACATGGTTTTGTCCAGGAGATTTAAATAAAAAACTTCTTAATTTAAGTTCCTTAACGAATCAGGCCCTCAGACCCTCCAACTTCAAATATACTACATGTAAAGTTTTAATGTAAAGTCCCACCCTTATATACTCTCTTTGCAGACTATTAATATACCTTAAAAATAATTTATTTTTTGAACATCTGCATACAACATATCATCTCTAAAGTCAAATGTTAAATAAATATAACCCACTTGTTTATTAAGGAAAGATAATAATCCCTTTACTTGGTGATCATATATCAAATGAGTGTTATAGATGGTGCACCCCAAGAGCACATCATATCGAAACAAAGAAATAGAGAAGAAATAGCTCTTCTAACGAGGGCACTCCAAATTTCACAAGAATAATGTCAATTAAAAATATTCCATATTTTATTAATAATTAAACATAGATTATGTAACGTTCCACATCAGTCTTATAAATGTTTAACTAGTTATTTGCATTAAAAATAAAGAGAAGTGCAAAAGAAATAAAGAATTGTGTACTAAAAAGTTGTAATGGCAACGGGTTCTGCTAAGGAAAAATGAAATATATGTAATCTTAGAAGAGGCAGGATTAATTTAAGCACCCTAATTATTAGATATACATTCCCTGACAAATTGTAATGTTTTCTTTACATAGATCAACTGTATTAAATGGTCTATTGTTATGATCAATATTTATAAGCTATCAAATCACCAATTTATTTGTCTTAACCATTTACAATTTCTGCTATCTAGCACTAACCATGCCATGCGTAAATATGTGCTGTTTAAAGTATTGTGAATTAAACCCGTGACTATTGTCACTGAATGCATTTATTAGTATGTTCACTTTTTAGTGCAATGTGTTTTCAAGAAAGACATTTATATATTCACTTTTTTGTTATTGGTTATTATAGTTTTTTGTGGTTTTTTTTATTTTTTATTTTTATTCTTTATTATTTTCTTATTGAATGGTAGTGCCACTATATAGTGTATATTTTTGGTGCCTCCTATCTGCACTGATAGTCTGGTTGCCAATTCCTGTCTGCGTTGAGGCGCCAATTGCTGTCTCCTGTAAGTGCTGATTTCTGTCCGCATTGAGAATCTGGTTGCTGTCTACTTTCCTCACTAAGAATTAAGTTGTGAACTCCTGTGCATTCCCAGGATCTTGATGCCATCTCCTGTACCTGTTGAGGTTCTGTACGCTGTTTCATGTCTGCGATGAAAAATCTTGTCACTGCCTCCAGAGTATGTAGAAGATACTGTCGCCACCTCCCGTCCATGCTGATGGTCCAGTTTTCACCTACTGTCTGTAGTGAGGTTCCAGTCAAGGTTCTGTCTGCACCTTGGTCACCAACTCCTATTTATGCCAAGGATCCGGTCGCTACGTCCTTCACAGAATAAAGATCTGGTAGTTTCCTGCTGCCTACATTGAGGATCTGTTCACAGCATCCCATCTGCGCTGTGGATTCGGGAACCTACTCCGGTCTGCACTGAGTTTCTGGTTGCCGCCTACTACAAGAATCCAGCCACCACCTCCTGTCGGTATAGAAGATCTTGTCACTGACTTCTGTCCACGTTGAGGACCTGGTTTCTCCCTATTTTCTTCACTGGTTTTGTCACCTCCAGTGTCAGCCAAGGATTCCGATGCCAACTCCTCTCTGTGTTGAGGATCCACTTGCTGTCTTGTCTGCGCTTGAGGATCCTGTCAAAACCTCCAATGTATGCTGAGAATCCTGTTGCCGCCTCCTATCTGCACTGAGATTTTTGTCACCTCCTCCTACCTGCACTTAGATTTTGTCTGCCCATTCCCATCTGCGATGAGTATCCAGTCTTCACCTCCAACCCATGCTGAGAATCTGGTTCCTGCATCCTATCTGCACTGAAGATTTGGTTGCCTGTTCTGATTTTGGTTCATGCCTATTGTGTATATGGTGAAGCCGGTTGCTGCCTTCCGCACTGAGAAATCAGATGTCACCTCCTGTATACTCCAAGGATCCCGATGCCATCGACAGTCCATGATGAGTTTCTGCTCAATGTTTGCTGTCAGTGTTAAGGATCCCGTTGCCATCTCCTGTCTTCACTGAGATTTTGGTCGCTGCTTTCTGATTTGTGCCGAGTATCCAGTTGTCACCTCCTGCCCATGCTGAGAATCTGTTTGCTGAATCCTGTCTGCACTGAAGATTCAGTTACTTATTCCGATCTTGGTTATTGCTCACTATCTGTATGTAGGATCCGGTATCTTCCAGCTTTCCTTGCTGGGGATCTAGTCACTATTTTCTGTCTGTGCTAAGGATCAGGTGCTCACCTTCTGTCTACGCTGAGTATTTGGTTACATCGGTAACTGACGGCAATGAGGTTCTCCTTGAAACCTCCTGTCCATGTTGGGGATTTGCTTGCGGCCTCCAGTTTACGCCGAGAATGTGGTCACTGCCTCCTGTCTGCGTGTATTCCTGTTTGCACAGAGAATCTGGTTGCCGCCTCTTGTTTGCACTGAGGATGCGGATATTGCCTCCTATCTGCACTGATGGTCTGGTTGCCACTTCATGTCTGCATTGAGGTTCCTATCACTGCCTTCTATAAGTGCTGAGGATTCGGCCAAAGCCTTCTTTCTTTGTTGAGAATTTGGTAGCCAACTTTTCGCTGCACGAAGGATTCAAACGTCAACGGTAACTGTCGACACTGGGGTTCCAAACGCTACCACCAATATGCACTAACGATTCGGTTTACAGGTAATAAATTACACATAAAACCATATGATTATTTTAAGGCCCCCCTTGCCCCCAAGAAGCGGTATAGAGGGCAATGCGTGGGTGGAACCTCTTCTTGGAGGCAAAAGCATGCCTACCACACTGATTGTGGCACCCTAGAGTTTTTGATACAGGTAAAGATAGTCCGTTAGATCTGGTCGCAGCCTGCTACGAGTGTCGAGGATCCAGTCACCATCTCCTGTTAGCATTCAGGACCTTGTTGCTGACTTCTGTTCATGTAAGTGCTTGCAGTGCTTGCTGAGGATCCTGTTGCCGCATCCTGTCTTCGTTGAGATTTTTGTCACCACCTCCTACCTGCACTTAGATGTCATTTGAGAGTTCCTGTTTGCACCAAGCATCCAGTCTTCACCTCTGGCCAATGCTGAGAATCCGGTTACTTAGTCCTCTCTGCACATTCGATGCGTCATTTAAGTGCTGATGATTTGTTCGCCGCCTTCTTTCCGCATTTATAATCCAGTTGCTACCTTTTTTTTTTGTTGAGAGTTTCGCCAGCTCCTGTCTGCACTGAGAATTCAAATGTCACCGGTCATTGTTGACACTGATTGTCCAATCGCTGCCACCAATATGCACTACGGTAACGGTTTACAGATAATAAATTATAGTTATAACTCTATTATTTTTAAGGCTCCCTTGCCCCCAAGAAAAGGTACAGAGGGCATTGGGAGGGTGGAACCTCTTCTTGTGGGCAAGGGCATGTTCACAACTCTGTTTGTGGCATCCTAGTGTTTTTGATGCAGGTAAAGATGGTCAGCTAGATCTGGTCACAGCCTGCTACGTGCGTCAAGGATCCAGTCACCATCTAATGTTAGCATTCAGGACCTTGTTGCTGACTATTGTTCATGTAAGTGCGTCCAGTGTCTGCTGAGGATCCTGTTGCCACATCCTGTTTTCGCTGAGATTTTTGTCACCGCCTCCTATCTGCACTTAGATGTCGTTTGAGAGTTCCAGTTTGTACCAAGAATCCAGTCTTCACCTCTGGCCCATGCTGAGAATCTGTTTTCGGAGTCCTCTCTGCACAGAAGATTCGGACGTCTCTTCTGATTTTGGTCGATGTCTACTTTGTACATGGGAGATCCAGTCGCCACCTCATTTGTTTGCTAATTCCTGTATGCTCAAATTATCCAGTCGTCACCTCCTGCCTATGCTGAGAATCTTTTTGCTGAATCCTGTCTGCACTGATGGTCTGTTCACTACTTGATGTCCGCGTTGATGTTCCATTCGCTGCATCATTTAAGCGCTGAGGATTTGTTCGCCGCCTTCTTTCATCATTTATAATCCAGTTGATACCATTATTTTGTGTTAAGAATTTGGCATCAGCTCCTGTCTGCACTGAGGATTCAGACGTCACCGGTTACTGGTGATACTGATTTTCCGATCGCTGCCACCAATATGCACTACGGAAATGGTTTACAGGTAATAGATTATAGTTATAACTCTATTATTTTTAAGGCTCCCTTGCCCCCATGAAAAGGTACAGAGGGCATTGGGAGGGTGGAACCTCTTCTTGTGGGCAAGGGCATGTTCACAACTATGTTTGTGGCATCCTAGTGTTTTTGATGCAGGTAAAGATGGTCAGCTAGATCTGGTCCCAGCCTGCTACGAGCGTCGAGGATCCAGTCACCATCTAATGTTAGCATTCAGGACCTTGTTGCTGACTATTGTTCATTTAAGTGCATCCAGTGTCTGCTGAGGATCCTGTTGCCACATCCTGTTTTCGCTGAGATTTTTGTCACCGCCTCCTATCTGCACTTAGATGTCGTTTGAGAGTTCCAGTTTGCACCAAGCATCCAGTCTACACCTCCAGCCCATACTGAGAATATGGTTTCGGAGTCCTCTCTGTACAGAGGATTCGGACATCTCTTGGGATTTTTGTCGATGTCTACTTTGTACATGGGAGATCCAGTCGCCACCTCATTTGTTTGCTACTTCCTGTTTGCTCAAATTATCCAGTCGTCACCTCCTGCTTAAGCTGAGAATCTTTTTGCTGAATCCTGTCTGCAATGATGGTCTGTTCACTACTTGATGTCCGCGTTGAGGTTCCAATCGCTGCATCATTTAAGTGCTGATGATTTGTTCGCCGCCTTCTTTCTTCATTTATAATCCAGTTGCTACCTTTTTTTTGTGTTGAGAGTTTGGTCGCCAGCTCCTGTCTGCACTGAGGATTCAAACTTCACCAGTCACTGTTGACACTGATTGTCTAATCGCTGCCACCAATATGCACTACGAAAACAGTTTACAGATAATAAATTATAGTTATAACTCTATTATTTTTTAAGGCTCCCTTGCCCCCAAGAAGAGATGCAGAGGGCATTGGGATGGTGGAACCTCTTCTTGGGGGCAAGGGCATGTCCATCACTCTGTTTGTGGAATCCTAGAGTTTTTGATACATGTAAAGAAGGTCAGTTAGATCTGGTCGCAGCCTGCTATCTACTTCGAGGATCCAGTCACCATCTCCTGTTAGTATTCAGGAACTTGTCGCTGACTATTGTTCATGTAAGTGCATCCAGTGTTTGTTGAGGATCCTATTGCCGCATCCTGTCTTCGCTGAGATTTTTTTCACTGCCTCCTATCTGCACTTAGATGTCGTTTGAGAGTCCCAGTTTGTACCAAGCATCCAGTCTACAGCTCCGGCCCATGCTGAGAATCTGGTTTCTGAGTCCTCTCTGCACAGAAGATTCGGACGTCTCTTCTGAATTTGGTTGATGTCTACTTTGTACATGGGAGATCCAGTCGCCACCTACTTTGTTTGCTTCTTCCTGTTTGCTCAAATTATCCAGTCGTCACCTCCTGCTTAAGCTGAGAATCTTTTTCCTGAATCCTGTCTGCACTGTTGGTCTGGTCACTACTTGATGTCTGCGTTGAGGTTCCATTCGCTGCATCATTTAAGTGCTGAGGATTTGTTCGCCGCCTTCTTTCATCTTTTATAATCCAGTTGATACAATTATTTTGTGTTAAGAATTTGGCATTAGCTCCTGTCTGCACTGAGGATTCAGACGTCACTGGTTACTGTTGATACTGATTTTCCGATCGCTTCCACCAATATGCACTACGGAAATAGTTTACAGGTAATAAATTATAGTTATAACTCTATTATTTTTTAAGGCTCCCTTGTCCCCAAATAGAGGTACAGAGGAAATTGGAAAGGGGGAACCTCTTCTTGGGGGCAAGGACATATCCACAAATCTTTTTGTGGCACCCTCGTTGTTTTGATACAGGTAAAGTTGGTCAGTTAGATCTGGTCGCAGCCTGCTACGTGCATCGAGGATCCAGTCACCATCTCCTGTTAGCAATCAGGACCTTGTCGCTGACTATTGTTCATGTAAGTGCGTCCAGTGGTTGCTGAGGATCCTGTTGCCGCATCCTGTCTTCGCTGAGATTTTTGTCACCGCCTCCTATCTGCACTTAGATGTTGTTTGAGAGTTCCAGTTTGCACCAAGTACTCAGTCTTCACCTCCGGCCCATGCTGAGATTCTGGTTTCTAAGTCCTCTCTGCACATAGGATTCGGACGTCTCTTCTGATTTTGGTCGATGTCTACTTTGTACATTGGAGATCCGGTCGCCACCTACTTTGTTTACTACTTCCCTTTTGCTCAAATTATCCAGTCGTCACCTCCTGCCTATGCTGAGAATCTTTTTGCTGAATCCTGTCTGCACTGATGGTCTTGTCGCAACTTGATGTCTGCCTTTATCTGCGTCATTTAAGTGCTGTGGATTTGGTCGCTGCCTTCTTTCTGCACTTAGAATCCAGTTGCTACCTTTTTTTTGTGTTGAGAATTTGGTCACCAGCTCCTGTCCGTACTGACGATTCAAACGTCACCGGTTACTTCACATCAGGAAGTCCTTATTTATTCTGAGTGACTATGCTTATCAATCAAATTCTTGCCCTAGCTTTGGTTGACTCTGGGTGTGAGCTTACGCTGATGTTCAGCTGTGCCCTGCCTAAAACCATAGCTAATCGGTTGCCTAAGGTGAAAGTCCTTTGTATACATGGGATGACTGAGGAGTATGAGAGAACTCTTCCGCCAGTCACCCTTAAAAATCAAATCCTTATGGTGCTGGCTGCCATAGTGCCTAAGCTGCCGTATCTGTTCATTCTGGGGAGCGACTTTCCACTGTTTAAAGAGGTCCTTTGTGAACAATTCTGGCCGGACATGCTGTCAACTGATTCAACGGTCGGATGTCTGGTCTTAAAGGATCTGCCCAAGAAAACACAGTGGGCCTGATTTATCAATGCACATATCTGCCGATTTTCAGAGTATCTTTTGCAAAATAACTATGTGCATGCCCAGAACTGGGAGATACAGCTTGCGAGCGCAAAGGACACTTACTACAGCCTATGAATTTGGGAAAGGAACTGGGCTGGTAAGGGGTGTCTTGCTGTTGGGAGTATACAGTATGGGCGTGCTAAACTCAAGTGCACGCATCAACGTCTGAACACGGACGAATCCAGCTATGTGCATCTGTGTTTTTCTGCTGTATCTCTTGCTACAGCTAACAATATTTTACATAAAATAAAGATTTTGTGGCATACATCATTCATTTGCTGTTCTATAAATATATAAGTAATTGTGTGTGTGTGTGTTTTGACTAACTATTGTCTAAAGGTGTGTGTGTGTGTGTTTTAAGCAATGTGTATGCATTGTGTAGTGAAGGGGGGAATCCATACAGACAATCATGCACACATCTCACTCAAGTCCAACGGCCATTTTTAATAGAGATGGGTGGGTCCGGTTTTACCGAGAACCGAACCCACCCGAACTTTGGGTATCCGAGTACCGAGCTGAGTAGCTCGGTACTCTCCTGCCTGCTCCGAATCCAAATCGAGGCCGAAAGTCATCGTGACGTCGTCGGATCTCTGGACTCGGTTCTCACGATACTTCAAGATTATAAATACCTGCCTCCACAGCAATCCATCGCCATTTGACAGAGGGAGAGAGCAGGGTGTCGTCACAGGCTGATTAGAGCAGGGACAGAGAATCCAATATTCTTTTTCCAATTGTTGTAACAATTGTTGTAACAAAAATCGCTAGAGAAGAGAGGAGGATAGAGGTTTTTTTTCTTTTCAATATTTGGCACTCCCCAGTGCTTTTGGGGTGTCCCCCCTAATTGTGCATAAATATTTCTGGCTGTCAAAATTACTATCTGTCAGCAGTATCTACAAACTAATTTTTAGCACTCCCCAGTGCATTTGGGGTGTCCCCCCTAATTGTGCATAAATATTTCTGGCTGTCAAAATTACTATCTGTCAGCAGTATCTACCAACTAATTTTTAGCACTCCCCAGTGCTTTTTGGGTGTCCTCCCTAATTGTGCATAAATATTTCTGGCTGTCAAAATTACTATCTGTCAGCAGTATCTACCAACTAATTTTTAGTACTCCCCAGTGCTTTTGGGGTGTCCCCCCTAATTGTGCATAAATATTTCTGGCTATCAAAATTACTATCTGTTAGCAGTATCTACCAACTAATTTTTAGCAATCCCCAGTGCTTTTGGGGTGTCCCCCCTAATTGTGCATAAATATTTCTGACTGTCAAAATTACTATCTGTCAGCAGTATCTACCAACTAATTTTTAGCACTCCTCAGTGCTTTTGGGGTGTCCCCCCTAATTGTGCATAAATATTTCTGGCTGTCAAAATTACTATCTGTCAGCAGTATCTACCAACTAATTTTTAGCACTCCCCAGTGCTTTTGGGGTGTCCCCCATAATTGTGCATAAATATTTCTGGCTGTCAAAATTACTATCTGTCAGCAGTATCTTACCAAATAATTTTTAGCACTACAAGTGCTTTGGGCTGAGAATGGATTCAAAGCAGTCCACATATGAGCAGAATGAGCAACCTGGTTCTGTCACCAGTCCTGATATTAGTGTTCCCAGTACGTCATCTGGGCAAGGCGATGTCAAACTGCAGAGTGTTTCGAAATTAGTCCAAGAAACAAAATAAAAAAAAAAAATGACTGTGTTGAAGCCAAAAAGAAGTGTTACTGAGCAAAAGTTAAAGTGCCGATAAAAAAAAGTTCTTCCCAAAAAATTACAAGCACTCCATCATCAGCTAAGACCCTTCGCTCACCGACATCCCAACGGCTACAAAATACACCCACCACACCATCCTCATCAATATCCTCAGTAGCGCTCGGAGTTAGCCCGGCATCCCACTTAAGGCTGGATGACTACTGCACTATTATTGATTCCTCTGAAGAAAGCGTTAGCCCACTGCTGCTGCTGTTGTTGCTGCTGGGGGTGAATCGTCAAAGGCAGGTCAAGAAAATGAGCAGTCCTACATTTCAGCAATTAACTGTGAAACAATCATTTGCGAGGGGAAGCAAATATGACAGCAGTCACCCAGTCGCCAAGCGAATCACAGACGCCATGGCTGCAATGTTAGTGTTAGATCTGCGTCCAATCTCCACAGTAAACTCAGCTGGTTTTTCACAGTTAATTGAGGTTTTGTGTCCGCGTTACAGAATTCCATCGCAACACCATTTCTCCCGTAAAGCAATTCCACAACTATACCAAAAAGTGTGTAAAAATTTAGAGATTGCGCTGAAAAATGCCATTCTGCTCACTGTCCACTTAACCACAGATATGTGGACAAGTGGAAGTGGCCAAACCAAAGACTATATGACTGTGACAGCCCACTGGGGTGGTCATTCACCTTCACCAGCAGGAACAGCAGCAGCATGTACACCACTACGTAACATTTGTCACAGGCAGGCCACTCTTTGTTTCACCGGTTTCACTAATAGGCATACAGCTGACAATTTGTTACGCAAACTGAGAGATGTGATTGATGCATGGCTTATACCACTTGGACTCTCCCCAGGGTATGTCATTTCCGATAACGCCAACAATATAGTGCGAGCATTACAGCTGGGTGATTTCCAACACATTTCCTGCTTTGCTCACACCATCAACTTGGTGGTGCAGAGCTCCCTACGAAATAACTGTGAGGTGCAGGAGATGCTTTCAGTGGCCCGTAAAATTTCAGGCCATTTCAGGCATTCAGCCAGAGCATGTAGGAGATTACAGCAGCTCCAAGAGCAGTTTAACTTGCCCTGCCACCAACTTAAGCAAGAGGTAGTAACTAGGTGGAATTACACCCTGTACATGATTCAGAGGATGGAGGAACAGCGCAAAGCCATCCAAGCATATTGCCCAAGCCATGACATTGGGAAAGGAGAGGGGATGTATTTCACTCTTGCACAGTGGGGAATCCTTTCAGTGCTGTGCAAGGTGTTGAAACCATTTGAAGTTGTGATGTGTGAGGTGCAGCGCTCGCAGTGCATGTCGGGCGTGACGCCCGACTTCCATTGCAGAACGCGACGGAGGAGGAGACCAGGGAGGGAGCCGGATCGCCAGCTGACCGCAAGGTAAGTATTTTTATCTTTTTCTTTTCAGGTTTTTTTTTTCTTGTGCTGCCTCTGACGGGCCCCCCTGGGCTGCAGTGCCCATAAATATAAGCATTTATTTTTTATATATATATATATAGGGGCCCCGGTGCACTGCTTTGTCCGGGGGCCCAAAATGTTGTTAAGAGGGCCCTGGAGCTAGTGTTGATTTTTACATGTTTGGGAATTCCCAAGGAAATTCTCACAGACCAGAGAAACCAGTTCATGTCCAAGTTGATGAAGGACATGTGGTATGCCCTTCATACCTCCGTGTACCGTCCACGGCTTGGTGAAGTGTTTCAACCGCACATTAAAGCAAATGATGAGGAAATCAGTGGCACAAAAAAAAATATATTGGGATACTTTTATTCCCTATTTGTTGTTTGTCATCCGTGAGATACCTCAAGCCTCAGCACCTCGAACCTCAACAAGGTTTAGTTCCTTTGAGACGTTGACAGCCAAAGGGTATCTTGGATATGTTAAAGAAGAATGGGAAGAGCGAGGCCTCAAAGAGCCAAATCTGGTACAATTTGTGTTGCAAATGTATGAGAGGTTGGGAAAGATAGGGCCCATTGTACAACAACATGTAAAAGAGGCTCAGGAACGTCAAAAGAGAAGTTATGATAAAACTTCTGTAGTTTAATCTTTCAAGCCTGGTGACTAGGTCTTAGTCCTGTTCCCAACCAAGGAAAGCAAACTTTTCACCCACTGGCATGGTCTGTATGAAGTTCTAGATGCTGTCATTTTTGTTAATTGGGGAGGAACAAATATACCACGTCAATCTCCTTAAACCTTGGCATGATAAGGACCCCTCTCCACGGGTAGTGAGTACTGTTATTGAAAAGTCTGAAGTTCCCATAGTACCAGCTCTAAATGTTATGCAAAAACATCAGACAGAGATGCCATTCCTACACTCTGCTGGGAGTTGTCATAAAGCAGAAGCTGTACCGCTTAGCCTTGAAGCCTGACAGGCTGCTGTGAGAAAAGAGATTGAGAAGATAGTCCAGCTGGATGTGATTGAGGAATCTGGATGCGATTGTGGAACATTCCTATTGTACTTGTCCTAAAGCCCAATGGGAGTATTCAGTTCTGGAATGACCTTAGGCAGTTAAACAGCATATCCCAGTTCGATACCCACACTCAGAGCCGGATTTAGACCTCATAGGGCCCTAGGCAGGATACTGTTTTTGGGCCCCCTCCCTGAAACAATCCATAGCACTATATTTTTGCAGCCTACCATATACCCCTATAGTTACGTAGAAGTGAAAGCATGTGCCGCCGCGCAGTGGAGGCTCGCCGCCAAAGGAGGTGAGGGCGTGGCTTGCATCTTTGGGGGCGTACCTAACATGTGAAAAGAGCAAGACCACCCTGCTGCAGAAAAAGGCACCCCTAAATAATTACCAAGCAGTCCCGTTTTTTTAAGTAGTTGGGTCAAAACAACTTAATAAATATTGAAGTCAGGGCAGAAATACTTACTTAATTTGTTTGCAAAAATAATACGCATAAATCCAAGTATGTGCTCTTGTCACTTTTGTCCCTCTATCATCACACTGTGCCCCTTCATTGTCACTTTTGCCCCTTCACAATATCACATGTGCCCTTTCACCATCACCTCTGTGCCCATCACCATCACCACCTCTGTGCCAATCACCATCACCACCTCTGTGCCAATCACCATTACCACCTCTGTGCCCTTCACCATCACCTCTGTGCCCATCACCATCACCACCTCTGTGCCAATCACCATCACCACTTCTGTGCCAATCACCATCACCACCTCTGTGCCCTTCACCATCACCACCTCTGTGCCAATCACCATCACCACCTCTGTGCCAATCACCATCACCAATTCTGTGCCAATCACCATCTCTGTGCCCTTCACCATCACCACCTCTGTGCCAATCACCATCACCAATTCTGTGCCCCTTCACCATCACCACCTCTGTGCCCTTCACCATCACCACCTCTGTGCCAATCACTATCACCAATTCTGTGCCTTTCACCATCACCACCTCTGTGCCCTTCACCATCACCACCTCTGTGCCAATCACTATCACCAATTCTGTGCCAATCACCATCTCTGTGCCCCTTCACCATCACCACCTCTGTGCCATTCACCATCACCTCTTCTGTGCCAATCACCATCTCTGTGCCCTTCACCATCACCACCTCTGTGCCCATCACCACCTCTGTGCCCATCACCATCACCACTTCTGTGCCCCTTCACCATCACCACCTCTGTGCCCATCACCATCACCACTTCTGTGCCCATCACCACCTCTGTGCCCCTTCACCATCACCACCTCTGTGCCCATCACCACCTCTGTGCCCATCACCATCACCACTTCTGTGCCCATCACCACCTCTGTGCCCCTTCACCATCACCACCTCTGTGCCCATCACCACCTCTGTGCCCATCACCATCACCACTTCTGTGCCCCTTCAACATCACCACTTCTGTCCCTTGTTTTACTTACCTTTCTATTGCCTTTCTTCTCCGGTGCGCTGCTCCTCCTCAGTTAGTCCAGATTTAAAAAAAAAAAGAGTCACGTGATCGTCGGTTCCCGGCAGCCTCTCCTCCTCTCTCTATCACTGAGACACTGAGAGGAGAAGAGGCTGCCGGGACCCGATTCGCGGCAACCCGACCCCCCCTCCCCCGATTCGCGGCACCCGACCTCCCCCGACTCGCGGCACCCCCACGGGCCGAATTTTTTTTTTTTTTAAATTGCTCCTGTCCCCCCCAGCTGTGCCCCCCGAGAGCCGCTAGGCCCTAGGCTGGTGCCTGGGTTGCCTAGCGGTAAATCCAGCCCTGCCCACACTATGCCACAGGTGAATGCAATCTATCTGATAGCAACTACTTGACTGCTCTCGACTTAACAAAGTGTTATTGGCCAGTTCTCCTTACTTCGTCAGCCAAGCCAAAGACTGTATTTTCCACTCCTGATAGTCTCTACCTGTATAAGGTTCTACCCTTTTGGTTGCATGGGGCACCTGCCACCTTCTAAAGGGCCATGGATAAATTGATAAGACCCCATGCAGCTTATGAAGCCGCTTATTTAGATGACACAGTGATTTATACTCCAAACTGGAAGTCACATCTGTCCAAATTTGAAGCAGTCTTAGAATCATTGAGGTCAGTCTAATCCAGAAAAATGTGCCAAAGCTATGAGAGAAGCCAAATATTTGGGGTACATTGTTGGGCAAGGGGAATTGAACCCCAACTAGACAAGGTGGAAGCAGTAAAAAAACTGGCCAAAAAAAAAGAAACAAATTCACATTTTCGAACCTTCCTAGGTTTTGTAGGTTACTACAGGTGATTTGTAAGCCATTTTGCCCCTAGAGCTACTCTACTTAAGGACATTCTAAAGAAATGCTGTCCAGATCGGTGGGCCTGGTCTGACTCTACAGAGGCTGCTTGGTCAGATCTTCACTTAGCCCTCTGGTCTTCTCCAGCACTAAAAACATTTGACCTTACCTGGATGGTCTTGCTCCAAACCGATGCCTCTGGTGTCAGCTTAGGTGCAGTCTTGTCACAGGAAAAGAATGAGAATCCAGTCCTGTATCTAAGTTGGAAGTTACTGTCCAGGGAACAGAAATATGCTACCGCAAAGAAAGAATGTCTCACATAAAATGGGCAACAGAAGCTCTGTGCTATTATCTTTTAGGCAGAGAATTCTCATTAATTACACATCATGCACTGCAAGCTTTTAGGTTCACAGTAGAACATAGACCCGTAATTCTGCCTAAAAATGCAAATGCATTGTAACGGGCATTTGTGCTCTTCATGAAGTTCGCGCCACTCTACTTGGTGATGATTGGGGGATATGTGACAAAGATTCGTATAACGGTGTACTTAGTTTAAAGGTAAACAGGTGGAGGGCTTATAAAAATAACATGATAGGGTGCGACAAGAGGGGGATCCTATTAAAAAAAAGATGTATATGAAATGACGGACCTTGTTAAAAAATTATTTTATTTAAGCAATGTGTAATAGCCAATGAAAAACAATAAAAGGCATATGAACAATCAGCCGCAAAGGTTTGCAAGCTAATGTGTCTACAGGTGTTAATGCAATATATTGTGAGTGTAATGCTATAAGAAGAAATAAAATACATAGAAAATGCACTTGGAGTTCAGATTTAGTTTTCCTCCTTTATATTGAAAAAAAACAAAAAAAAACAGTGTCTGGCCAGTACACATTGATGAAATCATCTTGGATCCTGGTACATATATACAACAAAAGGATGACTTCTTAATCCAGAACTTCAAAATAGGGAAAATAATATACTAATGTAAAACAGTCTAAAACTCCTATTGACGATCTGAGTTTGCACCCTCACAAACGATACTTCCAGAGGATCAAAGAAAGGCAAATTAGACACTGTGTGTCCCAAGCTACGAAATTACTGCTGTGGAGAGGAAGACGTCCAAGCGATTCCCCTGTAGATGTGAACAGCGAAGTGTGTGTCTTCAGAACGATGAAAACATGGCTAATCTATGGTAGAGAGGAAGACATCCAAACTGTTAGGGAATGATTCCCCTGTAGATTTTAACAACCAAGTGTGTGTCTTCAGAGCGTCGAATGCACGGCTGATCTCAGTCTGACATGCTGGTCCTCATGTGCGTAAAGAATGGGGTACTGTGTCCGCTTATAGAAGGTAGAACCGATAATGGAAGTGACAGTCAATCCGATTTATCTGTTATGTCCAAGTGTATTTTCAAATCCATAAGAACAACTGACACGTTTCGTCAGCACAGAGGCTAACTTTTTCAAAGGTGGAGGGCTTATGTGGGATTAAACTTACATGTTTTGTAGGTGCTTAGAGGGATCTTTGTCCACAACTAACAGCAAGCTGACAGGGTGTGTCTGCAGTGATAGCAATCAAGCAGAGCACCTGATGAGAACTCCTTTTCAAAGGCAAGGTGGGAGTGTCACCTGTCTATCAAACTAGGGCTGTGGGAGGAGGGTAAACTATTAATGTTAATGTCAAATAGAGGCAAAACTTGCTGGTTTTAGATTGGAAAGACCAGAGCAGTCCATCACTTACTTTAGTAGCAAGTTTTAAAACTCATTAGGATATCTTATACACAGCATAAAGGTGCCTCAATCCACAGCAA
Source organism: Mixophyes fleayi (assembly GCF_038048845.1). NCBI lineage: Eukaryota > Metazoa > Chordata > Amphibia > Anura > Limnodynastidae > Mixophyes > Mixophyes fleayi. Next base: position 55,740,434 of record NC_134404.1, on the reverse strand, counting down.
TCTGGTTTAATTTTCTAGTACAGTTTAGAAAATTAACATTTTTCTAATTGGCTTCTATAGTTTACAACACATGTTTTTACTGTTACCTGGGCACCAATTTGTTTTAATACACTCCATAATCTATTAGCAATGGGATTATCATAATTTAAAACAGGAAAATGAGATCTATAAAGTAGCTTTTTCTTAAAATAGGTCATACCGTTCTTTTGCATTAGCATTCTTTGTTCCTTACACTCCAGCCTAATTTCAAAGGAATATTTGTTGCAGACTTAAACAACGACAGCAAAACTAAATGAATTATTCTATCCCACTGTGCTTATTACAATGTAAGCATATTTCAGATTACAACTGGGATGCTGAAGTTTGCCTTAGGCAAGTCCCTCTTAGGCAGTTTGCCTGCAATGCGGGGTTCCTAATATGAGCAACGCTCAGAGAATAAAGATCTCTATTTAGCATTACAAGAGGATGTTAAATTTCATAAAATGCAGATTTACATTTGTATTTCCAGTGTATAATGACATGAGCATCAGAGTAGACATTACTGTTACTAAGAGCAAAAAGATTGATAGTTAGGGCTGCAAGCTGAATTATCCACCTGCTGAAACAATTGTAGTGTTAACACTGACAGATCGTGTTAATGAAATTGCATTCATTTTTGTACTTAAGAGACAGTTTTTATCTTTATTGTGGAAAAATAAGAACATTTTAGTTAAACCTATCTATTGAACTGCAGTGGTAAGTGTGTTATTTATTCCAATATATTGTAGAATGTTATTATCATATATTTACAGCTAATGATGTATAAAATATAAAGTATTGTAGCAGTGTAACACTGAGCTGTACTCATGGGCCCCTGTACAAATTTTGGAGATTCCACATCTAAATCATTAAAATCTCATTAGATCCCACCTTCTTTGCATTACTTTGCTCATTCTGGTAAAAATGTTTAAAGCATAGCACGATTTTGTGATTATCATTGACAGCTGAGCCCAAACTGATGTCAATTATACAATCTGTGCTCAAACTTCTGGTTAGTGTGCAAAGATGTGCCACGTTTAGAGGCTAGTACACAAAACTGAGACCAATCTAGTGGATAGTTTAGAAATCAGGGCCCAATCTGGAGTCTAGTGAATATTTTCGGGTGGCTATTATACAGTCATACTAGCCCAGTGGTGACTAGTGAGCAAAACTGACTAACACCTGGTGACAACTATAGTGTAGAGACTCCAGTCTGGTAGCTTGTGAACCAATATACCCAGTATACAAAGTACTCATACTCACTGGCCCCTATTACAAAGAATTTCTCAAAGTGACTATGACCTAACCTGTCCCATTCCAGAAGACCTACACAGGGTACTAACCTTGTAATGGTAGCTTTTGCAACTGGGAGTAGTGACTTAAGTCTGTAATATGTTTAAGATTAAATACCTATAGGATGAACCAGAACACAGTGGCTACACAACAAAAATGCTTGTGCGACAAAAAAGAAATACCAAGTTTTGTAGCCACATAATTAATCTAAAGCATCACATAGGATAGGGCAGTGTTGGCTAACCTGTGACACTGCAGGTGTTGTGAAACTACAAGTCCCAGCATACCCTTCCAGCAATAAGCTGCTATATATTGGCAAAGCATGCTGGGGTTTGTAGTTTCACAACACCTGGAATGTCACAGGTTAGCCAACACTGATAAAGGGGCTCTTTGGACGGAGTTTATTGCTATTCAATTTACTAAGCATCTTATTTACTAATCATTTCCAGTTATACCTATTAAGTTTCCCTTTTACATGAGCAACAGAAAAAGTTTTCTGCCCTGAAGATATTTTTATATTGATCACTACAGAACTTTGCAGTTTGTTCCTACTTAGGACCTCTTGTATGGCTAAAAATTCATAGTGGTTAAAGGATGAAGTTTTCCAAAACCTGTGTTGTGTTCCATTGACCACGGAAACCCCATATTACATTTTTTGTTTTTTTGCACAGGTGTGTCCAGATGCCTGGATTATTATTATTATTATTATTTTCGTTTATTTGTTAGGCGCCACAAGGTTTCCGCAGCGCCGAACATGGTACAAACAGTAGACTATACAGGGTAAAACAGTACAGGACAATAAACACAAAGTACCAGTACTTCAGAAACTCCAAGCAGGCAGATACAGTAGAGACGGAGCAGAAGAACAGGTATGGAGACAGGAGGGAAGAGGGCCCTGCTCATTCGAGCTTACATCCTAAGGGAGGGTAAACAAAGTCAGGCACAAAAGGGAGCCAGTGAAGCAACGGGGAGAGAGGAAAGGAGCCAGGGGAGAAACAGAAGGGTGAGTGGTTAAGTGGATGGTTGGTAGGCCTTAAGGAACAGGTGAGTTTTAAGTGCCCGCTTGAAGGAGCACAGATTGGGTGAGAGACGAATGGAGCGAGGGAGGTCGTTCCAGTGAAGGGGTGCAGCACGGGAGAAGTCTTGGATTCTAGAGTGGGAAGAGGTGATCAGAGTGGAGGAGAGGCGGCGATCATTGGCCGAGCGCAGGGAGCGGGCAGGAGTGTGAATGGAGAGGAGGCTAGAGATGTAAGGGGCAGTAGACTGAGAGAGAGCCTTGTAAGTGGTGGTGAGGAGTTTGAAAAGGATTCTGTAGGGGAAGGGGAGCCAGTGTAAGGAAAGACAGAGAGGGGAGGCAGAGGAGGAGCGGCGTGAGAGGAAGATGAGTCTTGCAGCCGCATTGAGTATAGAGCGGAGGGGGGAGAGACGGGAGTGGGGGAGGCCAGTAAGGAGGAGGTTGCAGTAGTCGAGACGGGAGATGATGAGGGCATGGATGATAGTTTTGGTGGCATCTTGAGAGAGGAAGGGACGGATGCGGGCAATGTTACGGAGTTGGAAGCGACAGGCTTGGGCAAGGGATTGAATGTGGGGGGCAAAAGAGAGAGAGGAGTCGAGAGTGACACCTAGGCAGCGGAGTTGGGTGACAGAGGAGATAGTGGAGTTGTTAACAACGATAGAGAGGTCATGGTGAGAAGGGAGCCTGGGTGGGGGAAAGACAATGAGTTCGGTTTTGGAGATGTTAATTTTAAGAAAGCGAGAGGACATCCAGGATGAGATGGCTGAGAGGCAGTCAGTTACACGAGAGAGGAGGGAGGAGGAAAGATCAGGAGAAGAGATGTAGAGTTGAATATCATCAGCATATAGGTGATACTGAAGACCGAAAGAGGAGATGAGAGCCCCAAGGGAGGAAGTATAGAGCGAAAAGAGTAAAGGGCCAAGAACAGAGCCCTGAGGGACTCCAACAGGGAGAGGGGAGGGGGTGGAGGAAGAACCAGACGTGGATACGGAGAAGGAGCGATTAGCAAGGTATGAGGTGAACCAGGCATGGACAGAGCCAGAGAGGCCGAGTGAAAGAAGAGTTTGCAGTAGGAGGGGATGGTCCACGGTGTCGAAGGCTGCGGAGAGGTCAAGGAGGATGAGTATGGAGTAGTGACCCTTGGATTTGGCTGATAGGAGATCATCGGTAACTTTAGCCAGGGCTGTTTCAGTGGAGTGGAGGGGGCGGTAGCCGGATTGGAGAGGGTCAAGGAGGGAGTTGTCAGAGAGGTGTCTGGTGAGGCGGCTGCAGACAATCCGCTCAAGTAATTTGGAGGCATATGGGAGAAGAGAGATAGGGCGGTAGTTAGCAAGAGAGGTGGGGTCAAGATTGGGTTTCTTAAGGATAGGGGAGATAAGAGCATGTTTGAATGAGGATGGGACAACGCCAGAGGAGAGTGATAGGTTGAAGAGGTGTGCGAGGTAGGAGCAGGCAGTAGGAGAGAGAGAGCGAAGGAGGTGGGAGGGGATGGGATCAAGAGGACAGGTAGAGGGTGGAGAGGAAAGAATAAGGGAGCGAACTTCTTCACCTGATGTGGGGATGAAGGAGGACCACAGCTGGTTAATGGCGGGAGGTGAAGCGGTGATGGGGGGAGAGTGGTGGGAGGAGGAGATGTTGCGTCTGATGGCTTCAATTTTGGAGGAGAAAAAGGAGGCGAAGTCAGACGCAGAGAGGGAAGGCGGGACAGTGGGAGGGGGGGGGGGAGAGGAGGGAGTTGAATGTGGCAAAGAGGCGGCGGGGGTTGGAGGACTGAGAAGAGATGAGCGACTTGAAGAAGGATTGTTTAGCGAGGGACAGGGCAGAGCAGAAAGAGGAGAGGATGAATTTGAAGTGAAGGAAGTCAGCCAGGGAACGAGATTTCCTCCAGAGGCGTTCAGCTGTACGAGAGCACTTTTGGAGGGAGCGGGTGAGTTTGGAGTGCCAGGGTTGGGGAGTAAGGCGACGACGGCGGATAGAAGAGGCCGGGGCGACGGTGTCCAGGGCAGTAGTGAGGGATTGGTTGTAGAGAGAGGACGCCTGATCTGGGCAGGCCAGAGAGGGAAGGGGTGATAGGAGAGTTTCAAGAGAGGCAGAGAAGGAGATGGGGTCAATAGCGTCAAGGTTGCGCCTGGTGAGGGTGGCTTTAGGCGAGGTGGGAGAAGGGGAGGAGGACAGAGAGAAGGAGAGGAGATGGTGGTCAGAGAGTGGGAAGGGAGAGTTGGAGAACTCAGAGAGATCACAGAGGTTAGAGAAGACAAGGTCGAGGGAGTGACCAAGACAGTGGGTAGGGGAGGAGGTCCACTGAGTGAGGCCAAGGGAGGAGGAAAGAGTGAGAAGTTTTATGGTGGCAGGGTCAGTACAGTTGTCAACAGGGATGTTGAAGTCACCCAGTATAATGGAGGGCAGGTCAGAGGAAAGATAGTGGGGGAGCCAGGCGGCGAAGTTGTCGAGAAAAAGAGAGGTAGGGCCAGGGGGACGGTAGATGACGGAGACACGGAGGTGGATGGGGGAGAAGAGCCGAATGGAGTGGACTTCAAAGGAGGAGAAGGAGAGGGAAGGTAGAGTAGGTATGACCCGAAAAGTGCAGTTAGGGGATAGGAGGAGGCCCACTCCCCCTCCTGGACGCTCGTCTGGTCTGGTGGAGTGGGTGAAAGAGAGGCCCCCATAGGAGAGAGCGGCAGGAGAGGCAGTATCAGAAGAAGTGAGCCAGGTTTCAGTTATGGCAAGAAGATTAAGAGAGTTAGAGATGAAGAGGTCGTGAATGGAGGACAGTTTGTTACAGACAGACCTAGAGTTCCAGAGGGCACACGAAAAAGGGAGGGACGAAGAAGAGGAGATATGGATGAGATTGTCAGGGTTGATGGAGCGAGGGGGGGGGTGAGAGATAGGATAGAGAGATATGGGCCCTTGGCGGGGGCTGGGGGAGAGGATGGGTATAGGAAAGGAGCGAGGCGGCATGATGACAGACAGGGGAATAAGAGAACGGCTGGAGGAAGCGGGGAGGAGAGGGGGAGAAGTACAGAGAGGAGGGCAGCGGTAGGGAGTCCGAAGTGGAACAGATCAAATTAGAAGCGGAGACAAAGCAGTGAAACCAATGAAAGCAATGTGGACAATGTAAAAGGAGAAGAGCAGTGGCAGAGCAATAACAATGTGAAGTGGAGGAGAATGAAATCACGATCAAGCGGTGTAGTCAATGTAAAGTGGGGAACAAAAATAAAGGTGGAATAAATAAAATAAATAGATAACTTAAATAGATAGGCGGTGGGGTGAAATGAATGAGATATAATAATGATCACGATTTAAGCAGTGACGACAATGTACAGTGGGGAACAGTAGAATGAAGGTGAAATAATTAAAATAAATAGAATAAATAGATTAACTTAAGTAGATTGAAGTCACGATCTAAGCGGTGTAGACAATGTACTGTGGGGAACAATAAAATAAGGTGGAGTAAATAAAATAAATGGATTAGCTTAAATAGATTGGTGGTGTGGTGAGCAATGAGGACAATGTACAGTGGGGAACAATAAAATAAAGGTGGAATAAATAAAATAAATGGATAGGTGGTATGGTGAAATGAATGAAAAAAAAAAACACAGTGAAATGAATGAAAATACAATCTAAGCAATGGAGAGTGGGTAATACTAAAATGAAAAGTGGGAAAAATAGATAAAAATTAAATTAAATAAATGGATTGGTGGTATGATCAGATGAAACACAACAAAAGGCAGTGAGGGCTACAGAGTGCAGGTACCGGGAGAGTTTGGGAGAGTTCCAGGTAATCACAGGAGCAGGAGTAGTTTGTGGGGACCAGCGTTCAGGAGCAGGAGGGTCCAGGGTTGTCAGAGATCCTGAGGGACAGGCCAACGGACCAGAGTTCAGATGGATGAACAGCCGGAGCAGTGAGGACGCCTCAGGAATCGGAGTAGCTGGAGGTCATGGGAGACAGCACTGGAAGGGAAACCGCAGGACTGGAGGAGAACAGCAGCGTCAGGACTGGAGGGCAGGAAGAGGCCACTGGAACAGAGCAACAGGAGACCACAGGATTGGCAGCCAGAGAGATGGTTACAGAGTGGCATCAGAAGGCACCGGACAGGAGGATCCGCAGCAAGAGAGCTGGTAACAGAGCAGCAGGAGCCAGGGACCGCAGGCAGGAGGATCAGCGACCAGAGGACTTGAAGGGGATCAGCAGCACCTGGAGGCTGGAAGCGGCGTCGTGGAGGTCCAGAAGACTGCAGGAGTCATCACCCGGTGAGGAGATCCGCGGCACGTGGAGGCTGGAAGCGGCGTCCAGAAGACTGCAGGACCCGGTGAGTAGAACAGATACGGAGCAGGAATGGTGGGTGCAGGAAGGCAGCAGGTTGCAGGCGGGCCAGTAGACAGCAGTAGACAGCAGTTAGCTGAGCGGAGGAGTCCGGAGTGGCCGGGGAGTGAGGCCGAAGCCACGGCCCAGAGTGGAGACGGCAGGCGGCAGGGAGATGCATCAAGGGAGGCGGAAGTCACCAGGAATCGGCATCAGGTAAGGAGGCAGAGGAGGCAGGCATCTCCGAGAATGAATGCGGGGCCCATAAGGTTTGCAGGCTGGGCTCCAACGGAGAGCACGCAGGACACGTCTGTCCTCAGAGCGGAATGTAGGAAATAATCGTAGGAATGTGGATACCTCCCCTGGATACCTCCTTCTAGTGATAACTAAATGTGGCCAAGGATCTTACACATCCATTACGCCCTCTGTGTATCACACAAAGAGGAAGCTTATAAAACACTGTTGCCTGGGGCTCATTTCGTCAGGCACGCACCACTGGTGGGTGGGATCCCGTTGCCAGGAAACCATTTACGCGCATGATGGGATTCAAAATTCATCTTGGTGACTATAGGCCTGATTCATTAAGGAAAGTTAAGTAAAAGTAAATAAATATGGCAAAACCATGTTGCATTGTAGGGGGAGGTCAATTTAAAATGTGATAACAGATTTATATTTAGGGTAGGACATGTCCTAGATCAACTTTAAATTTGAGTGTAGAAATAAAGTTATGAAGTATTTGTGTGCTACATAAAAAAACAGCCAGTATTTTCCTTATGTGCAAAATAATAAACTAATTTGCACCCCTTACATTGCAACATGGTTTCGTCCAGAAAACTTGAGTAAGAAAACTAAATTTTTTGCTTACCTTTACTTAATGAATTGCCTATGGCCCTATGTGTGTCCGCCTTCCCCTGTTGTAATCCTTGTTTTCTTTTGTTTTCATTTGATTTCTTTTTAATTGTATTTATTTCATTTGTTTTGTTTTTGCATTCATTTCTTCCATTTATGTTCATCTATTTCATTATTTGTTGAATCATTTTAATTTCATTATTCAGATACTATTATTAAACATAATCATTTATGATTGACACATTTATCCATTAACATAACATATAAGCACATCAAAGTCTATCTATTATCCAACACAGAAGTTGATCAGAACATACATAGATTAGAGTGCGCTCTCTTGGTGTTTTATATTCTGTCTATAATAATATGAGGTGCTGCAACAAATATAGTGAGAGCGCTCCACCTTTTCTTTTATATCTATTTATTAAATGTGAATTCTAATAATTTAAATTTGGGCAGGTTGAAGGGAAATAGATTTATTCATTTTATATCATGGCTGATTGCAGGTAGGGAGGACTAAAACATGGGAGCTTTTGATTTAATGTGGGGGCTGAAGGCCCAGAGAGTTCACTCATTGCTAGATTTTCAATATGTCATGTTCCTATGCATTTTTCAAATGGGGTTCCACAATTCCAGGATCCAGACAAACAGCTACTGGAGCATAAGGGACAATAACCAATAGCAACAAACAGAGAGTTGCGCAGGAATTGCCTGATAAAACATTTATTAAATCAGATCATGTGAGAGCAACCAATGTAAAGCTTTCATAGATCATTAAATAGTGATCTTATAACAGTAATAGCATATAGAATATATAAAGATATAGATAAAAATTATGCTTATAAAAAGCAAGACATAAAACAATCATATTACATGGCTTTCAAAAGAGAAAAACATTGCTATCAATATATAATTAACCCTTATTAGACAGTATCCAGTTAGATAAGGGTATCCAACAGCTGAATCAATAACATTTGCAGGTGCTAGTAACCCTTAGAAGATCCTAAGCAGCCGTGGAGAAAACCAATAGAATGTCAATTCCAATAAATCATCTGTAGAAACAGAAGTTGTCTCTTTTGATAAAGAGGAGTACAGTAACTTTAATATTGCGATGTTGCCTCTTTTAGTGAAGAGGAATACAATAACTTCAATGTCACAAAGGTAATTGTATATTCATATGTCCGTATACAAGTAATATCCGTGCAGCTGGGGTTTAAGAGTAGTAAGGATATGTGGTAGATGAAAGCTTCTTACCATCTGGACGGCTAAACATCGGCAGACATTGCGTCCCTCCACATAAGAAATATAGATATATGTGTATTCTTACCCCCAGTGGATAATGTCCTCACATCAAGGAACAATGCTATATTAAGCCACTGTTTAATGGAACAATCCGGAGACAGGTTAAAGGTCCTCTTCGGTGCGCACCAATCCGGATAAGCTTTTCAAGTCACGTGACCAAGGGTTCGGTTTATGATACAAACTAACTTATCCCTTTGTTAGGCTCACGATAACTCAGGTGATATAAGCATAGCAAAAATAGAAACTCAAATAGATAGAAGTTCCATCACAAGCAGAGAACAATTCTTTCCCATCAGTGCACGAACAGTGTCTAATTGACAATTCAGGCAGCAAACACAAGGCGACGCGTTTCGTCTGATATACAGACTTTCTCAAGCAGTAGAACCCTAACTAGGGAGCTGCCTTTTAAAGAGGAAATCTCATCAAGCATAATTAAGAACACATGTCTGGATACTGAAGCTAACTAATGCATGTGTATAAGACCTGCTAATTCAGCTTTCATATGGAACCCAAATATATACATATATTTTACATTAAAAGAAATCTGTGTATATTTAGATGTAAATGGCCAATTAAATTACCATTCTTATAGATCAACAAATGCATAAAAAATTAGTATTAATTAAAATTAAAAATTAAAAATTAGATCAATTAAATCAATACACATTGCACATATTGTTAGAAAAAAGTTTTTATACAAATAAATTAAAATTAAGATAAATAAAATAATAATAAAAAAAAACAAAAAAAAAAAATATTTTTTTTATTTTTTTTTATTTTTTATTTTTTTTTATATTTTTCCTTTAACAAAAATATACATATATATATATATACATGCATAGATATATGGATGCGCATATAAATATGCATGAATACATACAAACATGCATACATACATACATATAAGATCAGACTTATATAAGCATGAACAAAACTATATATTTATATAGCAGATGACAAAAAATGTTAATATAAACACAGGAACCTAAATAGAAACAATCATGGTATGGATCAGGATTGCCAATCATTAAAATCCATAGTCTCGTTCAAGCCATCTGGGCAAAGGGTTTGCAACTTAAATATCCAAGACACTTCACTTCTACAAAGTTTCTTATAACGGTCACCTCCTCTCAGTGTTGGATCTAGTCTCTCTACACCAATAACTTTTAAGCCCTTTGGGTTATTATCATGTTTCTCACTAAAGTGTCGGGATACACTATGTTTCATATAACCTTTGATCACATTCTGTCTATGTTCTCTAAAGCGGCTTTTTAAAGAACGAGTGGTTCTACCTACGTACTGGAGGCCACCCGGGCACTCCTGTACGTAAATAACAAATGAAGTTTCACAGTTAATGTATTGGGAGATACCATATTCTATATTATTAGCTCTTGATTTAATAAAAGTAACTGCTTGTCCAATAAATCTACATGTAAGGCAAATATTTCTATTGCACTTATAACAGCCTGGTTTCTTATTTGGTAGCCAGGACTGAAATGTCGTTGTAGTATGACTAGTATCATTTTTTAGTACACTTGGGGCCAACATATTTTTAAGATTATTATTTCTTTTATATACCACTTTAGGAACCTTATCAAGAATGTTGCTCAGGATAGTATCCTGAAGTAAGATTTTATGGTTGTTAATAATAATTCGTTTGATTAGATGCGACTTATTATTAAATTTGGAGATGTAAGTAAGAGAGTCACAGGTATCCTTTTTGTTGAAACTAGTGTTTAGAGAGCTCTTAGTCTTCGGTATTAACAAATCGCTACGATTTTTCTTTCGAGCAAAGTCTTTGGCTTTATCTATCAGATATATTGGGTAACCCCTTTTGGAAAATTCCGCCGACATTTTCTCAGATTGAAGTGCAAAATCATTATCCATAGTGCAGTTACGTCTAATTCTGCACAGTTGTCCCTTAGGGATGTTATGAATCCAGGGTTTATAATGGCCACTCTGAAAATGTAAATATGAACTACAATCAACGGGTTTATTGTAATTGGTTGAAATAATTTTATTATTGGCTTGATCTACTGTCAGAGTAATATCAAGGAAGTTCACAGTAAACAAATCAAACTGGTGAGTAAAAAATAAATTATAAGTGTTAGTATTGAGGAAAGAGACAAATTCAGAGGCCAATTGAGGGCCTCCTTCCCAGATGATAAATAGATCATCTATATAACGGCCATAAAGCACCAGGTTCGCCCCAAAAGGACCGCCCCAGATGAGCTCATCCTCCAACGCCCCCATGTAAATGTTGGCGAAGCTTGGGGCAAACCTGGTGCCCATGGCCGTCCCCATGACCTGTAAATAATGAACCGATTCAAACAAAAAGTGATTGTGAGTAAGAATAAACATAATTGCATCAGTTAGAAAGTTGCATTGGCTCCCAGAGACCCCTCCCACTTTCAAAAGGGCTTCTCCAGCTATCCGCGTTCCTTTATCATGAGGAATATGGGTGTATAAAGCTTGGACATCCAAGGTTAGAAAACCCCAACCAGGATGCCATGTGATGTCCTGAATCAAATTGAGAATATGCATGGTGTCTCTCAGATAGGATCTCTGGGAGACAACACAACCCTGAAGAAAGTGATCAACGTAATAAGATAGATTTGCAGTAAGAGAACCAATACCAGAAATAATGGGACGCCCGGGGGGTGTAGTGAGTGATTTGTGGATTTTGGGCAAATAATAAAAAACAGGTGTAATAGGGTGTTGGGTAAAGAGAAAATTGTGAACCTCCTTATCAATCACACCCTCCACTAAACCCTGACTAAGCAGGGCTTGAAGTTCCTTAAGATATGGTACAGTGGGATCTTTATCTAAAACTAGATAAAATTGAGTATTTTGAAGTTGTCTCATGGCTTCGATGTAATAATCCTCCCTATCCAACACAACTACCCCTCCCCCCTTATCAGCCGGCTTAATTACCAGTGTCAAGTCATTCTGTAAGGAAAAAAGTGCTTTCCTTTCTCTTTGTGAGAGGTTATTCTTACCCAAATCTCTACCTAAAGATTTATTACATAATGTCTTAAATTCATCCAGAGTGTTTTTATAAAAAAGTTGGATCGCTGGGCTCCTATGACTGACAGGATAAAATTCAGATTTTTTCTTGAATTTAGTTGGATTAATTTGAGTATTAATGTCAAAAACAGTAATGGGGTCATGAGTAGCTGAATCCAAGATATTATTCTCTTTCCACAGATTTTCCAAAATTTGTAACACCTCAGAATCATCTGCATCTAGACAGATGGGGGAGCCATCTACTTGTTTCTTAATTAAGTTCTTAGAGGCAAAATACCTTTGACGACATAAGGCTCTAATGTATCGATTCAATTCAGTATACAGATCAAATAGATTAGGGTTCACACTCGGGGCAAATGACAATCCTTTACTTAAGAGCTGTAGCTGGCTGGTGTCTAATATTTTAGTAGAAATATTAAAAATTCCTTTTATATCCTCTGATGTCTCTTTGGCTCTATTTCTATCTCCTCTTCCTCTCTTTCCACGTGTTCTCTTGGGCGTTTTGGTGTTCTGGGTGCCAATACATCGAACCGGTTCCGATGTTGGAATGTTTCCCACTGATTGCTCCTGTCTAAAAAATGAGGTCTGTAGCCACTGGAATATGTTTTCGGTCTAGCTCCCATATTCCTGTGTCTACCATTATGATTGGGTGAAATATCTTTGTCAACAGAATCTCTCCTATAAGGATTCACCCTCTCTCTCATATTTTTATAATTAGTATCTCTCGATCTAGGTCTCGTGTATGGAGCTGGATCAGGTGATCTCCTTCTAGAAAATTTTCCAGCAGGGGATCTATTTCTCTCATAACCGGAATCTAATCTATTCCTGGAGGAGAAAAATTCCCTAGGTTCACGTTTATTATAGGATTTTACAACACCTCTATGATAATCATCTTGATCCCTAGAGAATTTCTGTTTTTTCCTTTTGAGAATATCGCTCTCATAGGATTCAACCCTTTTATTCACTTCAATATCCCTCCTATTAAATTCAGGGAGATCTTTAAATTGGGCTAGAGTGGTTTTGATTGTTTCAATCTCATCCATAGTCTTTTGAATCTTTTTCTCTCTATACTGAATGAGAATCTTCATTAAACTAATAGAACATGAATCCAATGTGTTCTCCCATTCTTTTCTAAGATCCATATCATCCTGGATAGAGAGATGTTTAATGATTCTAAGACCTCTAGGTATCTTATTTGAATCCACATATTGTTGAAGAAAGACATTGTCCCACCAATGTCTGACCTCATTTTTTAACAGCGTTTCTAATTTCAAGAAAGTCTTATTCATACCAGTGTCCTCACGTGGACCATCAATAACATTAGAAATATCAAATGTAGACATATATTTATCTCGTCTAGTATAACGATCTCTACAACATTGGAGATCAGCCATGGTATTTCAAACCCAGCAGCCAAGAGATATAACACTATCACACAAAAAGTCAAAAACAACTAAATCTCTGGCGCTAATAGGTCCCAAATAATAATCAATATGTTATTAAATATTAGGCAATAAATGCAGCAACTCAAAAAGGAGGTAGTGTCAAACCTCCATATAAATGCAACGACAACAAACAGAGAGTTGCGCAGGAATTGCCTGATAAAACATTTATTAAATCAGATCATGTGAGAGCAACCAATGTAAAGCTTTCATAGATCATTAAATAGTGATCTTATAACAGTAATAGCATATAGAATATATAAAGATATAGATAAAAATTATGCTTATAAAAAGCAAGACATAAAACAATCATATTACATGGCTTTCAAAAGAGAAAAACATTGCTATCAATATATAATTAACCCTTATTAGACAGTATCCAGTTAGATAAGGGTATCCAACAGCTGAATCAATAACATTTGCAGGTGCTAGTAACCCTTAGAAGATCCTAAGCAGCCGTGGAGAAAACCAATAGAATGTCAATTCCAATAAATCATCTGTAGAAACAGAAGTTGTCTCTTTTGATAAAGAGGAGTACAGTAACTTTAATATTGCGATGTTGCCTCTTTTAGTGAAGAGGAATACAATAACTTCAATGTCACAAAGGTAATTGTATATTCATATGTCCGTATACAAGTAATATCCGTGCAGCTGGGGTTTAAGAGTAGTAAGGATATGTGGTAGATGAAAGCTTCTTACCATCTGGACGGCTAAACATCGGCAGACATTGCGTCCCTCCACATAAGATATATAGATATATGTGTATTCTTACCCCCAGCGGATAATGTCCTCACATCAAGGAACAATGCTATATTAAGCCACTGTTTAATGGAACAATCCGGAGACAGGTTAAAGGTCCTCTTCGGTGCGCACCAATCCGGATAAGCTTTTCAAGTCACGTGACCAAGGGTTCGGTTTATGATACAAACTAACTTATCCCTTTGTTAGGCTCATGATAACTCAGGTGATATAAGCATAGCAAAAATAGAAACTCAAATAGATAGAAGTTCCATCACAAGCAGAGAACAATTCTTTCCCATCAGTGCACGAACAGTGTCTAATTGACAATTCAGGCAGCAAACACAAGGCGACGCGTTTCGTCTGATATACAGACTTTCTCAAGCAGTAGAACCCTAACTAGGGAGCTGCCTTTTAAAGAGGAAATCTCATCAAGCATAATTAAGAACACATGTCTGGATACTGAAGCTAACTAATGCATGTGTATAAGACCTGCTAATTCAGCTTTCATATGGAACCCAAATATATACATATATTTTACATTAAAAGAAATCTGTGTATATTTAGATGTAAATGGCCAATTAAATTACCATTCTTATAGATCAACAAATGCATAAAAAATTAGTATTAATTAAAATTAAAAATTAAAAATTAGATCAATTAAATCAATACACATTGCACATATTGTTAGAAAAAAGTTTTTATACAAATAAATTAAAATTAAGATAAATAAAATAATAAAAAAAAAAAAAAAAAAAATAATTATTTTTTTTTTATTTTTTTTTATTTTTCCTTTAACAAAAATATACATATATATATATATACATGCATAGATATATGGATGCGCATATAAATATGCATGAATACATACAAACATGCATACATACATACATATAAGATCAGACTTATATAAGCATGAACAAAACTATATATTTATATAGCAGATGACAAAAAATGTTAATATAAACACAGGAACCTAAATAGAAACAATCATGGTATGGATCAGGATTGCCAATCATTAAAATCCATAGTCTCGTTCAAGCCATCTGGGCAAAGGGTTTGCAACTTAAATATCCAAGACACTTCACTTCTACAAAGTTTCTTATAACGGTCACCTCCTCTCAGTGATGGATCTAGTCTCTCTACACCAATAACTTTTAAGCCCTTTGGGTTATTATCATGTTTCTCACTAAAGTGTCGGGATACACTATGTTTCATATAACCTTTGATCACATTCTGTCTATGTTCTCTAAAGCGGCTTATAACCAATAGGTAGTAAAAGGTGCACGAACTGGTAGAAGTGAACAGGACAATCTACCAACTGTCCTGATTTTGGTGGAGCAAGGACAGTTGGGAGGTATGCTTCACTGCTCGTGAAGGGGGAGGTTTGTTCACTTAGCAGTAGTGCATGCAGCATTGCCCCTGTATTTAAAGTATATGGGAAGGGGTTGGAGAGCAGCCTAGCGCTGGCTAAAATGTTAACTACTCCTCTTCGATGATGGCTATGCCCACTCCGGCCATGTAACATGGAAACCCCTGTCTACAAATCCTGTGTTTTCCCCTGCAGCTCAGGAAATGCATAACCTCCTGTTACATCTTCACAAGGCTTTTCAGTGCTTTCTTTGCCGCATGTCAGGATTTCAGATTAACATTCTAAAGAAGCCTCAGATGAAGTTTAGTCTACTGTACCTCTGGAACTCAGCAATTGTCTCTTCTGTGAACAGTTTTATGTCAACCATAGCAGAATCTATACCAGAAAATTGAAATTGAACAAGTTAGATAACAAACCAGAAACCAGGTAAGTGAGTTCTAAAGAAAAATTATAGTTCAAATTCCTGAAATGTTTAAGGATTGCCTTAATTGATATTGGCTCTTCATATCTTTATTATCATTAATATTTTTGTTCGATAATAGTAGAATTGTATTATCCAGAGGTGTATTGAAGTAAAACACATATTCCTATTGTTTTTTAAATAAACTGAAAAATAGAAGTGATTGAAAAATAGAAATGAATGGAGTTTCTGGGAAATTTCATGGGAATCAAGTTTCCTAGTTGAACAAGCTGTTTTGCAAAAGTGAGAAAATCTGGTTTCACTTTTACTTTACCATTACTTTAAATGCCATTCCCTTTGTAAACTACATTTCTGTGAATTGTCGATGAATAGAGCTGGGAAGACATTTCTTTTGCTGTGTGGTGTTGTTGGAGCAGGCATTAGTACTAAATTGCTGGCTTTTTACTCCTTTTTATGAGATCTGTAATTTTCACATATCAATAACTTTCATCCATTTAGTCTAGCGAATCTTGCATGAAAATTGCTCTGCACGTTCCAAGAAGGGCGGGTGCACACATTTGCACCCATGTAGATTTGAACGATTCTGCCTCTCACTCATTGTTGCTCTATTAAAGGCAGCATTGGTGGGAATGAGGGAATTCTGACATAGACCGAGTACAGTAAGGGTATGTTTGTGCAATTGTAAAAAGATGCAGAATGGTACAAAGACCATAAGTGCCTGAGAAAGATGTATCATTTGTGGATAGTCCACGACAGGTGCAAATAGCGGATTTATCACAAACCATGGCATTAGTGTCTTCTATTCATGCCTGGCAGCATAAAGCTGATTTTCTGAAACTTCCCTTTACAAGGCAGCGCCGCTTTAAATTTTAGCTGTCAACTCACCAATTTCCGGCGACTTGAAGAAACCGGAGTATGATACATTTAGCCCATGGAGTTGTTTCTGCTATATTAGTGAGGTTTTAGCAGATTTATTGATGCCTAATAGTGAAAGTGTTTGTTGCAAATAAAATTAATACTACAAACATTGGCTCTTTCTAGCACAATCTTCAAAATCCTTGAAATAAACATCAGAGGGGGAGTACATAAACCACATGAAAGATTTACTTCTGGACTAGTGTCCTTGTCAGAACATCCCTGCAGTTTATGGAGCAAAAGGACTCTACTTTCTATTTCTTACTTGTGGCAAATAGATCTTTGAGATGACATTACTTTGCTACCTACTGGAATATCTCCTGACTTAGTGACCATTCCTCCATACTACATGTACTGTCTGCTGAGAAAATCTGCTAAAATATTCTATCACATTAAGGGACAGATACAATTCTAAGCAATGTGCCGCCAGACATCACTGCGATGTCCAGGTATAGTAGTAGCCTGACAAAGCAGATTTTTCTGTGCACCTCTTCCTGTGCAAGGAAAGATCTCCGATGTTGCATTGCCTCTGAGTGCCTTTGCGACCATTGCAGAGGAGCTCCACAGCCATTGCTTAAAATTAAATAGGCACTTATGGGTCACATACAAAGATTCACACTTCGGGCCATCTGTAAATGCCATTTTGTGAATTCTTACTCTGATTTTACAATTTACATGAGCAGATAAATGGTGTAGTACATCAAGATGGTATCATTTACTGGAGGTGTGAAACACTCCTTTATCTGATGGAAATAGCTGGACACACAAAGAATGAATATTTACCATTCAGGGGAGCATTTGAATTTATTGGATGGCAATGCATCCTTTTTACCTACCCAATCTCAGGGATGGAGGAGATCAGGCAGTTGCCATTACTTTCATATTCATTACCATTGGCAACCACAGTTCCACAAATGGTTATGGAAAGCATTATTATAGATGCTCTCCTCAAAACTGGATGTTGGCATGAGCCTATTTATACACACAGTAGTCAAATAGGTGATTTAGCCCAAACTAAATGCAATATGTGTCAAAATATGTGGACTGTGTTAAGACTATGGAATGAGGCTAAACATTGGACTCAGTCATGCAAGTATGACATTCAGAAACAAGTTCAGCTTTTGAATAATCAATTATCAAACTCTGATATGACACTCAGTATTAGACATCATCATCACACTCTGTAACTGAGCGAGACTCAAAACTCTACACCAATATCATATAGCAGTCACACACATGAGTCTAAACCATCAAACACAGCCATTCAGTCATCAGTTATTACTCTGATGCATGAGAAACACAAAATCAGGGTGAAATTGGTCATTTAACTCAAATATATGGGCATTCAGCATATTGGGACTTCCCCAATTGTTACACTCATTAATCTCAATATATAGATTTAATCATCAGAGTCACTTTTTTGAGGTGCATTTAACTAGGTTCTGAGTACCTTATTGTGTTTATTGTTAAATTTCTGACTATCCACACATTTAAATGGGTGGGAATAGAAGATAATTAAAATATTTATTGATCTGATCATGTGGAAGGCAGTGATGTGTCCACTCGAGATTTTGTCAGTGTGGCTAGTCTGCATGTAACAGGGGCAGTGTCATAATGTGAGGAGGGAAATGGAAGTAAGCAGTAAGTTACAAACAGAGACTGATGGATATATTTACTAAACTGCGGGTTTGAAAAAGTGGATATGTTGCCTATAGCAACCAATCAGATTCTAGCTTTCATTTTGTAGCATGTGCTAAATAAATGATAGCTAGAATCTGATTGGTTGCTATAGGCAACATCTCCATTTTTTTTAAACCTGCAGTTTAGTAAATATACCCCTGAGAATTAGTGAGAGGAACAGGGTTTCTCAACTGCACATAATACTTCAGTGATTTTCCTATTAAACTGGCACAGGAATATTTGTAAGGAATAAATTAAAATGTGAACCCACTGTGCCGCTAGTGAACTGCGCTGGGGGGTCTGGAGTCTAATGGGAACCCTGATTTTGCCTTAGGACCTATGCAAAAGAGAAATGGACTTTAACCCAGAAAATAAACAGTTTGCAAATCCCAGGCTATCCTTACTAGAAACCAGCTGACACTACAGGTAGAAGATACAGGGCCTGATTTATACGTTTTCTCCTGGACAAAACCATGTTGCAATGCAGGGGGTGCAAGTTAGTTTATTATTTTGCACATAAGATCATACTTACCTACTTTCTGCATTCTGATTCCGGGAGATGGGCGTGACTGGAGGGCGGGAGGGGGCGGGGCGGGGCAGGGCAAGACAAATCGCATCATTTAGCCCTGCCCCCCGCGATGGAAATGCCGTTTTGTCGCGGGGGTCGGGGCCAAAATGCCGCGATTCTGGCTGAATCGTGTCATTTAGCGGTGGCTGCAGCGGGATGCGGGACATTTGCCAGCTCTCCTGGGAGCCCGGGAGATTGACCCGAATTTCGGGAGTCTCCCGGACTTACCGGGAGAGTTGGCAAGTATGCATAAGATAAATACTGGCTGTTTTTTTCATGTAGCACACAAATACTTGATAGTTTTATTTTTACACTGAAATTTAAAGTTGATCTAGTATATGCCCTACCCCAACTATAAATCTGCCATCACATTTTAGATTTGCCTCCCCCTCCAATGTAGCATGGTTTTGCCAAGGTTCAAAGTTATTCCTTTGTTTTGCTTTAATTTCCTTAATGAATCAGACCCACAATGTCTAACACGATTCGAGGTCAATCAAGGTATCACAGATCTATAAATGATATAACAAGCTGAGTCAAGATCAGTCAGTCAAACTACAATTCACAGATGCTGATAGACACAAATAAACTAGAGGTGTTCACTGACTCCCGTGTTTTGGTTTTGAATCTGTATGAACTTCAGGTTTCGGTTTTGGCAAAACTGTCCTCGCATGTTTTGGTATTGGATATGTATTTTATTTGAAAAATTGCTATAATATGCTAAAATCACATAATTTGGCTCTATTTTTTCTTCCTACATTATTAACCTCAATAACACTAATTTCCAGTCAATTCCAGTAAATTTTGAACACCTCACAATATTATTTTCATCCACTTTCGACCAAACACTAAAGCGAGCTGACTGGATACAAAGTGACAGAGCAATGACACAAACACACGGCAGTTCATAGCACATCTAGGAAACATTGCCACACAGCAGTGGCAAAAAAGAAAAGTGGTGCAAGATGGAATTGTCCTTGGGCCCTCCTACCCACTCTTATGTTAGATATTAAAAAGGATATGTACAGTTTAACAAACCAAGCACTCCAGCAACAAGGAGTGCCATTTTTGTGGCTGAAGTGTTTGGTTTGGTTTGCTTGGGCCCCCAAAAAACTAGCTACAAATAGCTTAGCTGCCTTTAAGCCCAACAGTGCTGTCAATGAACACTACAGTGGCAAGATGTTGTTGTTGTTGTCATCATCCTCACCCTCATTGGTGGGTACATCATCCTCATATGATATTAATTCAACCCCGCTGGAATCCACCATGACAGTAGTCTCTGTACTTTGATGTAATTGGCAGTAAAGGCCTTCCTTGTGGAATTTGTAGTTCATTTTGATGAACAGCATCTTCTACACAATTTTAGGAAGTAGACTCCTACACCGATTGCTGACAAGGTTCCCTGCTGTGCTGATAACTCTTTCTGAGTACACACTGGAGGGTGGGCAGTTTAGGTATTGCAAAGCGAGTTTGTACATGGGTCTCCAAATTGCCTTTTTTTGCTCCCAGTATGTAAAGGGACTGTCTAACATGTTATTTGTACGCTGTCATTAAAATAATCCACCACCATTCTTTAGATGTTGATAGTAGGATCAGGTGGAGTTACGGCAGAGGTGCTACAAATTTTAGGCAATTCATTTAGACAAGATGTAAAAAATGTTGTGCTGACTCATCTGCATCACCAATGAGTCTCTTGGAAAAGTTAAGTTTTGCAAAGCAAACAACAGTTTATAGCACATGTAGGAAACATTGCCACACAGCAGTAGCTGAAAGGAAAAGGTGTGCAAGATGGAATTGTCCTTGGGCCCTCCTACCCACCCTTATGTTGCATCTTAAAAAGCACAAGCACACTTCAACAAACCAAGTACTTCAGCAACAAGGGGGTAAATGTATTAACATGCGGGTTCTTCAACACCTGCGAGTTCAGCGTCTTCGGCGATTAAATTTAAAGGGGCGCTGCATTGTAAAGGGAAGTTTGCACCGGTGGAAGCAGTTCTTGCCAGTGTTAAGAAGAAGACCATTGTCATGTCTGGGCATAATACCAAAATATCCACCTCTTGTGTGTGGAATTACTTTTACCCAAATCCTGACAACAGCTGTATAGCCATTTGTAGAGTTTGTAAAGCCACAGTCAGTAGAGGTAGCTACCTTAACCATCTAGGAACCTCATCCATGTTACACCATTTGAAGAGAGTTAATGGGAAGCTTTTGGGAACATCAGAAACTTATGCTAAAAAAAAAGCAACAAGCAGTCCAGCATCAGCTAGCTCCCTTCTCTCAGCTAGATGGCAGCACCAGCAATATTCACAGCCAACACCTTCATCATCAATATCCTCAGTAGTGATCAAAGTTAGTCCTGCATCCAAGTTTCTAAGGCTAGATGATTCCTCCCTTATCCAGGATTCCTCCGAAGAATTCTAGTTGTTCCCGCTGCTGCTGGAAGTGGATCTTCATCTCATTACAGGCGCTATGGTGACTATGCTAGTATTAGATCTACGTCTAATATCTACCGTTATTGCAGCAGGTTTAAGACAGTTAATTGAAGTCCTATGTCACCATTACCAAATTCCATATTGAGACCATTTTACTAGACAAGCAATTCCTCCACTGTACCAGGAGGTTACAAAAAATAACAATTTTGGGCTACAAAATGCCATTCTACCCACTGTACACTTAACCACAGATATGTGGACAAGTGGAACTGGGCAAACTAAAGATTATATGACTGTGACAGCCCACTGGGTTGGTGAATTGTCTTCAGCAGCAGCATCTAGCAAACAACTCCAGGAGGTAAATGTATCAAGCTGAGAGTTTTCCGGCGGGTTTCAAAAGTAGAGATGTTGCCTATAGCAACCAATCAGATTCTAGATATCATTTTGCAGAATGTACTTAATAAATGATAGCTACAATCTGATTGGTTTTTCAAAACTGCCGGAAAACTCTCAGCTTGATACATTTAGCCCCAGATCTTTTAGAAGCAGGCTACTCTGTGTATCACTTGCTTCACTAAGAGACATACCGCTGACAACCTGTTTGAAAAACTAAGGGATGTCATTGCAACATGGCTTATCCCGCTTGGACTCTCCGGACGATATGTGATTTCTGATAACACCACCAATATTGTGTTAGAGCATTACAGCGTGGAGAATTCCATCACATTCCCTGTTTTGCTCACAATCAGCTTGGTGGTTTAGAGCTTTTGAAAAATGATAGTGACATGCAGGAGATACTGTCTGTGTCCCAAAATATTTCCGGTCATTTTCGGCATTCTGCAACAGCATGTAGGAGATTGCAGCAGCTGAAAGAAGAATAGAATTTGTGGGGGAATGTACTTTAGTCCAGCACAGTGAAGAATACTTTCCGTGTTGTGCAAGCTGCTCAAACCACTCAAAGTAGTCACCTGTGATGTGAGTTCAGACACTGCTAGCGTGAGTGAAGTGATTCCCCTAATTAGTCTTTTGGAAAAGCAGCTAGAGAAATTGAAGGATGAGATGAAAGAAAGCAATTCCGCAAACTATGTCCAACTTGTAGATCAAGTACTTTATGCGCTTCGCCAGGATCCAAGAGTTATCAACATCTTGAAATCAGATCACTACATTTTGGCAACTGTGCTAGATCCTAGGTTTAAAAGCTATGTCTTTTCTTTCTTTCCAACTGACCCAGTTCTCAAGAGATGTAATGAGCTCCTGGTCAACAAGCTGACAGCTTAAGTGGTACATGACACACCGACGTCTCCTGCTTCAGTTTCTCTGCTGCTAGGAGAAAACTTAGTTTTCCCAAGACATCTAGTGGTTGATGCAGATGAGTCAGCACAACATTCCATGAGGAAGGCCATTACCGTCAATTACATCAAAGTACAGAGACTTCTGTAGGGGTGGATTGCAGTGGGGATGAATTAATATTGTGTGAGGATGATGTACACACTGATGAGGGTGAGGATGATAACAATGTAGATTGCATGTGGTGGGATCTAGCTGAGAGAAGGGAGCTAGCTGATGCTAGAATACTTATTAATGTTTTGGGTAGAATGGCATGTTGGCAATTTTATGTTTTTCTACAATAAACATTCCCTTTATTAGAGGTGTTTTTTTCTTTACCAATGTAAAAGATTGTATTGTGGATTTCAGTTTTCCTGACTTAACCCCACTATGCCCTTTAGCATAGGCTTTTGTGGATGATTTAGAAGAACTAGTATCTTCATGACTGGTGCCAGCAGCTGGTTGCCATACCGATGCTGTTACCCTATGGCACTTGAGACTGACAGGAACACTGCTACCCCTTCTGTTTCTGTGTGAACAATGGCACGGAGACTGGAGAATGACTTGAATACTGCTACCCCTGTGTCTGTGTGACCAATGGCACTGACACTGTAGACTGCCAAGAACATTGCCACCCCTCCTATTTCTGTGTGAGCTTTGTCACTAAGCAATATCACTGGAGACTTATAATAACACTACCACCCCTCCTGTTTCTGTATGAGCAATGGCACAGATTAATGTCACTGGAGACTTATAAGAACACTACCAACCCTCCTGTTTCTGTAATTCTACTAACATACAAGGCCGTCAACAAAATTGCACCGACATACATTTCCTCACTTGTCTCAAAATATCTCCGTACTCGACACCTTCATTCTGCACAAGATCTGCGTCTCTCTTCCACTCTCATCACATCCTCCCATTCTAGGTTACAGGACTTTTTTCGGGCTGCACCTACTTTGTGGAATTCCCTCCCTCGCACAGTAAGACTTAGTCTTCAAACCTTCAAGCGTTCTCTGAAAACCCACCTCTTCAGACAAGCATTTGATATTCCTCAACCATCATCCTAATCTCCCTAGATTACCCTGTTACCACCCTCTACACAGCTAACACAAGACAACAACCCTCTGACCAACATTGCCACACACAGCCCACTCAATACTTTTACCTTTGCATTCTAGCTGGCCCAGTGTGCAATATGATGTAGCACATGTCCTTGTGTTTCAAACTCCCATTGTCCCATAGATTGTAAGCTTGCGATCAGGGTTCTCTTACCTCTCTGTCTGTATGTATTACCCAGTATTGTTTTATTAATGTTTGCTCCCAATTGTAAAGCGCTGCGGAATTTGCTGGCGCTATTTAAATAAATGTTGATGATGTTGATGATGATTGTTGATGATGGTTTTTATTGCACAGAGCAATGTCACTGGAGACTGATAAGAAGAACACTGCTACCCCTCCTCTTTCAGTTTTAGCTATGACGCTGGCTAAATGCACTGGAGACTGCTAAGAATGCTGCTACCCATTCTGTCTGTCTGTGAAATGGCACCAGATCTCCCTGAATGTCGGTACTTATAGAATCCAAAACTCGCAAGATCCGATGACACAACAATGACATTTTGCCTTGTTTTCAGTTCCCAGGGCGTAAAAAAGCTGGCTCGGTACTTGGATCTGCGATATTCTGGTGGGCTCGGTTTGCTTCCAGGAGAAAACCACTTGACTTGAGCAGCTATCAGAGACATGCCATGACTGGCCAAGCCACTTAGCCCAGAAAGGATGTTATGGGAGGGTAAAGTGAAGTTGATAGGTTGGAAAAGTTAGAATCATGAGACATGTAGCCAAAGTCGATGGTTTGGAGAATGTACAATCATGAGGGATGAAGCCAAAATAGATAAACACTGAGTGCAAGGACAGGTCTACTACAAGATTATGTCATCAAATGCATTGCTATATATTTAAATGTAGCTAATACTCGTATAGGATTTGTATTGTATTACAACTACTAAAAACTTTTAAAAACAAACAAATGCATTTTAGTATTAAAAGAAAATAATAGAAAATGTAAGATTTTTTTCAAATATGGTTTAGTAACATGTACTATGTTTTTGCTTCTTTGCAGTAGGTATAATAGTCATTCAACCATTTATAGAAATTATATTTTAGCATGATGGAGTTTATGTGTATTTCCCAGAAATTGATTATGCAGAAAGATCACATTTGGAAGTTTACAAAATCATTGTTATTGCTCTGCATAACCTTCATAAACAATATAATGTTTCAGTTGTTCAATAGAGATTGATAAAATACATTTTATCAAGGAGTAGAGGCAGCTCCTATAAATTGAGCTAATTTAATTTAATATGAAAGTGCAAAACATGCAGAACATTGGTTTGCAGACTGATATTTGGATTGTTGCAAAGATCATAAAATGTAACTTTAATTGGCTAATTACACCTTAAATTGCTTTAA
The DNA here is from genome assembly GCF_038048845.1 of Mixophyes fleayi. NCBI lineage: Eukaryota > Metazoa > Chordata > Amphibia > Anura > Limnodynastidae > Mixophyes > Mixophyes fleayi. Next base: position 55,715,267 of record NC_134404.1, on the reverse strand, counting down.
CTGATCTTGGCATGATATAAATTGCAATTAAGAGTTTTAAAATTGTCTTACAAACTGTGTGTAATTTATTATCTTGCTTAATGTGGAGAATTATTAACGTACAAAACCATCAAAGCACTGCTGTCAAATCCAATGAAATATACAATTAGTAAGTCAATGTTAGAAATAATGGCAAATTCAAACATATATTTTGTTACAATTCAGTTTCAATGTGGAAGAACCCTGTATTATATGTACATTTATCTATATTATGCTACAAAATAAACTACTTAATAGAATAAGGAAATATTGTAAATTAGGATATGTTCCTTCTATTAAAGGGGAGGATCACCATGCAGTTTTTGACTCTTAGATACCCTTTTGCAGAAAAACTATAAATTGACCTCAGTAGGGAGCTTACTGACTTATTGCAAACTGATTAATATGTACAGGAAGATCCACTCTCCATCTTGCCTGAGATTTCAGAAAACCCCTTGAATAGATTATGCATGCAGACGTTCTGTATCCTTCAACACCAATGGGTATATTTAGTAAATTGCAAGTTTGAAAAAGTGGAGATGTTGCCTATAGCAACCAATCAGATTCTAGTTATCATTTATTTATTACATTCTACAAAATGACAACTAGAATCTGATTGGTTGCTATTATTTAACATCTCCACTTTTTCAAACCTGCAGTTTAGTAAATGTGCCCCAAAGTGTACCCCCAAGGACTATCAGTTTAAGAGGATTGTCCATAAACGCTGACTTGTACCATCTGCAGTAAAGAATATTTGAGTTGAAGCTGAGCAGAAGTGTGGTCCCATTAAACTTCTTAATTAATTAATGTTCATGTGTAAACAGTGTAAAGTGTTTCTCAGGCTGTTTTACCCATAGTGTGTTGCTATAATTTACATTGTATGATGGTGAGACGAAACACATAAAACTCCCATATTCAAAGCACATTACAGAACACTCCCATATGGGACCTGAGCCCAGAATCCTTATATGAGCAGGATAAAGAGAAAGGAGGGACTTTGCTAAGGGGGCCTCCATTCCCCTGTTAGGCCCACCCCTGTGAGCCGCCCCCCATGAGACCCCCTTGTGAGCCGCCCACCGTGCGGCCCACCTGTGAGCCGCCCGCCGACCCCCCCAAGCGCTTACTTCCTTCTCCTGTCACTGTAATCCTTCCGCTGTAAGCTCCTTACTGAGGAGATCTCGTTAGAGTGAGGCGCCTAGTCTTACTCTCACGAGATCCTCTCAGTAAGAAGATTACTGAGCGCCGGGGAAGGATTACAGTGACAGGCTCAGCAGCATTGATTGGGCCAGGGGCACCCCTGCCCCCACGCCGATGAATAATGCTGCTGAGCACTTTCAAGAACCTCCTGGATGCTTGAGGCCCCTGGGCTGTAGCCTAGTTAGGTTAATCCGGCCCTGCTCAAGAGTACACCTTTTACTCACTGTACATAAATCCCATTCCAGAATTGATATGATCCTGTTCAGATTACATTGCCATCTGATTTTTCTAATCTTGCACTAAATAACAGTTTTAAACTCTACGCTGAAATATTAGCAAATATATTGAACTTTGTACTTACCACTCTAATCAATTATGCTCAGGTCAGATTTATCCCAGGAAGACAAGCCAGTGATAATATCTTGAAGGATATTAATCTGATTGACAGGCATTATATTATTATTATCATCATTATTATTATTATTATTTATTAATTTTTATTTGTAAGGCGCCACAAAGTGTCCACAGCACCGTTCAGGAGCAAACAGCAGGACGGTACAAAGTATTACTGTACAATTATTATTATTATTATTATCATTTATTTGTTAGGCGCCACAAGGTTTCCGCAGCGCCGTACATAATACAAACAGGAGACCATACAGGGTGACATTGTACAGAGCAATAAACACAAAGTACCAATACTTCAGAACTCCAGGCAGACATATGAGCGAAGATGGAGTAGAAGAACAGGTATGGAGACAGGAGGGGGGAGGGGCCCTGCTCATACGAGCTCATATCCTAAGGGAGGGTGGACAAACAGGCACAGGAGGGAGCCATTAAAGTAAGGGAGAGAAAGGCGGGGCTGGTGGAGAGAGGGGAGAACGAGAGAAGGATGTTTGCGAAGGTGCAACAAGGTAAGGGTTAAGTGGATTGTTGGTAGGCTTTGAGGAACAGGTGAGTTTTGAGTGCCCGTTTGAAGGAGCACAGACTGGGTGAGAGACGGATGGAGCGAGGGAGGTCGTTCCAGTGGAGGGGAGCAGCTCGGGAGAAGTCTTGGATTCTGGAGTTTGAAGAGGTGATCAGAGTGGAGGAGAGGCGACGGTCATTGGCCGAGCGCAGGGAGCGGGCAGGGGTGTGAATGGTGAGGAGGTTGGAGATATAGGGAGCAGTAGACTGGGAGAGAGCTTTGTAAGTGGTGGTGAGGAGCTTGAAAAGGATCCTGTAGGGGAAGGGGAGCCAGTGTAAGGCAAGGCAGAGAGGGGAGGTGGAGGAGGAGCGGAGTGAGAGAAAGATGAGTCGGGCAGCCGCATTGAGAACAGAGTGAAGGGGGGCGAGGTGGGAGAGAGGGAGGCTAGGAAGGAGAAGGTTGCAGCAGTCGAGGCGGGAGATGCTGAGAGCGTGTATGATGGTTTTGGTGGCATCTTGTTTGAGGAAGGGCAGGATGCGGGCAATGTTACGCAGCTGGAAGCGGCAGGTTTGGGCTAGAGATTGGATGTGGGGGACAAAGGAGAGAAAGGAGTCAAGGGTGACACCCAGGCAACGGAGGTGGTTACAATAAACAAGCATCACAATAACTCAGGTTGCTCAGAGCACAGCTAATAAGAAATGGTTAGGGAAAGTCAGCACAGCAGGAAAGAAAGGGTGAGGGAAGGTCTGCACACCAGGAAGCCTACTGTGCCCAAGAGTGAGGGTACAGCTAACAGGTTAAGAGCAACTCAACCAGTGCAAAGAAAATCAGAAGTGGAGTAAGTGGGCAGAATGCTCAAGAAGTAGGAGGGCAGAGTAGCTGTAGAGTAGAGTTAAAGGTGGTGGAAACATGCGGAGAAAGGACCCTGCTCAGAGAAGCTTGCAATCTAAAGGGAGGGGGTGGACAAACCAAAGACACAAAGAAAGTGAAATGGGGACAGGGTTAAACAGATCGGGAAGGAGGAAGAAAGGGAGAGAGGGAGAGGTAGCCGACAGGTGGGTAGTTACAGAACCGGATTTAGACCACATGGGGCCCTAGGCAAGATACTAGTTTGGGGCCCCCTCCCTGAAAAAATCCATAGCACTATAGTTTTTTAGCACAACATATACCCCCATTCAGGGGCTGGCTGGAAGACTTTAGCCCGGGGGCACAAGCACATAGCACTGGCCCATAAGTAGCGGCCCATTTTTAAAGGGTGGTCTCACCGCCAGCCCTGGGAGGGCCCTCTGGGGACTGCTGGGCCCTAGGCAATTGCCTAGGTTGCCTAATGGTAAATCCGGCCCTGGGTAGTTAGGCAGATGACTGGAAGGCTTTTAAGAAGAGATGAGTTTTTAATTCCCGTTTGAAACTGTTCAGACTGGGGGAGGTTCTGATAGCACGGTGCAGATCATTCCAATGGAGGGGGCAGCGTGGGTGAAGTTTTGAATACATGAGTTAGAGGAGGTAATCAGAGAGGAAGAGAGGCAGCAATCATTACCTGATCTCAGTGGGCGAGAAAAAGTGTGAATAGAGAGGAGGCTGGAGATCTAGGGAGCAGTATCCATTGTTTCTGATATATTCAAAATATGTTAAATCATTTTAAGAGACAAATTTTCTGTGTTGTTTTTGCTACAGTTGTTTTCATACAATTTTGTAATTGTTAGGATTCTGTTTGAATATATTGTTGTAATTTTGTTATCCTTTTATCCAAAGCTTTTCTACTATTTTTAAGCACTTCTGGAGGGAATGAGGCCAATCGGTACTTTACAACATATTTGGTAGCCCTGTCCATAAATATCTAGATACTGGGTAAATTACTGAGAACATTTGGCTTCACCTCTCCCAAGTCCTATCCCTAAAGACCCATGGACTTTTTTCTTTGTTATCCTCTGCAGGGCACATACAAATATTCTATTAATATAGTCTGTCATATTTTAGCTAGATGCCTGATAACCAAATCATGGAAGTGACTAACTCCATATTTCTTCTCTCAAGACCTAAATTTGGTTGATAGTCAACATAAAAACAATTACCATGTGATAAAGATAATATATTTATCCAGATTTGGTTCCCATGGTTATATCAAGGTTGCCACAATTGTATATAATATCATAACCCCCCACAATATACCCACTATCTCAATTATTATATGGAATTTTGCAGGTTGCTGGGGTGTACCAATTTTCACTTGGGGTACAAAGAGAAGGCAACAATTATTCTAGTGGCAAATTCAGTATCCCGAAAGTTGACAAAGGGGGCAATAATGAGTCTGTGTGGCAGAGCAAACCGGGCTCTTTCTAGTTTACATGAAGCCATTTTTCTTTAGTAAGATGAGCATTTCTGATTTTCCTCCATACAACTGCTTATATGTCACTCTTTTTACTATTATTTAACTTCAGCAACTAAAGTGATAAATATAATTTTGTGTATGTAATTTAAAAAACAAATAAAAGGAAACACATTGGATCTTGTGGGACAAACTGTACACATCTCTGCTGTGCTACTTGTGTGCTTAGGATGTGCAAGAAGCTTTGCATTGAAAATAGTGTTTAATGCCACCTTCAAGCTGGTATTAAATCAGGGACTTTTGTTCCAGCAAAAAAAGTTTATCTATGTTGTGTGTGCTTCTAATTTATCTTTTGCATTTTATCAAAACACTGAATCAAAATCCCAATGCAATCTCAATCCACACATCGTCCAGAGTGATCATTTATAACTTAAAAAAACCCACAATATTAGTTTGGGAAGTATAGTTTTACAGAACAATAACATGGAAGAAAGGCAGTACTCAGTACTTTCGCGAGCCCTCGGAATTAAAAACGAGGCAAAACGTCATTGTTACGTCGTTGGATTCTATAAGTACCGCCCTCCACGGCGATCCAGCGCCATTTCACAGAGGGACACAAAAGGGGTAGCACAGTTCTTGGCAGTCTCTAGTGCAGTTGGGCAGCGTCATATGTAGAAAAGAAAGAGGAGGGGTAGCAGTGTTCTTCAAAGTCTCCAGTGACATTCAGGAGAGCTCCATTGCTCCATTGCTAATTGTCATTGCTGAAATAGAAACAATAGGGCTTCCATGCTTGGTCTTCTAAATCTGCAGTCACATTGTACTGTGTTACATAGGTGACACACAAACAGGAGAGCTCCATTGCTAATTGTCATTGCTGAAATAGAAATAATAGGGCTGGCAGTCTTGATCTAAATCTGCAGTCAAATTGTACGGTGTACATGTCCTTTCCATTGCTCCATTGCTAATTGTCATTGCTGAAATACAAAAATTAGGGCTGGCAGTCTTGGTCTTCTAAATCTGCAGTCACATTGTACTGTGTTATCAAAATGATTTCACAGCAGTACACGTAAGACTGAAGCTTTATTGAGACAGACACAAATATTGGGAAGGGTGCATAAATTAAGGCAAGACATTCAATAAAACCTAAAACAGTGATGGGGGAATGGGTTAGAGGGGGTAAGGGAGAGGGAGACACAAGCCCAAGGTTTTATTGAATAAACAGACACATGGGGGGGAGAAGGAGAAAAGGCAGACAGAAAATTAATCATCTTCCTCTTCCTCAGGACTGTCAATGGTATTATAGTCTCTTAGCAGGCTGTGGATCAGCCTGTGACAGTCCTAGATGGTCATCTTCTCCGTTTTCAAGATGAGGCAATTCCTGGCAAGCCAAATAGCATCCTTAAAGCATTTCATAAGGCGCCAGGCCTCCTGGATTGCCCCAATGGTGTAGGTCCCAGGAAATAATCCATAAAACACTGAATGGTATGAAAGGCAAGTTCTGGGAACACTGTTCTTAAGTTCATGTTCCAAGGTCTCCTCTGTATTATTCTTCTGAAGTGCAGTATATCTCCCACGTGCAAGCTCTCTTAAATTTGTGATTTCGTTCAGTGGGTCACGTTTACGGCCTTCTCAACTGCGTCTATATATTGGTTTAAATCTCTGTTCAATGCAGCATATTGCAACATGACAGATTTCATGCTGCCCACATGTTCCGTGTCACAGTCTGTCTGAAGCAGATCTATTGCCACTCCAGTTGTAGTATCCATTCCTGTGTCCATATAAGTTTGGCAGTTCTTCAGGGATGAGAAGGAGGTATCCACAGAGGAGAAGGAGTTTAAATATGCAGCACGATCAGACAGGGTTTAATAATGTAGAGTTCATTGACAGCACTGTTAGGCTTAAGGCAGCTAAGCTATTGTTAGCTTGTTTTGTGGGGGCCCAAACAAACCAAGCACTTCAGCCACAAAAGTGGCACAGTTTGTCGCTTGAGTGCTTGATTTGTTAAACTGTACATGTCATTTTCAATATCTTACATAAGAGTGTTTGGGAGGGCCCAAGTACAATTCCATCTTGCACCACTTTTCTTTTCTGCCACTGCTGTGTGGCAATGTTTCCTAGATGTGCTATGAACTGCTGTGTGTTTGTGCCATTGCTCTGTCGCTTACCATCCAGCCAGGTTGCTGCAGTCTTTGTTTGAAAGTGTATGAAAATAATATTGTGACTTGTGAGATGGTCAAAATTGACTGCAAATTACTTGAAATTAGTGTTGTTGAGGTTAATAAAAATGTAGCGAAACAAAAGAGCAAAATTATGTGATTTTAACAAAAAAAATAGGGATTTTATAAAAAAATAACTGGATCCCAAGCCAAAACCAAAACAAGCAAGGGAGGTTTCGCCAAAACCAAAACCAAACCACAAAGTTAATCCAGATCCAAGACCAAAACCAAAATCAGAACACTGGGGTCAGTGAACATCTCTAATAAAAACTAATAAAAAGTTATTTTGTGCAATATATGTCTGATTATAAATCTCAATAATTTCCATCTGGAAATCCAATAATTTTACACGGATTTTAAGTGCAATTTCTGCAAAACAGGATTTTCATATGTACATTTTATTTCTCACTTCTTTGTAACCTTGAAAGGAACAGTGTGTATCAGTGATCGGTTCTAGAAGACACCACTTGCGTTATTCAATCAGCTATTGTCCCTTTGGAGTAAATTTAAAAGTGATAGTGTATCTGAGCTAGAGAAATGCAGTAAATAAAACAAGGAGTCATGGAAGATATATTGCTGGCAAAGGAACATTCTGAAGAAAACAAGTGATTCTTCATAAAAGCTGTTATCTTTAGAATGTAAAAATGGTTCAAGCAGCTTTTTCAGAACACAATGTATTAAGTTATTTTGTTGTCATAAACTTCCTTTTAATCTTTTTTTTTCCCCATTGCCAGATGACTTTTGTTTCTTTTTATTTGTACTGCAGAGTTTGATATGTTAAAAATAAGGCAATGTGTCAATCATGGTAAAGTTTTGTTCTTTATTTTTTTTTCTTCTACTTTTTAAGTTGTTAGCAAAAATATTTGTTTTCCTTTGTAAGCTGTTGTGTTGAAATAAAATAGACCTAATGTCTGTAATAGAATGTGTGTTTGAGGTTTTTAGTAAGCACTGTGTACATAGAAGGGAACTGCATGTTAAAAATAATGACTGCAGCAGTACCAATTGTGACCGGTGGAGACAAGTAGAATTGTCGCACTATTCTGCACAAATTGGTTTTCCCAGAGGAACAGAATGAAGGAAGTTTTGTGGTGGTGTTCCAACGGTACAATTCTCAATTTCTGCTTTGGCTTCTCTGGTTCTCACATACAGTCTGTGTAATAAAATTAAAAAGTAACGACCAGAAGCATGAGATTCCCCTGCTACAGTGTAAAGCAACCCCAGGCTAATCAGCACAAGGCTGGTTCCTCTAGAGGAGGGCTGCCAAAAAAAACCAGCCTGACCTCCAATGAAGAGGCTACCAGCCTTATACTGAAGAGCACTGATACTCTTTCTCGCACCCCTGGACTTTGGGGGCCAGTTAGTTAACAAGATTGAGACATCCAGAGTGAAACCTCCCAAACCAATGGTCTCCTTACCATTATACCAAAAGGGGAAAAAACCCGAAACCAAAACATACAAGTGCACATACTTATTAAATAACCTTTAATTAAATATTCAACTCCCCAAAACAGTTGTTTACAACTCTATTAAATCTGGAATATTCTCTTCTGTTTTGATTTGTCATAGTCCAAATAGGGAAAATAACCTAAACAAACTTGAAAATTCAATAAAAAACAACGACTCTCCACACACTACGAATGACCAAAGCAATATAATCAGTCCACAGGACTCCTCTTCACTGCCAACCAATCACAAGTGGACCTGTGTGGGAAAACACTTGTTATTGGCTGGATGAGAATGGGAATCTCAGGAACTGTAGGTTTTGATTAATTCACTTTGTTTGTTTGTAGTGTGCAGGTGGATTGTTCCTTATGGTGATTTTTCATTTTTTTTTTTGTAAGACTGGGAATTACAGGTGGAACAAACATGATTGGGGAATTCCACGTAGGACATGCGGACAAATGCCATCAGCAAAACATGCAAAATTCTGAGCCGAATGCGGAACATTCTTTCTAGCAGTTTTTACATTTTCACTAATTTCTACAGCCAACCTATTGTTCCCTTTCCATTTCGTGATCATTAGGGAGGTTATCTTTAAATGATGCACATGCAGCACTTTTAGGGCTAGATTTACTAAACTGCGGGTTTGAAAAAGTGAAGTTGTTGCCTATAGCAACAATCAGATTCTAGTTATCATTTTGTAGAAAGTACTAAATAAATGCTAGAATCCGATTGGATGCTCTAGGCAACATCTTCACTTTTTTAAACCTGCAGTTTAGTAAATATACTCCTAAATGTTGATTTCTACTTTGTGAAGTTTGGTGTGTATTTTTCCTAAATTGCTTTTGTTTTTCAGAGCTGCACACCAATTAGTTTGACACAACGGTTTTTTTTGCAGGTTGAGTATATTTTTCATGGAAAGACTTTACCAGACATAGGGAGAATGGGATAGTACAAGCAAATATGCATTTCTGTTTACTTACAAATGCAAAATAAAGATTACATTTTTTTAGTTGGATATGTTCTAATGAGCTGCAAGAGGTGGAGAATGTGCTCTGTATATTTGAAGATCTTCACAATTCAACAGCTAAGCAAAGCTATACATTATCTTGAAAGTAGCTGTAATCAGGGCAGCATATAGAGTTGTACTGCCCTAGGCATTGTGAGTAAATACCCCTTATGTTAGGGATCACACACGCTCAAGCCCTTCTGTCCAATACTTTCCCCTTCATTGTTTCTACTAGGAAAAATTTTGGCTGAAATTAACTAGCAAAAAAGCAAAATGGGTAGTAAATAATTATAAAAGCTGATGGTATATTTTATACATGTAATAATACTCTTTGATATACTGATGTAGATACATTGCAATAAGTGTTTTATAATTTTAGGTGTCATTGGACACACTCTAGAAGCACCTGTTGACTGTGTCATGGTAGCCTCACATTCTGCAAGTTGAGTGAATGAGGGATATTAGCTCAAAAATTTCTTTATAGACAGTGTTAGCCTTTCAATGATTAATGAGTTGCTAATGTGAAAATGTAAATTTATTAATTGTGATGGCAAATCATTACTATTGTACACTTCTTACATTTCCATTTTGTTATCTGGATCTAAACTCAGGTCCCTTTGTTTGTGTCACACTGCAGAACTCTCACAGGGGATGGAATAGAGTGAGCGGTCCCCTGGCACAATGCATAGATCTCAGACACACACATTTCTGAAAGGTATTTAAACCACCTGTATTCCGTTAAGACAGAACTTTAATGTTACTGTATCCTGCATTGCAGCCAACACTAAACCCATGCCTGGATGAGTTTCCTGCTCATAATTCAACCACGAACACACCTTCAAGAGCAGAGCCGCCTCATTTACTTTTACAGTTACTTTCTTGGATGAATTAAAGCCACTGAAAGATTGTAAGCATCTTCTCCTTCTATTTATACATTTCCTGAACCCTAGAGAAGAGATTGAATTGTACATCACATTATAATATATAGAAAATAATCATCCACCTGAAAATAAGTAGACTCTGGATGTGTGTAGTCTGCTCTGGATGGATGGGGCTCTGAATACAAATCTGTAATAATGAGTGATTTAGGAATAGGTGGACTGAGAAAGAAGAATAAAAAGTTCTCATTTCAATTCATGTGTGGAGAACCACCTTGGGATTACCAAGGAATTTAAATAATAAAACGTTCAAATGTAATGCTAGCGTAGCTACCAACGGGAAAAATGTGTTAACTGCTATAGAGCTTTCTTCAAATAATTTTTTTAAAAACATGACATGCTGCCCCTAACTCTGCATGCCAAGCATAGCAACAGTAAATAGAGTAAATTCCAACCACAGGAGCTCCACATATTGCTGGAAACATGGAATTGGCTTTAAATTTCAGATTTGTCGTATACTTCTACAGTAAAATATGATTGATTAAATAATAATTTATGTGTCCAAAAACATATTTGCTGTTTGTGACTGAGCATAAATACTACTGCCTGTATAGTAAAGCCAAGCTGTCAATCATTTCTCATCTGTTTTAATTAGGTCTCTAAGATTTTCTATAAAGTAAAATAAATAACTTTAAATACACACCTGCACTCATATTAGCGCAGATGTGTTTTTGTAATATATACATATATTCCGAAACAAGGCAAAATTGAAAATGCTAATGCTGCTATTTACATTTAGTCATGGATAATAGAGAAAGCAGATTTGCAATAGTATTGTAGTCACTATAGTAATCATTATAGTCACGCAGGCAAAAAATAATAATAACATATATTCAATTATTGCAAAATAAGGAATTTAGAAATTCAGATTTATTTCTAAAGCACATCAACTACTGTGGTTGCATGATCAACCAGCAGAATATCCAAAACACATATACCCCATTAGTAGTCTGAGTATTTTTTGAGCTATTTGTTTAAATATTTTTATTATTTATTTATATAGCGCCACTAATTCCGCAGCGCTGTACAGAGAACTCACTCACATCAGTCCCTGCCCCATTGGGGCTTACAGTCTAAATTCCCTAACATGCACACAGACAGACCGACGGACAGAGACCGACAGACACACAGACTAGGGTCAATTTGATAGCAGCCAATTAACCTACAAGTATGTTTTTGGAGTATTGGAGGAAACCGGAGCACCCGGAGGAAATCCACGCATACACGGGGAGAACATACAAACTACTCACAGATAAGGCCATGGTTGGGAATAGAATTCATGACCCCAGTGCTGCAAGGCAGAAGTGCTAACCCCTTAGCCATTGTTGCTTTAATTGCCCCTGCTACTGATATAATTTCTAATCGTAGAAGCCTCCTGGCCTTAGATGAAAAAGACTGTTCCCAAAATAGAGTAACACACACAATTAGTTAACCGACTGATGAGAAACTAACTGTAAATGCTTGACGCTAATCCACCTACATAGTAAGTAAGAGAGTGGCACTTCCAGCTGACAAAACTGGGTCCTAATAATACACCACAAGGGAGAAATATAAAATGTAATTTGTAATGCTGTAAAGTGCAATGCAGGGACAGCACCAGCACATAAACACTTACATGTAACCTGGGCATGCTGGCACTTGTAGTGTACCATGGACAAAATGCTTATTTCAATCTATCCCTATAACTGGTAGTAAATGATGCACCTCTGCTTTAAATTCACTTGGGGCAGGTTTATAAAACCACGATGCAGCACATTTCTTTAACTAAGTTTATACAGTTTGGATGGACTGCAAAAAGAGCATTTACAGGTATATCAGCATTGCAGGGACACCTACACAGAACTCTGACACAAAACCCGAAAGGGAACACCTGCATATGGCAAGAATTCTGGTATTTCCCATGTTACACCTAAATCTTGCTTTTTCGACCAGATTGTTTCCAGATTCACAAATGTTTACAATGACTGACATAGGGACGAGGAGGAATAGTCTTCCTGGCTGCTCTGATATTCAGTTCTCGCTGATCATTATTCTGATTATTCTTATGGAAAACTTCTTGGTAGAGATGAGCAAACCTCTCAAAACTGTTTGCCTCATTCTAAATTTCGGTACAATTCCATAGTGTTAGTAAGGAAGGCTGCGCTCCATCTCCTATATCTCCTGTGGTCTAGTGGGACAGGAAGTGGGGCAGTGATGCGCTTGTCTACTGCACTAACCGGACGTGATGCTTCTTCCGTATTCTGTATGTAGAGAGAAGACGCAGCATTAGTAGCTGTGTGGGGGCATACGTTCTAGGAGTGACCTGAGGCTCAAAACATAGCAGAGTCTGTCCCATAATATTACTGCACAGAAGTACAGTGAACCAAATATTTTACGCCCTGCATACATGTATATGAAGAACGCTGCTCAGTGTATATAACCTATGTCAGACTGTTGTACTATCTGATTGCTGCTACACCATTAATCCTGTGAGTACCTGCATTATTGTTACTGTTACAAGTGTTCATATAAACCAACTACTTGGTTAAGTTTTGTCGAAGTCAGCAAATTGGATAAAGTCATTTCAATTAATATCGAGCAAACTTAGTTGTCTTTGTCTGACATTATGCGTAGAGCACGCTACGGCGTGGAAGGGCGTATCCAGCCGCAACACGTGGCAATAACAGGTTTTTACACTTTTACACACATTCACACTAACACACACATTTGTAATTAGTACGCATTAATAGTAGTTGCAACACAGTTATTTATGTCAAAACATAGCAGTATTTATGTTTAATAAGATGAGATATATGCATTTTAGTGAAACCCAAGGTTCAGGTTGCAGGAACTGTGTCATTTTAATCCCCTATTCATCAGCAGTTCATTTGCCGAAGAGATCGCACATTGCATACTCTAGTTAGTGATCTTAAGGAATAAATGTTTAAAGTGATACCAACTGTAAAATGCTAATAGACTAGTTGAAACTGGAATCTTGGCGGGAAAGTCGGAGCACATCCCATGGAGAGATGACTCCCACCTTTGGATATTTTGGTTTGAACTGGCCTATGACCTGCGGTACATTGGACCTTCCTGAAGCCTGGACCAATAGAAGCAAGCCACAGCATCTGCATTGTTTTAATGTATTTCTGACTGCATATAAGCAGGAGCTCTGGACTTAGTGACCAGTCTTCCTTGACCACAGCCTTCAGACCTGAATGACTGTTCACTGGATCCAGAGTGCCTGCAATAAGTAATGGCTGTACTTGTTTTATTTTGCATCAATTATTCTGCTACTTTTGGATAATAAATTACTTTGTGCTTTGGAAACACAAATCGAGATTTGACAATCTTTATTGGATAGCGACAAAACGTGCATAAGAGTTTATACATGTGTGGACTGACATCCATATCCAACACTGCTGACACCTTACAGACACCAAAGGTTCTGCCAATACATATAACATGTATGTGCAATTCAGACTTATGACATCATAACCAGTGCAGAGCAGAATTAATTCATGTTGTATTAATAAACCAATCAGTTTGTCAACTTTGGTTCTTGTCCTTTTGCTTAAGACCAAGTGCACTTGGTTTTCTGGTACTAGTAGCAGTCTGGACCCATATGGGCTACGCTACATTGTCCTAGAAAGGTGTTTGCGGCTATCAGGTCTCAGCTCTTGAAGATCTGTTGGCTACCTCCCAGGAGGGGGAATCTTCTGTTTGAACCCTCTCTTAGCCTAGCAATGAAGGGAGACATGAAGACCCTTGCCCCCTAAGAAACCTTTTGGTTTTGAAGGTAAAGACACTTTTTTCCTTTTGGAGAAGGCCAAAAAACCTGCTGACCCCTATAGCACTGCACTTTTTGTAGAGCACTTTGTCACTTATTTGGCACGATGAGTACTGCACGGGTTCACAAAAAAAGATGAAACTTTAATTTCGGTAATTTTGGAATGACAAGGTATCTAGTTTCATTGTCTTTCCCCATGTTACAACTTTCAACCTCAAATTACAAACTCAACCCCTAAACCCAGGAGCCAATGTCTAACCTCATTACTTAATTCCTATCCTAACCCCAGTTTCTAATTCCTAACGCATATCCCAAATCCCTATCCAAAACCCAGTTCATAATATTTCAAATCTAACACACCTGTGAGAATTGATCCGTCCTTGTTCTGCAACATTCCATAGTTATCACTTATATGTCATTAGTAATTGTGCAATATTGGACAGCCATTGCTTACTGTTTCAGCACCTTCTTCACATATACATCCTTTGGTTTATTCTATTAATAATATTAAACATGTTGAAACTGAGAAGTGTGGTAAAAATACAGATTCAAAAGATGGCTCCTAGGAGAGGACATTAACTAGCATGTAAGAAATCAAAAGAAATGTAGCTGTTGTTCTGGTATTTTTAGCAGTTACAACTCCTCAATGATTACAATACAACAGAATTGTACGGCTGACCTCCTGCCTCATTCTCCCAGCATATAATGCCCCTGATATGTAAAGCATTTTGTTACTGGCACGTAAAATCTGCTCTCACTTTAATCATTCCTAGACAGCTGTGAACATACATACATTACATACACTAAAGGTTAGAAACAAATAATCAACTGCTCATGCCCTTGAAGGAGATGCAATAAATGAAGAATGCTTGTATTCTGTAGCCACAGAGGCAACGAGCAAATAAAGAGGGATTTTCAGACCTGAGCATTCTGTTAAGCGGAAAAAAACCCCACTTTGGTTCTGATTAAAACAAAAGTATGGATTTTATAGAAACCTTATTTCTTGTTTACTTCTATGCAATTAAATACTGCTAGATTCAATATTTGGTTATGCTGGTTAACTGGCAATTTTCAGAATCACTGCAGTGTTAAATTTTTACATGAATTGTTTTTAAGCTTTCATTTCTCACATTCCTTTAGGTACACATTTTGATGATGGCATGCAAAATAATCTCTTTAATAGGTCCTACATAACCTGGACCATGTTACTTTAAATTCAGGTTGGGAACAATTTGCCATTACCTGAATTGAAAACGGAGGTCCCAAGCAGATAGTATAGTGCTTTCAATTAGAGACTGACAAATCGATTCAGTCGATTCTGAAATTGAACCAAATTTCAGAGATTTGTCGCTAGCAAATTAATTAGCGAATCGCATCAGGTTCGACAAAATTTCAGTCACTGGAGAATTGGACAAGTCTGGAGTTATGTCCTTGATTATCTATCTGAGGACAACTGCAGCTCTAGCATTAGTTCCTATGGGGGATGAACCTTGGTAACCAGCCCCACCAAAAGATCTCAGTGTAAGTCCAGTTAATAAATAAATAATTTTTAAAGCTATGATACACAGTGCACTGTGGGGAATAAACGAGCAGCGTATTCCCCTATATCCTCAACCAGTCCTAGCATTTTACAGCTTTGTCTGGATTCCATTGTTACAGGGAGACCATGAAAGTTGTCCCTTTTCTTTAGTGAAAACCAATCCCAGTTGCTTGTCAATGCAGGACTGGTGCCTCTTTGAGTGGCACAAAAACAGTGTGCCTCCCCTCCAAGAATTTACTAGTCCCACACTGAAAAGCTGTTCATAGGGTCCTCTGGGTAGTGGAATGCCCAGGTAATTTACAAGATTGCCCTGGGACCCCTAGGTTAACTTTGCAAACCTAGTGATCCCAATAAAATAGACAAGAAACCCCAGCCCATTTTTCCAAAATACCATTAAAATAACCTTTCAATTTTTATATACACTTTAATTGACTAAAAAGCTCCCAAAACCCATCTTTTATTATATACAAAATAAAATATTTTATTCCTTATTGGTCCATCAAAGTTGGTCTGGCACAGTTACCACTGAAGTGCTCCCAATTAACTCCACAGTGTGGGCTGGAAACTTTTGTGAGGGGAACCCTGCTTTTTTTGTTGGGCTCCCCATAGAGTCTCTATTGTGACAGAGAGATACTCTATAATTGTATTTTTTAGTTTGGATAATTAATTGAGATCAGTAGTCATGGCCAAAAGTTTTGATAATGACACAAGTATTGGTTTTCACAAAGTTTGCTGCTTCAGTGTTTTTAGATTTTTTTGTCAGATGTTGCTATTGTATATTGAGATAAAATTATAAGCATTTCATAAGTGTCAAAGGCTTTTATTGTCAATAACATAAAATTTATGCAAAGAGTCAATATTTGCAGTGTTGACCCTTCTTTGTGAAGACCTCTGCAATTCGCCCCTGGCATACTGTCAATCAACTTCTGGGCCACATACTGGCTGATGGCTGCCCATTCTTGCCTATTCAATGATTGGAGTTTGTCAGAATTTGGGGGTTTTTGTTTGTCCACCTACCTCTTGAAGATTGACCACCAGTTATCAATGGGATTCAGGGGCAAACGCAGGATTTGTAGAGGGGGGTTTCCACACCACGCCGCCAGTGGGCGTGACTAGCATGCATGGGGGCGTGGCTATAATTTTAGCCAGTGCTTGGCTGCTCTCCTACTCGTCCCATCAATGCAATGCTGCATTCACTACTGTTAGGTGCACATAGCTCTCCCTTTTCAAGCAGAGCTGTGTGAAGCGGGAGCAGGGTCCAGCTACCTCAATTATACAGTGCCCCAGGCTTGAAGAGGGGTTTCCAGGCACTAGGAAACCCCCCCTCGGTTTGCCTATGCGATTAAGGTCTGGAGAGTTTCCTGGCCATGGACTCAAAATTTCAATGCTTTGTTCCCAGAGCCACTTAGTTATCACTTTTGCCCTAAGGCAAGGTGCTCCATCATGCTGGAAAAGGCATTGTTCGCCACCAAACTGTTCATGAATGGTTGGGAAAAGTTGATCTTGGAGGATGTTTTGGTACCATTCATTAATTATGGCTGTTTTCTTAGGCAAAATTGTGAGTGAGCCCACTTCCTTGACTGAGAAGCAACCCCGCACATGAATGGTATCAGCATGCTGTTGGCATGACACAGGACTGAAGGTAGCGCTCACCTTTCCTTCTCCAGATAAGCATTTTCCCAGATGCTCCAAACAATCTGAAGGGGATTCATCAGAGCAAATGACTTTACCCCAGTCCTCAGCCGTCCAATCCCTGTACCTTTTGCAGAATATCAGTCTGTCCTTGATGGTTTTCCTGGAGAGAAGTGGCTTCTTTGCTGGCCTTCTTGACACCAGGCCATCCTCCAAAAGTCTTTACCTCACTGTGCGTGCAGTTGCACTCACACTACTCAACTATTGAACCTCTCTCCTTGAAGTTCTTGATGATCCGATAAATGGTTGCTTAAGATGCAATCTTACTAGCAGCAATATCCTTGCCCTTGAAGTCCTTTTTGTGCAAAGCAATGACTGCTGCACATGTTTCCTTGCAGATAACCATGGTTAACAGAGGAAAAACAATGATTCAAAGCACCACCCTCCTTTTAAAGCTTCCAGTCTGTTATTCTAACTTAATAATTAATAATCAGCATGACAGAGTGATCTCCAGCCTTGTCCTCGTCAACACTCTCACCTGTGTTAAACGAGAGAATCACTAACCTGATGTCATCTGGTCCTTTTATGGCAGGGCTGAAATGCAGTGAAAATGTTTTTTGGGGATAAATTTCAATGTCATGGCAAAGAGGGAATTTGAAATTATTTGCAATTCATCTGATCACTCTTCATGACATTCTGGAGTATTTGCAAATTGCCATAAAAAACTGAGGCAGGAGACTTTGTGAAAAGTCATATTTGTGTCATTCTCAAAACTTTTGGCTATGACTGTACACTTGTGGCTTATACCTGGGGTTGTATGAAAGAATTTATCTCAAAAGTCATGAATTGTGGCAAATTTAACTCATGTTCAGTAATACAAACCAAAAAAAAACAAACCAAAGTGATATCCTCTGATCTTAGTGCTGGTCCTGTTTCACAGTGACACTGATACAAGGAAAAAAATAAAATGTCTAAGCTTTAATGGGACCCATTCAGACCAGAAACACCTTTGGTTGTACACTCAGTAATAACATAGTTCCCATGTACAGTGGTCAGATTAAAAAAATAAAATGAAAAAGTGAGTAGCATTTCCCACCAAAGAAAAAATTTCTTTTCATTGCTAGACTTCCTGGACTGGTTTCAACTTTAACAGGGAGACCTTTGTTGGGGTTCACCTGTTATGGTGGAAACCAGCAACAAGCTGGTTAGTGCGGGTTGGTGAATCTACTTGGCAGATGGTAGCATGTCCCCCAGCAGTTTTGAAAAGCATAGGTCTAATTGCAATTCCCCTGGGCTGTCTGGGTTTGGTAAATAACAAGATTTGGACCCATAGAAATTTGCTTTCCCAGTGGTCCCTGTACAATGGACAAGGATCCATAAGAACCATTTAGTGGCACCTTTTAAATAACCATGGATATTATGATTATGGGAATAATGCTGGCATCCCCCACTGATCCAGTCCCCTCTCACACACCAACCCTTCTCTAGTCATGTAGAGGTGAAACATTTTGGTTTTCATTTATGAAATATATTTCACATCTAATTGTGTACAAAGTGTAATGTTGCCCATAGCAACCCATCCTATTTTACTTTTATTTTCTAAACATTATTAGACAAAATTACAGAATCTTCTTGGGTGCTGGACTCTTCTACACAATTACCTGTAGAACAGCTTTTATAGAACTCCCCTTTTGAAATCTAGAAAATTAATTTCATTAAGTGAATTTGTATCTTTTCAAAAAGTTTTTTTTGTGTAGTTACTTAATTACATATTTTGTTATTTGTGCTGTGTAATTATTTTAAAAATGACAGAATTTACGGTAAGTGGAATTTTTTTTTTTGCTACTGAGAAGCTAACGTTTTGTGTATACTTTTTTTTAAGTTCACTATAAATTAAATGCAAGCGCCATTATGATGAGAAGTAGACTACATTTTAAATTGTCAGTGAGTTAAAAAAATGGAAGCTCATTTGCATAGTTTAAATTTTATGAAAATACATACTGTAAGTGTGCATTTACATTTTATATCAGAATATGAATATTTCAAAGCGAAATGTGTTTGAAGGGGCCTAGAGATAACAACATAGTGCAAAGAATGAAAAGACTTCTGTTCCCAGTAGTATCAGATTCCTATCAAGCACAGTTTTACATCTAATTATCTTGACCATTTATGGACTTTACAAGTAATTGGAAATCCTAATAACTCCTAATATGAAAATTGAAAGTTACCTCTATTACACGATTTATATTTCAGATATATATATAGACTGGAATTGAACCATATCAATCTTCTCAAATCTCATTCATCTCAAGAGTTGTGCTTTTTCTTTAATTATAGTAGAACTACAATTATGGTGAATAGAGCAGAATTTAGTAATGCGTCATAAATGAAGAAATTAATTTGTAAAAACTAAAATAAAATGCAAATATGTTACCAGAGCCAGATATTGTTTGTATTTTTTATCATGTTCAACTAACATCTCTATGGGACATTATATGCATTTGTAGAAAAAAATATTTTAATCTATCTTGTTTTTATTGTTTTTCATTTGGATTAAAGTATATATATTTTGAAATGATGTTTTTATCGATCATTTCTGTAAACTGTAACATATTTACGAATAAATGTATTTTATAAATTATTCTAACAAGACAATGTATAATCCGGTCACTGGTATAATTAGTGCATGAAAGCTTTTATTAAGATAATACATATGTTTGAAACAAGAACTAATAAGTCTTCATGAATGCAATATTTAATACTATTACCTATGCATTGATATAACGATTATAATCGTTATATGGTCTGATAAAATATATTGATGGTTAAATGTTTCAATTATTGCGGTTATTATTATTCGGCTGATTCATTAAGGCAAGCAAAAGAACGTACAAAGCGTTTTTTGTTTTTTTTAAATGCACCTAATTCGGGCATACACGCGTCCGTATTCAACTAGAAGCGGATCTGAAGAAACAACTCTTACTGAGGGTTTAGGTCTGCTCTGCTATGACAGACACCAGGGGGTAAATGTATCAAGCTGAGAGTTTTCTGGCGGGTTTGAAAAATCAATCAGATTCTAGTTGTCATTTCTTTAGTACATTCTACAAAATAATAGCTAGAATCTGATTAGTTGCTATAGGCAACATCTTCACTTTTCAAACCCGCCGGAAAACTCTCAGCTTGATACATTTACCCCAATATATTGTAGGATTTGTCCAATACATATGTGATCTATAAAGTCACCAAAAAATGCCCCTAAAAAAAGTATTGTCACCTGTTAAAATATAGTTATTAATGATAAAACATAAGAAAGGTTTGTTTTTTTCCAATGACATACATTATCAGGATGTTATTAATGTCTACTATACATAAAATACATTTTTATAGATGCTCCCGATTGCAAGCACAAGATCACAATGTAGATCAGATCTCAGATTGGGCGCTGCAATTCTGCAAGTTCCTATGATTGGTCCCATTGTGTTATAGTCTCAGTGTTGCTGATGTTCGTGTGTGCCTGCGCAGACCCACTAGACGCATGGAATATAAATAATGTTTATAAATCGGGAAACAATTACAAATGTATATAATGTATCAGACAGCCCACTGAGGCCATCAGCCTACAAGGGAAAGTCCAGGTAGAGTCTATCACCTATCCGCCCCTGCCACTGACTGTTGATTTTATACTGTGTTGACTAATCTAACCTAGCTTGTCCAACTACTCTCCCACTTTTGTTGCCCAGTAGCTGAAGCCTTATCGGTCAATGATTATAGTTGTGTACAAGACCTCAAGGCAGCTGAGCAGTAGTAAATCTATAAAGTTCCAAGGGAAAGAAGTCTGCTAAGGAAGAAATCCACAACTTTGGTGACAAGAACAGTAATGTGCTTGGCTTATATGGGAAATGGTCTATGTATGCACTATACACATGGTATCCTCCACCTGGTAAACTTAAAAAAAAGTGATACTTGGTCGTTTTTGTCGCAGGTTAGCACTGTGTGGAGTAGCAGGACATCCTGGAAATTAATGTCCAGAGTGGTGTGACACAGGAATAAGGTGACTGTTGGTTGGTGAGATAGAGGAGTAGAAGTTGTGGAGATGGAAGAAGTTAGCTGCAAGAATACATAGAAAAACATATCATGAGAGGTATAAATGAACTTGACTGGCTAAAGTTGTTGTCCTATTGATGTCGCTAAAGGACACTACACAATGGCCCAAGTATAACAAACAACAGATTTAGGGAAATCTTTAAATTGTACCATTTTTCTAAACACTTCCTATTTCATAAATGTAAATACTTATAACTGATATATAACTTAGCTTCAGTACCCATCATTAACACTTGAAAATAGTGAAAGAGTAGAAGGCCGACTCCTTGAAATTAATGAAATGAGTACATGTGAATAAAATCATTAGAGACAGTAGCCAAGGAGAATTGAGACCAATGTGTATGTGCAAACAAAAGAAAAATGTTGTCTGGCGCTCAAAAACAAACAGTATATAAATCACTATGTGTCAGCTTATACATAAAGGAGAATTTTTTGCACACTATAGCTATATTGGGGTAAGCTCACCTGCCAGCGTCAAAGCATCTCCTGTAGGTGAATGATATTATTATAACTACTTCCTTATCCATCTTTATAATGGGACCAAGCATATTATCACCTCTCTTCTTTTTGAAAAATTTGCTTCTAGGCAAATAAATCATTTTATTGCTTTTTTTACGGAACTGTAAACCATAAAACACACAAAGCTTAATTTCATACCATTACATTTTATTATAATAGAGATGCGAGTCCCATACATATTATTAAACAGTAAGCATTGATTTTAAATATAACGCTAACTATTTAATGAGTATGTCGGAGAAAGGGATATAGTACAAAGCACTGTGAAGAACAATTATTTGAAGCAGACAAATCTCAGGATCTTAGTAACCTTATGCCAAATTGAGCTGACTGCTGTGTTAAACAATGCCAGCACATGTTTTAGAATTCTAAGATGGCTCTACCTAAACACTATTATTATGTTTGCACATTGTTGGCAGTAATTATTTTTCTATTTTCTAAAGAGACCTCTTGTAAAGATCAATGGGCTCACTCAAAATAACAGAACTAGGCTCCTGCATAATGTGCACGGAAGTTACAATTTTGGCAGACTGCGCTAAGAACCTGTGTAAATTTTCCTAAATTAAGTTTCAATGTCAGTTACTTTGCTGTAATAACCATTGATTTCACTATCTAATTTAGGAGGATTTCCCTGGAGTGTTTCTGGAGTTGTCTACCAGAACAATGGACCCGCTCCAATGGCTTCTGGCTAAAATGTAACTTATCAAAATAATGACAGTAGATTTGCTTAAAGGAGAGATTTATCTGTATTCTCTTTATATACTATATTTGAATAAGAGAGCGCAAGCGTAATGGATGCGATTATTTCCTAATAAAATACCTAGCACTCAACCTTTATAAACTCAATCACCAACAACCACCCTCACACATGTTTGATAAAGCTGCAGTATTCAGTGTACACCGTAACTTAGTTGTTTAATTAATGAGTGTTATTAAATCTGATAATTACAAGAGAGTCCCCTATGGACGAACGCAATTAAATAGTGACAGTGTGGCACTCGAGCTTGCACTTACCTGAAAGAGTTAACATAGGGTTTAGACCCGACCAATGCTGTGGGGGGAGGGTCTTGTGGCTTTGTATAGTATGCTGCATTTCCTGGTTTGAGTCACTCTGCTGACAAAATCCCACCCACCCACGCAATATTTAAGGAGGTTATCAAGGCTGGTGGGTTTTTTGGTCAAAACCAATTATATAGCCTAGATAAGGTGTAGTGGGGAGGAAGGAACTGCGATCAGCGGCTGATATGTACGGCTCTATTGTGATTGGCCGCAGGTATCTGTCCCCTTTCGATGCAACGGTAACTCTTGTCCCTTCAGTGGGGAAGGGCCTTGTCCGGTTCAGTGAGGGAGGGTGAGTGAGTAGTGAGGGAGTGCAGTTTACTCTGACGCCAGGTTAGGGCCGGCCAAGCATGAGAGGAGTGGGTGGACTTAAGGCGGTACACCATGTCCACGCTTGGTTATGGGTATCAGCTGGAGCGGATCCGCAGTGCTCTTTCTCAGCCACCAAGATAATTAGGTATAATAATAAAATACTTTAGTTTGCCACTTTACCCAGGTCTCTGTGTCTTTATTTTATATAAGTTGGTTATTTTATGTAAGGTATGTGTCACGGGCACTAGGAGTCTTTACCCAGGGATCACCAGGTGATAGGCTTACCAGAGCAGTATAGGTGGTAATATGGTACTCTGGTAGCAGGGTGATCACGGAACAGGAAATAGCAGGTGATGAGATGCTCAGGAAAGTCTATGACTAGCAGCACTGGCAATATGGAGGTAGTAATACACGAGGAACTGTATGGACAAAGGACACGTGAAGGTAGTCAGTGGTCTGCGGTAGCAAGTTGTACCACTGCTATAGTGAGGAGGAATGTCCAACAGAAACGAGGGGGTGATGAGAGTCAGCGGTCTGCAGATAGCAAGTTGTACCGCTGTCTGAGTGAAGGAGTGGAATCCAAGTGGAGGTATCCGGGTAGTCAGTGGTCTGCGATAGCAAGTTGTACCACTGCTATGTGAGAGGATACTGGAACAGGTGATACAGGAAACAGGGATCAGTGGTCTGCCTTCAGCAAGTTGTACCACTGAATATATATGTGAGGAGGTGCACGGGGAGAGACTGCAACACAAGATATACACGGGCACCTTGACTTTGAACCACAGTGATATGCACAATATAAATGTATAGATGACTGAACAATACTGCCAATATAGAAAGTCTCTTGAAGTAGTCCAGCATAAGATAACACAGTCAATGATGGCAATAGACTCAGCGGATAGCACACTCCAGAGGAGAACCAACACAGTCCAGCAAGGTATGCAATACACAGCACAGTCAATGAGAAGTATGCATACCGTGGTTCAGGAGGCAGTCAGACAGGAGTGCAGAGATACCTGAACGGCAGGAGGCCGGCAGGATGCGAAGTCCCTGGATGGGTGAAGCGGTGGTCTAGTAGGTGCAGCGCACGGGTAGGTAGACCAGCAGGGAACACAGGAAAGCGTGGAGAGCGGATCAGCAGTAGATGGATGAGTAGTGCTGAGGAGTAGCAGCAGCGGGTCTCTGCGGGAACACGGAGGTAGCCAATAGCAACCAGCAGGTGCAGTAACGATGGGACACGGGAGAGCAGAGTTGAACAGGCACTGTTGATCACGGAGAATAGCGGGTAGCAATAGTGGAGGCAGACTCAAGGAAACACGGGAGCGTTGACAAGGACTGAAGACTGAAGCGCACAGAGGCAGCGGATAGGAATCAGCCAAACAGTCACGATGAAACACAGACGGGTTGCAGGTTGAAGACTGTAGTGCACGGAGGCAGCGGATAGGAATCAGCTAGCAGTCACGATGATGAAACACAGACGAGTTGCAGGTTGAAGACTGTAGTGCACGGAGGCAGCGGATAGGAATCAGCTAGCAGTCACGATGATGAAACACAGACGAGTTGCAGGTTGAAGACTGAAGTGCACGGAGGCAGCGGATAGGCATCAGCTAACAGTCCCAATAATAAATGGTAGAGTAGAAGTGGTTAGAAGACTGTAGTGCACGGAGGCAGCGGATAGGAATCAGCTCACAGTCACGATGATACAGTAGATGGTAGAAGTGGTATGGGAACCACAGTAGTAGAAGTGGTTTGGAAACCACAGAGGTAGAAGTGGTTTGGAAACCACAGGAATCAGCTGGGCTGAATAAACGAGGAAACACAGGAACACCTTCAGAGACTCATGGGGAATGAGACTCCAAGATCAGGCAACGTGGTGTTGACCACAGGTGCTTAATATAGGGAGGTTGCCTGATCTGCCAATTAAGTTAAAGGAACATACACTGAAGGTTTGGAAAGGGCTGCGCATGCGCAGTCCCTCAGGATAGAGGACGTCCACGGTTCCTAATAGTCCGGGAAGAAGCACTCACAGTCCGGTGAGTGACAGTATGGTGATTATGGTCAATAGAGACTGCACCGCTGTATCCAGTTAGGCACAGTTCATTGTCTACACACTTCTATATGCAGTGTGTTTCCCCAAGGATGTGACTTTACCCACCACCATTATCTCAATCGGAAATATACTACATGCTCTTTTGAGCACAAGTTTATGGGGTATATTTACTAAACTGCGGGTTTGAAAAAGTGGAGATGTTGCCGATAGCAACCAATCAGATTCTAGCTGTCATTTATCTAGTACATTCTACAAAATGACATCTAGAATCTGATTGGTTGCTATAGGCAACATCTGCACTTTTTCAAACCCGCAGTTTAATAAATATACCCCTATGTGTGATTTACAGTGTAAATGATTTTGACAGATATTTACTGTTTTACATTGCTATTGAATGCAATAAAAATATGTTACTTGATTAGAAGGTGGACTTCATATTTTTAATTCATTACATTTTATTGTTTACAGTTTTGTAAACATTACTATTCAAGATTTACTTTAGTCTTGGTGCAGGTGTTTTTTTTTATTTTGTGTAGTATGTATCCTATGCATTGGCAGCAGACTGGGCATGCGCAGAGTGATTTTACATGCAATGCGCTCAAACTCAGCAGATATGTGCCTTGATGGATCAGGTCCACAATAAGCCTAACCTTCCCCCACTGTGTAGGTGGAGTGGCACAGCGAACTAGCCTCCTGCTGGGGGTCTATAATGGTGGGCTATACAGAAATTAGTTAAATAATAAATGTAAAAAATATTTTATACCTCTAAAATGTATTTTTAAAAACCTTTATTTAACCTAACAAGAAAATATTAACTAGCATTTGAAATATTGGCCCTATATCAGAAACTAAGAACAAAATCACAAGAGATGTATGGGTCTTCTAGCACAGAGCATAAGAGTATAAAATATACATACTATAAGACCTTCTATTTCTCTCTTTCTACTCCAGATATACTGTAATAATAGTTTTGATTATTGATTCCTCACTCACCAAATTGATTCCTCTCCTACTGGAATAGATCTTCTCCTATTACACTGGTACCATTCCCGTTGCATCAGTTGTTTCCCCCTGATTCCTTTTCCCTTGCAATGATCCACCCCTTAGCCCCCCATACTGATCTCCCTGGCCATACTTCATGCCGCTATAGGCTAGGTTAAGCAATATAATGCCTGCTGCCTGGGGATGAGTTGAAAACTGTGAGCCAAATTTCATCTACATATTCTGTGGAGGTTCATCCAGCCCTATATGGAGTGATTGTATCTGTGGGTGGCAATAATTAGCCAACTACTGGGCATGTTAGCCTGCCCCCTGATTCTGGGCGGTGGGGGGGAACTAAGATGGACCCTAGCCCAGTGCAAGGAGCTCTAACTTCAGTGTTAGTAGCTCTATATAGCTGCTTCTTGTTGTCTGATTGCATATTGACCCTTCCAGCTGACAGTACTTACATCATTAGCACTATGGTTATAGCACATAATATCATGTCACGGCCTTCTATTCACATTACTTAATTGACATTTCCATTTGGACTACTGAAGGAAAGCTGCCAGAGATTACCATGCAATTTTAAGTGGACAAAAACAAATGTTTGCACTTAATTTTATTTAATTGAGATTCGTCAGATATGCATGTACACATGCTTTTTCTTGTGCGCTTATTTTCCAATGTACATTCTGAGGGTGCATATATGTTAACTTCCAAATAAACACACTATGTATCTATATAAATGAAAGAACAGATTTAAAAGCAAAAGTAGAACTGCGATGATCAGGGCTGCTTTAAGACATTAAATAATATCACAGCAACTTGCAGACTGTAATATATGTCTTTTATACGGCTTACTGGAGATAAAATAGGGGCTTCTGGGTAAAACAGGACAGTGTATACTGTTGTACAGGGGAAATATTACATTGACCTGGTGAGTGTGTTGTAGGCATAACATTTACTGAAAGTGGGCCCTTAAAAGCTTTACTAGGAGACCCAATGGCTTCTAGCTCCTAAATATAGAGATTATACATAGAAACAATATTTAAGTGATGAGGTCCACGTTGTCAGACATAGGCAACAGCTACAGGTCTGCAAGAAAATAATGTTATCGCCTGTGAAGGTCAGTGGCTAATGTTGTAAAGGTTTTTTTTTTCTTAGATCGAACATTGATACAACAAGAACAAAGTCAAGAATAGAGTTCAGACATAGTTCAAACATATAACAATTCAACTAGTAATGTCCTTCAGCTTGAAGGCTGATCCAGAAAGAAAATAAATGTAGAAAATTTAAATTATTTCTATTGTTCTCATATCAATTCCACTGGGGAAAATTCCATTTAGACCATTTGAATACAGAAAAAAAAATCTTCTACAGTTGTATATTGTATTCTGCATGTCTCTAAATAGATTTCCTGAATCTCTTATGAGAGCACCCGTGATTTTGCTGTGTCTTATTTTATCTTAAGAGGGAGCTGATGAAAACAATGGCATTATTGCTACATGTTTTTATATATATTATTCACTGAATAATGGCTGAGCAGAAACCATTAAGCTATTTTCTATTGTCGTATAATTATAACGACGGCGATATATAAATCCCTTTTGATGCGGAACAATAGGTGGATTGGTAATTATAACATCAGCATTTATTTTCTTTTTAAAGACAAAGCATCATAAGATACAGTTATAAATAACTATAAGGTTGAAGACACATTCTGAGATTTTTTTTCAATAACTTCCAACAATTTATCCATTTTTTTTTTTATTGAAGGATTTGGGTGAAGGACATATACTTTTATAAAAATGTGAAATATATGAAGAAATATGAAAAAAGTTCCTGTATGGCAACGTCAGATGAATCAGTACAGGGGGCTGGGGGGTGGATCATTGCAAGGGAAAAGGAATCAGGGGAAAGCAACTGATGCAACGG
Source organism: Mixophyes fleayi (assembly GCF_038048845.1). Classification (NCBI taxonomy): domain Eukaryota; kingdom Metazoa; phylum Chordata; class Amphibia; order Anura; family Limnodynastidae; genus Mixophyes; species Mixophyes fleayi. Next base: position 55,687,315 of record NC_134404.1, on the reverse strand, counting down.
GAAAGGTACCAGTGTAATAGGAGAAGATCTATTCCAGTGGGAGAGGAATCAATAATCTAAACTATTCATTCAGTGTATCTGGAGTAGAAATAGACAAATAGAAGGTCTTATAGTATGTATATTTTATATTCTTATGCTCTGTGCTAGAAGAACGATACATCTCTTGTGATTTTGTTATTAGTTTGTGATATAGGGCCAATATTTCAAATACTAGTTAATCTTTTCTTGGTAGGTTAAATAAAGGTTTTAAAAAGACATTTTAGAGGTATAAAATATTTTTTACATTGTTTATTTAACTAATTGCTGTATAGCCCACCATTGTATTTTGACGAGATGTATTATACATAACCCCTCCATCAATGTAGCTTAATATGTATATAAGGCACCTAGTGGGAAGTCCAGACTATGGCTAATAGATGTAAGAGGAGATGAAGGTGAAGAAAGGAGAGTAGACCTTTAAAGAGTAGACCTATTATACATAACCCCTCCATCAATGTAGCTTAGTATGTATATAAGGCACCTAGTGGGAAGTCCAGACTATGGCTAATAGATGTAAGAGGAGATGAAGGTGAAGAAAAGAGAGTAGACCTTTAAAGAGTAGACCTATTATACATAACCCCTCCATCAATGTAGCTAAGTATGTATATAAGGCACCTAGTGGGAAGTCCAGACTATAGCTAATATATGTAAGAGGAGATGAAGGTGAAGACAGGAGAGTAGACCTTTAAGTGTGTCTGTAATCACAGGGTGTGACTGAACAGCCCCTGAAGACTGTCCAAGGGAACATTTTCAGCAAAACCTTATTATGAGCATGAAGTTTTCAATCTAAAAGATGTGTGCGATGTGAGGCTTTGTAGTGCATCAAAATATTCAGTAACTGGAGGTCTTCTGCTAATCTAGGTACAAGGTAGAATAACTAATGTATGAATGATATCTAGCCAATACAAACTGAGTAAAAAGTGTTTTAATATGCTTAAAATAGCATAGAGGCTGGTATTTGCATGGGGAGGGTTTGTAATATATATGAAACGCTTGTAACAGCATTCATTTTAAGAACAGTTATACAACCTGTCCATGACAGGTATGGATATCATCATATTAAACACATGTGATATAAAGTTATTTACCTTAATATGAGCTTAGATATAGACATATAATTGACATTATTTTACTTCTAAATGAATACGCCCCCCAAAAATCCTGAGATGTAACAGAATATTTCAGCTAATTCTATCACATTGTCAGCATCTATTGACAAAATCATATCTGGGCATTGGGCATAATGTATAAGATTTAAAACCCTGTATGGATTATTGCTGCCATCATACCCCATAGCAATACCAATTTGGTCATTTTTTTTTAATTAGACCAAGAGAATCAGCTTCAGGTAAAGCCACAGTGCTGGCAGCTCCCTGGAAAGAACCACTTGGCTGGGGAAGCATTCAGAGACACACCATGGGGTATATTTACTAAACTGTGGGTTTGAAAAAGTGGAGATGTTGCATATAGCAACCAATCAGATTCTAGTTCTCATTTAATAAGTGCATTCTATAAAATGTCAGCTAGAATCTGATTGGTTGCTATAGGCAACATCTTCACTTTTTCAAACCCGCATTTAGTAAATATACCCCATGTCTGGCCAAGCCACTTAGTCCCAAAAGGATGGGTTATGAGGTACAAGCTGAAATCAATGGATTGTAGAAGGTAGAATAGTTATGGATGATGCTAAGTTAAGGAATTGGAGAAGGTTAAATAGTGAGGAATGAAGTCAAGTTCGAAGGATTGTGATGGAATCGTGATATACAGAAATAAAACTAGTCTTCTTCAAAGCACGAGCAGAGAAATCCAAAGCAAAACTTGCTCCTGCAAAGGTTTTGATAGAACTTAGGAGACCTGAGTCATTAAGGCAGGCATACTGAGCGCAGCATGCTTTTGTCTTAAACCACACATAACTCAGCTCTGTGTATTCCCGAACTCATCAAGTTACAGATCTAAAGCTACGTGTGGTGTTCACTATATTTGTAGGATTACTCTGCTCTACTAGACCAGACACTGCAGGATACGTACAATGCCTATGTGGAATATAAAATCTGAAAAGAACGCACAGAAAAAAAATAATTCAATTAATGTTACATGACTATAATATCACAATATTATAGTCATTTATGATTATACATGGACATTTATTTAAAATATGTTTTTTTGTTTTGTTTGTTTTCTAGACAAACATTTATTAGGGTATTCTCAATGTCTACTGTACATAACAGACATTTTTACAGTTGCTTGATTGCAAACACATGTTTTAGCACACATACTCAGCTGTTAGCACAGGTATTTGGGACTTAGACTAGACTATGACATGGACCTGGCTGCACGGGGACACACCTACGTAAATGTGTTCATTTCCCACCCTGTTCACTCCCCTAAATGGAAGGCTGTAGTAAGTATCATTTGCATTCAAAACTGTCATAGACGTAGCTGCATTCCTGGTCTGGTTCTGAGCACGCGCAGAGTGATTTTTGCAAACGATACGCACAAAACCGGCAGATACATTCCTTAAAGACTCAGGCATAGGGAGTTCTTAAAGGCTACAAACAGGTGAATGACTTGACCTTCTCATTGGAGGGCTGATTGCAGAGTAAGGGAAAGTTGTGCAATAGTCAAGGTGACTAGCTAGCTTGCTGCTCTTAGCAGAATGCTGATTACAGGATTTGAGAGCAGGTATAACTGTCATTCTGATTTTTTTTATCTGACAGCTATCATCTGGAGCTAGTGTTGTGAATCCTCACAGTAATTGTTTTCTAACAGCTGTTAATCAAATTATCACATAAGACATCAGCAGCTGGATAATGGATTGTGCTACCGCAATTATTATTATTATTATTATTAATATTTATTTATAAGGCGCCACAAGGCATCCGCAGCGCCGTACAGAGACAAACAAAATCACAATACAATGGGAGACAGCACAGTACAGTAAACACAGCAACTCAGTACGCTCAATGCACAGCTAGAGAGGGCGGGGAAGGGGGAGGGAGGATCCGCAAACGACAGGGCCCAAGAAGGAGGGCGCGGAAGACAGGGAGACCCCCAGGGGGCAGGAGGGAGCGAGAGTGGACATGGGGTGAAGGACCCTCGAGGAGGAGGGCTAAGTAGCTGGAGAGTAGAGTTAGAAGTGGTGGAAACAGGAGGAGAGATGGCCCTGCTCAGAGGAGCGTACAATCTAAGGGGTTCATTTTGTGCAACATTACCAGCGCTTAATGTCCTTAATGGGAAGATTGCAAGGTAAACAATTTATAAAAATATTGTAACACACAGACCATTAAATAAATGCATACTTTTAATTATTTGCAACTTCAATAACAACAATTAAGATTAATAGTATATAGACCCGCAGCCAATTGATGTATGTCTGATACATAACATCATGTCCTATACACTGAACTCATCATCATCATTTATTTATATAGCGCCACTAATTCTACAGCGCTGTACAGAGAACTCACTCACATCAGTCCCTGTCCCATTGGAGCTTACAGTCTAAATTCCCTAACACACACACACAGACTCAACATTTGTAACATCCTCAACTAGTAATTGACAGCAAGGAAGATCATTTTTTTTCCCCATAAACATAAAAGATAGAATTGACAAAAGTGAACAAGTTTATTTGGTAAATAACATCTTAGTCTTGTTGGGCTACCTACCTTTGTAAAGTAAAAAGTTCTCATCACTCCTGCTGCCAACTATAGTGCATGGAATTCGGAAATCAGTCCGTGTAGATGGGGCGTATAAATCGGGTCTGGCATGTTCTCTTGACTAGTTTCAGTACTGCTTGTACTTTAATCAGAAGAATATCAGAGGTCTGATTCAATAAGGCGCGCGAAACCAATGTATTTTGCGTTTTTTAGAACGGCACATAAATCGGGCATGGACACGTTTGTTGATGAATACGGGTCTAGCTCTGCTCTGCTCCAACAGACAATACACTGCAGGACACTTTAATACATATGTCCCAAAGGGACGCACAGAAAAATAAAAAAAAAATATTCAATTAATATCACCTGGTAATAATATAGTCATTAATGTCAAAACATTTCCCTTTAAAATACATTCATTAGAATGTTATGAATGTCTACTGTGCAGAAAATACATTTTTACTGTTGTTCTTGATTGCAAACACATGCATATGCGACCGCCATTATTATTTACCAGTATTTACAACAGACCTGTAGCCGATGCAAGTCACATGACAGAAAAACAAGTACCCAAAGCTTGAATCAGATGCTGCTGCAGGCGCTTGAGCTTGGCATGGTCTTACTGTACATTGACTATGTGCACACACCCATTCTTCTCCCAGTTGCGCCCTTGAAACTGTAGGCTGTAGTAAGGGTCCTTTGTGGTCAAAGATAAATTGGATGTTGCTACATTGTCTGATGTATGGTTTGACTCTGGGCAAGTGCAGAGCGATTTTATGCAAAATATGGCACGCATTGGCATTTACATGCCTTAATGAAACTAACCACAGATGTCTGCAGGCAGGTGTAGTTTAGGGTTCCCGAATGTAATCAGGTTCAGGTTCTCAAGGATGTTTTGCTTTTGAGACGATACAATCACTCATTATATTTATATACAGTACTTCAAATTTTTTATGTTGTGTATATGGATATAGGTCCTGCATTAATAAAAGTGCAAAGCAATAAATTGTTCGTGTGTGCACCACCAGAAGGGTGCCCATGCCACATCTACCAGCCCCTGGTAATTACCACCTTTCTGGTGATGCACACACATATGCTTTTATTTTAATGGTCTGTTTGTTACAATATTTTTATAAATTGTTTACATTGCAATCTTATCATTCATGTCTGATGTGAACGTGTCTTGAATTATTGTATAATTTAATGAACTCTATTAGTTCAAGATTTAGGTATAGGGGTAGGTAAAAGTACCTTTAGATTAACCACGGCATGGTAAGACCATATATTGGCATATTTTGTTGCTGATTTTATTCTATATAAAATATAATGGGGCATTAAAACATAGTTCATTCTAATAAAAAAATGTATGAGAGGGTAAACAGTGAGGTGTAGTGCTCTCAAACAGTCAGTTAATTGATTGTTTAGTAATAGTTGAGATGTCTGAGATAAAGAACCAATGCTAGGTTATAAAGGGATGTTGGAGTCTGACTGACTTTAGGGGAAAGTCACGGATCTACCATAAAAAAAATTCTGGGGCCTTCTGTGCAGTATCCAGCTTTGGTCTTGGTGGGCGTCTCGATTTGTTCATCTTTATCTAAATTTCTGTCAAAGCACGTGGATTTATGGAGCAAGATGGTGGCCTTCGTAAAGGAGAATACATCTGCACAGGCTGGGGGGGGGGGGGGTTGGTCAAGTTCAAGATGTTAAAATTGAAGAACAAAGTAGGTTCACTAATGTGCCTACTTTTGGAGGACAATGCAAAAGGATATTTCGTTTTGCAGAGTAAGAACAAAGGGGTGGAAACAGATGGTCCATTTCACTTTGCAAATATTCCTGCATCATCAAGCGAGAGATCTTAAGGTCCTGTCTGATACTTTTAATGTGACCTATTTTGTGTTTTCACACTGTAGAGATGCACCTTGATGTTCACTGCATGGACCAGTGGTGCAAAACCAAAATGTTTTGTGGTGTGCATGGAATGTGCTTTATGGTTATGTTATTTCAATTATAGAAACAGTGCAAATTTTAGCAACATTTATTTTTCCATCATATGTTAAATATATGTATCCATGGTACCCGCAAAGATATATACACTGTGCTTCCTGTACCCAGCCACTGAAATTGCCACTATATATAAATAAATGGTGATGTTGATGATGATGATGATGATGATGATGATGATGATGATGATGATGATGATTATAGCCAATATTGCGAATGGCTGCATACTCCAAGTTGGGATACATGGAAAAGAGCCCCCCAGTAAAAGGAGATGAGCTTACACTTGCAAATGTTCCTAGAAAAATGCATAGTGGAAACAATAAAACCACCACTACAATGTCCAACCTACTTCCACTTTTAGATATAAAAATATTCATTAAACTACACTTATCAGTTTTTCTCCTAAACTACTATTCAGTCTAGCTTCAGTCACTTCTTAAATTAATCATGACAGTGAAGGGACCTTGAATTTCTTTATTATATTTCACTATTACGTGTTTTCGTATTATATTTTTATTTTTAAATTTGTAGAAGTGCACCTTTAAATTAACTTTTTCAGCGATTTTCAGCTGCAAGGTACAAAACATGTTATGTGGAAAGCGTGGGATGAGTTTGTGCTTCTATCACCTCTGACTATCTAGAATATTCATATCCTCTTGCAGGTAGGAAGAAGCCGTGCGACCAACTGTAGAAATGCTCCATAAATGCTCCTCCATCGTTAACAATTCATTTAATGTCATTCCGAAGATCAAATCTCATTTTTCCATTAAGTCTTTAATGTGCACTCAGCAAGGAGCTCTGCAATATGTTCTGTTTCTCTCAACAGAGAGCGGGAACATTTGTTCTCCAATGCTACTTCTTTGCCGACATATCAATGAGCTTACATGTAACACTGGGTTACACTGAGTTTTTGCACTTTTGAAAATTATCTTTTTAGATTCTCTTTTGGTGAAGTGATGACCTTTTATTAACTGGAACCAATAAAGCATCAGCCAATTGGATAACAAGTCTTACATATGAGCTGTGTCGACGTGGGCTGGTATACGGTGGTATGTCATACCGCCACTTCTCCTAATGCTTTGATTGTAAAACATTCTATTCACTTACATTTTCCATACCACCACTTCTAAACTCTCATACCTTCATACTTCTAAATTTCCACATTTACCACTGCATATGAGAACATGTATGGTAACTGATATGATATGACATGATAGCAAAAAAATTGCGTTGCTTACAGCAACTAATCAGATTCTGTAGGTATCTACTAAAAGTACATTTTCCAACCTTTTCAAAATTGCTCAAAATCACTGAAAAATTGCCCATAGCACCTAAATTTATTGTCCTTAACTTTTAATTCCTCTTAAACAGAGATTTTGTTAAAAATTCATAACATTTCAAATGATTTCCATTATGATTTCTTCAGCAAAGATTTAAAAAAAAATCACAGAAATTTTGCCAGTCAAAAACACAGTCCCATAGTTAAATATTTGGGCAGTGTGCCCCCTTACCAAAGCATGAATAAACTTGGGTGGTAGATAGCCTGGGCTGATTTCAGCTATAATAGTAAGACAAGGGGGTAAATGTATCAAGCTGAGAGTTTTCCGGCGGGTTTGAAAAACCAATCAGATTCTAGCTATCATTTATTTAGTACATTCTACAAAATGATAGCTAGAATCTGATTGGTTGCTATAGGCAACATCTCCAGTTTTCAAACCCGCCGAAAAACTCTCAGCTTGATACATTTACCCCAAGGTGCGTTTTGTCCTCCTACCATAGTGAAACCCAGCCCCAGGCAACTCATTACAGGACTGGTGCCTCTATGTGTCTGCAAAAATCTACACCTTCCCAAAGATTGCCAGCTCTGCACTGGAAAGTACTTGGGCTCTTCTTGAGCACCATGGGCTGTGAGAGCATTCCTCAACTAATGAGAGAAACCACTATTAACCTGCACACCTACACACAGTCATCTTGTTATACAACACTTTATAACCGACAGATGGAGATTACTATGGTGCCATTTCGTCAAATTGATTGTTTATTTGTTTCTGCTAACACTCCATATTGGTTATACTAGAGGATTCTTCCATCACAGAGGTAGGTGCATTATTTAATATTTTACAAGCACATCATACTTGTTTGAAATAACCAATGCTTGTCTGTTTTAAAATGTTATGTGCGTGTTGCATAGTTCATAAACGCTTGCATACATTTGCATTTGCAGTTGTGAGCTTTAAAAGCTTTTAAAAATCTTGCGTATGCCATCTACTATGTATGCATATGTAGTAGGATACATTTGTTGTCTTTTTATTATTATTTAATTTAATTGTTGTATTTTATATATTTCATGTCATTCTTACTTGTATATGTTTTTGGACAATTTTACAGAAACTTTGAGATAAACATGATTAGATCTATGCTAGTTGTAACTATGACTATAATGTATAATGTACAAGGAGACTACATAATCTGCAAGGCATTAGGTCAGTTTTTTCTCACATATAGCCAGGCAGGGGCATGGTCTAAATGATTTTATTCACTTGTGCACATTTCATTAATTTAAAGAAGTGCCCCTTTTTTTCTTTTAATAATTTTAAGTTTATTTTTATTGGAACATAAGAACTCCCTTTAGGTGCTGCATGCTTTAGAAAATGGAGATTCAGGGAAGGTTTTAAAGGTGACACCCAGGATATATATTTGTTTCACTGGTTAGAGACTCAGCTACTGGTGATGCCTTGACACTGGCAGGTGAGCTTAACCTAATATAGGTATACTGTGCACAAAATTCTCCTTGATGTATCTGCTGACACATCGTGATTTATATATTGTTTGTTTGTGAGCGCCAGACAACAACTTTCTTTTGTTCATACAAAGCCACTCTCGGCTACCACCTCCTGTTATCGTGGGTGCCCTGTGCATTGTGCAGAGTCACCAAGAGCCTTTGCACAACATCCTGACAGCAATACTACCCCTGACCAAACTTGGCGTTATTACACTCATGTGCATCTGGATCTAACCAGACCACAGTGGGTGTTGTGGAAGGAATGTCCAAAGCCACCTTCAGTCGTGTGCTGAAGGTTCTGCTAAGGGTTTTCCTGTCATGTATCTGGCACTTCCTCCAACTGCCACTCAATGAGGAGTCCCTTGTGCCAATAAAGCGTGTCTGCCACTGTAGCTGGCTTTCCGCACATTATAGAGGCAGTAGATAGTATACATGTAGCCCTGGTCCCATTGGGGGGAATATGCTTTTATTTATTTGAATAGAAAGCATTTCTAATCGATTAATGTGTGACGTATTCACGTATTGGCATTTACGTTCCTTGATGAATCCTTAATGAATCATAGGTGTGTTGAGATTGATCGCCCAACAAAACATCAAGGTGTGTACCTACTCTCTGCTCTTGGAGAAGTATAAGCAAACTAGAAATACATCGAGGTTTAGTGTGTGGAGAGGCAGAAAAATATTTAGTTTTGCAATTTGCCAAAGTGTACCTGTCTCATCAAAGTCAGCCCCCGACCACTTTAGCACCACCTCTTTCATTAGAATATGCTTTTCATTTTTTCTCCTAACATACTGCTCAGATTAGCCTTACTTTTATCGCAAATTAATCAGGGAACACATGGCTTGTTTTATTACGTGTCACTTTTGTGTGTTTCAAGCTTTTTCTTATAATGGTCAGATGCCCCTCCGCAAACAAAGAATGCTCTGCCAAATTAGGTTAATCGGTGCACCTACTTGGTACTTTGGAAAGAACCCCTTTCTGCTCTGTTTCAGACGCCAGCATCTTACTCTGCAAACCTATAAGCTAGACAGATATCTTTTCACACTTGTACAAATTGAGGTAAACACTGGGTCCAAAGCTGATCTATCCATGCGCAGTGCAAATGTTTAACTTTATAAATTGTCTCAATTAAATACTTTCAATAAGAAGTTTAACATGTGTGCCAATCAATGCAAAGAAAAATTATGTAAATAGTTTTCTGTTTCCATGGAAACTTTTTAATCTCAAAATAAATTATTTTTCTGACAGCTGAAATGCAATGTCCTTCAACGCTGTAATTTGTGCAGTTTTAATGGAAGCCACTACAGCTCTGCCATGCTGTGCAGTGTCAATTGCGTGAAACATTACCTTAAAATCCTAATAAGTTTTAAAAGCCACAGTCCTGAATGCAATATAAATATGCATAATGTAAAAAAATGTATTCTTTTTATGTATCTCTGAGTCAAAGTTCTGAAGTCTAATGTTATCATTTTAAGCAAATAAAGAATGCAAAATTCTCTGAATTTGCTTATGGTAATTTTGTCAAGTTTATCATTATAAAAATATTACTCTATTAATTTGGCTGGATCTTCTTTTCAATGCCAATCTGGTAGGGCACTACCATTAGGCGAACCCAGACTAAGGCACAAATGGTTAGGAGGCACTTAAAAAACTTTGAGTGACATAATGTCACCAATCCAGTGTTTTTAATGCCCCACGGGCGGCGCCCCCACACAGAGCACTGGCCACTGACACTGTTGGCTGCTGTTCCTCCATGCTAGTGATGGGCTAGGAAAGTGGTATTGGGCCTCACGGCGGCCCCACACAGAGCACTGGCCACTGAGAAGCTGGCTGCTGCTTCTCATGTCAGTGATGGGCTGGGAAAATGGTATTGGGCCTCACGGCGCCCCCACACAGAGCACTGGCCACTGACACTGTTGGCTGCTGTTCCTCCATGCCAGTGATTGGCTAGGAAAGTGGTATTGGGCCTCACGGCGGCCCCACACAGAGCACTGGCCACTGAGAAGCTGGCTGCTGCTTCTCATGTCAGTGATGGGCTGGGAAAATGGTATTGGGCCTCACGGCGCCCCCACACAGAGCACTGGCCACTGACACTGTTGGCTGCTGTTCCTCCTTGCCAGTGATGGGCTAGGAAAGTGGTATTGGGCCTCACGGCGGCCCCACACAGAGCACTGGCCACTGAGAAGCTGGCTGCTGCTTCTCATGTCAGTGATGGGCTGGGAAAATGGTATTGGGCCTCACGGCGCCCCCACACAGAGCACTGGCCACTGACACTGTTGGCTGCTGTTCCTCCATGCCAGTGATGGGCTAGGAAAGTGGTATTGGGCCTCACGGCGGCCCCACACAGAGCACTGGCCACTGAGAAGCTGGCTGCTGCTTCTCATGTCAGTGATGGGCTGGGAAAATGGTATTGGGCCTCACGGCGCCCCCACACAGAGCACTGGCCACTGACACTGTTGGCTGCTGTTCCTCCATGCCAGTGATGGGCTAGGAAAGTGGTATTGGGCCTCACGGCGGCCCCACACAGAGCACTGGCCACTGAAAAGCTGGCTGCTGCTTCTCATGTCAGTGATGGGCTGGGAAAATGGTATTGGGCCTCACAGCGGTCCCACACAGAGCACTGGCCACTGAGTGAATCCAAGCCCACCCGAACCTTTCCGATCCGAGTCGGATCCGAGACAGATCCGGGTATTGGAGCCAAATGAAAACTTGAAACCGAGGCTCTGAGTCATAATCCGGCTGTCGGATCTCGCGATACTCGGATCCTATAAATTCCCCGCTAGTCGCCGCCATCTTCACTCGGGCATTGATCAGGGTAGAGGGAGGGTGTGTTAGGTGGTCCTCTGTCCTGGTAGATCTCATGCTGTGCTGTTTAGTTCTGTGCTGTGCTGTTTAGTTCTGTGCTGTGCTGTGTTCTGCAGTATCAGTCCAGTGGTGCTGTGTGCTGTCCTCTGTCAATTTTGAGTTCAGTGGTGCTGCTGGGTCCTGTGCTGTGTCCTGTTCAGTCCAGTGGTGCTGTGTCCTGTGCTCTGTGCTTCTAAGGGCATAGTTATTTCCCCATTATTCCCAAGTGTTTTAAAAAATAAAAAAAAGTTATTAAAAAAAATACCAAAAAATAAATAATTTAAAAAAAAATTAATTACAACAAAATTTGCAAAACCAATCCTGCAGTATAAGCCCATTGGTACTGCAATATTACCAAGTTCACACATTCAACAGTAAAAGTCCAGTGGTGCTGTGTGCTGTGCTCTAACAATTTTGAGTTCAGTGGTGCTGCTGGGTCCTGTGCTGTGCCCTGTTCAGTCCAGTGGTCCAGTGGTCCTGTGTCCTGTGCACTGTGCTTCTAAGGGCATAGTTATTTCCCCATTATTCCCAAGTGTTTAAAAAATAAAAAAAAAGTTATAAAAAAAAATACAAAAAAAAAAAATTAATTTTTTTTTAATTACAACAAAATTTGCAAAACCAATCCTGCAGTATATAAACCCATTGGTACTGCAATATTATATTACCAAGTTCACTGATTCAGCAGTATAAGTCCAGTGGTACTGCTATTACAAAGTTCACTGATTCAGCAGTATAAGTCCAGTGGTACTGATATATTACAAAGTTCACTGATTCAGCAGTATAAGTCCAGTGGTACTGCTATTACAAAGTTCACTGATTCAGCAGTATAAGTCCAGTGGTACTGCTATTACAAAGTTCACTGATTCAGCAGTATAAGTCCAGTGGTACTGATATTACAAAGTTCACTGATTCAGCAGTATAAGTCCAGTGGTACTGATATATTAAAAACTTCACTGATTCAGCAGTATAAGTCCAGTGGTACTGCTATTACAAAGTTCACTGATTCAGCAGTATAAGTCCAGTGGTACTGATATTACAAAGTTCACTGATTCAGCAGTGTATAAGTCCAGTGGTACTGATATTACAAAGTTCACTGATTCAGCAGTATAAGTCCAGTGCTACTCTCCTGTGCCGCATATAATTTTTAAAGGCTTTGCCGAGTGTGTGTGGCTTAGGGGTACGCTCTCTTGTGCTACATATAATGGAAAACAAAAATTTGGAGGATAAAGTAGGGAAAGATCAAGACCCACTTCCTCCTAATGCTGAAGCTGCTGCCACTAGTCATGACATAGACAATGAAATGCCATCAACGTCGTCTGATGCCCGATGCCCAATCTCCTAGTACAGGGCATGTAAAATCCAAAAAGCCCAAGTTCTCAAAAAATAGCTAAAAGAGAAACTTAAAATCATCTGAGGGGAATCGTAAAGTTGGCAATATGCCATTTACGACACGTAGTGGCAAGGAACGGCTTAGGCCCTTGCCCGTGTTCATGACTAGTGGTCCAGCTTCACCCAAGGATCTTAGCCCTCCCCCCCCCCTACAAAAAATTTAAGAGAGTTATGCTGTCAGCAACAACAACAAAACAGCAAAGAACTCTGCCTTCTAAACAGATGACATCACAAATCCCCAAGGCGAGTCCAAGGGTGTTGTTGGTGGTGAACCCTGACCTTCCCATCACTGTACGGGAAGAGGTGACTCCATGCAGCATTTGCAGCACGCCCTTTGCATATGCTGGAAGGATCACCCGCAGTCCAGTTACAGATTTGGCTAATGAAGGTGTGAATGTTGTACACCGGGAGGAGGATATTGATGTAGCTGGCGCTGAGGAGGATGTTGATGATTATGATGCAGACAGATACCAAATTGCCTTTCTCAATTTCTATTTATATTCTAGATTATAGAACGGCTGAATAGTTTTCTGTTTTACTCCTAGTGGAGAGGGGATCTGATGCAGACAGATACCAAACTGCCTTTGTCAATTTCTTTGTATATTTGAATTTCTAGTTCTACAGTCTATGCAGGCTGCTTTATTTATATTCAACTACAAGTGTAGGGCGGGAGGGGGGGGGGGGCATAGATAGCCACCAAAGTAATGTGGTCCATTTAATTTCACTTTCTAGCTCCACAGTCTGTGCAGCCTGCTTTTTTTTTTATCTTCAAAGTATTTATATTTACAAGCCTTGCAATCTAAATTAACTAGAGGTAGTGACGTGGTAGAACTCCAAAAGGCAGTCTGGAAGCCCCTGTACAAACTGGCTCTATTTTTTAGCTGAGTTGTCCCCCCTCCAGTGTGTACTCGGAAAGAGTTTTTAGTGCAGCGGGGAACCTGGTCAGTGAGCGGCGAAGGAGGTTGCTTTCTCACAACGTTGAAAAAATTATGTTTATAAAAATGAATAATCAATTCCTCAATGAAGTACAGCACTGCCCTCCAGATAGTGCAGAGGGACCTGTGGTTGTGGAGTCCAGCGGGGACGAATTGATAATGTGTGAGGAGGAGGAAGTACACACTGTAGGGGGAGAGGAATCAGAGGTTGAGGATGAGGATGACATCTTTCCTCAGTAGAGCCTGTTTAGTTTGTACAGGGAGAGATGAATTGTTTTTTTGGTGTGGGGGCCCAAACAAACCAATCATTTCAGCCACAGTTGTTTGGTAGGCCCTGTCGCTGAAATGATTGTTAAAGTGTGCATGTCCTATTTCAACAACATAAGGGTGGGTGGGAGGGCCCAAGGACAATTCCATCTTGCAACTTTTTTTGGCATTATGTGACCATTCAACAGTCGTTTGCCATGTTCAAAAAGTAAAAGAAAATGCCAACAAATTCAATAAATTAAATCAAAAGTTAAATGCCCTGTCATTATTTAAAACAAGAGGTTTTGACGTGCTAGAATTAGTGTAGTGTTAATATGTTATAAACAATACACTTGGAACTTGGAGCAGGTATTGTGGCCCCGGTATCAAATTGGTTACCGGAGCCACCCCACTACGCAGTCCAGATACTTGTTTGGTGGAATTCTGACCAGTTGAGGGTGTATTTATTTTATTGTGGCCCTGGTATCAAATTGGGTACCGGGGCCACCCCAATATGCAGTCCAGATACTTGTTTGGTGGAATTCTGACCAGTTGAGGGTGTATTTATTTTATTGTGGCCCCGGTATCAAATTGGGTACCGGGGCCACCCCACTACGCAGTCCAGATACTTGTTTGGTGGAATTCTGACCAGTTGAGGGTTTTATTATTATATTGTGGGGACCACTCTATACCACACTACCACTCTATATCACTCTATTTAATACTTTAATTCTATTTAATACTTTAATTCTATTAATAATTCCCATAAAGAGGAACTGCTGCTTCTATTTAATACTTTAATTCTATTAGTAGTTACCATAAAGAGGAACAAATTAAACAAATTTTACCAAAAGTATAATATGACTTACAAACACTACACTTGAAAGATGGTGCCTTTAAATGAAAAAGTCAGTCTTCATTGCACGACTATGTGCAACAGGGACAGTTTTTTGGTTTACAAAGTCAACCAATAACACTTCGACCCTGTCCGTCTTTAACATACTTGATGGGATCTCAATGATGAATGCTCTGTACCATGGTTGGAGGAGGTATTCTGGCCCCGGTACCAAATTGGGTACCGGGGCCACTCCACTATGCAGTCCAGATAGAGGTATATCAGATATTAAACAACGTTGACTGTTGCTGCAAAATTTTTAAATAATATTGTGGGGAACATTACACTACGCAGTCCATAAACTTTTTGGGTGGAATTCAGACCCGTGGAGGGTTTTTTAATAATATTGTGGCCCCGGTAAAAAATTGTGTACCGGGGCCACCCCACTACGCAGTCCAGAAACTTTTTTTTGGGAATTCAGACCCGTGGAGGGTTTTTTAATTATATTGTGGTGACCACTGCTCTACACAGTCCAGATACATTTATTGGTGCGAATCATACAAGTTCAGGGTTTTTAATTTATATTGTGGTGACCCACTCCTCTACGCAGTCCAGGTACATTATTCGGTGCGATTCTTCATACCAGTTGATGGTTTTCTTATTATATATATTGTGGTGACCCACTCCTCTACGCAGTCCAGGTACATTATTAGTGCGAATCATACAAGTTCAGGGTTTTTCATTTATATTGTGGTGACCCACTCCTCTACGCAGTCCAGGTACATTATTTGGTGCGAATCATACAAGTTCAGGGTTTTTAATTTATATTGTGGTGACCCACTCCTCTACGCAGTCCAGGTACATTATTCGGTGCGATTCATACCAGTTGATGGTTTTCTTATTATATATATTGTGGTGACCCACTCCTCTACGCAGTCCAGATACATTATTGGTGCGAATCATACAAGTTCAGGGTTTTTAATTTATATTGTGGTGACCCACTCCTCTACGCAGTCCAGGTACATTTTTTGGTGCGATTAAGACCAGTTGATGGTTTTCTTATTATATTGTGGGGACCATTCCACTACGCAGTCCAGAAAGATACCTCGTTGCAACGTTTTGGACTAATAACTATATTGTGAGGTGTTCAGAATACACGGTAAATTAGTGGAAATGCTTGTGATTGAATGTTATTGAGGTTAATAATAGCGTAGGAGTAAAAATAAGCCCAAAAACTTGATTTTTGAACTTTTTATGCTTTTTTCAAAAAAAATCCGAATCCAAAACCTTAAATCCGAACCAAAACCTTTCGGCAGGTGTTTTGCAAAACAAATCCGAACCCAAAACATCACGGAAATCCGAATCCAAAACACAAAACACGAGACACCAAAAGTCGCCGGTGCACATCTCTAATATAGTGATCTGGAGCGGGAACAGTCAAAATGTTGGTCGATCCCCACTTCTTTTGTGCATATATATATGATTTGCACAAGCAATGCTTTGTAACTGCTAGCACCGATGTAAGCAATAGAATACTAATACATGTTGATATTGAAACAAATGTGATCAATCCTATTCTTGGCTGTTTCTATGTCATACAGTAGTCAGCAACTAAAAATACTGACACCTTAGCAAAGAGGAAAATACTTAGGAGTTGACTAGGCATACATTTGTTAATTTAGCGTAAAATCTGTAAACTGCTACTGCACATGCCCACAAAAAGCATACTCCTACGCGCGTATGGAGATTTGGTTGCATCCTACAATTGCGAGGTGGAGGGAAGGGGCAGGCAAAAGCAGTCCAAGTACAGTAAGGGCATGTTTGTGTTATTGTGACTGAAGCAAATCCTCACGGAGAAGCAGATATGCTTGTAGTCGCGAGTACCTGAGGGTTGGTGCAAATACACACTAATAATGATGACGGTTGCCAGTACTAGCTAGCTGCTTGATTGGTTGATGTGGACCTCTGAAGCTGATAGTGCTAGTGCTTATATTATATGATCTTAAGGATGTATTTTGCAGGAGCAAACAGGATTTGTAGAGAGGGGTGGGACACACAGCAGGGGAGAGAGGGGCAGGGACACACAGCAGGGGAGAGAGGGGCAGGGACACACAGCACGGGAGAAAAGGGCGGGGACACACAGCACGGGAGAAAAGGGCGAGGAAAAACAACTGGGGAGAGTGGGGTGAAGACACACAGCAGGGGAGAGAGGGGTGGGGACACAGTGGGGGAGAGAGGGGTGGGGACACAGTGGGGGAGAGAGGGGTGGGGACACACAGCAGGGGAGAGAGAGGGGTGGGGACACACAGCAGGAGAATGAGGGGAGAGGACACAGCAAGGGAGAAAGGGCGGGGACACAGCAGGGGAGAGAGAGGGGCAGGGACACACAGCAGGGAGAAAGGGGCGGGGACACAGCAAGGCAGAGAGGGGCGGGGACACAGCAAGGGAGAGAGGTGTGGGGACACAGCAAGGGAGAGAGGGGCGGGGACACACAGCAGGGGAGAGAGGGGAGGGGACACACAGCAGGAGAGAGAGGGGAGGGGACACACAGCAGGAGAGAGAGGGGAGGGGACACGCAGCAGGGGAGAGAGGGGCGGGGACTCACAGCAGGGGAGAGAGGTGTGGGGACACACAGCAGGAGAGAGAGGGGAGGGGAAACGCAGCAGGGGAGAAAGGGGTGGGGACACAGTGGGGGAGAGAGGGGCGGGGACACACAGCAGGGGAGAGAGGGGCGGGGACACACAGCAGGGGAGAGAGGGGCGGGGACACACAGCAGGGGAGAGAGGGGCGGGGACACACAGCAGGGGAGAGAGGGGCGGGGACACACAGCAGGGGAGAGAGGGGTGGGGACACAGTGGGGGAGAGAGGGGTGGGGACACACAGCAGGGGAGAGAGGGGTGGGGACACACAGCAGGGGAGAGAGGGGTGGGGACACACAGCAGGGGAGAGAGGGGTGGGGACACAGTGGGGGAGAGAGGGGTGGGGACACACAGCAGGGGAGAGAGGGGTGGGGACACACAGCAAGGGAGAGAGGGGCGGGGACACAGCAGGCGAGAGAGAGGGGCAGGGACACACAGCAGGGAGAAAGGGGCGGGGACACAAACAAGGGAGGGAGGGGCGGGGACACAGCAAGGGAGAGAGGGGCAGGGACACACAGCAGGGAGAAAGGGGTGGAGATACAGCAAGGGAGAGAGGGGCAGGGACACACAGCAGGAGAGAGAGGGGAGGGGACACAGCAAGAGAGAGAGGGCTGGGGGACACAACGGGGAGAGAGGGGTGGTGACACACAGCGAGTGAGAGAGATAGTGCAGATAGAAACATTCAGAAATGATCTGCACACAAGCTCCAAATTGGCTGGTCCCGGGGGCAGGGTCCAGTCACCTCAACCATACAGTGCCCCAGGCTGGGAGGGGCACTGTATGCTAGAGGTGGCTGTTTAGCATGACATTTTTGCTTCTTTTCATTCGTACAGAAAAAGAAAAATGATACCGGCTGCATTATGAAGGTGTTTTTACTTCAATCAAACCTGACAGCGAATGCGCCTTTCGCTATCAAGACGAGTGTTAAAAATAGTTATTGGGCCTGATTCATTAGGACATATATCTACTGATTTTCAGTGTATGGTATGTAAAATCACTCTGCACATGCTCAGAACCGACAGATACGGAGGTCAAACAGTCCTTTTCTGTGCTATAACGCACAGAAATGGCCCTTACTACAGCCTACAAGAAAGGGGAGAGATCGGGATGGGGTAGGGGCGTGTGGCCTTAGTGAATGTACAGTGTGGGCGTGCCAAACTCAAGCACACGCTGCCACAGCTGTAGCAAGCTCTACAGTCATAGAAGTAACCAAGGCTTTTTGCCGTATCTCTTGCTCTGGGGCTAGAATAAGTTGAGCGGCATTACAGGCGGCCGACCCACTAGCTCTATAAAGTGTTAAAATAGATTGAAAATATAAATACAAGGGTGGGTGCTATTAACCCTAGTGCTGCCAGCCTAGTGCTGGTTTCCTCAAAATCAGGGGAAAAAATGGGTGGGGTCCCCCCGATTTCATAGACACCAGCACTTGGCCAACCAGCCAGGATCTTGGCACTATAGCAGTGGGACATGCAACAGGGATTCCCCCTGCCATAATTCCCCCTGCCATAATTCAGCCCCTAGGGAGTGGGGTCCGCAAAAACATTGTGCGACCCCCTCACCAGGGAGACCCAGCCTCATGCTAAAAGTACTAGAGCTCTTCCTACACCCCTGGGGCAGTGTGTGTAGGGCAATAAAGTGAATTAACATTAAGAAAATGTGTTAAACACCATTTCAGTTTGTGGATCTACAAGTCCCAGCCGGCCCGGACTGTCATTAACAGGGCATGCTGGTGCTTGAAGAACTACAAGCATCAGTATACCCATGGCAGCCAAGACTTGCTGGCACTTGGCGAACCACAAGTGCCAGCATGCCCTGACACCCAGGGCTTGCTGAGCCATCTAGTTCCCCAAAGTAAAATTTAAATAATATTTGAATACATTGGATACATTTGCTTGAGAGCTGCTTGGTTTTCTATCTGATGGTATCAGCACACAGCTGAAAAGCACTGAAAGTGGCACAATAAGTTAAATCCAGCTGAATGTGGAAAGTCCCAAGACAGGAAATTAATGGTATAATTCCCAATAGATAATTCATTCTTCTTTATTATTTTGAATTTATTGGCAATTAATATCACACTATGGAAAGAAGTGCAGAGTTTGGGATCTCTTTAAATATATACTGTGAGCACAGTAAGGTGGATCTTTTAGTATAACAAATACAGTGAGTATGCTCAGACGAGCAGAGTGGAGGCCGGTACCCCCCTGTATACCCCCTACGACAAATAAATTTTTTCCCATGCCAGTGACAGACCCCACGGATCTCATGCAAAGACATCCAGGAAGCCTGGCTGCTTAGCAAACAGGAGGCGAAGGAAGAAAGGGGAATGCATTTTATAGAGTTTAAATGCAAAACCCAAACCCTATTGCTGAGCTTGCTATTCATCTGCTTGCTGGGGGTGTATATGCCTGTAAAGATCATTTACTATATAACAATTGCAGGTTTTGTATTATCCACCACTAAAATCTGTAAAACCATGTGAAATTATTGATTTTCTGAATGTAGAAATATAATGACATAGCCCCGCTGAGACTGCAGGATTGTTAGGAACTGTAGGAAGCCTAGAAAAGTGTGTTTATAAATGTTAATATTTCATGGGCAGAGTAAACTAAAGTTTTAAAAGGTAACTTTTTGATATGCTGTAATCGAAAAGAACACAATAGAACAGCAGATAATTATAAATAAAGCATGATTTTACATGTCACTAATCCTCATTCAAAATCGTAAATTAACAAATCTGTTTTTGTATTCACGGCTCCGCAGCGTTTTGATGAGACTTGATGATGATGAGTTGGCTGTAGTCAAACAGTGAACCACATAGAAATATGTTTTCAATATTGGGAGTTTGCTGTTCTCACTTGTACAAGGGTACACCAAGGACAAAGTGTATAAGTCCCGCATTATACAACTGCATAATACAGTAGTATTGTAGGTAAATAAATGTACCACTTTTTTAGTTTGCTGAGAAGTTAAAATAAAGTTTAGTCATTTTCACTTAGTAAAAATCGATGAGTTAAAAAAGTCATGTTCTTCTCAGTCAATATTAAACAGTGATTCAGTGGCCAGGCTGGAATTCTTGTCCATTTTAAAATGAACCTGCGGAAACCTTTCTGTGTTGGTTAGATTACTAGATAATTAAAAACACACTTCATTGAGCACAGGGATGGTATTAGAAAACCTAAATTGTAATGAGGAAGCTCATAATAATGTATGCAATGACTATCATGTTTTCCAACTCCGCCACTATGCTCAGAATTTATGGATATAAAATAATTTGCTTCTCATTTAATAGGAAGTCATGATCTCTTTGATGCGTGTTTATATGTGTGAGTACGTGTTGGTTGTATTAGGGCTTCTTAGCTGTTGAATCTCAACAAAGTCTTGAACCTTTTGAAATCAAAGTGAACTATCTCTCTCTCTTTCTCTCTCTCTCTTTCTCTCTTTTTCTCTCTCATTTTCTCTCTCACTCTCTCTCTCTCTCTCTCTCTCTCTCTATCGTCTTATTTGACAGTGAGCAGAGCAGGTCACAAACTTGAACTGGTTCACATATATATTGTAAAAGCTTGCGGTCTGGATATTTTTACTTCTTTGTCTGTTGCTAATACCCAGTCTTGTTTTACTTTTGTGTTTGCTTCCAAATGTAAAGCATTGCATAGTGTTTGCTGGTGCTATAGGAATAAATGTTATCAAATATTTACAAACAAATAAGTCACATTTTTCTTATTATTTTAAATAGATCAAGTCATTTAAAACCAATTTTGAGAATAAATAATTTTGTATATTATGTAAAAGTGTTCAAATTGCTGTTTTTAAAATAATTGCTTTTAATGACATTTTAAGCTACTTTTAGCAACAAACATACAAAATCATCACCAAAATATATGAGCTAATCTGAATAATTAAAAAAGGTAAAGTTTACCAATCTTTATATTAATTACAAGAAAGCCCAAGAAATGTATTCATCTGACTGAGCTTCACTTTGAATGACATTAGACTCCGCCTCCTTTATTCTAATTTACTTCCTTTCCCTGACAGATCTTGCTGTCATTGGAGGATTGTCAGGAGCTTACCATTAGTGCATCTGTAGATAGTAATATGCCACTGGCATTAAGATTACAAGTTGGCACATGCCACTGCAAGGATATTTTTCATTTTCATTATATTATAATGTTTTGTTGTTATACAATAATTTATTTTGTTTAACTCCAGATATTACCATGTACACACTGTGCCAGATTCTGTTTCTTCTCCATAATCTTTTGTTCTATCCAGTTTCAACATCATTCCCATACTCCTCTGCTCCTGTTGGACCATGTGATGTAATGTCAAAGACCTTTCTCAATTTATAACTTCTTCTTAGCTTACACATTGTTGTGTTCTTGTCATTTAAAAATGTATGCTGCAATACATTAGATGATATGAATATAAATAGATGATGATGATGAGGATTTCCCACAAAGATGTCTAATAGTTTTAGTTGGATCTTCAAAATGGAGACCTACAGGAATGTGAAAGGTAACAGTAAGGATTAAATTAAAAATTTAAAACTGCAGCAATTTTGAAAAGTGCCAATTGACCTCCATAAGTCAATTTAGAATCCGATCCAAGTAAAAAATAAATAATACAATTCTGTGAAGGTCATCATGACACGGCCTGGTAGCACTAAACTTGTACAAGCACGACTTGGCATCCGTGGCCGCTGCGACTTGTAGTGCACCTGTGAAAAGTACACTGAAATAAATATGCACACAAAAATCCCTTATTAAAATGAAAAGACTCCCTGCCACAAACCATCATTTACCAATTTATTGCTCATCTGATTCCATTGGGATATCTTTCTCTGTCTTCCAGCTTTAAATCCTCTGGGATGAAAAAAAACCACATGAATGATGAAGAACTTGCAGAGCTGAGACATGAATGACAGGCTCTGAGCCTGTCACACTAATCGATACAAAGCAGCTTTGCTTTGATTGGCCAGAATGTGGAAAAGTGGCTCTGTAGTGGTCAATATATATTGTATAAAAATGTATACAAAATGTATACATTCGTATACATTTTATCAATGAACTGTATTGCAATAATGTAGCTGATTGTGATTAATAGTGATATCACACAACTACTAACCAATACAAATAGTATTGCCATACAATATTATGGGGTCTATGCATCAAGCAAAAACGTAAAAAAGATGTTGAAACAACTGTTTCCGCATCTTTTAAGTACGGCCTGGTGCTTCTAAGCGGTACCTAAATATGCCTTACTGCGATGTGCAGCGATGCATATTTATCTGTACCGCATGTTACTGATGCATTGACCCGTATGTCTGAAATTAATAGTGCACATTTTCATCAACTTGTGGATGCCCATCTGCAGTGGTTCTCCAAGTGCCAGCATGCCCATGGGTACGCTGGTACTTGTAGTTTTACAAGCACCAGCATGCCCAGACTGTTAATGACAGCCTGGATGTGCTGTGACATGTAGTTCCACAAGCTAAAAGTGTTTACACTACAATTATTCACTTTATTACCCCACACCAACCGCCCAGGAGTGTGGGAAGTGTCCTAGTGCTTTCAGCACAGGGTTGGGTCTCCCTGGGGCAGGCGCACTTTTTTATGCAGACCCCAACTCCCTAGGGAATCCAGCCCCATGCTGACCAACTTTTGGCTGTGTGTCATTATGGTAGGAGGATCTCACGCTGCAGGGTTCCCTGTTTTAAAGTGGAAAATAGATTGTCCAATCCGGTTGCTTAATGGGAAAATAAATACATTTATTTAATAAAACATTAGTTTAAGATTCAATTATGCAGCACAGCCAACATGACAGCTTGGAGTTTCATAACTTAACCCTCCACTGATAGACAGCTAAGGGAAGTCTTTATACCAAGTGAACAAGGGAAACAGTTCACAAATGTACATAAAGCATCACAGTGTTATACAATGTTCCAAAAGTTAAGAAGAATTTAATTACAATTTTCAATATGATCTGTCTATTCCTGGTGGATGAAATAGCTGTCTGTTTTTGGTCCCAATGTTGACATCTGGCTTTTTAGGTTATTTAGAACAGGTAACTCTTAAATAGGAATATTACAATTAGCAAAGTCATACTTAGGGCTAGATTTACTAAGCTGCGGGTTTGAAAATGTGGGGATGGTGCCTATGGCAACCAATCAGATTCTAGTTATCATTTATTTAGTACCTTCTACAAAATGACAGTTAGAATCTGATTGGTTGCTATAGGCAACATCCCCACTTTTTCAAACCCGCAGCTTAGTAAATCTAGCCCTTAGTCTTAGATATGATAGTGACATTTTCCAAGATTCTAAAACTAGTTCATGATACTTATCGTATTATTAAGTTATTGAACATTGATTTCAGTCTATCTGAGAATGTTAGTCAGCGCCTGTGGATTTCATACCTATTGCTATTTATACTGTGTTTATATGAAACACTGTGAATACAACAAAAGGCTGTGTTTATACTAAATATATGTGTAAATCTAGGTTTCTATATATAAATTAGTTTCACGAGTTGCAAAGGAGACCCTTTATAAACATTCAAAGTAACTTGTTTTAACACAGAGACCAACTGTCTGAATGAAAGGTAATTTATCCAATATTGGAATCTTGTTTTTATCCTACTTATTAAGGGCAGATATATTGTCATAGTAAAATACAATGAAATGACAATTAAGGATACAATTATATTGATATATTAAAAATGATACTATAGCACCTGCTATTGTGCCAACAGCCCCGACTGACTTACCTAGTGCTGGTTGGAGTAAAATCAGGAGGGACCCCACACTTTTTTTCTCCCCGATTTTGCTCTGGCCAGCACTAGGCTGGCAGCACAAGCGTTAATATCGTTTGGACGGTGGGGACACCATGTTTTTTTTTTACTTTTTAAATCTGTCTTTTAAGTCTATCTAGTGCTGCTGGGTCCTGTAATGTTGCCAGACCAAGTGCAAGCACTTAGACTAGACCCCTTACTGGTACCGGAAATACGGGTGAAATCAGCGCAGCTCTGAGTTGGACAGTCCCTACACGGGAACGCCCTTACTGTACATTGCTTATGCTAATACGCCAATTCCCACACCCCGTTCACTTCTCTAAAACATAGACCGTAGTAAACCTTTTTTTCAACCAAAAACCAGCTAGTTCTGCGCATGCACAGAATGAATTTGCGGAGGATTCGCTCAAAACAGCCGCACACGTACTTTAATAACTCAGAGAGAGGTATGTATCATGCTATAGGAATGAATTGTTAGTGTATGTACCCATCTTAACAGGGTCACCTTGTTTTAGTAGATGCTATTGAAATAAATTGTTAACGTATTTGAACAGGGTCTCCTTATTTTTATTCTAGATATATAACATAGCAACGTTGCAGTTTTTTTGATGGCCGTAACCTCCTTTTGAAGGGAATCGTGAGCAAAAATAAGATCATTATGGGGGGGAGACAAGTTCCTCCATTTTAATTTCAAGATGATTCATGCAAGAGCCCAATTACAGAATTTCTGCTTTTATTTTCTTGACAGTTACCCTGAATTCAGACATGGGGATATATTTACTAAACTGCAGGTTTGAAAAGGTTGAAATGTTACCTATAGCAACCAATCAGATTCTAGCTGTCATTTTGTAGAATGTACTTAATAAATGATAACTTGAATCTGATTGGTTGCTATAGGCAACATCTCCACTTTTTCAAACCCGCAGTTTAATAAAATATACCTCTATGATATCTGTCTTTAAGGTCATCAAGAGAAGTTGTATCGAATGGAGAGTAACTGGGCCCTTCATTTCAAAAGAGGATGCAGGCTCAGCAGATGATAGCAGATAATCTTGCAGTTTTTAATATATATATTTGTATATATTGTCCATAGCATTTCTTGCTCTGATTATCACACAAGTATTTTTTTGCAAACTGGCAGAAGTGAACTGAAGTTTTATTATGCATTGGAAATGAGAGCTATCTCAGATTATCTCTGCCGTCCTAAAGAGTGTGATCCTAAACGTTAGCATTTCTCATTATCTGAAAGTTGTTTCTCTCTTGTACTTGTGTCTTTTAGTGTACTTAAAATCCATGTTGCAAAGAGCAGACTCACCAAATTGCACTGATTACAGTAATACATTTTAAAGATTAAAAGAAGGTGACTGGTATTTAAATAGAAACGGAGAGTGATCATGGTGTGTCTTCTGCATACCTTTCACACAACTCCAATAGTATTTTATACTGTGCAGAATTCATTTAAACAAACTAGAATATTAATAACAATTAGAAATGATAGCATATGGCCCTGACAAGTGTTCTTGTTTTAGCTTTCTGTTATATCTATTGTGATTTCTTAATAATACCTCTTATTTTATACTTGGCTGTCATTCAAAAACCTTGACTATCCTTGTGAAAAAATAGAGAAATATAAAAAAAAAATATTGGATGTTGAGATTAATGCAGTCAGCCCTTTAATGGGTGCTAATATGAACATTTTATCTAGTATATGGCTTACTTGTTATTAGTTACTCACCTAAATCACCTGCTGTTACACCACTTACCTCTTGCTCATTGGCGTGTGTCTGTGACAGAGGTGAGGCATCAATGGGTGTACAGTCATGGGCAAATGTTTTGAGAATGGTACAAGTATTGGTTTTCACAAAGTTTGCTGCTTCAGTGTTTTTAGACCTTTTTGTCAGATGTTGCTATGGTATATTGATGTAAAATTACAAGCATTTCATAAGTGTCAAAGGCTTTTATTGACAATTACATTAAGTGTATGCAAAGAGTCAATATTTGCATACAGACGTCTTCTTTTTGAAGACCTCTGCAGTTCGCCCTGGCATGCTGTCAATCAACTTCTGGATCACATACTGACTGATGGCCGCCCATTCTTGCCTTATCAATGCTTGGAGTTTGTCCCAAATAATCTAAAAGGGGATTAATCAGAGAAAATTACTTTACCCCAGTCCTCAGCAGTCCAATCCCTGTACCTTTTGCAGAATGTCAGTCTGGCCCTGATGCTTGTCCTGGATAGAAGTGGCTTCTTTGCTGGCCTTCTTGACTTTAGGTCATCCTCCAAAAGTCTTTGCCTCACTATGCATGCAGATGCACTCACACCTGCCTGCTACCGTTCGTGAGCAAGCTTTGCACTAGTGGTGCCCCGATTACCGCAGCTGAATCAACTTTAGGAGATGGCCCTGGCGCTTGCTGGATGTTGTTGGGTGCCCTGAAGCCTTCTTCACAATTATTAAACCTCTCTCCTTGAAGTTCTTGTGCAAAGCAATGATGACTGCACGTGTTTCCTTGCAGATAACCATGGTTAACAGACGAAGAACAATGATTTCAAACACTACGCTCCTTTTAAAGCTTCCAGTCTGTTATTCTAACTCAATAAACATGACAGAGTGATCTCCAGCCTTGTCCTCGTCAACACTCTCACCTGAGAGAATAACTGACCTGATGTCCGCTGGTCCTTTTGTGGCAGGGCTGAAATGTTGTTTTGGGGATAAAGTTCATTGTCATGGCAAAGAGGGACTTTGAAATGAATTGCAACTCATCTGATCACTCTTCGTGACATTCTGGAGTATATGCAAATTGCCATCATAAAAAGTGAAGCAGCAGACTTTGTGAAAAATAATATTTGTGTTATTCTCAAAAATTTTGGCCATGTCTGTAGAGTCTTCCCATATTTGTCTTTGACAGCAGCAAGTAGGGCAGAGCTAGCCGTATAGCAAGCACTCTTGTCCGATTTGCCTTTCTGTGGTCTCCCAAACTACTGTCTCCAGTGGCAGCAAAAGTGCCCAGGATCAGTACCCACTTCCTAGGATTCAATTAGTACAGGGATGGCGGCAACATGCGAACTGTGCAATGTCACAGTATGGGAAAGCTGGTAACAACAGCTGTTGGCATCTTTACCTTCCCCTAACCCTTGCAGTGAGTGTACAACATAAACCTGGGCAAGAGTGACAGCAGCTTGGTGGCACCAGCTACTGCTTTGCATGGTGGTGAAACTAATATCAGTGTTGCTCATAATAGAATGGAGGATATATGCTGAGGTTGTCAACCCCAGGTGCATGATGTCTGCTATGACTCCTCTGTCAGTGTGACAGCAGAGGCGAGGGAAACACAGTAAAACATTCTAGCTGAGTTCAAAGTAGCTGCTACTGCTGGTGGGGAACACCCCTTCACTGCAAAAGTGTGATTACAGTATGTAGAGGAAACAGAGCGCTGAAAAAGTAAGAGAACATCCAGTAAATTGAGTATGTTCACAAATGAAAATACAATTTGCACTCACAAAATTAGCAATATGACAAGCATAAAAGCGAGTTAACCCTTTCAATGTCTCCCTGCTACACGTTTTGGAGATGCCTACTTCAACAGGAAAATGGGAACCCTCTATTCTGGTCAGTAATACAAGGTCACTGTATGTAGAAACTCCACAGGTGATCCAGTTACACAGATTGTATTAGTAAATAGATAATAAAGTACACCATACTCAAAAAAATAATATACAAATAAAATTGAATAAACTAATGTAAAAATGTAAAATATTAATCACCCCTTTAAAATAAATTGAAGTTTAGAGAGCTCATACACTCAGACATCAATCCATGCCTTGCCTTGACTAGTCAAAGTTCCAAGAATCTTGCGTTATATGATGGGGCCACATTAGAGTATTAGAGAAAACTCTGCTTCCAGAAGGACACTTTGTTCTCATGTCTCCCCTCGCCCCAATTACTCACAACATGGACTTCCCTTTGGGGGTCCAGTCCCAATCATTGGAAGCTTGGACCCAGGAAGGAATCCGATGTGTGGACCAGCTAATGGGCAGGGAGGGCATATACTCCTTTCAGTAGATTAAAATCTTCTCTCCCATCCCATTAACATTGGGCATACCTGCAAATAAGGCATTTTTATAGCATTCTGGTCACCTAAACCAATTTAAAAGAGACCTCACACCATTCACTGTGTACCACTTGTTAGAGGGGGAGATCTAGGGGTAGTACAGGTAGAAAGATGATGTACACTTCCATAAAGCTCTCTCATATTACCCAGACTCAGTCTCACTTTGGCTGCTTCCTTACCCTGACACCAGCATTGTCAAATCTTGCCCAGGTACCATGGGCCTGCGCGGATGGAATAGAAGCCATAAATACTGTAGCACAATGATGAGAAATATTTAAGATGTAAAGTGTGTATTTACATTCCTCATAGTAGAAATCCATAGCAGAGATTTCTGCTATGACTGTTCAAAATACCAGTACAGTAGCTGCATTTATCTGATTGCTGAAATGTTTGTCAATGACTTCTACAAACAGTCATGACTTGGGCCTACTTTTTACCAAAATGTAATTAATTTTATTGTTAAAAATATATATTGGAAGATTCTGAAACATTTCATAATCTTACATAATCAATAATTGCAAAACTGGTTAATCATGAAATTTTGCAGGATAAGTACAGATGAATTCTCACAGTGATCAAAAATTGTGCTTGACTCTAGCCAAGCAGCAAAAAAATGAATACTCAGAAGTGATTCTTCTAGTACAACAAATCAAGATCAATTGTATGAATTTCAGCTTCTGTCACTAAGCTTTCCTGAACTAATAATACCTTGAAAGTACACTGAAACACAATCTGACACCGACCAACAAGTGTGACTAACCACAGTTACCCCGTTATAAGTTTTGAAAGACAATTACTAAATGCAACATAGCATAGCAATTTTCACAGTGATCAATAGGCATGTTAGCAGCTAGCCAGTGGGTACAAGTGAGATTGATAACCAGTAGAACTTCTTCTAGTGCACCAATGCAAGATCAACTGTATGAACTTCAGCTGCTGTATTTATATCACATGCAAAGCTTTCATGTACTAGCCCTATCTCTACTACCACACCACAAAGCAGAATGAATTAGTGATCATCCCAGTTATATTTATAGACTATAGTCCATCAAATACATTGTCAAATATAGTGTAGAATGGCGAAGCAAAAGCAGAAATCAAACATTGCATCATGAAAGCGTAGCTCTGTGTGAAATGAACTATTCGGCTGCTAAATTCCATTAGTGTGAAATTTTGTCGCAACTTATCTCAACTCTAAAGTAGGGCTAGTAATATAGCGTTCATAACACTCTACATAAGGATTTAGAGAAATGGGAAAGTTGGGCAGAGGCACAGCAGATGAAGTTTAACATAAATAAATGTAAGGTTATGCATGTTACACAGGCATTTAGGTAGCAACAATTACCCTATTAGTTACACATTAAGACGCCCAGTTAGAGTTGGATGCATTTGCACACACGTGGGAAATGATGCGCGTAATAAAAACATATTTACGTGCGGGATACATCCAGCTCAATACCAGTAATGTTTGCACAAGGTGACTGTGTAGCACCTGTGTCTACTTATTCCATGATAAGGATAGCGTAGAGAAAGTGTAGAGATAGCATAGAGATGCGACTTGACAGTGCTAGGCTAGGTGCACACTACAGGAAAAATAAAAGATTAGCGAAAGGAAAGACATTCCGATCAGCATGTCAATTCACGTGTACACACTATACACGATTATTTATATATATATATATATATATATATATATATATATATATATATATATATATTTATATTGCCACGCAGCTGGTACCACATACAATATGGGATATACAGAGCGCGGGCTTATTGCCAAGCAGCTAGTACCATATATAATGTGGGATATACCGAGCGCGGGCTTATTTTTCTCTGGTTTTGTTTCAAAATATTGCCTTTTTGTCATAGCAGCTGTCCATCAAGCCTATTTAAGGCACATTTGGGTGTGGCTCACAAGCCAGCTTTTGCTAGATGTAAACCCCTATGCCTGGGAGGGGAGTGCATCTGATTTTAACTGCATTTTAATAGTGTTTAAAGCATATAGGTCAGTGTAGGACCTGCATATACTGAGGTACCCTTGACGTTGGGATGCAGGCTTAAGTCTTTTGATCAAAATATGAACTAATACCTCATGTTTTCATTTTGTTGGACACACACAGATATGCAGTTTAAAGGATAAGCGCTGACGACATTCTTTTTGTTTTGTACACTATACACGATTACCTTCAGATCTGTGTTCTTTATCTGTCATAACCATCAGCTGCAAGTGGCCGCTGTCCTGCGTTACGGTGTCAGTGCCACTGAAATTCCGAAGAACTCTGCTTTATTGTTCCATATACAGAGCATTCAGTTACTGGTGGTACATCAGGGGACCACTCTTGAAGTCATCACTGAGCATGGGGTTTGTAGATAATATGTATTTCTGCACAGTGTCATATGTAGCAACTCAGAGAAACTCAATTGGTGGATGTTTCCTATCTGAGTGTAAGAGGAGAACCCTGAGTGAAGCTGCCCTGTGTGACCGAGCTTCCTGTGACATCACAGCTGCTTTGCATTATGGGGGACACTCTGATCTTTCACCCAGGAACCGTAAGGTAAGTTATGCTGCTTCCTACTTTATGCTAACTTGTCGTTCCAATTCTGCAGTGTGCATACACACTGCGGTTGGAAATTCCAGTGCCGGCCCTTGGTATAACTACCATAAGCGCAAGGGTGCAGCTCCTGTGGAGACCACCGCTAAGGGAGGCCCATGTCAAAGCCCTAAGTGTATGTGGGAGTTTTTCAGATTGGACAGAACATGGGGCCCTTACAAGCCAATATCTAGTTACACCCCCGTCTAGGAATATAACTCTGCAGAACTGTAAATCCATAGCAGAAAATCAGACAAATATTACAATTTGCTTGCATTATTTAGCCTTTCTATTTGGTGATTTAGTTCCGAGCAAGCGTAAATCAATAAACATCTTCAATTATTAAATTGAGCTGATAGGACGAGTAGAAAATCACTTGGATGGATGTAAGAAAGCAAGTTTCTAATGAAAACAGTTGGAAGGTTGAGAGAAACAAATCTGACATCAGCCACAAGAGTTTAGGAGTTTAGTCTGACAAATAAATGAAATAAAGAAATTTATTCTGGCAAACAATTGCATTCATTATTTTTTTTTTAGATTTCTTGCCTGTCGGCGCTGGGGATTGATATTTTACCGTAAGATTCGTTCCCATATTTCTGCGCTAACAATTGTCATCACCGTTTTCAAAATGCTAACTCTCCTCATTATGCGGAAAAGAAAACTTTTTCAGCAAACTCTTAATACACTAAATAAAATGCAATTAAATTAGTGTCTTGAGGGTAAATGCATTTTCTTCAATAATCTACAGAACTTCTGATAAATGTAATACAATTAAAAATACCATCATACCAGATAACATTACGGAAAATGTCAATTTTTAGTCTGCAATGTCATTTCCAAATGTAATTTTCCTCCAATTTCTCCAAACAATGATTTGTTGTTTAAGTCAAACTATGACACATACTTATTTTTACTTAGATTTAAGTAAAAATCTTTCAATGTAGAGCAGTATATTAAAATATTAAACAACCAATTTGTTATTCAATTTAAATACAGATGGAGTACATTTTTGAGACAGATTGTATGACATCATGAAGGGCTAACCCTGCAGATTTCACTTAGTTGAATCAGATTGTTTTTCCTTGCAGTACTATTTGTATCCACTTCAGGTCTCCAACACTTATAACGGTAGTGTATTAAGGGATACGTATGATTAGTAATGTAGACCGTGCGTAATAATGTGAGTGTGCACAGGGCTGCCAAGAGGAATTCAGGGCCCCGGGACAACAAATTCATGGGGCCCCCTTTATAGTTGAGTATGCTAAAAAAAAATAGCGCCACCGCAAAATTTTTCGGAGGTGTGGTCATGCATTTGGCGGCGTGACAAATGCGCCATTGGGGCGTGGCTAACACATCAAAATTACTAGGCTCTCAATTCGCCTGAGCGTCACCTATGTCCAAGCACTCCTGACTTTTAGGACATCTAGCACCACAGTGTAGTATAGAAAAAATGCAGTGTGTACACAAAGAGTTCAGTCTTGGCCTGCACCTTACATTGGGCACAACACTCACCAAAAATTTACATTGTCCCTACTAGAATCACAACATTTCACACACTGTGCTGCTCTTTCCTACCTGTTCTTCTCACTTTCTCCACCTGTGGCTGCTGGTTTCTTTAGTTGCGGCTTGTCTGGATCCTGGAATGCTGGGGGTCCTATTTGGAAAAAAATAGCTACATTTAGATAATTCCAAACAACACTGGCGTTAAATCAATACCATCCATGATTAATAATTAGGCCTTCCTCCAGCTCCAATATTACAATAATGTGCCCCTTCATCATCGCCATGCCTTATAATCACACTGCTCCATCCATGCTGCTTTTGCCCCCTTCACCTGGCTCCCCTTCATCACACTATACTATGCTGCTCCCCCCCCTTTTTCAATCCCACTGTGCCATGCCTCCCCCTCTTTTTGACCCCACTGTGCCATGCCTTCCACCCTTTTTAACCCCACTGTGCCATGCTGCCCATTTTTTAACCCCACTTTGCCATGCTGACCCCTGTTTTTTAACCCCACTGTGCCATGCTGCCCCGTTTTTTTAACCCCTCTGTGCTCCCCCTCATTTTTTAACCCCTCTGTCATGCTGCCCCCCCTGTTTTTTAACCCCTCTGTGCCCCCTCTCATTTTTTAACCCCTCTGTCATGCTGGCCCCCATTTTTTAACCCCTCTGTGCCCCCCCTCATTTTTTAACCCCTCTGTCATGCTGCCCCCTGTTTTTTAACCCCTCTGTGTCCCCTCTCGTTTTTTAACCCCTCTGTCATGCTGCCCCCCCTTTTTTAACCCCTCTGTGCCCCCCTTGCATTTTACCTCCTCTGTCATGCTGCCCCCCCCGTTTTTAACCCCTCTGTGCTCCCTCATTTTTTAACCCCTCTGTCATGCTGCCCCCCTGTTTTTTAACCCCTCTCGTATTTTAACCCCTCTGTCATGCTGCCCCCTGTTTTTTAACCCCTCTGTGCCCCCCTCATTTTTTAACCCCTCTTTCATGCTGACCCCCCCCCCCCCCGTTTTTTTAACCCCTCTGTGCCCCCTCTCATTTTTTAACCCCTCTGTCATGCTGCCCCCCTGTTTTTTAACCCCTCTGTGCCCCCTCTCATTTTTTAACCCCTCTGTCATGCTGCCTCCCCCCCGTTTTTTAAACACTCTGTGCCCCCCCCTCGTTTTTTAACCCCTCTGTCATGCTGCCCCCTGTTTTTTAACCCCTCTGTGCCCCCTATCATTATTTAACCCCTCTGTCATGCTGCCTCCCCATTTTTTAACCCCTCTGTGTCCCCTCTCGTTTTGCTTCCTTCATACCTTTTCTTCTCTCTTTTTTCTTGGTCCTCTCTGCTGCTCTGTGCTCCATTGCTCCAGACTGACTGAATGCTGGGCATGACATGATGGTGTCACACCCGGCATTCAGACAGTCTGAATGTATCACAGAGCAGCAGAGAGGAGGGACGCCGGCGCCGCGATCACGTGAGTATGTTTTGTTTGTTTTTTTTAACTACCTTGCTCCCCCCACCAACGACCGAGCCCCCCCCCCCCCCCCCCCCCGCAGCAAAAAAAAAAAAAAAAATAGTTTTGAAATTTTTTTTTAAAAAAATCGGCAGCGCAAGGACCCGGGCCGAGCCCCCTGACATGCCCTGGTAATTAGTACCCGCTCCCCCCCCCTCGCAGCCCTGAGTGTGCATTATCCATGCCAATACTAGTATGATCAGTAATAATCCTTCGTAGCTAATCATAATTTGGTAATATTTTATGATCGTTCACTTGTATAACTTATTGAGAAATTGTGAACTATTCCTCCCATTAATTTATTATTTCTAATAGTACAGACGCAGTGTGGACGCAACGTTACTCTTACAGGTGGAAACTGAATAGTCAGCCAGGAAGCCAAGTCATGACCCACTGCTCACCAATAGATGTGCTAGCAGCTGTCTACTGCGTATGACAGGCACCTGTCATAGCCAGTAACCGTGCAGTTACACACTGCATGGGCATGCTTAGTAGCTAAGAATAAAGTAGAGGATGCTGTTTAGATGTCCTGATAGTGTTTGAAACACAATCGGAGTGCCCCCCTATGCATATAAACGACTTATACATAAGATACTCTAGAGTAGAGATGAGTGAAGTCGCGGTGGAATTCAAGTTCTGTGATGGAACGAGCCAGTTTGCTGAGGTATGATGGTCCTGCTATACCTCGAGTTCTATTCTTCTTTCTCCACTCGGCAGAATGTCTTTCCACACTGCATTTCTAAATTATTTTCCGCATAATTTACAGCCTCCAGTAGGGGTTGGACAGGGTGAGAATAGATCATTCCTTAGGCTACCGAGGTTCCTGCTTGGGGCCAATGGACATTTAGGGGTCTGGATTACTCTAACCAATTTTTATGTGTGTTTCTTTGACAAACAGATGGGGGAAGGTAAGACAAACCAGTATTTTGCCTGGGGCACCATCGGGTCTTAATCAGGCTGGGAACACTTAAGGCTAAATTCCGCCGGTAAAATGAGAAAAATTTTGTGGCCAAATGTAGGCAGAAAAATTAATAGAATAGAATTTATTTGCTCATCTCTACTGTAGAGTAGTTCGTGTTTAGAAACATAGAAGAGTATTTTTCTCCTTTACATGTAGCCTGAAAAAATCAAGGACAGTTAACATTCTACAGCAAGTTTAAGTTTCCACTTTCTTACCCTATGAACTAAAAAACTATCACTATAGTGCACTCAACATAATCGGGGTACTTTTAACACTATAGGCCTGATTCATCAAGGAACTCAAATGCTGATATATGCCGATATATGCTGTATTTTGCATTACATTTCTCTGTGCATTGCCATAAGAATACAAGTGTATGCAATTCATCTTCGAGCGCAAAGGACACTTATGACAGACTACAATTTCATGGGCAGTATGGAGAGGAATATGGACATATGCACATAGTCGATGCACAGTAAGGGCGTGCCAAGCTCGAGTGCATGCAGTAGCATCCGATTGAAGCTTTGGGCACCTCTAGTGTACATGTTTTTCTGTCACATCAGTTCCATCAGCTGCAGGTCAGGTGCACATGCCCATTGGTAGTGAAGATGGTCGCATATGTTTTTGCAATCAAGAGCAACTGTAAATATGCATACCATATAGTGTAGTATCTATAAACAATGTTTTAATCAGAAAAACAATAACATACACTCACAAACAAACACCAATCAGGGCTTATCTGTTGTATATTATCTCTGTTCAGTAGTTCATATTAACAGCAGTGCCTGTAGACCATATCCCCGGTGAACCAAATGGACCCAAAATCGGTGGTGGTCTTTTAGAGATGCCGCTTGCTGCCTGCTTGTACCCTCAACGCGTTTCGTCTGGCTAAGACTTTGTCAGAAGTCATCCAGACGAAGTCTGTCTCTGGTACCTCTATTTATTCCACAAGTTACTCTGACTGAGTACCGGTCATCTGGAGATTCCAAGAATTGACATGGTCTGATGAGGTGGTGATAAGCAGTGGTTCACTGACTGATGTGTCTATCTTACACCTACTTTGGGCACGTAGAATATTTACCACGCTTTATTATTGGTCTATATTTCCACTAATACTGCACTATCAGGCACCCCTCTCTCCATCTTTCTTTTACAGACGTGCATATGCCTGAATTATGTTGTGTGCTTAATGATCAGGGCCTATAAGAGAACTGGGTACTCCTTTCCTGCCCACAAAGAGTACATTACAGTGGTCATGGTTTGGCTTGTTAAGGGAATACAAGTCCCAGCATATAGTTAGCAATAGCTGGATCACTGTAGTGCACTAGATATAAACTAGAGGGACAATGGTACTTTCAACAATACAAATGTACTGGGTTCTATTTCACAATCCACAATATGATTTATACCTTTTCTGTTATGTTTCTGCCCTATTAATAACATTGGCACAAAGTCCTGTTTTTGCAAACCAGCTGACAACCCTAGTTCACAGAGTACACTATGGTGGTTAACATTTGGCTTTCTACCTGTTATGGAGCTACAAATCCAAGAAGGGAGAGCCATAGATGGGTGACTGCAGTGCACAAGACAGTATAGGAGGCATTTCTTAAATCTGCTCTATAGGTAACCGTGTAGAAATAGTAGTCAGATCTTTAAGTTATTTATCTAAACTGCACTAGTATAATGATAACCTCCTTTTATACACATGTACTCAGAGCTCAAAGTGGAGGGGTATGTGCCGGTATGACACACCGGCACATCTCCTCACCACTCCTTGCAGGCAGCCAGGGCTGGTGGAACGGTTGTCCACGGGTCCTGTAAATACTTACATTGTGCCAGCAACTGCGCCTGGCACCCTCCGCCCTCTCTGCTCCTGCCTCAGGGCGTGACGTCATCACCTCCCAACACTATCAGTGAGGACCAGTGCAGAGAAGAAACAGCACACTTAAGAAAAGAAGATAGATGAGGAAGAGAAGAAAAGAAGGTCATAGAAAGGTAAGTAAAGAACGGAGGAACCACCAGGGTAATGATGGGGGCTCAGTGATGAAGGTGGCACAGTGATGAAGGGAACAGCAGTGTAATGAAGGCGGCACAGAGACTAATGGGGCAGCAGTGTAATGAAAGGACCACAATGTGATGAAGGAGGGGGAACAGTGGGATGTAAGAGGGGGCACAGTGTCATGTAGTAGTGGGCACAGTGTAATGACGGAGGCAGAGTGATGAAGGGGCAAAAGTGTGATGAAGGAGTGTGATGAAGGATAGGGCACAGTGTGATGAAGGAGAGGGCACAGTGTGATGAATGAGTGAACACAGTGTAATGAAATATGGGACACAGTATGATGAAGGAGGGGGCACCGTGTGATAAAGTGAGCATAGAGTGATGAAGGAGGATGCACTGTGATGATGGAGGGGAAAACATGTGAATTCACTAGTGAGCGAGAATAATAGGAGCAGGAACGGGGTAAGATACAGAAGATCAAGGAGTGGAGCGTGGAGCGAGAGAAGCAGAATGTAAGGCACAAGTCAGAGCAGGGAGAGAGGGGGATTCCTGCAATGAAGCATAGAAGATAGCTGCACAGTGAAAAAGAGAAAGGAAACAGATAAGGGACAGATAAAGGGTAACATGAAAGATATAAAGGAGAAATAAGGGAGTGGTGGATGGACACAGCGGAAATATAACTGGACACAGGAGAGGTGAATGACACAAGGAGGATAGCCTTGCATCATTTAATATATTTTATATTATATCATATAATGTTAAAATGCATCTAGAATGAATTTCACTCCCCAAAGCTTTGAGGGAAGGGGTTCCGCAGCCCCCAGACCCCTGCCCATTCATTTCAAAGTGAAGGTTTCATACCACACTTCTAAATTTCCACTTCGACCACTGCATGTTTGGTTTTATTTCTAAAATGGGATATGCTATAAACATTGGTGGGGGAAAGTTACTAAATGTAAAGTGAAATAAAAGTTTATGAAGACAAGACTACATGGGCATAAAGGGCTATGCATAAGACATATTGTTCTGTTTTAAAATAAAAGTATAATGTGCAGTACAGTATCTCATATGTGTCTTTTTACACCTGGCATACTGGTGAAGCAGAGTACGTTATATTAATAATTGCATTCACGTCATCAAGTGAGTGGGGCGATGTGTTTTATGATGCTAATTAAATCATCCTGCCCACATGGTGTTTACTGTAGTGGGTGCATACCTTCCAACTGTCCCGAATTCAGTGGGGCAGTTCCGATTTAGGGCTCTATCCCACTGTCCCACCTGAGACAAAGCCCTAACATGGGGCTTGGTCACACCCCCATTGCATTGTAACCATACCCCCTTTGGGACATGGTCAGATCCATGTCCCGCTGCCGAGGACAGACATGTTGGGAGGTATGTGGGTGGAACTTAATGACAGAGACCCAGAAACCCCCCCCCTGCGTGCACCACTGGGCTTGTTCTCCTCTTTGCACCATAACTGACACTACCCTCAAAATGTGATCAAAATTCCACAGCAACATACATTTTCCCATTATTCTATGACATTGATACTTATTTTTGGGCTTCATTGTGTTCATTGAGCAATGTCTGAAATGTGCTCATATTAATTTGTTAGTGTTAAATTGTGATGGGGCACTTTGCTAGTGTCCTGCTGGTCCACTAGCCCAGGGTTTCCCAAACCCAGTCCTCAGGGCTCCCCAACAGTGCAGGTTTTCTGGATCACATTGTTAGGAACCCCGCTAGCCGGCACAACACAACCCGGAGTCTACTCTACCAGTCAGGTATTCACTGGAGCCCCTGATGGTGGGGACAGACTGGGCTGCAGACTGGCAGAGGGTCGTGAAGTATGCACCGGCTAGGGAGAACCCAAGCCAGCGGAATGGAGTCCAAGAAGAGGTCAGTGGCTGGCAGCAGACAACAGTATCAAGGAACAAGCTGAGGTCAGAGGTCACAAGCAGACAGGGAGGTAAGTATTCAAGCCAAAGGTCAGGGTCACGAGATTCACAAGCGGGGTCCAAATTCAAGCCAAGGGTCATACACGGGTAAGCAGTAACAGGGTCCAATAGACAGGAACAAGCAGGGAGCAGGCTAGCAGACTGGATACAGAACTATAACCGGCAGTGAGGCTGCAGACCTCACTGCCTTAAGTACATGGTTAGACCAATCAGAGCCTAGCTCTGTAACCACCCACAGGTCCCTGTTAATTAATTAAATCCACACCTAAATAGCCTCCAGGCTATTACATAACCTTGCGCATGCGCCCGGCTGTCCCCTGTTGCCGGGACGCAGCGCTATACTATGAGGCGTCCGGCCGTTGTCTTGACAACGGTCGGCGTTGCAAAGGAAGTGATGTCCCGGTCGTCATGGTGATGGCTGGGACACTGGGGCAGACAGGAAGCGAGCCGCGACGGCTGTGAGTACCGCCGCGGCTCGTGACACACATGTGACATAATTAGGACCACCGGTGGATCTGTTACAATGTGTCAGTCAGTAATGAATACACCTGTGCTCTAGCAAGGAGATATGGAAATCCTGCACTGTTGGGGAGCCTTGAGGACTGGGTTTGGGAAACCCTGCTTTAGCCTGTGCACAGAGGTACAATGTTTGCTTATGTATAGCCTTTGTGCACTATGTTGTCAGCTAAGAAGCTTTATTTTCATGCTATCCTCATGTGTAACAAGTAGTCCTGGATGTCGCTGAAGTATTGCAAGCCATACATTGATGCTAGGTCTTCCTTTGATGGACAAATGTTCTTTTCCTTTTAAATTCACATCTGGCAAATAATTTCAGTGCAAAGGAGAGCTCATTAGTGAAAATTACGTTTTGGGCGCGGCTTCCTCTCGTTTAAACCATTACATTGCCTAAAGTATTTTGTTCGCCTTGTTGGGATTAGAAAATATGATAAAACATTGAAATAAATACATAAATAATAAAAAGTAAACTAACACTGCTTTAAAATTGTAGATTTTCTCTTATTCCACAGTTACTTTTCCACAGAAAAGTAATTTCTATTTTCAGCAGTGATTGGATGTCCAGGTAACATTGTATATTCATAGAGTAGACTGTGTATATGAATAAAAGACCCACAAATATATGTATTCAAATACTACTTGAACATTAATAGCACATATATAAATTCCACAACAACCGTCCCATCTTCATAGTTATATCTGCATAATCACCATTATTTTAAAATAGTTTCCTGGACACTTTGTAGCTGAGCTGTTGCATCTAATCTAGAGATGAGCAGGCTCGGATTGCGCTAATCCGAGCCCACCTGAACAGTGCGGATCCGACGGGACTTTTGTAGCAAAAGCACCTTTGTGCCCTTGGCAACCCGCCACAGTTTGTCTAGTGGTATAGCCGAGTCTGGACCTAGAACAGGCTGTGCTGCCGGAAGAGAGCAAGGTTACCTAAGATAATCAATCTGCTTTGTGGGATTTCTAATTTATATAGATAACATTACCTGCACATTGAAAAAATAATCCCGTTGGTACTAGAGAGAAAGGCTATAGTACAACAGTTACTGTATCTAGTAAGAGTCTATTTGTACAGCAATATCATTGCGCTCTTTTGCTGCTGGTTGCGTTGTGTTCCAAGATTGTTTTCGCCAACTAAATAGTAAAACATTCTAGTTAATTATGATCATAAAACTCTCTATAATTCTACTTCTATACCGCTTTGTGAATAAGTCTGCTCTGATCGCTCTCTAGGTGGTTAGATGTAACTATAATAGAGGAGCTAAATGGGCTGGAAGCCCGAAAAAGATGTGCCTATAGTTATTATAGCTGTGTGTTAAGTTTAGTGAACTTTATCTGACAATAACCATTGCCTTCTCACATATCACAAATTCATCACCCCCTACATACATATATATGTAACAAACATTAACATTACACATAGTGTATTACATTACTATTATTAAACTGCATACTGTTGATGTCTCGCTTTCATGCGCCCCAACCTCCTTCTCAGGGCCTGTGC
Source organism: Mixophyes fleayi (assembly GCF_038048845.1). Taxonomy (NCBI): domain Eukaryota; kingdom Metazoa; phylum Chordata; class Amphibia; order Anura; family Limnodynastidae; genus Mixophyes; species Mixophyes fleayi. Next base: position 55,646,517 of record NC_134404.1, on the reverse strand, counting down.
ACGGTTTCTCTGTGCCCTAGGCAAAATTTCAAACTGAATGTAGCAACAAATGAATGAAACGGAATACATACATACTTACCTATTTCTGGATAGACCAAGATTCCAAGCAGCTGACAATCATTTCACATATGCTGTATGTAACTCACACAATAATTTATACTTCATTATAGTATCATTTTTTGCTCAGAAAAAAATCATTAATTAATGAGAAATCTATTTTTGGCAAAAGTAGGATTTTTACTTTTCCTTGTAGCGGCCTAATATCTTCAGTACTTGATAAATAATATTTCTAGTATATGATGTTTAATGTTGACTTTGATTGTCCTCTCGAGTAAATGGGATGAAATTATACATTCTCTATTAAAGAGGTAGGACATTTGTGACTGTCCAACCTTTGGCAAGGCAGTGAATGCTGCTACTTGTAGTTCCACAACAACTGGAGTGTAATATGTTGATTACCTCTACTCACTAGTACTACATAACACATCTGTCACATTTACTTAAACATTTTTTTTATTAGTTGTAGCTCATTTTCTTTTGTTATAGAAAAAAGTGCAAGCAATTAACTTAATCAGCAGGTGTAAATGCAATCCAATTAGTACGATAACAAATAATCCTATTTCTTTTCAAATGTATTTTTATTGTCAGCATCCTTATTCTTATTATTTATGAATGGAACAATGTTTGTCTTACCTAGAATAGTTTAATTATATTTTTTTAAGGGAAATAATTATAAAAATTCAAAGTTCTCTGCCAATGACAAATATGTGGATAACTCCAAGCAGACAACTTACAACACACTGATTTGAGAAAAGCAATTGCCTGCGAGCAGGGACGTAGGAATGAAAATTTTCATAATGGGGGGCAAAAGGCCAAGGACTATAGGGCTTGGAGCCCCTTTTTCTTGCGTTTGGTTTCTCATTTTACGACAGTTGCAACAGTGACTGTAAATATACAAAGACTCCCAAAACTATGTTAATTTTTGTCAGTATTTTAGGGGTTGGACAACCACAGTTTCATTGTTTATTTTACAATATAAAAATATATTTATACATTATTAAATAAATAGGGTGGGGGGAGTTATTAGGTGCTGAGTGGGGGTGTTACTGGGTCAATCGGTTGGTGGGTGCTGTTTGGGAAGATCTTTAATTATGAGAACTGATAGAGTGGATAAAAATGTTATTTGGTACTTGGAGGGTGAAATGATGATAGAATGAAGGGGAATATGTTCTCAGTGGGGATTGGTTGTTTTTTTAGGGAATGGGCTCATAGGTTATTAAATGATTTGTTATTGTGTGTGTCAGTGTGTGTATGGGGGGAGGGGGCGGTGGTGACATAAGCCTGCTCTGGATGCCATGACTCCACACTACGCATCTAAGGAAAACAACCATTGTCTACCCTACGACCTGGTGACAATGAGACTGCTACTAACGATTTAAACTTTCAGAAATCATTCGCTCTCTCTGTTCCATTGTCGTACAACTTACAAGTCAATGGGAAGTGCAGCTTCCCGATTTTGTGTGTCAGCTTATGCTTACTGCACACTGTGATAGCAGCATGAGTGGGGCTTCTAAGAAAAAAAACAAAAAACATTTGCAAGAAGACAATGAACGCAGAAGAAACATAAAGATGACTTCAATTTTGGTGAACAGAAATGACAACAGTTTGCGAGTTCACATAAAGCTATTATCGCTTCATCCCCATTTTCATTTCATTCATTTCCATTTGATTTTGTGTAAAAGTTCACGGGGGGGGGGGGGGTCAAGAAACAGTCTTTGCCCACCCGACAGAAATTATGCTGGGGAACTGCTACTCCCTCTGCCCCCCACTTCCTTCACCCCTGCTTGTGGGGAATTAGTATAATTACATAAGTGCAAGCACGTAACTTGCTGCTTTTTACTAGCTTCTAGTCTTTCTGCCTCTCATATACTTCTTCTACTCTCTGGTCTTTTTCCCTCCAGCTGACTTCATTCCACCTCCCTGAATCCACTGATGCTCCTCTTCATGTGCGCCATACCTATTTATGTATTCTGCTTTGTCTTCAAGCATGCACTTGTGAGGGGTTTCCAGTTCTCAACAAATCGCCCCCCCCCCCCACCCCCACTCCCCTGGCGTGGGAATGGAAGACCCAGAACTCTGGCCTGGGCACAATATGCTTTCTGTGCAATTACTGCTTCTACTATGTGTATAAGCCACCTAACGGTTGATACTCTTTAGCTTTTTCATTATTTCACTTACCAAGAGTTATCTTCCCTCCATAAAATGAAGATACTTGTTTGACGAAAGAAAGGTCACAATATTAAAGCACAAACATTTATATACCAGATGCCTTAACAATCTAAGCAAGGAAGGAGAAGTGGCGTTTTGATTGTTAATGGCTTGGACCTTGGACCACCCCTAAATGAAAGCACCAAAAAATAATGCCCTTGTCCCACAAGTGAGTACCCCACAATTTAACCGCTACAACAATTGGAAACAATTCCCATAGAAGAAGATTCCTTCTGAGCTCCTCCTGATGCCATGAAAGGGGCATAGGAGCAACGCACCACTCGCTGTCCAGAAAAACCCCAAAGCCAGCGGACACAGCCGTATCAGTAAACTACTGACTATCCTCGTTAGAGGCAGGAGAAGAAGGCCACATGCAAGCCCCATTGAATCTCTGCAAGAAAAGACGCTACATAGCCAAAGCCTCCCCAGAAAGTTTAACAAAATGCTAATTTCTAGCTACACCAACAGTAGCTCTTTTCAATTTACGACAGAATACCTTGCCCATTGAAATAACACGACAATGCAAAATTTAGAAGGCCGAGAAGAGACTGAACATGCTTCATCTTGACCCCCTTGAACCCCAGTAAACAAATTTAGCATGCCCCTCAATTTAGCAACCTTGCCCTCCAGCAACCTGCAACATCTAGCTACCGTATCAAAGTATGATGGTTTAACAGTCGGGCCCTCAGTCTTACCTGGTAAGACCAGCACTCCCAGAACAGTGAATAAAGACTCGAAGAAGAGTCGAAAAAAATACTTCCTGGCACGCATTAGACCCCTTCGGGCCAATTAACAAAAAAAAATCTAAATAATGGGCCACATCCCGAAGCCCAGCACCAGCAGCTATACACCAACTAAAGCATTCAAAAAAGGCACATGACACTGTGTATCCCAGAGGCAAGCATGTGTCCACATAGTACCCATCAGACAAATGAAAACCCATATATTTGAGTGAAGAAGGGTGCAACGGAAGAAGTCGGAAGGCTAAATCTACATCAAGCTCTCCCCAGCAACGCGTCATACCCACACTGCTACACAAGCGATAAGTCTTCCTCAAGGCATTGATACAACACTCTACACTCTTCATCCACAGTCGTGTCATTCACCGACATACCAGGAGGATTGGACAAATGTTGTATAAGCTTGAACTTACCTGTTTCATTTTTGGGAACTACTCCCACTGGTGATTAAACCAAACACTGCAAAGAAGGTGATGAAAAAGGGCCACACATCCTACCCAAATTTACTTCCTTGTAAACTCTCCTGAATATCAAGTGGCATCTCCCGGGCCGACTTTAAACTTTTAGAGAACTAATTTAAATATGCCCACTAACAGGCAGCTTAAAGCCGTTTAAAACTCCATCCCAAAAAACTGCTTATATCGAATATTGGGATACCACCCCAACCATTTATGCAATTCAGACAACACCACTGGGGAAAAGGCTTTCGTGAGCAGTAACCCCATTACTGGAGTACTCATTGGGGGTAGGGCCTGAGTGCCTAGTGCAGTCCCTCCAGGAATATTCCCCACCGCATGAGGAACACGCATGCCTGAATCTAAATGAAGATCCTTTTTAGCAATGCAAAGGCAAAGCATTTCCCACAAAACAGAAAGGTTGATCCCTGTCTACCAGAACTTTGTCGCTGCCTCAAAGTGCCTCCAGCATACTAGGCTGTGTCACTTCCAACCACACTTCAACATCCTTGCAAACAATTCTGTTTTTTGCTAAAGGCCTTATCATAGTGCCTCCACATGACACCTTTAGAGCGCATGTACATCCCCTGAAATAAATAGATGTATGTCACCACATTAATTTGTTTTCAAATAACAAGCAGTGAACACCAGCATGCCTTCTAACCAATTACTAAATCTCCGATATGCATCTTCTCCAATGCCTGCGCGCACTCTAGCAGCAGATAATGCAGCTTTAGCCTTGCGAGTAATGGTAAACCTGTGTACGAAGTGGTCAGTGCGGATTCTGATGTCCCTAAGGACTGTTGTATTTGCACACCGCACTACATCCTCACCCACATTACCCAGCGGGCCTTCCTCTGAAACCCTGTCACTGCAGTGGGGAACACCAAGCTTCTTCTCGAGTAGATCTATCGAACTCATATTTTTGTTTCTGAACTCAAATGAACTATCACTTTCTCATGAAGAGCCTGACCCCAGGCTATCGTATTCACAAACAGCATGCTCACCAGTTGTACACAGCTCCCTCCACTCCTTGTGAACAGCTTGGGATGAAATCCCCTGTCCAGCTGAAACCGCCATCTCCATACCCGCTGAACGATGACTCCTGTGTCGAGATGATTCATGTCCTGTAGAGTCTGTCACTTAGGAAACAGAAACAGTGCTCCCTTTCCTTGGAGCAACACTCCAAGACACTTGGTGGCTAGTGTGTCTTAGCAGAAAGGAGAGTGGAATAGTGTGGTTTGGAGTTACAGAAAATCACCTTCTTTCTGTCCGGATTCATGCTGTGCTGTGAACTTTCACTTTATGTGGTTAGCTGGTGGATCCTATAAACAACGGTCCATCTTTCCATTCTTCTACCCATCAGCCCAATGCTCACTGTGCCTAGCCGAGGTACTCACATGTTATGGGCATTATCGAACGGAGACTAAATTAACAGCCATGGATTTCTGGACTGTAGCAAAATCTGCATACAATACGATTACTTTTAATACAGTTTCCTTAGAGCTCTCTTTTGTGGACACATTGTCGAACGTAAGTGATCTTTTCTGAGTATTGCAATAAGACACAGATGAATAGCCCATGTTTTAACATAGAATGGTTATTATGAGCAACCTATTTTATTGGAGTTAGTACATTCGGACTCTATGCATAAAAACCCTATTGGGACATTAAACATTTGGGCTATACTAATTGACTATTTAAATATCTATTATTACAAATCATTACAGGCATTGGATTCAGAAAGAAATATTTTTTATTGTGTTATTATATGGATATAATTTTTTGATAAATATGGATGTGATACTACAGTCATATTAATTATTAATAAAATATTTACTTTTTAGCATCGTGTTGATCTGACTAGTTTCTGCGCTACCTATTATTACTCATTTTTGTTTACTATTTAAGGCCACAGAGCCTTGACAGCAGCGTCACTGGCCAGAATTTGATAAGTGCATTCTTATATCTGTTTATATTGTTGTTATTATTGGGTATCTCTTTAACAAGCAAGCGATTCAGCAAATTTAACCCATACAGTGCGCCAGTGATTTGGTTTAGATTAGAGACTCCAAGACAACACAGGACTTGCAGAAGTAACAACAACAGCATTTGACTCCGATAAAGCAGACCCCGACAAAACATTCTGCCCCAACTGGAATCCATCAGGTGGTATCAGGTAACCAACCCATCTCCATACCTGCTCCACTGGGAATGAACGGCACAGTAATAGTGGGCAAGGAACCAGGTGCTACAAAGCCAGAGACAATTGAGACCAATGCGCATGTGCAAACAAAAGAAAGTTGTTGTCTGGCACTCAGAAACAAACAATATATAAATCACTTTAATTCACTTATACACAGTTCATTCATTTAAAAAGCACACCTTTTTCTGTTTCACTAAATTCTAGTTTGTTTTTCTGGGAGTTGACCACTTCCTCCAGGCGTTGCATACTTTTTAAGATGGAGGTTCAGGGAAGGATTTAAATGTGACACCCTACAGGAGATGCCTTGACGTCAGCAGGTGAGCTTAATCCCAATATAGCTATATTGTGCTCAAAATTCTCCTTATGTATATGGTGACACATAGTGATTTATATATTGTTTGTTTGTGAGCGCCGGACAACAACTTTCTTTTGTTGATACAAAGCCAAAAGCCTGAAATAAACTTGGACTGACGTCAAAGAAGACGCTGTGGGAGAGGAAGGGGAAAACTGTAGTTATCTAAATTTATACAAGGGCCCAACCGTAACAAAATTGGGATCCTGGACTTGGCTATACTCTAATCCAAATACTTCCATTATGTTTTGTTTGAGTCTGTACCCGGATTGGCAGTAAATACAGAGTTGCTAAAATAAGAACCAAAAGAGTGAAAGGTGTTAATAAAAGGCGGAAAGCCAAAGCGCTTTGAAGGTTAATGAAATGAAAAAGGCTAAGTACCCGGATTTCACACAAACCACCCAGATACAAAACCCAGCCAACGTAAAGCGGGGAGTGTAAATCAGAAAAAGAGGGACCTATATCAGGAGTGCCAGCAAGCCATGAGAAATTATTTTTTGAAGAATGGAATAAATTGGCCAATGAAGATTCCTGAGCAGACTCTAGGGGAGGCGCAGCCACAAACCCACCCCTGGACATATTAATTGAGCCAGGATTGAAGCCCGGCATGGCGGGCTGCACAGGAGGATTCGCAGGGGCAGGGGTGCTAAAACTGTAATCCGAGAAGTAAGGGTCAGCTGGGCATTACCCATTGCAGCTGGCTGGAGCATAGGCGAGGATTCCACCACATAAGGTGAGGGGCCACTTACAGTTAAAGGCCGAGAAATATTGGGCAAAGGGGGGACCAAAAAAACAATGTTAACCTACAATTGGGAGACATCCTGCAACTTAATAGATGACTGTCTCCTTGTAGCTAAAGCTGGATTACTAAATTCCATATTGGTAAAATTATTGGGCTGGGCTGTTAAACTATTGTGTGAGGTGCCCCCTGTGTCAGACATTGCATGTACTGTCTGACCTTGCTCCCCACTAACACCTATATTGGTAGCCAGGGGAGAGCAACCGGAATTTATTTCATCCCTGTTGCTAGGATTGATAGCTCCTCACCCCCTCATGACTATGTCCTCTGTGCACATGGGGGAGATTGGAATTGAGGGGGACAACATTGGTGGCAATGGATGAGCATTCCATGACCCCCTGCTGCTGCCATGATGTTGGATTCGACACCTGCGTATGCGCATTGGAGCTTGTCGGGAGCCTGTGAATGCGCAGACACACGAACCAAGTGGATTGCTCGGCCAGAACTTCCTACTCACTTGCTAGGAGCTCGGCATGCGAGAGGGGAAAAGGGGAGGCAGTTTACAGCGTGTCAGTGAACTGGACGTGCCACTGGTTTCTGACAGACAGACACCTAAGAAACCTCCAGGAGGCGGTGAGGGTTAAACAGGGTCTCTTGTGGCGCAACAAAATTTATTAGCTTGGTGGGGCAGGGCCTAATTAGGAGCAATAGGTAAACAAACATGGGGAAAAACTAATAAAAACACAAGTTTGGGCTGAGAAAAAAAATAGTAAATGAAACGAAAAAGAGTGATGAAATGAAAATAGAAAAGAAATGAGCCAAATGCACAAGGGGAAAAACAGGGAAAGAAAAATAGAAAAAATAAAAGCAAAGGAAGCTGACACTTATGGCCCTTATAAGCCTCCCCTATCGTAACTCCTCGGTAACCCTCTATACCCATTGGCTAATAATTCATAACCCACAATGCTAAGTTAACTCTTGCTAAGCTCAAATCTTTTTTCTTCTATATTTAGCAACCTAGGTGTTTATGTTACTTTGGGCCAATTCCTGTCCTCTGTTATCCTTCTGGTAGTTCACTGATTCAGCTGGTTGCAGGCAAATAGTTACAAGCTTAATCCAGCTCTCAGTTTAGCAGCCTCAGCTGTGCAATCACCTATCACACTCATGCATCTAATCATCTTGCAGTTCTGATTGGTGCTCCTCCTTATATAGCCCTCTTCCTGGCAGCATACCAATGCTGGTGATAGTTCTTGCTTGACCTGGTGTGTCTTGCATTCTGACCTGTTCTGCTATCAGTGTTTGACCCAGATTGTTTATAGGAATTGCTGTCTTCTGAACTTCTGACTCTTGGCTTTGTTAAATAGATTTGCTCTCATATCTCTACCTGCCCTGACCCTAGGATTGTTTAAAGGATTCTGCTGTCTGGTCTACTCCTGATCTTTGCTTGTCCTACTCTGATTTCTGCCAAATACATTCTGGTTGCTCACTACCTGTTACCATGAGCTGTCCACTCCATCAGACATGTGCCAGGCTATTCCGCAATTACCTTTGCTTATCTGGCTCTGAGTTCTACTAATCTATCCTTGTTGCTCATTACCTCCTACTGTGTTCTGTCCTCTGCTAGATCAACAATTGCTGCTACATGAACCTAAGTCCTAGGGGAAATCAAGTACTGTGGAACGTAACAAGTTCCTCAGAAAGGGGACTGCTAAAGGTGAACATCTAACAAATTGGTTCTAGGTAATGAGTATCTCACGCTACTCTGCCCTTAACATTTCCTCACTCTGGGTGCTTGCACAATCACAAGTCACAAGTGTGCAGGCAGCAAGAGACAAGGTATAGCACTGGCAGCGCTTGATTGAAGAAGGAATGTGTGGGGCAAAGGGGGGGGGGTGAGGGCTTTTATTGTAGGAGACTTTTAATATAAGGGGATGGGGGCTCTTAATGTAATGTTGATTAGTTGATGTAATGTTGTAATGTTGATCTCCGTTCCACCTCTGTCTCCCCACTCTACCAAGCCCTTCACTGGCTCCCCTTCCCCTACAAAATCCTTTTCAAGCTCCTCACTCTGACTTACAAGGCCCTCGCCAACTCCACTGCTCCCTACATCTCTAACCTTATCTCTATTCACACTCCCTCCCGCCCACTGCGATCGTCCAATGATCGTCGCCTCTCTTCCCCTCTGATTACCTCCTCTCACGCATGTATCTAAGACTTCTCCCGCGCCGCTCCCCTCCATTGGAACAAGCTCCCCCGCTCCATCAGAACTTCCCCTAATCTGTCCTCTTTCAAACGAACATTAAAAACCCACCTTTTCCTTAAAGCCTTCCAGTCTCATGCCTAAACTCCCACCGGTCGGCTACCTCTCTTTCTCATCCCTTCTTCCTTTCTCATCCCTTCTTCCCTTCTCCCCCTTCCTCGACTCCGTCTCCGTTTCTCCAGTCTCTCCGTCTCATCCATGTGTCTGTCTGTCTTCCCCTCCCTTTAGATTGTTCGCTCCTTTGAGCAGGGCTCTCCTACCTCCTGTTTCCATCACTTTTAACTGCGCTCTCCAGCTACTCAGCTCACCTCCTCTCGGTCCCTCTGCCCTCTGTCTCCTCTCGCTTCTCTCCGCTCCCCTCAGTGACTCTCAACCTGTCATCTGTGCCCACCCTCTTGGGCCATAGTTACCTGCCTATACTCACTTTTCCCCTCCCTCCCTCTCTTTCATGCTGTGCCTGAGCCCCCAGAGTTATAGTGCTTACTGTTACTTGTACTGTGCTGTTTCACCTTGTACTGTGCCATTGTTTGTCCTTGTACGCGCTACGGATACTTTGTGGCGCCCTATAAATAAAAATTATTAATAATAATAATAATAATTAGGCCATGAGATAATGGTCTATGTTTATGGTGGGGTTGTGGTGAAGCCTATTAATTTAATGTGGGATGGTGAGACTAATAATTTAATGATGGGGTGGTGGTTTGGGGTAGAGAGTTCACTCATTGCTAGGCTTTCCACATTTTATGTACCTATCCCAACATTCCAAAATCCAGACAAGCAGCCACTGACCTCAAAATGTGAGTGGCAACTAGAGATGGTCACTACCCCCGTGTTTTGGTTTTGTATTCGGTTTTGGATCTGGATTACCATCGTGTTTTGGTTTTGCAAAACCGCCATTGCTTGTTTTGGTTTTGGTTTTGTTTTGCTATTTTGTTGCAAAATCAATGTTTCCGGGCCTAAAATAACCAAATTTAGTGCTCCACCTGTTTCTTGGATAAGTAATGTAATTGTAAATCTAATAAATTATCCAAAAAAGAGTTTAATTCCTAGTAGGTAGGCCTTCATTAATTCTACACACAAACCAGATTGTCTTCCACTCCATCTATGCATATTGGCAATGCAGCCATCATCTTTGGGTGTATATTACACCCTACACTTATAGTTAAATATCTAAAGAAATGGACAAAGGCAGTTTAGTTTCTGTCTCTATAGCCCCCCCCCCTTCCGCCCTCCACTTGTAGTTGAATAGAAATAAAACAGCCTGCATAGACTGTAGAATTATAATATAAAAAGAAATGGACAAGGCAGTTTGGTATCTGTCTGCATCAGATCCCCTCTCCACTAGGAGTAAAATAGAAAAAAAGCAGCCTGGATAGACTGAACAACATAAAAAATAAATGGACCAAGGTAGTTTGGTATCTGTCTGCATCAGATCCCATCTCCACTAGGAGTAAAATAGAAAAAAAGCAGCCTGGATAGACTGAACAATATAAAAAATAAATGGACCAAGGTAGTTTGGTATCTATCTGCACCAGATCCCCTCTCCACTAGGAGTAAAATAAAAAAAAGCAGCCTGGACATATTGAACAGTATAAAATATAAATGGACCAAGGCAGTTTGCCATCTGTCTGCATCAGACCCCCCCCCATCCACTTGTATTAAAATAGAAAAGAAGCAGCCTGCATAGACAGTAGAATTAGAATGTTAAAAGAAATAGACAAAGGCAGTTTGGTATCTGTCTGCATCCTAATCATCCACATCCTCATTAGCGCCCTCATCGCCTACACAAATCTCCCCCTCATCCTCTTCTAATTCCAAAGTGGCATCCTCAATTTGTGTGTCACCGGCTACACTCGGGCTGTTCAGGCACACATCAACAGAACTGCTGAAAGGGCCCTTCTTTATGGGTACATTATCAGAATACTCACGATTAGACATACCACTGTTGGATGTACTCTCCACAGTGATTTGCCTTAGTGTTTTCTTGCAGCTCGGCTTTCACACGTAACAGTAGTTGTGCACCACTTTTGGAATTCAAATTACTTGGTCTTGCAAATTCTATAGACAAGCCTGCTTGTCTTCCTCTTCCTCAATGACTCTTAGCAATTGGGCACTCGTCTTTGGGTGTATATTACACCCAAACCTTATGACTGTAAATTAGTAAAAATACAGTTTAATCCCTGATAGGCCCTCCACCATCCTTTGCATGTTAATAGTAGGATTGTTTGGAGTTATGGTCAAGGTCACACATTTTTAAAAAAAATCTTTCAAACCAACCCAGATGTTAATCTGTTGTGCTCTGCCCCCTGCGTCATCCCTGCTTGTGTTTGGAAAGTGCATATTGGTGCCAGAACCTCACGTGCCAGAACTGCTCCTACTGGTGCCACACTGCTACAGGACTTACACAATCAACTGCATCCTCATTGTCGGATACCCAAATCTCTCCCACATCCTCTTCTAAAGACAAAGTGTCATCCTCACTTGTTGTATCGCTGGCTGCACTCGGGCTGTTCAGGCACACATCAGCAAAACTGCTGAAAGGGCCCTTCTTTATGGGTACACTAACAGAATGCTCACGATTAGACATCCCACTGTTGGATGGACTCTCCACAGGGATTGGTGTCATTTCTGATTTTGAGCAAACATTATCCTCTAATGCCTTACTGTTATCTTGCAGCTCGGCTTTGACGTGTAACAGTAGTTGTGCACCACTTGTAGGCTCGGTAACATTTTTGGATCTGCCACTAATAGAGAAAGGCGAAGGCCTCATTCTCTCTTTGCCACTGCGTGTGTAGAATGGCATGCTGGCAATTTTTTTTTGATCGGTACTTAACTTTTGCTCAGTTACACTTTTTTTCTGCTTCAACACAGTAAAAAAAATTTTGGTGTGTGTTTTTTGGACTGATTTCGAAACACTGTGTAGTTTGACATCGCTTTGCCCAGATGACGTACTGGGAACACTAACATCAGGACTGGTGACAGAACCTGGTTGCTCATTCTGCTCATATATGGACTGCTTTGAATCCATTCTGAGCCCAAAGCACTTGTAGTGCTAAAAAGTATTTGGTAGATACTGCTGACAGATAGTAATTTTGACAGCCAGAAATATTTATGCATAATTATGGGGGACACCCCAATAGCACTGGGGAGTGCTAAAATGATTTGGTAGATACTGCTGACAGATAGTAATTTTGACAGCCAGAAATATTTATGCACAATTATGGGGGACACCCCAAAAGCACTGGGGAGTGCTAAAAAGGATTTGGTAGATACTGCTGACAGATAGTAATTTTGACAGCTAGAAATATTTATGCACAATTATGGGGGACACCCCAAAAGCACTGAGGACTGCCAAATATTGAAAAAAATTTAAAATCCTCTATCCTCCTCTCTTCTCTAGCGATTTTTGTTAGCACAATTGGAATCAGAATATTGTATTCTCTGTCCCTGCTCTAATCAGCCTGTGACTACACCCTGCTATCTCCCTCTGTCAAATGGCGATGGATTGCTGTGGAGGCGTGTATTTATAATCTTGAAGTATCGCGAGAACCGAGCCCCGAGATCCGACGATGTCACAATGACGTTCGGCCTCGATTTTGATTCGGTGGGGGCGGGAGAGTACCGAGCTATTCGGCTCAGTACTCGCATACCCAAAGTTCGGGTGGGTTCGGTTCTCGGGGAACCGGACCATCCCATCTCTAGTGGCAACAGACAGTAAAAGTTGGAAGAACAGGTAAGAGAGAGCAGGATAATCTTCCAACTCAACTGTTGTGGGACAGTCCCAATTTTGGGAGTCTGTTCTCATCAGTCAGGACTTTTCACACTGCACTGCTTGTGAAGGGGGAGCTTTGTGCACCTAGCATGGCATGGGAAGGAATTGGAAAACTGCCTAGCACTGTCTGAAATTATAGCCATAGACCCCCCCTCTAGAAATCCTGCACTTGTTCCGGCTCTGCCTGTCTGGTCCTTGCTGCTTTGCTGCTTTAAGTCCAGTAAGTCTAATGATTAAGCTTGGATTTCAACTCTTCCAATAAATAGTGGAGAAGGGTCAAACTCAATTCAAACTACCCATATTGATATACAGTGTATGGGTCTCACAGGCAATGATGAACAACATTGAGATAGGAGCTCGCTGCAATTACTGCAATAGATCTACCGTTATCTCTTATAAACGAATTTACAGTCAGTTAAGTAATTTTAGTTTCAATGTACAGAGCATATTATGTAGACTATATTACTGTATATTAGTTTTAGTATTGTTAGCCTTATTATTACCATATCAAACATCATTTGGGCCTCTATAAAATTTGTCATATAGACATACTCTATATTGTTCACGAATGTAGGTGTAATAAAGTGCACATAGAGTTAGTTCTATGTTACAGATTAGATTATGTTATTGTAGAATAGGTTGGTTTTACATGAAAAAAATAAAAAATAAAATATTAATAATAATAATAAAAATATAAATGTATTAATTATACTATCCTTCTCTGAGCGGTGTTATGCTCAGTTTACAAAATACAGAAGACACACTACACATCAATAAACAACTGGAAAGTTATTACCTAGTCTTCTCATTAATTTTAATTTGACAAGTTTCCCCTTCTTGTGTATGGATGTGCACTGAAACAGATAAAGTAAAATAAATTGACAGATAAAAGTGGATTATGAAAAATTTCTGACACTGTTACTAGTGATTTGGAAAGATATATGTATCTGCTACTGTTACCAGAAAAATATATACTGTTATAACTTGTTACTTTAGTACTTTAGTCAAATTATTTATTTGACGATAGAGTATATGTACGGTCCTTAACATTCACCAATACGGTATAGTGGACATATGGATGTCATTGACTAATAACTATACAATAATCTATAGTCTATGCAATATATTGAAGAGTATTATTATTCAGACTTCGGTCAAGGGTCAGGATGGGCAACATACGACTGTAGAATACCAGCCAGAGGCCAGAAAAACAGATTTAGATATTAAGACAGTGGGCGGATCAGAAGCAGATGACCAGTGAGCAATCAGACAGCAGTCACAACGACGTTCAGGAGCATGCCAAGTCAGTGATGGGCAGGGGCAGGCTGGGCTGGGGGGCATGTGGGGCATCTTGCCCTTGGGCTGGTCCCATAGTGGGCTACCTTGTGCTGGGTCACTGGGCCACCTGCATTTTTTTCCTTTAAAATTTTCCTAATAGGCTGCTGAGTCGAGTCTTGCCCCCCGGGCTCACATTTGCCAGCCCTCCCCTTGTGATGGGTAGTCATATAAGCATTAATCGAGCAGCACAAAATAGCACAAAATATATATTGCTCAGGTACAGTAATGTAATCTGAGCAAGATTTTAAATTCAGGCCCGGCTGATTTGGGCATACAAAATGTGTGGCTTGGGGAACCCTGTTGCATATAATAAGAGACAGAAAGAGGCATGTGTATATAATTTAGCAGGTAATGCTGCTGAAAGCTGCATTTACCTGCTAGATGTTGAATCTATAAGCAAGTTATGCTGAGCTGGCCTGCCGACATTTCTGTGCTGGAAAGAGAAATGCTAAAACCGAACCATTTGTGTACATTATCTAATACTACCATGTTATCATAGAGTAGGATAGGTAGCGGAAGGTTTTTCCATACACCTAACGGTGAGACAAGCAAAGTAGCAATTTTCCTGATTATTGCTGTTGGATTTTGCCCGTTTTGGAAATAAACAAATTGCACATTTATTGGGTTGCAGCCTAAGCTACTGACATGTAAATAGTCTATTTACTTTCATTGCTGTCAGTCACGGAGGACACTCATAGTTACTATAACCCCTCTGACATCATTATTATTCCACCTTGAGTTTTTAATACAAATTTGTACACCTGGTTTATGATCATACAGTATCGAGACTTGGAGGGACAGCTGGAAGCACTAATATTTTTTAAAAACCTTTTATTGTATTGTTAGTACTACAGCCATGATTGCCAACCATATATGAGGCTACTGGAATTCATTAAAAATTATCACTAGTATGGTAAATAGTTATCCATTGTCATTACAAGTATGAAGTGATCCTACTGGCGTTCTAAAACTTCACATAACATGATGCTCCGTCCCGGTTAACTGTGGCTTAAGGAATTACAGAACTTCATCACAACCCTTCGTAAGACATAGATAACAAGGATGGAGAATCATATTGTCCCTTCTATTTCTAGAGACACCACTGGCCATATGTTTTTCTACATATCCGTGTTACACAAATAAAGTGCTTGTTTTCAATACATTTATGTGTATAAGTATAATAAATAAAAAAAAAATTTGCAAGATTTGTTGAACGCCACCCTGCAGAGTTACATAAAGACGAGACACCTGGCTACAATGGTAAAAGTGCCCTCAATGGATTACATGCACCTACTCTGGCCTTCTGCAACTGCTGGTTATTTATGGGCCCTGCAATTATGTCTGACAATTGAATTAATATTATATCATAAGCAAATGTAATTGGTCCCTTAAGGACAAGTGGGAGTTATAAGTGGTTGTGATAAATCCCTACATACCTCATTCTTGTCAATTTTGAAGTCATGCCCTCCAGTAGATCCCGAAGGGTGGGTGAAGTAGTAGGGCGGACGGGGGCCCTGCACCCGTGAAATGAAGACACAAAAGCAATGTTTTGCCACAGAGATGAGGCCAAAATTACTCGATTCAACGCAAATCGCGTCATTGAGGCTCCCATACTGCACACAACACTAGGAATGGCCTGCTCTCCCCGGGAGTCCGGGAGACCTACCCAGAATTCAGTAATCTCCCAGACATTCCGGAAGAGCGGGCAAGTATGAGTTACCTATATTATGATTAAAGGGCACTGTCAAAGGTATAGCTAAACATTGTACATTGGATTTTTACTACCGAGGTCAGTTTTTAACAATATATTTTCCAAATCCCTAAGAGGGAATAATAAATATTGATATGTAAACATTTTGGAAGAGAACACTGATGCAATATCAATGTCTAATGTGCATGTAAACCTGTTGAGGTTTGACAAAGATTGACTCAGGAAACTCACAATAATATAGTGACATAATTATTATTAAACCTGTGTGGAGTTGATATGAAATGATGTAATATCTGAAGTTGTTAAAAGTCAGATCTTGTATGTATTTCCGTAGCTGGTATTACCCAATCCACTTATAAATTCAGCCATCCATTTTCAATGTGTGTTATATCAGCATTTCATAGCAGCTACTACTGCAGTACACATTTATATATCTGTAAATATATATCAAGCTAAATTATGCTGATAATAAAATGTGTTGGGAAAGGATAGGTAGTACATTTTTCATATCTGTGATCATGTATATACCATATTTTCTGCCAGGCAGATTTATGTTAAGATACGCTACCAAGTTGTTAATTTCTCCGGTTCAGTGTGAAAATTTTGCCTTTTAAAGTCTTTAATGCTCATTCAGGAAAATGCAGCAAATGGTTTTTTTTGTGATTTGCCATTCGTACTTTGACATAAATGATCTCAGTTTTTCTGACTAGCACGTGGATTCAGGGACTCAGAATGCGGCATTGGCGAGGTGCAACAGTTTGCATTTTCTAATTAGAGGAGTTGATTGGATTGAGGAATTTTTGTTAGCCTATGTATTAAGGATGACAATTTTACACTAACTTTACTGATTCATGGTCCTTGAATAAACTCCTATCGCTTATGGCAACTGCTTATAATATGTGCTGTTTTCGTTCGCTATAACAATATGGACACTTGTCCATTCACTTGAGCTCACTGAAAGTCTAGCCACTATAATTTTATAGTCAATGTTGTTTCATGTGTCTAGGAGCTGTCTGCAATGTGCTCTACCTATGTATACTGATGGGATTGATCAGTCCTAGTGGATGCAGGGCTAGTGGACTTTGATAAAAAAATGAAATGCAGTCTATAGGTATATGGCAGTTAGTGGCTGGTTACCTGTGTCATTAAGAGTTGCCTGTACACTTGTAAGGGAGGAAAGGAAAATTTCTAGAATAAACTCTAGCAGCAGAGGTCACAAAGTTGGTGAGTAGTTTAGGCTACTATCTACCAGGTGCATAATTAGGTGTTCCAAATACACTGCTTCCCAACTTTCCTGATTTAAAACACAGGATAATGACCATGCAGCTTAAACTGCGTGGAAAATCACCCATAGTGCACCCAGTTACTCTCTTTCATTGCACCAAATCTATCTAACCCCGTTCTCGAAATACCCAACCAAGCCTCAGACTGGAGATACTCAAACTATTTGATCCACTTCAAAACGTGAATCTAAGACTTGCTTTTATTTAACCACCATGGTTTGTATGTTATAACTACTAGGTTGTTTTCTTGAATTTATCAAAGTTATTATTCACCGCTTGCATATAATAATGCCTTTGCTGCCTATTTGACATAAACTTACTACATTTTATAGTATTTTCAACATTTTTTTTTCCATTATTTTGCTTCAGTTCAAATTTATTGTGGATAAGCATTATAAATACTAGCCACTTAAGCTATGATATGTTAGACTTGGCTCAAACATGGTCAAACGTTTTCTAGCCAATGTATAGTTTAAATAAATTTTGAGAACCACTTACATACAATTTTGATCACCTCTAACCAGGACCTCCATGACTTATCATCCAGACATTTTGTCTTCTCCCCACTCCAGTGTTATATGACAAACTTGAAATTGCAGCAGAGCTCTAGACTGTTGAGGAGCAGCCCAGCACAAGGGTTTTACCCACACAAAGGAAACTTCAAATGAATTCCAAGGACTGCACTTTGGGGTACACAGCACTATGTTTTTATACGTTGTGTTTGTACGTCTTATGTCTAATCCTGTTTGTTCTGTCAGTCTATCCCTGCCCGGATTTCTGTGGCTGTATGTCTGTTCTGTCAGTCTTTTCTTTCTCTGCCTGTACAGTATATCTGTCTGTCTAGTACACTTGCCCTCCTCTTGTCTGTGAGTCCGTTTGTTCTGTCTGGAGTGCCTACCTGCGCTGTCTTACTTCCTCCTGTCTGCAATCTCTCCCTAAAGAGTCTGCATTTCTGTCCAATACGTCAGTCTCTTCTTGTCCTAGCTGTGTGTTTTCTTGTCCTGTCAAAAAAAAGCTAAAAAGAAAAACAAACAGCCCCCCTCCCCCCACAGTTTATTTGTGAAACAAAGTAACACTGTGTGACTGGACCACATAGAAACAAATTATTGTAGAAATTCATTTCAATTCACTCTGTATATCATTGCAAGTGTAGTGATTTTATAATATTGTGTCCTATTTCTGTATAGGAAATGTATTAATTTCTCAGGTATTGAAATGTATTGACTTCTGAGACAGCATGTCATGTTTGGGTTTTGAAACTATCTAGAGACAGGAAATCTCATGTTAACTAAACTTTTTCATTGCTGTGTGACCTAAGTGTCTGTTTAGCTTGAAAGAAAGGAGGAGGTAATTACACTTGCTGGTAGACTCCCTATGCAATAATCACAGATGAATGTGAATTTTGCAAGTTAAGTTGCGTTCAAAGCCAGATTAGAGAAATTTTATTCCCTTATTGTAAACATTCAATAGAAAACCTTATACAGAGTAGTGCCGGTAGCAGCAATATAAACGGGAGTTAAACCCCACCATACTGCTTTATGGGCAGGCTGCATGAAGCACCTGGATTGATTAGAGGGTATCTGTGTAAAGCGTTATAAAAAGCGCACTGTTTGACCATGTATTAGTATTATTCTATCTGTACTTTTTGGATATCACTAGTACCTCAAAATAGTGTGTAACTGTCTTATTTAGGACTGCCTGAGCTAATAAACATCACTGCTTAAGAAACCTGCTTTGATGCCTACTTATCTGCTGTAATTCCTGTGACATACATTAGACCCAATCTAATCCATTATTCGGCTTTTCTGAGTTTGAAACCCAGCATCTAGTACCAATGCTCTGCCTGTTACCCTGCAGCCCTGCCAGTGTGATAGTCCAGGGGGAACCATCCACAGCAACCCTGATCTGAAGGCAAGGGGTCAGGGGTACCAACCCAGGTGTACCAGCAAGGGGGTACACTAGCAGTGTTCTAGGTGCTGCTAAGAAGCCTAGTGGTGGAAGCAGCAAAATACCCTTCTACTGCCGTTAGAGGTCACATTTGGGAAAAAGAAAAAGGGACGGTGTCAAGGGAAGCCCGTCTGGTCCCCAGCAACACAACCGAAAGGGTGGCATAGGAGGTCCATCCTGTCATACATTGTATGGGGCTCCATTATAGAAATGGAAACCAGGAACTGTACTTTATTTTTCAGTTAGCGCTGTATGTTTGTCGTGAACATAGAGAACTTACAGTTATTTATAAGAGATAAATCATAACTGCAGTGTAAATATGTTCTATCAGATTAATCCATTGATAAGTTTAGCTAAAGTGTAAAATGTGAAGACAGAAAGTCTGCTGTATATGTATTTGATGGCTCTGCACATCCCACTGTCAGAAGATAACCATGTCACCTGTAGCAGCTTCAAAGGGCTCTTGCTGTGAGATATATCCTGACCCAAGTTAGTTTTTGGACACCTGAATAGAGTTTGTGGGGTCGGTCCCAGCTGGACATCCTTGCAGCCCAAGAAATTATTTTGAAGGCCTATACAGGTATATAGAAATATGAGCTTTAAAAGAAAATGTCTTCATAGCTCATATTTTGGGAAATCCGGGTGCCACTCCATACTGAGGAGCAGAAATTACAGCAGGATATGAAAGACAGGTACGGGTGGTATTCGGGAAAAGGTAAAATCACATATCTTTGGAAAAGATATGTCACATTGTCAAAATTTCATCATGTTTGGTATCAAAAAATGGAGAAAGTCATAAGGGATTTATTAATATTAAAATTGGGTCTGTGTGACGCTCCACAGAAAAGTTAGCTCACATAGTAAAATTGAGTAGTAAATCAGACAACATGCAAATGGTGATTGAAAAAGTGTCACAGGCCACAACCCCCCGGGGATAGGAAGAGGTGTTGAACTGTCTTTAAAAAGCTGAAACCAGTTACAGAAAATTGTCAGACTTGTTGGGAAAATCAATCCGCATTGATAAACTGTCAATCTTCTTTGCCAATTTCCCATAGCACAGAGTATGCAATTCATGTAATTGACACTCTGAATGTAACCCCTTTTATTTTAAACTGTTTTGCTTGTTATGTCAATCAATTAATTGTTTATTCATTATTTTTTTTATGTCTGTATGCCCTGTACTTTTGTATGTTAAATCTGTAATTTAATATGTTGCGTCCTTGATACTCTAGCAAAACCATTAGCCTGTTAAGAAGAATATAGCTTGGCCAACTTAACCCTTGAATGCCAGTGTGTGATTTGGTGATACATTTAATTAACAAGCTGTGTGTGCTTGCATTGACATTTGTGCAACAGTCTGGAGGTGTCAAGAGTTAACCCTTAGTTTGCTGGTGTGGGTCTTGCTAGTCTGTGAGCAGCTAGAAGCCTTGTGTGCCAGTGTGGGACAGTAAATTGGGGTCCTATTGCCCGTATTCAATAGGCGGTGGCAAACTTGAAGTGTGTGAGGTGTGAGCGCTGTTTGGGGCGATTCAGTAGGTCTATAACCTGTGTGATAGGTAGAGAGAGGCTGCTGTATGAGGTCACACAATTCCAGCCCACAAACACCCCCAAAGTCACGGCAGCTGAGAGTATGTTTGTGACAATGTTGATTATTTAATTTGTTTGTTATGAGATGCTGGTCATTCATTTGCTGGATTTGATTTTTATTTAGTTTTATTTTATTTGTTTTCTATGTAGCACATGCATGTTGATGCCGTAATATTTTTTGTAACCTGGGACACAGTTCACATATTGACAGTCTAAGGTTAAAAGGAACTGAAACAGAAAATGTGAGTGGGGTTTTCAGTAAATCCCTCAGCCTCATGAGTGTATTGCTAGCAACAATACTTATTTCAGGTATTTTTCTATTATCTTTTATTTATAAGGCACAACCAGGCTTCCGCTGCCCTGTACGTGGGGGGTTAGACCATACAACAAAATTACAAATTTACATAAGTTCATGCAGATAAGGACAATGGGTACCGATTAGCAGAATACTAAATGCATGGATGCAATTAACAGAACAAATTGCATGGCATACATAAACAGTTCTGCATAAGACTAAAGATGGACAGAGAGAAGGATGGAGAGTGGGCAGACATGAGTGAGACATAGAGAAGAGACGTGAGTTATAGGGTAGAGGATCCTGTCTGTGAGAGCTTACATTCTAAAGGGAACGTTCTCATCCTCACCAAAAATGACCAACATGATATCCTCTTTGTTTTGAAATAATAATAATATTAATAACAGTGTCCTGCAATGGAATGCTGATTGTACCACTGCTTGGGTAGGACATACTAGCTATTTAATTGCAGTCGGAGTATTTTATGTTAATCAGTTCTTTTCAATTATGTGATTTCCTATAATGTTTATATTCTTTGTATATTATTTGTCATTTATTGACAATAGTATGCTCGTCATTTCATATGCTGTGCATGATAAACTAGCCATTTGCTGTGTATGATATGTTTAAGTCTTCAGTATAGTGATTAATTTTTTTGTGCGTAAATATTTGAGATGTGTGACATTTTCCAAATTGTCTCACATACTATCTGCAGGATGACATAACTGGTGGCATCCCAGCTCTTTTCGAAGACTATAAATGAAATGTAAACTGACAAATACAGTGCATAAGAGAATTCCACGGAACAGCAAAGCAAAAGAGAAACTTGTTGATTATACTTTTGTAACTTCTAACCTCTGCAAAACAGCCTGTTCTGTAGTGAAATTTAATTCATGACAACATTGTATCACAACTTTGTACATCTCTAGTAAATAGAGTTACAGGCAAATAAAGACATGCCTGTGATTCTTCATAGCCACATCTACCTTTAAGCCTTGCACAATGGACTAGACACGCTACTTTTTAATTAATTTCCACAAATATTGCCAATAGACAAAATGATTTTTAATTGCATTGGCTTTGGGCTTTCCACATACTTGCCAATTTTGGAGATCTCCGATCAGGGAAGGGACATCTCCATGCAGCTTTCTAGTGGAGTGGCCACATGAAACACGTAGTTAAGCCCCACCCCTCTGTCAAACCATACCAATTTTGTCCAATTACAGCAGAGAGCAGGGCCAGGATGACTCTTTTAGCCCCACCCCCACCCACTTCTCCAACGAACAGGGCAGGAGATTGTCTTACTCTCCCAGGAGTCCGGGGAAACGCCCAAAAAATTTGGGAATCTCTCAGGCAATTTCCCGGCCACTATTGTTTTCCATTATTAACTATATTAACTTTTAGAGATGTGCAAATATACTGCAAATTTGTGGATCATCCCAGTGCTTCACTACATAATTATTGCAACAACACAACCTGATAGCCTTTATCATTTGTGTCAACTTAGCTGTTCTGTTCATAATATCCTAATAATATATTTAACAATTACGGTTTCACACTATATGCGTTATATACTGAAATCATGAGATCACCTAACATATGCGATACCAGTTCTCTACCACTCTTCATTCTAAATTGTTTAAATTACTTACAAATAAGTGATGATTATTAAAATAATTGTCTGTAGCTGAATAAACAAATTTTAATGCATATAGTTCCTGACTAGCAAAGCACCTACTTTTGTTTTCAAATGAAAACATAAAACAGTAAATGAACACAATAATATTAATAGCTTAAAATACTTTTTAAAATGGATACAGTGGATAATTTCCAAACATTTGGCTTACATTAAATATAGTGGACCCAAACATAAATATTTCATAATACAGCATGACAAAGCCATGAGCTTTTCAGTTAGAACATATAGCGATGTCTGAACTTCTGTGGGGTTATATTGTTTAGTTTGGCTACTGTGAGTAACTAGCCATTCCAAAGCTAGTGAAAGAAAGACAAGTTTATTTTTAAATTCATAGGAGTCTCAGCAAATTAAATCAATACACCAAGAGCTTAATTTAGAGCTGCATTTAGAGTACATTTTTGTGCCAACAGTAGCTAGTGCAAGTTTGGGTGATGATTATGACGATTGCTGCATGTCTGCTCTTGATGCATCTATAAATTTAAGGTTGCATATTTGTTTTTATTATTGGTGTTGATTTATAAGATGTCACATTACTCTGTGACCATGATGAAAACAGGACATACATAAAACAGGGACATTCAATTAGACAGAATAATAGCAGACATGAAAACAAAAGGAAGTGAGGTCCCTGCCCATGAGAGAACTTACATTATAATTGGTAGAAGCACAGCAGAAACAAAAGGAACAAGTGTGGCTCAAAGTGGAGATTGGGACAGCTGTGAGGGTGCTTTAGTGTGGATGCTATAGGTGGGAGTCAGGGGCGGAGCTAGACTTTATTTTAGAGGGGGGTGATTTAGCATAGTCACACCCCCTTCAGTCTGATTGACTGGTTTTGGTGGACCCGACCCCTGGTCGTGATTGGCCTCGCCCCTTGGATCGGCGTCTGATTGGTGTCTTGGCAGTTTAAAAGGTATGCTTGTGCTGCTAGTTGGGGCGATTGCCCTGTTCACCCCGCACCCCCTGGATGGCTGGGTGGTAGGAGTAGGGTAAGCTCTAATAAGGAGATGGGTTTTCAAAGAGTGTTTAAAGATTAGGATTGTGGGAGAGTCTGATCGGGTGCTGTAGGTAATTCTATAATTGGGCTGTGGCACATAAGAAGTCTTGTAGGCATGAGTTCGAGGTTGGCAACCAGAGATAAGGAGAAGCACAGGTCAGAGGTAGGTTTAAGGAGGTCAGAGTGAGAGTATTTGGGATGAGATTTTAGATATGTGAAGAGGTGGTATTATTTAGAGATTTGTAATTGAGGGTTTGTAATTTGATTGGGATTGTGAAGGACACAGGGAGCCAGTGTAAGGATTTGCAGAGTAGTGCGGCAGATGTGGAGTGGATAAAAAAATAGTATTGCTGCAGCATTTAAAATGGATTGAATTGGGGATAGATGGGTGAGGGTAGTCAAGTGGCAATCGAAGACAGAATGGATAAGTCATACATCAGAGGGCGGAGTCAAATGTGACACCAAAGCATCAGACTTGGGAGACATTGTGTTATTATTGATGGTAAAGGAGATTTTAGGGGAGTTGATGACTGGGAGGAGAGAAATAAGCTCTGTGTTGTACATTTTGAGCTTTAGCTAAGGTTGGGAGGTCCATGTGGGGCTTGAGTCCAGGCTGTGGGAAATCACCATGCTATATATATGACTGATCCATCAGTAAGAGCTCATTTGCATTGGGAGCTCTTAGGAGCTAGTATTGCATCGGATATGAGGGTTTATTATTTTGCCAAGCCAAGGATCCCTGGTCTTATTACAGATGAAGTGCTGGATCTAGATGAGCAACAAATAGGGTGAATGATGGTAGTGTAGGGGGTGTTTTTCTTTCAAACAAAATAGTTTTTAAACTTGTGTCTGTATTTTATTTATATTTTTCCTTGGTGCACTCGGGGCCGGATTAAGGGAAGGAAGGCCCCCGGGCTAAGGATACTGTAAGCCCCCCATTAGGCCCCCCCGTGAACTTACCTCTTTCTGTTGTTACACTCCCTGTAGCAATTACGCTGTAAATCCTACAGTGACAGCAGGCAGTTAACAGCATAACATTTGCTGTTAGCTGCCTACCATTTTCCTTGAACAAGTGACAGTCAGAGACCCAATAAATGTCGACGGGCCCCCCAGCTGCCCGAGGCCCCTAGGCTGTAGCCCCTTTAGCCCTATTGTTAATCCGGCTCTGGGTGCACTACAGGTCCCAGTGGGCCCCAGGTGCCAGGGCATGCTGGCAGTTGTGGTACCCCAGGGGCCAGCATGTCCTTGCACCCATGTGTATGTTCATGCTTGTAGTACTATTGCCTTTTTTTTACATCTATTCATTTATGTCGGCATTTTAAATATCATTGTAGTACCTGTATGGAGAATAAAGAAGGGTGTATACTTACTTGTGTGGGGTTTATATGTTGTTTGGATATGGAGGGGGGTATCAGGAGTTGTGATGGATGTTTTCTTGACTTTGGGACATTGGTCTGTAGTCATATTTCTGTTTTCTGTGCTGGCTATGGATCCTGTGAAGAGAAGGAGGAAGAAAAAGGAAAGATAGAGAGAGGCTTACCTTGCAGGCTCAACCTGCTAGCTAGTGATGTGCGGTTGTTTTTGTTTGAGGTTAGGTACTGATGGGACGTGAATTGGAAAATTGTATTGGGCATAAGTGATCTTATTTTTTATTTTCTTTATTCTTGAAACAGTGTTATTTCATGGCAGTATGATAACATGAAGAATGTGCTACGGTATCATCATCATCATCATTTATTTATATAGCGCCACTAATTCCGCAGAGCTGTACAGAGAACTCATCCACATCAGTCCCTGCCCCATTGGGGCTCACAGTCTAAATTCCCTAATATAGACACACACTTACACACAGAGAGGGGGACAGACAGACAGAGAAAGAGAGACAGACAGACAGAGAGGGAGAGACTAGGGTAAATTTTGATAGCAGCCAATTAACCTACTAGTATGTTTTTGGAGTGTGGGAGGAAACTGGAGCACCCGGAGGAAACCCACGCAAACACGGGGAGAACATACAAACTCCACACAGATAAGGCCATAGTCGGGAATTGAATACACATTTGTTTTATTTTATATAGGTCTTAACGTATCTCTCTCTCTCTCTCTCTCTCAATAGATATATCTAAATGTATTTTTTTCGTAATAGGTTATGATGAGCACTAACTTTGGATTATAATGCACTCCAAGGGGGTATTGAAGTGGTCCTCACTGAGACCCTCTCTCACATACTCCGCACTTACAAAGACTTCCAAACACACGTGTATCCATACAACCTTTTTGCACATGTTTCTCTCAAGGACAGTTTATACACATTGCTTATTTATATGTACATAAATAATATAAATAATATATACTCTAGTTCAGAAACACTTCTTTTAAGGTGTAAATATTGTATTTAATATTTTGTGAGCATTGCACATAGATCTGGTAAATAACCGCAGGCTGCCTTTCCCCCAATAGAAGTTACATTTTAATAGATTCACAGCCAGCAATCAGCTACTGATATTCATAGAAAGTATTTTCAGATGTTGATAATAAAATAAAAACACATACACATGTCTTGGGTATTTAATTTCTTTATTACAGATATTATTTAAAGATGGAATTTGTAAGGCAATACCCTATAAATGACTCTGCAGACCGGACCATAAAATGTATAAACATACGTTTGTCTAACTAGTAGTAATTTGTTGGCTTACAGTATTAGAAGTATACATTTACATAGTACTTATAATTATATTTTTATATACAGTATTATATAATATAATTATATAATTATATATTAGCTTGATTTGTAAATGAAGAATATAAAATACCAATCTGTCCTTTATTTCTGTTGGAATGTGGAGCGGGGATTAAATAAGACTCATGTTTATTCCGAGTCAGTTTAATGAATGTATTTGCTAAAAGGTTTTATTACTTCTCTACAATTTTAGGGCTCTGGAATTAAAATGCAAGCTTTTATATTATACAAATCCTCATTTTTCCCTTTCTAAACTACACCCATGTAATAATTTATTATAAAATATTACATGTTATTAGTTTCTATAGGGATCTGCAGAACATTCCCCTGTATCCACTACCTCTTGGCACATCCATATTCATATATTTAGCAGAACATCTCCTACTTAAATTAAGCATAACTCCAAAACTGAATTTGCATGAAAACCCCTCACATTATATATAATTGTAATAATACTTTCTTACTGGAACTATACGTTTACTAATTCTCCTTCACTTTCACCAATGGTTATGTTATAGATCCAACCCCATCATCACCATTTATTTATATAGCGCCACTGATTTCGCAGCGCTGTACAGAGAACTCACTCACATCAGTCCCTGCCCCATTGGAGCTTACAGTCTAAATTTCCTAACAGACACACACAGACAGACAGAGAGACAGATACTAGGGTCAATTTTGATAGCAGCCAATTAACCTACTAGTATGGTTAGTTTTTTTTGGAGTGTGGGAGGAAACCGGAGCACCAGGAAGAAACCCACACAAACACGATGAGAACATATAAACTACACACAGATAAGCCCATGGTCGGGAATTGAACTCATGACCCCAGCACCGTGAGGCAGAAGTGCTAACCACTAAGCCACCGTGTTTGTGAGTTCTACACTCTGGAAATAAGAAGTTGTAAGCTTGATCCTTCCTACTATAAACTCTTGTATTTTCAGATCACACAGCTTACAGGGAACATGGTCTGCCACAAATTATGTAGCACATACAAGGAAACTTCAATTATTCTAATAATTTCCTTTCCATCTCAATTTATCTACATACACAACAGACAATTATAATTTTTATCAGCTCATTAAAAAAATGAAAGTAGTCTCCTACAATTAATTTAAACACTGAATGTATTGTTGAGTAAAAGGTAATTATTTTGCCCGTATGATGGCAAAGTCACTGAGAAACTCTCACGCACAGTCTCACTAATCAGAGAATTCAGAACGCTAAACAAATAAAGATTAAACTTATCTTGTTTTTTTTATAATAAACAAGAAGGCACTATGCAGTACAGACCTGGCTTCTATCAATTGGGAGGCCCACATAGTCTGTCACTTGACCCCTGGGGAAGTGAAGGGTAGACGTATGTGGGGTTAGACGTGTGTGATTTCTGCACTAAGTGGGATTTTCTCACAAAGTGGACGAAAATGCACAGTTAGACAACACAGCAACTAATCCTCATCTTTCTCTTCTCTTTTCATCTTCAGGTATGTTCATCCATGCTGCTACTACTACTCTGATCATTATTCTGTGAATTTCATCCCTGCAATCTGTGTTTAAGTATGTTCATCCATGCTGCTACTACTACTCTGATCATTATTCTGTGAATTTCATCCCTGCAATCTGTGTTTAAGTATGTTCATCCATGCTGCTACTACTACTCTGATCATTATTCTGTGAATTTCATCCCTGCAATCTGTGTTTAAGTATGTTCATCCATGCTGCTACTACTACTCTGATCATTATTCTGTGAATTTCATCCCTGCAATCTGTGTTTAAGTATGTTCATCCATGCTGCTACTACTACTCTGATCATTATTCTGTGAATTTCATCCCTGCAATCTGTGTTTAAGTATGTTCATCCATGCTGCTACTACTACTCTGATCATTATTCTGTGAATTTCATCCCTGCAATCTGTGTTTAAGTATGTTCATCCATGCTGCTACTACTACTCTGATCATTATTCTGTGAATTTCATCCCTGCAATCTGTGTTTAAGTATGTTCATCCATGCTGCTACTACTACTCTGATCATTATTCTGTGAATTTCATCCCTGCAATCTGTGTTTAAGTATGTTCATCCATGCTGCTACTACTACTCTGATCATTATTCTGTGAATTTCATCCCTGCAATCTGTGTTTAAGTATGTTCATCCATGCTGCTACTACTACTCTGATCATTATTCTGTGAATTTCATCCCTGCAATCTGTGTTTAAGTATGTTCATCCATGCTGCTACTACTACTCTGATCATTATTCTGTGAATTTCATCCCTGCAATCTGTGTTTAAGTATGTTCATCCATGCTGCTACTACTACTCTGATCATTATTCTGTGAATTTCATCCCTGCAATCTGTGTTTAAGTATGTTCATCCATGCTGCTACTACTACTCTGATCATTATTCTGTGAATTTCATCCCTGCAATCTGTGTTTAAGTATGTTCATCCATGCTGCTACTACTACTCTGATCATTATTCTGTGAATTTCATCCCTGCAATCTGTGTTTAAGTATGTTCATCCATGCTGCTACTACTACTCTGATCATTATTCTGTGAATTTCATCCCTGCAATCTGTGTTTAAGTATGTTCATCCATGCTGCTACTACTACTCTGATCATTATTCTGTGAATTTCATCCCTGCAATCTGTGTTTAAGTATGTTCATCCATGCTGCTACTACTACTCTGATCATTATTCTGTGAATTTCATCCCTGCAATCTGTGTTTAAGTATGTTCATCCATGCTGCTACTACTACTCTGATCATTATTCTGTGAATTTCATCCCTGCAATCTGTGTTTAAGTATGTTCATCCATGCTGCTACTACTACTCTGATCATTATTCTGTGAATTTCATCCCTGCAATCTGTGTTTAAGTATGTTCATCCATGCTGCTACTACTACTCTGATCATTATTCTGTGAATTTCATCCCTGCAATCTGTGTTTAAGTATGTTATAGAAAACTGTTATCTGTTTAAACTTAGGTTGGCACAGTCTTTTATTGCTGCCTAATTTATGATAGGTATCTGGCCTCCTCTATCCTTTCCCACAAATGTTTTCTTTTCCTTTGATTAGCTGACCAATTAGCACATCTGTAGTGTATTCCTAAATTAGACTGACTACATCTTAGCTTCATTCTATGGGGAGACGTATGTGGGGTTAGACGTGTGTGATTTCTGCACTAAGTGGGATTTTCTCACAAAGTGGACGAAAATGCACAGTTAGACAACACACTTGGACAAACATTGGACTACATTTGACTTGATTTAACTCCCAGCAATAAGCAACATCTGCCATAGCCTATTTCTGCACTACTTGTCTATTTATATGGAATACTGCTAAGAGGTAATTCTTAAAATATCCTTGCTTTTACCCCTTTTTTCACAATGTTTCACAAATTGCTTTTCTTAGTCTCATTTCATGGCATGATCTTTAGGACTGTGTCATCTTTCACCCCTCCACCAACACACAAATTTGTTCATATTGCACCTGCATTACTCCACTCACCTCTATTTAACACCCATGAACTGTTGTCCTATTTATTATCTCTAACAAGTACAGCCTCCACCTGTCGCCAGAAAATAAAAGGCCACACATCTTACAATCCCCTTGCCTATCTTTCGCTCACTCTGCTTCTATTAGCTGGTGATATATCACCTAATCCAGGTCCCCCACACTCCTCACACACACATACATCAGAACACTACCGTTCTATAGCAAACCTCAAACACATCACCTGTCTACCCTCTCTTCCCAAGTCCTTTAAATGTGCCCTTTGGAATGCACGATCTGTTTGTAACAAACTTACCTCCGTTCATGATCTCTTCCTCTCAAAAAACCTCAACCTTCTGGCAATAACAGAAACATGGCTCATGCAATCAGACACTGCCTCACCTGCAGCACTTTCACATGGTGGCCTCCATCTCACCCACACCTCCAGACCTGAAGGCAGACAAGGAGGTGGGGTTGGACTACTTCTCTCCCCACAGTGCACATACACAGTTCTACCAAATGTCCCATCACTCACGTTCACATCTTTTGAAGTACATGCTATTCGCATTTTTAATCCATTCTCCCTACGTGTTGCGGTGATCTATCGTCCCCCTGGAGCACACCAACAATTTATTGAGGATTTCTCTGCATGGCTCCCTCACTTCTTATCTTCAGACATCCCCACCATCATCATGGGTGACTTCAACATCCCCATTGATAACCCACCTTCCAAAGCTGCTTCCAAACTACTCTCTCTAACATCCTCACTTGACCTCTCCCAGTGGATTGAATCATCTACTCATAAGGATGGCCACTGCCTTGATCTTGTTTTCTCTAGACTATGCTCAGTTTCTAACTTTATTAATACACCCTTCCCCCTCTCGGATCATCACCTTATCAGCTACACTCTCACCCCCACTGCTCTAACCTCTCTACTGTCTAACTCAACCAAGCCTCCTCATACTTGTAGAAATCTGAATTCTATTAATCTTCAACAATTTTCCACCTCTCTCCAACACCTTCTCTCCCCTATCTCTACATTCTCATCCCCTGAGATGGCAGTACCTCATTTTCACCTAACCTTAGAAACGGCCCTTGATCAAGTGGCTCCAGCGACACTTCATACTACACGTCGACTTCGATGTCAACCGTGGCACACCAAAGCAACACGAAATCTTCAAAAACTGTCCCGTAAAGCAGAACGTCACTGGCGTAAATCTCGAAGCTCTAATGACTTCTTCACTTATACTTCTGTCTACCACTCCTATCGAAATGCTCTGGACACTGCAAAACAAACATACTTTCAATCTCTTATCTATGCTCAGGCTTCTAACCCCAAACGCCTTTTCAATACATTTAATCATCTTCTCAATCCTCCCACCCCGAACCCTCCATCTACTATCAGTGCTCAGGATCTTGCTACCTACTTCAAGGACAAGATTGATAAGATCAGACTAGAAATGGTATCCTCTTCCTCAACAAGCCATCAGCTCATTTCCTTCCCACTACCCTCTGACACCCTCTCTTCATTTGACCCCACAAATGAAGAGGAAATTTCTACGCTCTTCTTATCTTCCTACTCTACCTCCTGTCCTCTTGATCCTATTCCCTCGCAAATTGGTAGATCCCTGTCTTCTGTGCTCATTTCACCTCTAACTCAAATCTGTAATCTCTCACTCTCTACTGGCATCTTTCCATCACTATACAAGCATGCAGTGATTACTCCTATTCTAAAAAAACAAAACTCTGACCCAAACTCTCTCTCAAATTACCGTCCCATCTCTCAGCTCCCTTGCCCCTCCAAGCTTCTAGAGAGACTTGCCTACACTCGCCTCACACGCTTTCTTTCCGCAAACAACCTGTTGGATCCTCTTCAGTCAGGCTTTCGTTCTCAACACTCCACAGAGACTGCGCTGACCAAGGTTGTTAATGATCTGATCACTGCTAAGACTGAACGCCATTACTCTCTCCTAATTCTCCTTGATCTCTCGGCTGCATTTGACACAGTTGACCACTCTCTTCTCATACAAACGCTGCAATCCCTAGGTCTTCAAGACACAGTTCTATCCTGGTTCTCATCTTACCTCTCTAATCACTCTTTCACTGTTAATTTCTCTGGAGCCACATCTGCTCCGCTTCCCCTATCAGTTGGAGTACCACAAGGCTCGGTGCTAGGTCCTCTGCTGTTCTCTATCTATACCGCTTCTCTTGGAAATCTAATAAGTTCCTTTGGCTTTCAGTATCATCTCTATGCGGATGATACCCAAATCTATCTATCCTCTCCTGATATCTCGACATCTGTGTTGTCCCGTGTAACTGACTGTCTTTCTGCCATTTCATCTTGGATGTCCTCTCGTCAACTCAAACTTAATCTTTCTAAAACAGAGTTAATAATATTCCCACCCGCCAACAAGAGCATACCTGACATTTCTATCTCTGTTGATAACATGACCATAAATCCCACCCCACAAGCTCGCTGCCTAGGTGTAATCCTTGATTCACGCCTATCCTTTGTTCCCACATTGACTCTATATCTAAATCATGTTACATACATCTAAAGAACATTTCCAGAATCCGCACATATCTCACACAAGACACTGCTAAAACCTTAATTCATGCACTAATCATCTCCCGCATTGACTATTGCAATTCCCTCCTTACTGGTCTTCCCAAAAACAGACTCAAACCCCTAAAATCTATTTTGCATGCTTCGGCAAGACTGATTTTCCTTGCAAATAGCTATTCCTCTGTTGAATCACTCTGTATGTCTCTACACTGGCTGCCTGTCTTCTACCGAATCCAATATAAAATACTTTTACTAACCTACAAGGCCATCAACAAAGCTGCACCAACATACATCTCCTCTCTTGTCTCAAAATATCTCCCAACTCGGCAACTCCGTTCTGCAAAAGATCTGCGTCTCTCATCCACCCTCATTACATCCTCCCATTCCCGGTTACAGGACTTTTTTTGGGCTGCACCCACTCTATGGAACTCTCTCCCTCGCACAATAAGACTCTCCTCTGTTCTACAAACTTTCAAGCGTTCTCTGAAAACCTACCTATTCAGACAAGCGTATAATATTCCTCAACCACCATCTTAACCTCACTACCTTTAGCCTGTTACACAATTTCACACAAGACAACTACCCCCGGACCAACATTATTGTGTGACAGGATCATTTAGCTTATGAATCACCCTACCTTTGCAGTCTGGCTGGGCCAAGATGCAAAATGTATACTTAACCTCATGTGTCAATCTCCCATTGTCCCATAGATTGTAAGCTTGCGAGCAGGGCCTTCTCACCTCTTTGTCTGTTTTACCCAGTTTGTTTATTAGTTTATTACGTTTGTCCCCAATTGTAAAGCGCTACGGAATATGTTGGCGCTATATAAATAACTGATGATGATGATGATGATGATATGATGAGAGTCCAATCACAGTGTCTGTCTATTACCCAGGAACTTCCTACTCTATATTTATCTACTCACAATATTTCTGGGTCAGCACCAATTACATTTAATTACTCAATATAAGATACATATGATTAATGATAATTGGCAAGCAACATACATTTATGTGCACAGTTCAACAAAGGTAGGTGATATACAGTGCGTCTAAACAGTTGCAAGAAGTTTAACCCATGCTGTCACAAAAACACTAAAATCAGCGTCTGGCTTTATCAAGAAAAATAACAACATTAACAGTAAGATCACCACCTATATTAATTCATTTTTAACACATAAGCAGTAAAACTTTTTGTAACACTGCCAGGCATGTTGTATCCCCTTCAACACCACCCTTTGCATTTATTAAGTCTCTTAAGGTGACCATCGATGGGTCTATCCTGCCATTCAGCTCAAATGCTGAGGGACAGTATAACTGTCCAATGTGATCAACACATATGTGGCCAAGTTGGACAAGATCCGACTGTTGACAACTTGGACCAATTGATGTATTTTAGTGCAGTCAAAGGATATTGTCAGCTATATTAAAGTGTATGTGGCTGGCTTTACTTTGGCAAGTGTGGACAGTTTTACGGGTGTTTTGACCATGTCAGTAATCAGTGATCACTATACCTGATGGAATTTCAGGCATGGAACAGTTTCTATAAAGTGCTGGTGTCTCCATTACCATCATCATCACCATTTATTTATATAGCGCCACTGATTCAGCAGCGCTGTACAGAGAACTCATTCACATCAGTCACTGCCCCATTAGAACTTACAGTAAATTCCCTAACATACACACACAAGGTAGGGTCAATTTTTTTTTGATAGCAGCCAATTAACCTACTAGTATGTTTTTTTGGAGTATGGGAGGAAACCGGAGCACACACGGGGAGAACATACAAACTCCACACAGATTAGGCCATGGTCGGGAATTGAACTCAGGACCCCAGTGCTGTGAGGCAGAAATGCTAACCACTGAGCCACCGTGCTGCCCAGTTCACTGGTGCTGTAATCACAGACATTGCAAACACCTTATTGAAACTCCTAAATAACCATCCTGAGATTGTACATTTGGCAATTTAATGTGGATTGGTTTAACACTAGGCTGTTTTTGACTTCTTCTTTGGTGTGTTTACTGAGAGGAAATAAGGTGTGCACAATAAAAAATGCTCTCACCCATCAACAAATGTCTATTCTTCTGATAAGTAACTGAAACCTTTAGTTTTCTGTTTGTAATTAAGTTCAGTAGCTCTTTTACATAAATGAGTTTGCAATTTAGCCGTAGTCATCCTTTAAACAGAGATAATATTGTTGCACAGC
The DNA here is from genome assembly GCF_038048845.1 of Mixophyes fleayi. NCBI lineage: Eukaryota > Metazoa > Chordata > Amphibia > Anura > Limnodynastidae > Mixophyes > Mixophyes fleayi. The sequence goes on along the minus strand of NC_134404.1, from coordinate 55,611,871 downwards.
AATCTTTAACCTAGAGAGGTGCTACAAAGCATGGTCCTGATTTGAAAAATTCATCAGAATGTGGCAGACCAAGACTCAAACACTGAATCCTTAATGCACCAGAGACAAATGAAATTACAAAATCAATAATGGCTGATAATTAGTGTAGGATTGTTCGCTGTCTGGGTCCGTTTGAAGGATAGATTCAATTATTTCAATGAAAGGTCAGCAAAGCTTACATATACGCTGTAAAATCAATTGGATTAAAACATGTAAGAAACTGCACTGTATCACCATTTATCATCCTTAATTTGTCCAGAGTATATAAATCTGCTATTTCATTCAGTTTATCTACCTGAAACTGGTATTACAATCCTACTGCTGAATGTTCTATATTTGCATATTAACTTTTTGTAGGATTCAATATGTAGACAATATGTGGACTTTCCTACTTGGTCTATGGCTTATGTTACTTGCTATAACAGTGTACATTACAGTTAGAGAAATTTTGATAAAATCTTGAAGGAGAAGTCCTTTCCTTAGAGCAGGGGTCAGGGAACTTTTTTACCTTTTACCCCCAAATATATTTAGATACGCCGACGTTACCCCCTTGATTCGAAAGGAAGGAAATCATATATTATTGATTATTGGAATTCAAAATTTTACTGAACCTATTCAAAATTTCTTTGAAAGCTTCAACTTCAAAACTTCAGGTTTTGGAGAAATGATGTTGCTTCATTTTTGATACGAGAGCATCAATATTGGGGCATTTTGATGTCAGAGCAATTTGGATACAGTCTTCAGCGTCCAATCGATTTCTCTGCTTTGTTTTTATGTTCGTTAGAGTGGAAAATCCTTGTTCGCAAAGGTAGGTTGTTGCAAAAGGCAGCAACTTTTTGACTGCCTCCTCATGTACAATGAATGCCTTTGCAGCTGTTGACATCCAAAAATATGACAGATCTGCTTTGTTTTCAAATGCAATACGTGCTTCATTATTGTACTGAAGCTCAAGATGTGCCTCTGCCAACCCTTGAGGCTCTTCTGGTACAACAGCAATTTCACATTTAAAGGGGTCTACAATCCAACTGACAGCATGTGAATCAGCAGCATTACCCCCAGGAATTTCATTTTTACCCCATTTGGGGTAATTTACCCCTGTTCCCTGACCACTGCCTTATAGTATAGCTATTGGCTAGCACATTTGACAGCCATCTAAACAGTCACTCATAAAACACTGAAGAAGAAGTGGTGCTGATAGGGGATACAGATGCCAGGCTATATAGTAAGATATCATTCTCTAATATCAGATATGAGGAGACTAACTAGTGAGCATTGGCCCCATAGCAAACTTTTTATATGGCCACCCCAGACAACATATTATCCACAGAAAATACATGGACAAATGTAGAGCCAAAATATTATGTATACTTACTTGCTGAGCTTCCTTGCATTGCAGGACTTATCCACTTATCACAAATTATAGTGGAGGGGAAAGGAAAGTGAAAAATAACTCTTTATTATGAATAATACAGAACATAGCAGCAGATAATCAGATAAATAACACAAACCAGGGGTCAGGATGCTGGAACATTGGCAGCTAGATTTAGGTGGAAGTGCTCACAGGATACATATATGGAAAATCTGAAAGCAGAATTGTCAAAATCCAAAGCCAGATCGAGTAGACAACGATTCAGACAAAACTGCTCAGAGGCTGGAAACACAGACAAAAGTCAATGACTCACACTGGTTGCACCCTCTCCGCTTTTTTTGGTCTGGGCCTCATCTGTCTCCATGGGCTTACCTGGTACCCTCTGACCCAATGCAAGAGTGGATCAGACATGCAACAATAGGCTTACCCTGACCCAGACCTTCCACTTATGTTGAGGCCTATCAAGTGACCTCCCACATGACCCATCATATGGTCATGCCTGTGACCAGGCTGTTGTGTTCCTGAACAGATACTGGTGAATGAGACTGCTAGCACATTCTACTACTGCCCAGACTACTGGGCCATTTTGCCCATCGATCATTCGCTTATTGCATGGCCCAGCCCTTTGTCTGCCAAAATATGCAGTAGCTGATTAATCGGTTTCAAGGTCATCTTGGCCTTCCTTATCTGGAGCCTTCTTGGTCATTACTTCATCTGAGTTGCAGCTTCAGCCTGGTTCTCCTGGCCACCCTGCCTCCTGAATTTTGTCCAGTAACCTCATGTGTCCCCACTGTTCCTGATCTGCTTTTATCTGAAATTGTCCAAACCCTGCATATCAGGCTCATTGATTGCACAGGTGATCTCATTCCTACGTGATATAATTGCACACTGTGGGCTCCTGCATCCTAAGAGCCCCTGCTCCATCAGGGTCCCAGCTTCAAATAGACCTTGCCACCATCTAGCCTTCTGTACTACCTCAACCTGACACTATCTAGGCTGCTGCATGATTTATTCCTCTGCACCATCTATGCTTCTGCACAATCAAGGCCTCATCACCAGCTAGGCCTTGCCATCATCTAGATTTTGCACTACCTTAACATGACACCATCTTGGCCTCTGCACCTTCAAGCCCCAATACCATCGTGACCTCCGCACCAACTGGGGCCCTGAACCATCAGGAATTTCCAGGACTCTGTACCATCTAGGCCCTTGCACCATCATGACATGTTTCAGTTCTCTGCACAATTGTGGACACAATTTTCCTTTTTATATCCGATTATCTCTCGTTACCCCTTCCCTTTAGAATGTAAACTATCACGGCAGACTGCAGGTTCCTCTGCTTTTCTCTGTCTTGTTGTTTGCTGAATTGTGTCTGCATACCAAGTGATTTGTTCTGTTAATAGTATCCATGAAGTTATTCTGCTTATTTGTAACCATGTGTTAGGCCTGACTTCATTTTGAATTTAGCCTGACGTACCTCTGTGCTACCAGAAGTGCAGCTGTTATACTTGGACAGTTTCTCCTTGCCTGAAAGGAGTTAAGCCCTTATCATCTGATCTAGATTGCAATCACCTGTGTCTTGCATTTTTAAGACTGCCTTTTCCATCAGACTGGTGCCTCAAAGTGCTCTTCGGTCAGAGTTGCCTCATAGTGCTGTTTGGTCAGAGGTGCCTCACGGTGCTGCACAATCCGAGCCTTCCATGTTAGGTTCACTGTCTGAGCCATCCGCCAAGTGTGTCCAACCTGAGCCTTCTGCCAAGCGTCCTCAAACTAAGCCTTCTGCCAAGCGTGCCCAGTTTTACCTTCTGCCAAGCATGACAAGTCCAGGCCTTCCGATATGTGTGCCCAGTCCTGGATTTCTGTCAGCCCGAGCCCCCAGAGAGATGTGCTCAGTTTGAATCTCAGGTATCTGCTTCATCCAAGCTTTCCTGTTCTACTGTCCCAGTGGGGGGAACTCCTGTCCTGCCATCCCAGTGGAAGGACTGCTCTGAGATTGTTGCCCAGCCAGAGTGTCCAGAGTGGTGGTAGTCATTAAAACCTAGCCGGATGTTCTGACAGTAGTTACACTGATATGGTAATCATCACTGACCTAATTTCCGACTCTCATAAAATTAGTCATCGTGAAATATTGACATAGAACAATTACAGAAAACACACATAGTGACAGTGACCCTTACGTCACTTGTAAGGGCAACAGTTCAATTCATGCCATTAAGGGATCAAAGAAAACACCCGTCCGCCTGTATAATGTTTGCATTGCCCGTTTAATAGCATGAATTTAACTGTCGCATTTACAAGTGTCATAAAGGTCACTGTCGCTATGTGTGTTTACCGTAATTATTCTATGTTAGTATTTCAAGATGTCTAATTTGATGACAGTCAGAAATTAGGTAAGTTGTGATTACCATATCAGTGTAACTAGTGTCAGAGTTCTCACATTCGCTATCACGTACCCCACCCTTCCAAAGAGTGTCAAGAGACTGCTGCCCAGCCAGAGCGTCCAGAGGCCTCTTCTTCTGAAACTTCAGACTCTCCTCCAGTTTTCTTTGATGGAGACCCTAAACAGTTTTCTGTAATCCTTCAACTATGTATGAAGCAGTTTGAAGAATGGTAGAAGAAGGTATAATGATTGTGAATTGCAGAGGGAAGCCACAGACTTTGGCTTTCTCCCTTCTTAACTCTGATGACCCCCTTATCCTTAATACCATGGATTTTGATGATGCAGTTTGTCAGAAATACACTCCAACAACAGTTAAAGTTGAGTCTGTGGAGAGTCTGGAATCTGCTCTTTAAGGGGCAGCTATGTTAGGTCTTTATCTTTATTCTGAATTTTGCCTGCAGTACCTCTATGTTACCAGAGGTGCTGCTATTATACCTGGACATTTAAGTCCTCATTATCTGAATCATGATCACCTGTGTCTGGCCTTTTTAAGACTGCCTTTTCCAACAGTCTGGTGCCAGTTCATTTCTCTTTGCTGCTGGTCTCTGTAAAATTTCTGTTTGGATTCCGTAGCGCTTTACAATTAGGAACCTAATCTCGACCCCACTTCTCTCTCTAACTATCGCCCCATATCTCTTCTCCCCTTTGCCTCCAAATTACTCGAAAGGCTCGTCTGCAGCCGTCTCACCTCCTACCTTTATGTTCACTCCCTCCTTGATCCTCTCCAGTCTGGTTTCCGCCCCCTTCACTCCACCGAAACTGCCCTGGCTAAAGTTACCAATGACCTCCTCTCTGCTAAAGCCAGGGGCCACTTCTCCCTTCTTATCCTCCTTGATCTTTCTGCAGCTTTCGACACCGTCGACCACCCCCTCCTGCTCCACACCCTCCAGTCCTTTGGCCTCTCCGGCCCTGTCCTGTCCTGGTTCACCTCTTACCTGGCTGACCGTTCTTTCTCTGTCACCACCTCTGGGTCTCTCTCCCCCCCTTCCACCCTTTCAGTCGGGGTCCCACAGGGCTCTGTTCTTGGACCCTTACTCTTCTCTCTATACACCTCTTCCCTGGGTGAACTCATCAGCTCCTACGGCCTCAAGTACCACCTTTATGCTGATGACACTCAACTCTATCTCTCCTCTCCTGATCTCTCTCCCTCCCTCCTCTCTAGGGTGTCCGCCTGCCTCTCTGCCATCTCATCCTGGATGTCCTCTAGATTCCTCAAACTCAACCTCGACAAAACCGAACTCATTGTCTTTCCTCCCCCTCATATTTCCTCCCCCTCTGACCTCTCAATCACTGTCTGCTCCTCCTCTATCTCCCCTGTCCCCCAACTTCGCTGCCTCGGTGTCATCCTCGACTCCTCTCTCTCCTTTGCCCCTCACATTCTCTCTCTTGCTAAATCCTGCCGCTTCCAGCTGCGTAACATCGCACGCATTCGGCCCTTCCTCTCCCAAGATGCCACCAAATGTCTTATCCACTCTCTGATCATCTCCCGCTTGGACTACTGCAACCTTCTCCTCACTGGCCTCCCCCACTCCCATCTCGCTCCCCTTTGTTCTGTACTTAACGCTGCAGCTAGGCTTATTTTCCTTTCTCGCCGCTCCTCTTTTGTCTCCCCCTCTACCTAGCCCTTCACTGGCTCCCCTTCCCCTACAGAATCCTGTTCAAGCTCCTCACTCTCACATACAAGGCCCTCGCCAACTCCACTGCTCCCTACATCTCCAACCTCATCTCTATTCATGCTCCATCCCGCCCTCTCCGATCTGCCAATGACCGTCGCCTCTCCTCCCCTCTGATCACCTCCTCCCATGCGCGTGTCCAAGACTTCTCCCGCGCTGCCCCCCTCCACTGGAACAAGCTCCCTCCCTCCATCAGAACATCCCCTAATCTGTCCAGTTTCAAACGGGCTCTAAAAACCCACCTCTTTCTCAAAGCCTTCCAGTCTCCCACTTAACTTCCTACCTTTTTCTGCCTCTCCCCCCTCTTCCCCCTCCCCTGACTCTGCCCCCATTCCCCCTTCTCTCCCTCTCAACCCTGTGTCTCTCTGTCTGTCTACCCCTCCCCTTAGATTGTACGCTCCCTTGAGCAGGGCCATCTCTCCTCCTGTTTCCTTCACTTCTAACTCTGCTCTCCAGCTACCTTTCCCCCCACCCCTCTGGGGGTCTCCCCGTCATCCGTGCCCTTCCTCTTGGGCTCCAGCACTTGCTGGTCTTCCCTCCCCCTCTCTCTAGCTGTGCTTTGAGCTTACTGAGTTACTGTGCTTATTGTTTACTGTACCGTGTTGTCCCACCTTGTATTGTACTTGTTTGTCCCTGTACAGCGCTACGGACACTTAGTGGCGCCCTATAAATAAAAAATAATAATAATAATAATAAAACAATAATGGATAATACATCAGTATGTAAAGGTAAGAAGGCCCTGCTAGCAAGCTTACAATCTATGGGACAATGGCTTGATATACAAGGGTAAGTGCTACATCATATTGAATATTTGTCCAGCTAGAATGCAAAGGTTACAAAGTATTTAGAGGGCTGTATTCTCAGTACCACACAAATATGTTGGTCAGAGGGTTGTTGTCTTGTGTTAGCTGTGTGGAGGGTGGTAATAGGGTAACCTAGGGAGATTAAGAGGGTGGTAGAGAAATACTATAAGCTTGTCTGAAGAGGTGGGTTTTCAGAGAACTCTTGAAGTTTTGAAGACTAGAGAAAAGTATTGTGGTGCGAGGGAGTGAATTCCATAAAGTGGGTGCAGCCCGAAAAAAGTCCTGTAACTGAGAATGGGAGGAAGTGATGAGAGTAGAAGAGAGACGCAGATCTTGTGCAGAATGGAAGTGTCGATTTGGGAGATATTTGGAGACAAGTGAGGATATGTATGTTGGTGCAATTTTGTTGATGGTCCTGTATGTTAGTGGAACAATTTTATATTGGTTTCGTTGAAAAACAGGCAACCAATGTAGAGACTGACAGAGTGACTCAGCAGATGTAAAATGATTTGCAAGGAAAATCAATCTAGCATGCAAAATAGATTGTAGGGGCTCAAGTCTGATTTTGGGAAGACCAGCAAGGAGGGAATTACAATAGTCGATACAGGAGATGATGAGTGCATGAATTAAAATTTTTGCAGGGTCCTGTGTGAGATATGTACATATTCTGAAAATGTTTTTTTAGATGTATGCAGCATGATGTAAATATAGAGTTGATGTGGGGAACAAAGGATAGTTGCGAGTCAAGGATTACACCTAGGCAGCGAGCTTGCAGGTTGGGATTTATGGTCATGTTGTTAACAGAAATAGAAATGTCAGGCAGGAAGCTTCTATTGTTGGGTGGGAATATTATTATTTCAGTTTTTGAAAGACTGCATTTCAGTTGGTGAGAGGACATCCAAGATGAAATGGCAGAAAGACAGTCAAAAACACGAGACAACACAGATGGTGAGAGATCAGGAGAGGATAGATAAATTTGTGTATCATCCGCGTAGAGATGATACTGAAATCCAAAGGAGTTTAGTTTTCTTAGAGAAGGGGTGTAGATAGAGAATAGCAGAAGACCTAGGACTGAGCCTTGTGGTACTCCAACTGATAAAGGAAGTGAAGTGGAGGTTGTTCCAGAGAAATGAACACTGAAAGAGTGATTAGATAGGTAGGATGCGAACCAGGATAGGACAGTGTCTTGAAGATCTAGGGATTGTAGCGTCTGTATGAGGAGAGAGTGGTCAACAGTGTCGAATGCAGCAAAGAGACCCAGGAAAATTAGAGAGTAATCACCTTTAGTTTTAGCTGTGATCAGATCATTGACAACCTTGGTCAACGAGGACTATGCAGAGTTTTGAGAGCGAAAGCCTGATTGAAGAGGATCCAATAGGTTGTTTGCAGAAATGAAACGTCTGAGGCGAGTGTCATTTAACTCTTGCTTTGTTCCTATGTTTTGGATCTCCTCTTGTGACTCAGATCCAGGCTTCATTTGACCGTGCTCCTACTTACTCTCTGGTATATATATCTTCCGGCTTCTGACTGACCCTCCATTTGCCTGATTTTACCCTGGATCATCCAGTCCCTTGTGCCTCCTAGCTAACCTGGTAAAACAGTCTCCATGTGCCTGCATTTCATCTATCATACTGGGATACCAGTATTTTCTGCTCCTGTGGCTAAACTTGCTAATTTAGTCTCCTTGTTTTTCCACTTTACCTGCTATACCTGGACATCAGTTTTTCCCTGCTCCAGTTTCCCAGCTAACCTGGTTATCCTGACACCTGTATCGGCATTTCAACCAGTGGGTATCCAGCATCTGCAGTTTCCAAGATAAACCTCGTAATCCTGATGTCTTTTACCTGTTGCTCTGATGGACAATGCTTACTGTTAACCATTAGACTGTACCTATTTATTATCGGTGTGATCTTTGTTCAATAATAAATATATTCTGCTGGGCGCAACATTGGACGCGCTTGGCGTCCAGTAATCTGATTCTGAGGTCTGCAGTCAGTCTGTCACAGAGCCAGGGCACAGAAGCAGGTAGCGGGCGGCCGCTGCGCCCCCTTGGGCTTGCGTCCTGGGCGATGACACTGCCTGCACCTGCCTAGTTGCGGCTCTGTCTGTTATACTTTGTATGTCCAATTAATACACAAACAATGAGGTCTTCCATGCTGTAGCTACCTGTACTACTGTCACAGTCTCTTAGTCACTGAAGTCACTTATAGTCATAATACGTAAAATATTGCCAACTGAGCTTGATTAGCATTTCTTTCATACATGAATCTAAACATGATAGGATGTCAGTCATATAATTAACTACATTTAATATACTTTATATCCCTCTTCTTGTTTGTGATTTCTTTATATTGTCAGGTGCTTGTATATTTTTGTAAGGCATGTAATCAATTTCCCTGAAACCTGGTTTGCTATGTGTGATCTTCAACATTTACTAATCATGAAGTGTCTGATTCATCGAGGAATGTATCTGCCGATTCTGTGAGTATCGCACGCAAAATATCACAGCAATATTCACTCCATATACAAGATTTAGAACAGGGCGGGGACGGGGTGTTCGTCCATAGTCAGTGTACAGTAAGGGCGTGCCAAACTCGAGTGCACACAGTAACGTCCAAATCAAGCTCTGGTCATCTCACAGTTACTTGTTTTTCTGACGTATATCTCTTGCTCCAGATACAGAGCTAGTCTAAGTTCTGAATACTAGTGATGATCTCATGTGCATGCTATAACATGTGTTTGCAATCTGCAGCAACTGTAAAAATGTATTTTACTGTTTTGTCATTAATGCTTATATCATCAAAAGGTGACATTAATTTAATTTTTCTCTGTGCATTTTTTTGCAGATTTATATTTCACATAGGCATTGAACGTGTCCTGCAGTGTATTGTGTAGTAGAGCAGAACAGACCTGCATCCGCATTCATCAGGCGCACGTATCTTCAAATCCGTTCCTTGTTGAATACGGGAATACGCAGAGCCGGTTTATGTTCGTGTTTAAACAAACTCACACTGCGCTGCGTATGAGTATGATGATGAATCAGGCGATAAGATTCAATGAATATTGACAGATTAACTGCACATCACCTCAGTCATAACTAGAGATGTTCAAAAGGGATTACTCAACTGGTTTGTAGCATTGGCTCAATAGTTATAACTTTTTCTAAAAATTCGCAAACTTTAGATAGATTAAAGAATTTTAGGTAAATCTGAGCAGGGAGAACAGATTCAAGCATGTTCTAGCTGGTTCAAACATGTTCTAGCTCCGTCCAGCTTAAGTGACTACATTGCCTAGTTTTTTTGAATGGTTTTCCTGTGAGAAGCAAACTCAAACTTCATAATCAAACATAATAATATTTCCTGTTCTAATGAAAATGAAACATTAAAAATACTGTACATAGACTATCTTAATGGCTTTTATTTTAACTGTACACTGCGAAATGTAAATGTAAATCTTGAACGTAGAACTGTAAATTCAGCCACAGGCGTCAAACCCAAATTGAACCACACACAAAATAACAATTGGACCACAAACAAGTTTGAGGCCTTTAAACCAGGCAAATATGACTGAATTTCAATCTGGTTTGAGTCTGCACAAATATGATTTTGGTTGGCTTGTTGTGTCACATTTTATGTCCTTGATTCCCTTTAATTATTATAATGTGATCTCGGAATATACAGTATATTATATTTAGTTGCATAATATTTCCTCATTTACTGTTCATCCCACCTTCCAGCCTTCTATCTTTTGCTAACATGACTTCTTGAGATTTTTAGTGAGTTGTAATTAACCCAAGGTCTTATTCTTATTATTGCAGTTTGCCAGAAAGTGCAGCTTATCCGAGCAATCAATAATGGCTTAGCTTTGGATGAGATATCATTACTTCACATATTTTTTAAAAAGGGAGATTTTCAAAAAACATCAACTTCTTACTGAAATGTACTTAGGCAAAAATTTTAATAATTGTTAAAAAAAAAAAATACTTATTAAGTAACATTCAAAAATATATATGTTCTAGTTTCAGTAGCTTGTCAAAAAGACAAATGAGATAACACATTTTCTATGCACATCAGAAATTCAGTGGAAAAGAAAAATCTCTTATATTTCTAATGAGGGACATAGCAGGAAGCTATTTATAGATGTTTACGAAGATGGTTCATTCACTACGCTAGTTAGTAGGGATGTTCACTGACCCTTGTTTTGGCTCTGGTTTTGGTTTTGGATCTGTATTAGCTTCAATCTTTGGTTTTGGTTCTGGCAAAACCGCCCTCACATGTTTTGTTTTTTGTTTTTAGATCTGTATTGTTTTTTTGTTTTTTTTTATTAAAAACATTGCTAAAATCACATAACTTGGTTCTTTTTTAGGTTCCTAGTACATTATTATTATTATTATTAATATTATTATTATTATTATTATTATTATTATTATTATTATTAACCTCAATAACATTAATTTCCAGTCATTTTCAGTCAAATTTTGTCAAGTGACATGAACACTGCTACCCCTCCTGTTTCTGTATGAGCAATGGCACTGAGCAATGGCACTGGAGGCTGGAGAGTGACAAAAACACTGCTACCTCTCCTGTTTCTGTGTGAGCAATGGCACTGAGCAATGGCACTGGAGACTGGAGAGTGACAAAAACACTGCTACCCATGTTTCTGTATGAGCAATGGCACTGAGCAATGTCACTGGAGAATGGAGAGTGACAAGAACACTTCTACACCTGTTTCTGTGTGAGCAATGGCACTGGATTTCCTTGCGAGTGAGATACTTATGGAATCCAAACCCCATGAGATCCGACGATGCAGCAATGACGTTTTGCCTCGATCAGGAAAACCGAGCCTGAGCATCTCTACTAGTTAGTAATGGGTCTCTGTACTATTGAGTAGCAGTGGCACTCTTTATGTATCACTGCAACGCTATAAAGTGCAGAACTTCTGCTATTTACGATTCCTGGGCTGCTCAGAGAGCCCCGTTGAAGAAGAAGAACCTCCTCCCGATGAACTGCTTTTACACTTCACCGACAGCCTAGCATTGCTGGTGAATGCAGAACGGGAAATATGCATGAGTGGCTAAAGTCTGCGTATGCGCATTGGATTTATCCCAGCGGGGGAGCAAACAAAGTATTTCTGGGTTCATAGGACCCCATTGGAACAGGTAAGCAATGTTTGTCACTGTTTGATAAATTGCTAACATCGCAGACCCCATGGAGCTTAATGAGCACTGCTAGAACCCACGAAAAGTAGATTAATGCAGGAGAAATCTCTGAATTATTTTGCGACCTATCAAGAATCCGAACAGTCTTGATGACGTCACTGCCGACCGTGACGTGGTCGGCGGTGAGTATGCGGGCATAGACCATGTACTTTGCCTAGCGTTGTACATTGTCTATGCCCGCATACTTACATTTCCACCTTAACAGCAAGGAAAAGAGCATCGCGGTTGGCAGTGACGTCATCAAGACTGTTCGGATTCTTCATAGGTCGTGATCCCTTGCAGTCGCCTGTCACAGCAGTCATCCTGGAGCCAGATCGGGAAGGAGCCGTTCGGGGTCACCACATCGGGGTAAGTATTGTCGGAATAATGGCAACCATTATTCCGTACCCCACACGATTTTCTGTACCAAGACTTATCATTGTCAAACTGTGTGTACCTCATAATCTTTCTATGTAATGGATAGTCCCTACTATTTAATCTTTATTCATTGATTGGCTAGTCTTACAACTTTAATGCACCTATAAATGCGCCAAGTGGCGTGTGTGTGTGTGAGTGTGTGTGTGATCACCAGTTATTTCCTAAAGGCAGGGGCTACCCAGTCATCCAATAGTAGCAATTTCCAAGAACTATGATCTCAAAGAACGAGGGTTTGGATTCGGATGGAGGCACTGCATTAGAGAAGAGGTAAGAACTATCCATATATACAAATACAACAACGCTTGGGAGCTACTCGTAACATGTAATCTATTGATCTGTGGATATAATAGAAAGGAATGATTACTAGTCTATCACCTGTCAATCCTTCTGGATTTACTGGGAGATGAATCTGAGAGTCTCTTAACCCTCTCCTCAATCATTTCAGTAAATTATATTTCAGAGATCGCCTTAATCATGCAGAGATAAATTAATTTATTTCACCTATCTATTAATTACACCACATATGTCAAACAAGAAGCTCTTCAAAGCATTAATCATTGACAGGTACATGCAGAGAAGATTGACAAACTATGTTTTATACTTTACATTGCATGAACAGAACTATCCACAATGCAGACAGTGTAAATGCACTAGAGTCCAGAGACTAAATGAAAACTTCATGCTATAAAATAAATGTAGCTGTATTGCAAAATGATTACTTAGCTAGAGAGAGAATTGTTATTATAGCAGTTGACGGCATCACATAACAAAATGAGTGTATAAGAATTGTCCGTGATGAGAAAGGTAATTCCCTAAGTGCAGCCAGTCAGGGGTGCACTGTGAATGCAGTTCATCTATTGAAATGGCCAGACTCTGCATGGACAGTACTCCCAAGTGTTAATAGCATCTCATCTCCTGCCTCCTGAGTCTTTCCAATGTGGCCCCCATGCCTGAACACTGACATTACAACCCTGTCATATTTAAATACATACAGTGTTTTCAAATGAGAAAATGATATGAATAAATGAATGCTCAGCACCATACATTGTTTTTCCATTCTGCTACATTTTTGCACTACTTGCCGAAATTAGCAGCTGTTAGTGGAGTGTACTGTTCTAGTTCGTAAGGCTTAACAAATACTTTTGCATTTTATAAATATGAAAATGCATTGACAGTTCAAAGATAGCAGAACTGTGCTGACTATTTTTCCTGATAATGTTGATGCTTTGCTCTCATTGGAATTACTAAACATACAGAAAAATTTGCTGTTGCATACAATTAGTCTGCCAACGGGCTGTGTATATAACTAGCAAATGTGTGACTTTAAGTGGAGGGATCAAAATATTAAATACACATCTTCATCACCATTTATTTATATTCTGCAGCGCTGCGCAGAGATTATTTGCACATCAGTCCCTGTCCCATTAGAGCTTACAGTTTAAATTCCCTAACACACACACACACACACACACACACAGTCAATGGTTAATTTCTCTTGATCTCTTAACTTTGCTGGCTCTGATCTCTGTTGCTCTTTCGTAATATCTCTCTCGGAGCACAACTGCTCTTAAGTTCAAGACTTAATCATTTCACACCCCTATTCCTATTGGCATTCTGAACTTGCACTCACTTAACTGCAACACTCACAACCCCTTCCACAATGAGGCACGCCAAACTCTGCCCTTAAAGCACATTACTTGAGGTTCTAGCTAGAAATGAGCATTATGGAAACATAAAAATAAACTAAACCCAGTACTAGCACGCAGTACTAGTGACTATTCGTGTGAAAATGTCGACAGGATGAATGCCAACACCTCCTGTGACGAAACGAGTTTGATAACACCTTAACTAGCCTCTCCCTCATTTTTCACATAATGTTTAGCTTTACAGCATTCACATTTTTGGTGGCAGCAGTGGGATCACTCAGTTCCAGGTCCTCTCCGGGTAGAGTTGCAGGGGAACTGTATCGTGATATATTCCACTGCTCTGCAAAGCAGTTAGCTCTAGAAGCCAGTTACCAAATTATCCTGAACTTACTTTAGGCGAGGGAAGATGCTACCTAAGTGTCAATTTGATAAGGGGAGGCGCACCCCACCAGTGGAGAACGGAAGATGGAACCGTGTCTTAAGGAGGGGATATCACAGTGAGATGATCCCTGGAAGTAAAATGGGTGTGAGCTCTGGGAAGAAGAGAGCAGATCACAGGCCAGTGTTGAAAAAGGTCCCAAAGGAAGGGATGAAACAGTGCAGTGCAACCAGGGGAAGGACTGTGGCAGTGTCTGCAGGATGAGGATATGGAGGAGTTGCACCACCCCACCACAATCTAACACATTTTGAATTATTGGGATGAGGAGTGCCCAAAGATTATTATGTGGAAAGTCTAGAGGAGAAATTGGAGAACCTGTTGGATGTGTTCCTAATGTTGAAAGAGGAAGCAGGTGCCTTGCATTTTTGGCATGAACCATAATGGGCTGAGTTTTCTGGCCAAGGTAAAATCCAGTTACAATGATAATCAGCAGTACCCATAAAAAAATGTCTTTGACAACCAAGATAGAGAAAAGCAAAGACAAAAATGGAGCACCGGGACAAGACTGTTGAATCCCCTGCAAATGTGCTAACAGAATCTGTCCCATTAGCAGATTCTACAGATCCACTAGGGATACCCTCAAACCTCTTTTAAAGGATCAGGAGAATCCCATCAATGCCTTTAGTGTCTATAGGAAATGGATGCTCACTTTAGGCCCCCACATACCTCTCTGGGAACAAATGCAATGTCTGCAACAGAGTTTTGAAGAAGCAGAGGATGAGGTATGGCGACAAGGACTTATTGACACTGAAATGTGGCAGGATCAGTGTTATTGAATGAATACTGAAAAATGTCAATTACAACATCTTTTTAATCAGGGGGAGGTCCATCCCAATGGATTATACAGAGCTGACCAAGCTACTATCTTGGGGGAGGCTGGAGAAGAACTGCTTGGTGAGGATGTTGTACCTGTGACTACTCAGAAAAGATTAGGAGAAATCCTCCCATTTGGTGAATTGGATGGAAAAGAGCTATCATGTAACTACTAGTACCATGTAGAAGCATCTTGTGATAATCTGCCAGCGTTATTGGCACTTAAGACTGTGTCTGAGTCAAAACAGAATTGCAGAAAAGGCCAGGTATCCACACCTGTTGTGTCTGAATTTTTTTTTTCCAATGAAGTAATGCAGAATACCATATGTGTGCTCTCCGGTGCAAATGATGTACAGCTGTACCCGATTGTTAAATAAGAAAAATATAAACTTGTTCAACATATGATCTCAGCAGAAATCATGATTACAGACTGTATGATAGAATTAATGGGAGAGGATAAAGGAATTGTCATGTCAGGGACCAATACCATGGGGCCCTGAGAAAACTACTCTTACACCTTTCCCTATGCAGAATTAGCAGATGAGGAGATGTTGACCGAGTGGGTATCTGTCACACGACGGTCATTTGGCTTCCATAATCTAAGACCGACACGCTCACCTGTTCCTACCTGATTCATGCTGCAGCTGCTGGCGTCCTGACTTTGGTGCTGCGCATGCGCGGAACGTATCCTTGATGTCCTCTGCAAGTTTTTTATTGGCTATCAGACTGGCTCCAAACTTCAAACAGCACTTCCCCCTTCTCCTCAGTACCTGTTGATCAAGTTACCTGCCTGATTAAACTTACCATCTTGTCTCCTGTGTGTTCTACCTTGGATCCTCAGCGCCTATCTGTCTTCGTTGTGCCGTTGGCCGAATTTCTCAAGCTGCACCTGTCTTTGCTATACTGCTGGCTGAACCGTTCAGGCTGCGCTTGTCTCTGTTGTGCCACTGGCCAATTTACTCAGGCTGCAACTGTCTTCACTATACTGCTGGCTGAACCGTTCATGCTGCACTTGTCTCCATTGTGCCGCTGGCTAAAGAATTCACACTTCATCTACCTCCATTGTGCCGCTGGCTAAAGAGCTTACGCTCCACCTATTGCTATTGTGCTGCTGGCTAAAGAACTCACACTTCAGCTGTCTCTATTGTGCTGCTGGCTAAAAGGATTATAGCTCTTCTGTCTCCATTTTTGCCGCTGGCTGAAGAGCTCATGCTCTACCTGTCTCTACTGTGCCACTGGCTTAAGAGCTAACACTCCATCTGATTCCATTATTTCATTGGCTTCTGGCCTTCTGTTCCTGCCTCCATACAGCATCTCTTTCTACTATCTCCCCTATAGCGTCTCGTCTGACACTCCTGGTAAGGGCCGTGACCTGCGGACAGACGCAGCTAAGCCCAAACCACCTTGCGGTGGTCCCTGGCGAAAACCATCCGTTCGTTAGACTCCGCGCCTTACTGGGAGTAGTGCTAAGTTGGGCAGACCTAAGAATCCAGTTTTCCAAACCATGACAGTATCTGAAAGGGCACCAGCACAGCAATATTCACTAGCCCCACAAGCTTTGGAGCACGGCACTCCAGCTCCAAATCTGGGGACCTTGGGCCCTATACCAGAGGCCTGCACTGGACTATCCCCTCTGGTTTGCTGCCAGGAGGACATGTCTGGGTGAAATGAGGATTTACACTACCCTTATGTGCCAGAGGCGAAGGAAGTAGTGCAGCAGGTGGATGTGGTAGTGGCGGAGGGGAGATGCACCCCAACATACATACATGGACACCCACAAATGGTTTGGGAAGGGGGCAAAGGATTCTTCAGCGTCAAAAAATTAATGGAGCACCCACATTTGCCTGCCACTGGGCAGTTGTCCCTTGAGTGTTTGGACGAGGGGGGATTAGATCTTTGGAAGAAAGAACCAGACAAGTACCAACAAAGTTTTCCTGCCACTGGGCAGTTGTCATTTAAGCGTTTGGGGGAGGAGGGATTGGTTCTTTGCCAGAAACAACCAGACAAGGAGCCCCAAAGTTTTACTGCTCCTGGATAGTTTTCACTTGAGTTGTGGGGGAGGGGAGTATGGTCAAGGGACTATTTGCAGTTGGACATTTGAGGGTGGACAAAGCACCCAAGGGATGGCGGACTATAACTCTCCTACCAAAAATGTATGCACAGGAGTGGCCCAGTATTATTGTTGTCTCATTTTATGACACAGGGCAGAATAAAGTCCCACTCCAGCTGGGTGGAATGATATGCCTGCACCCATGGGACCATGGTGGGAGATCAAGAAACTGTGTACTGCAGTCTACATTACCATCAGACCGAGGTGAAACCAGAGCACGCTAGAGACTATGGACTTGAGGGAGAAAGGATTTCTTGAGGCAAATGAGCCACTGGGAAACAAGAGCTAAAAAAGTGGGGGTGGTATGTGTGACGAAACGGGTTTTATAACACCTTAAACAGCCTGTCACTCATTTCTCACATAATGTTTAGTGTTACAGCATGTACTTTTTATAGCCCTATTTCTGTTCCCCAGCTCACAAGAGTAGAACTGCAGTGTCTAATTACATGTTAATAAGGAGACATTGTACCTTTTCACTTTAAGTTACTCATTGCAAATATGTATATTGTTGTATCTTGTTGATATTGCAGTAAAGCTGTTATTCACTGTCCTTAAAGTGAAGCGAGGTGGGTTATGTGTAAGGATCAGGTTGCAGGATACAGGTGAGGGGGAAGACAAATTAGTATCCATTGTTCTCAACAAGACTAGTCCAGACATTTTGTCTGGAACCCAGCAGGGAAGCTTCTGTGGAAGCACAGCACATCTCCATTCCCCCTCCAACTCCCTGATCCAGCACCCACCAGTGTTTAAAAGGTAAAGAGCCAGGGAGGGGAAAGCACTGTGGAAATTTGACCAGGCATATAAGGAACCACTCGATGGGTAGACGGGTTGTTCATTCTTGGGATTGATAGCTGGAAACTGCAGAGTGGCTGGTTTGAGTTGCCATTCTCTACTAGTGAACTACATCCAGTAGAGATGGGTCTTCAAGTCAGGACAGCCAGGTGATTAACTTCTTAAGCTAGTGCGGTAAGAGACAGATAATGTGGTAAACCTGAGAAGAGATCAAGAAAAGAATGGATTGTAAGAGCACTCCTATCCACATTGCAAAAGTAACTCAATAATTACTGCTTAATAGTTATGGGCAAAAGCCTTTGTTAATAATTGAAACATATCCATCCAAATGATGGTGTATAACCTCATTGGTAAAAAAGTGAAATATTAAAAGAAAGATATAGAATATGGTGTAAAAGAAAAGGAAAAAAGTGTATTAAAAACTAGGATAGTGGAGCCAATAGGACGACTATATACCAATATAGTTGTCACCTTAAAAAGCCACAAATGATTGATGAATATATTTGGGCAGGTGAAAGAACTAATATTGGTATCCCTTATCATAGGGAGAAGGATCAAAGAGAAGATGAATGCCGATTATACAGACAAGCTATAAATGATAATAAATAGCTACACCTCCTAGATTAATATAATATGTGATATTTGGTTAAATCACATTACTAGGAGCACATATGGCACATACAAATTGGTGGGAGTAAATGTAGATATTGATCACGAGATCAAAAAACACTGAATGCTGTCATTAGATTAAATATTAATATAGTGAAATTTATTAATCAAAATTGCCAAAACAGCATAGGTTGGATAAGATAATGTCCCAGACAATTATGTGCCGTAGTGCTTCTCTAAATGTCCATAACTGATAATAGGACGGGATTAGATAGTCGTGTGTAATAATCTAGATATAGGCGCACCAACTGGCTGTGGCACTTGCCATGGGTTCCCTGGCTAAATATATATAAAGCGCTGTTACTCAGGACATCCTAAAGTACTAACCACATAGTCAGTGGTATTTATTAGTCAAAGTTGACAAAAACGCATAGGTAAATAAGATAATACCCCAGACAAGTATGTGCCATAATGCTTACACTAGATGTCCATAACTGGTAATAGGACAAGATGGAATAATCATATATGATAATCTAGATATAACCGCACCAACTAGCTGTAGCGATTGCCATTAGTTCCCTAGCTAAATATATATAAAGCGCTGTTGCTCAGGAATTTTCTAGGGTACTAACCACATAGTCAGTGGTATAAGAGCGCTCGCGGCACCACCGCTCGCTGGCTCCACTTCCGGTTATGACGTCAGTGTTGACGTCAATTACCCATAACCCCTCATCTATACAGACTATGATTTCTATATAGCTTGAGGTATATCCCAGCTCTGTGCAGGACAATATATGTTCTTTCTTTAGTTTCCAATGTGGTAAACCTGCCTGGTAATTATTTACTGCTTGTATATAGTATTCTAGTGTTGTTTTTATTACAATAAATGTACTCTTGTACTTTTCTAACTCCATTTGCCTAAATGACTATACGAACCCTAGAAGGTATTGGGTAGGCTTCCCTGGCATAGTAAGGCACCGCTGGGTGGCCAGCCAGTGTGACGTGAGAAGATTTGGGCCAGAAAACCCGATATTTTAATGTCACACGCCGGACCTTTGGTTACTACAACCATTGTCGACACACTTACCCGCTCCCCGCCCACCTCCGTGCTCCGGCTGTCTGCGTCCTCTTCTTGGGTCTGCGCATGCGCAGACTCGATCTCCTTATGCTCTCTGCCTGGCTCCAATTGGACAATCAATCTTGGCTCCAAACTTTAAAATTCACTTCCCCCTGCTGCTCAGTGCCTGTTTATCGTGTTACTTGACTGGTATTGGATGTGGCTCTGTTTCTCCCAGTGTGTACCAGTTGCCTACAGAGCTTACGTTCCACTACTCTGCTGAACCAGTTGTCTACAGAGCTTACGCTCCACCACTCTGCTGTACCAGTTGTCTGCAGAGCTTACGCTCCACCACTCCTGCTGTACCAGTTGTCTACAGAGCTTACGCTCCACCACTCCTGCTGTAGTGCTTGCCTACAGAGCTTATGCTCCACCACTCCTGCTGTACCACTTCTCTACAGAGCTTACGCTCCACCACTCCTGCTGTACCACTTGTCTACAGAGCTTACGCTCCACCACTTCGCTGTACCGCTTGTCTACAGAGCTTATGCTCCACCACTCCTGCTGTCCACACTTGTCTACAGAGTTTACACTCTACCACTCCTGTTGTACCAGCTGACGCTGCTTCATTCCTGCTATACCAATTGCCTACAAAACTGATGCTTCATCGTGTACTTCACCACTATCCATGTGGTAACCACTTGTCACCAGAGCTAACGCTTCATCTCTCTTGCTGTCACCTGTTGTCTGCTGAGTTCCTCCTATCACATTCCCCTAAAGCCTGATACTTCTAGTGAGGGCCACGAACTGCGGCGGACGCAGTTAAGACCAAACCACCTTGCTGCGGTCCCTGGTGAACACCGTCCGTTCGTTAGACTCTGCGCCTTGCTGGGAGTACTGCTAAATTGGGCAGATCTAGGATCCGATATTTTTGTACCATGACACTTCACACCTCCATAATGTTTACATGCTGAAAACACAGACATTGTGAATGTTGACAGCAATAATGTCGACAGTAACAATGTCAACATTAAACAGTCAATGCCAGCGGTTCCGGCTATATGAAAGATGTGAGGACTATTTATAACCTAGGGACTTTCCCATGGTATCAGTGAGACAGCCCATGGTTATAAATAGACTTATTGTCTTTCATATTTCATTATATGGCTGTGCTTCCTGCATACAGGAACAAGTATTTGTCGCCTGTGAAGGTTTATTTTTTTTGCCGAGCTGGTTCCACTGGATTATTTAGGGTTCTTTAAGCTTCACGAAAAGAAGACCTATTATCCTACACCTGTGGAATATTTTTGGGGGTTATTTTTTTATGGACAACTCCAGGACCTTGGATGAGATGTTTTTTGCACAGTTACTGGACCTGGAATGTGTTGGGTTTTATTATGGGCACAAGCCTATTGGATTGAAAGTTTACAAGATTGGATCCCTTACAGATGTAGAACACAGCTGTTGGAAAGCATATCTGTTTTTTTTTATTTTAATTAAAACAATATGATATGCACTAGGAGTTTGGTTTATTAAAATTTTATGGCTGCCATGACTATGCAGGTGTTTGTAGTTCTACAAGCACCAGCATGCCTAGACTGATACTGGCAGTGTGGACTTGCTGGGACCTGTTGTTCCACAAATGAAAATAGTGTTTACCCTTCAATTATTTACTTTACTACTTCACACCCACAGCCCAGGTTTGAGGGAAGATCCCTAGATCTTTCAGCATGGGACTAGGTAACACGAGGGGGTTGGGGGCCAGCACTTTTTATTTTGTGGACCCCATCTCCCTTGGAAATCCAGCCCCACGCTGACTAGCCTAGGGCCGGTTTGTCATTATGGCAGGGGGACTCCTCACTGCGGGTTCCTCTGCTATACTGCCAACAGCCCCAGCTGGCTTGCCTAGTGCTGGTTGTAGTAATATCAGGTGGAACCACATGATTTTGCTCCTACCAGAACTACGTTGGCACCACAAGAGTGAATATTGCTAGGAGGGTGAGACCCAACTTTTAACCCTTTGTGTGCCAGCAGCTTGCATGTGTGGCAGCTGTATTGCTGCTGGGTCCGCTGGCTGCCAGAGCAGGCTTTTAGATGTTTTAGGTGGACGGTTTAGGGTTAACATTTATTAGTGTTTTCTTTTTAGAAGTGTTTTGGGCCGGTGGTTCCCAGTGGGTGTGTGTATAGCCGCGGACCCACATTTCTACTGTCTACATTCACAATGTCTACATTTTCAGCATGTAGACATTATGGAGGTGCCCACTGCCCACATTTCATACACAACCCAAGAGAAAAAGTACAGTAAGATTTATCCTAGAGCACTCTTCCTAAACATGCACTGAGCAAAAATGATAGCTTTAGAAATTATGCCTTTCAGCTTTGTAGACTCTGCATTGTTTTGGAAATTAATTGCTTATGTAGAATTGAGTTGGCCAATAACTAGTCTCTAACACTTTTACAAATACAGCTGTACTTGCTCTGTGTATCGACACATTAAATTCTAACTTTTGAACACCTTACCTAGCTTTCATTCACTGTCTGCCGACCCAACAGATTGTAAATGGCTGATAGAGAGTAGGTGGGAAGAAGCAGAGCAGGAACCCGGCAAATTAGAGCAAAATAAATTAAATAGTGATTTGTAAGCAGAATTTAGAAAACACATTTTACACCAATTTGTAAATTTTGAGCTAAATAAATATTGCAACTTTATACAGCACTGTTAAATAATCATAATATGTGATGAATACTAATAGAAGAATAAAGTGAAGATAGACTTCTTTTAAATACAAAAAATATTCCTTTCAATATAATTTCACTTCAAAAGACTATGCTATTGCAACTGTTTAATCATGTTTCATAATAATTGGCACAAATATACAGGAAATCTCTATAACTATAGAAAATGATTTTCTGCTGTGGATCTGCAGAACTACTCACAATTTCTCCTCTTCGCTGCATGTTTAAAGTGATCTGGTTCCAGAGGAAATGAGGAATTAATATTCAGTACAGTACTAACATAATACAAATAATCTACTTCTTTCACCAAGCATTTCAATTAAAGCAAGTACTCATCGAATAAATGGAAATAGCGACAGAGATTGGGACATACATTAATTCTGTGTGACATATATGCATTTGTACAGAATACACATGCAAAATACATTGGTGTCCTGCAGAATAGGAGGCACAATTTTGTTAGGACAGTGAGGGTAGCTGGGGGAAAATGAAGATAATTTTACTTTTTTTTAAAATGTATTTTGTATCCTGCAGTGTATTGTGTCTGTCTCAATACGGCAGGTGCCGTATATGCAGGGCTGTCATCAGGGGGGTACAGGGGGTACACTTGTGTGAAGATACCGGGTATATCTGGCCCAGTGCTACCCAGTACCTTCTAGGATTCGTATGGTCACTCAGGCAAAATGCAGTTATAAAAATACAACAGTATATTTATTGTCATACAAACAACACTAGAATATTATATACACATAGTAAATAAATGCCAGGCAGATTTACCACATCATCTGTCCCTTACCCCAATAACTTAAGGAGATATAGTCACCTGCTGTCCAGACTTCACGACCCATGGATTTCTATCAGCTGCATATATAGAGACTAGTTTGAAAACGACAATCCAAAACTAGATGCACCTTCATGAATGAAATCCCACACTGAACACCCCTCCCCCCTGGAGTTGTTCCTTATATATCACAGGTCTAATTTCCACAGTCTTTCCCCTCCCTGGGCAAACCCCTGCGTCTATTCTACTTAACCATTGGCCAGTGCAGGACTAGGGGGTTTGGACAGGGCAGTGAAGATGAGATGTCCTTTCACAGAAACCCCCTGCTGGGATGCAGACAGAACGTCTGGACTAGTCCTAAGGAGAACAATTGATGCTTAATTGGCTTCCCCTACTTCCAAGGATAAGGTAGCAGTGAGCCCCTCCTAAAATTAACCCCTTACACTACTTTATGATGTCACAGGGTCCCCAGCTGTTCCATGCTTCCTGTAGAGGAAGGAGGGGGAGAATGAATGCAGCTCAAGCCCTCTTACCTGTATCCTAGACACCACCTGATCTTTACCCATAACCCTCCTGGCTTCAGTTTAAGGACAATGAATAACATTACTTCAAGTCATCAATATATAATACACAATATACATATTTACATTAAATTACAATGTCCCCTTAACCACATGTAATTGGACAATGCAGTTGTAGTCTGATGAGCTGGGGAAACAAAAGAAGGGCTATACAAAGTATTTGCTATAATTCACATATCACACTCGTTTTGTCACAACTTGTACCGGTCCCGGGCACACCAGGGGGTCCGGCAGCACACACTTACCAGGGGGCCCACTGTCCTCCAGTCCCGGCGTCTCCACTACTGTCTTGAGCCTGGCTGTCACAGTGATGGCCAGGCAGTAGAATGCAATCAAAGGGGCGGAGAAATCATTCCCCTGCAGGGGAATCATTGCTCCGCCCCTGCAATCATGTGATCCTCCTTTCTCCCTATCAGTGAATGATGGTGTGGTATGACCTGACGTCACACTGATGTTTCCACCGCCGCTGAAGAAGGAGCAAGGAGCAGCAGCTGTAACATCTCGGTAAGTATATTTTAAAGAAATTTGATTATCACCTTTTTTTTTACGAGGCTGAAGTTAGCTGCTTATTTTGCTTATTTGGACAGCTTCTTATTCTCTTCTTATTCTAGAAGATAATAAGATTGCATTTTGAGCAATTGGAATAAGTAGCTGCAGTTTTCTAAGGGTTAGAGATATGAGAGCAAACCTATTTAACATAGTCAAGAGTCAGGAGTGGAGAAGACAGCAATTGCTATAAACAATCCAGGTCAGACACTGATAGCAGAACAGGTCAGGATGCAAAGCACACTAGGTCAAGCAGGAACTATCACCAGCACTGGTATGCTGCCAGCAAGAGGTTTGTAAAGGCAGCAGCACCAATCAGAACTGCAGGATGATTAGCTGTATGAATGTGGTAGGCGATTGCACATCTGAGGCTGCCAGACTGAGAGCTGAATGAAAATGTGTAACTATTTGCCTAGCAGCCAGCCTAATCAGTGAACTGCAGAAATGATCCTACACATTAGTAGTAGCAGTATTTGCACCTGATGATAGATCAAACAAACAGTATTACTTATTAACAGCCACACATTTACTAGCACTAAATATAATGGGCTTGATTCACCAAGGGACGC
Source organism: Mixophyes fleayi (assembly GCF_038048845.1). NCBI lineage: Eukaryota > Metazoa > Chordata > Amphibia > Anura > Limnodynastidae > Mixophyes > Mixophyes fleayi. The sequence goes on along the minus strand of NC_134404.1, from coordinate 55,587,233 downwards.
ATACTCAGCCCAATGTTTGTTTGTTGTAAAATGCATGTAAATCAGGTGTCCTTGTGCCCGAATTCAACAAGGAGAGGATGTGAAGATACGTGTAGTGATGAATTTGGGTGCAGGTCTGCTCTGTTGTACTAGACAGGACACTGTAGGATACATCCAATACATATATGGAATATAAATTCTCAAAAGAACACACACAGAATTAAATCTCTATTCAATCCATGTCACCTGTTAAAAACATTACATAAAAATAAAAAAAAACATATGTAGTACTGGCGACCTGAGCAGGCCGCACATGCGCTTTAGATACATCCCCTGCAGACAGACAACAGCATCTCCCAGCATGCAGTGGGGAAGAGGAGCTTGTAAAGAAGCAGTTAAAAAATGTCAGTTAGAGATTTTAGGAGGTATATTTACTAAACTGCGGGTTTGAAGAAGTGGAGATGTTGCCTATAGCAACCAATAAGATTCTAGCTGTCATTTTGTAGAATGCACTAAATGAATGATAGCTAGAATCTGATTGGTTGCTATAGGTAACATTTCCACTTTTTTCAAGCCCGCAGTCTAGTAAATATACCCCTAGGAGTGCAGCAATGGGAAGAAGAGGAGAAGGAGCATGGAGAAGAGGAGAGGAAACAGTATTAAGCAAGGGTTACGGCAGTGATGAGACAGACCAGCGTTGTATAGACAGAGGAGAGTGCCATAACAGGATACACTATAAGCTGGACTGCTGTGAGAGATCTGAACAGAGGAGCAAAGAGAGAGAGAAAGTCTGATAAGTGCCAATGTTTTTATATTGTTCTTATGCTTGGACTGAGCTGTGTTATTAGTCAAGTTTGGAACAGCTGGGGAGGCCAGAAAAATATTTTATTATGCCCTTTTGCTGGACTGAGATATAAAAAGAAGGATGTAGTACAGGGACAGTCAGCTAGGGGAAAGAGAATGAGTTTAAACCGTGAGAAACTGCACTAACTTTGATATCATCTGCTATCTGTGATAAAGTTATATAACTGCATGGTGAGGAGCCAGCTTTTATTAAAGTGACTTTATGCTTATGTGGTGCCCCAAAGCCCTGTTGAACAGCACAGAGGAAGTGCATAAACGCTTTTAAAATGCAGGGCTACAAGGGGTTACTAGAGGCTGAGAAAGACACAGTGGGAATGACAGTTGACAGTTGAACTGAAAAAAGTCGTACCCAGGAGGATATACAGGAAGGAGGAGTGTGTGATATAGCAACAAGAAAGGGGAAGCTGACATGAGAGTCTGATCTGCTGCTGGAACTGGTGACATTGGTGACATTGCCAGCACACACGGCTGGAGAACGGCTGGGGACACACAGTGGGGCTTCCACGAACTGCAGAACGTTTTCAAGGTAAAATCCTAGCCTGCAGTGTACTGCACACACCCCAGCGTCAGAGGGAAGAGTGATGAGAGAACAGTGCCATCTTGTGACTGAATTGAGCAACAGTCCTGTGTTTTGTTATAATCTTTAACACTGCCTACAGTTTAACATCTACCCTTTAGAGAGAAAGTACAGGGACTTAATCGGGATTGTTAACCCTTCTGGAAAACCTCTGCAGGACATTTAAACACTACAAAATTCCTGTGCACAGGTCAGCCCAGGACTGAGTGTAAAATTTGGTAACGTTACCAGGGATAATATTGGTGCACCAAATGTGTTAGATGGATGTTAATGTTATGTGATTTACCTAAGAATTGATTTATTGATATTGAAGATGTTATATGTTAATTGCTATTGTGCTCTATGCTGATCAAACGATTATTTTGTCATTACCATTGAGCTGAAGGGGTCAGTGGCGCGGTGGCCTACCAAAACTATCCTTACAGCATATATAATAAACCCAAGTTGTTTGACCAATCCTTGTCCCTTTCATTGAAGTACTTATCTCCTAACCACCGGATATCTGAACAGAAAAGAACCTGACTCGTGTCTGGAGGACAAGGTAAGGGAAGGATTTCCCATCAGTCTCGACCACCACACTTACACCTAAGAGGAATAGAGAGCATAGCGGGGTCGTACATTGTGTTTTGCATTTGAAGCGTGCTTTGTCAAATTGCCTGGAAGAAAGTAACTGTTCATTGGGGGAGAGTAATATTGCAAAGTGTCACTGTATGGAATTATTGGTGCTAAATTCAAATTAAGGAATACAAGGGGCAGCGACGTTGCTCTGTGCTATTTGCCACTGAATGATTGTTCGAACTGGGAAAGAGATGAAGTGAACTGTGTTTAAACTGCCACTGTATAGAGACTGCATACCCATATACCTATGCATAACATCCAAATGTACTGTGTTAACAAAGTTAAAGCAGCTGTAATAGTTTAGTGTATATTGTTAGTGATAGTTATCATTGTTAGAGAGATATTGAAAGATAGTTATTAAAAATTAGAGAGGTGCCACAAGCTACATCAAACTAGTGAGGACTGTGTAGATTATATATTAGATACTAATATGTTGTCAGGCACTGTCCCCACACTATACATGCGTGTCGTTGCCTAGCAACGGGATGTGCTTCCGGGTTTATGCTGCTCGCGCATGCGCAGTGGGTGCGCGTCCCATTGCAAGGCTTCTTTTCCTCTGTATGTCAGCGGTCAGGTGCATCTGACCAAAGAAATCACCTCCAACCCTATCAGGGGCCACTGTTAGATATAGCTAGCACCTCCCTCCATCAGTCTGGTGCCAGAGTAATTGTTTCACCAGCTCCAGCATCCTGTATTCTGCTTCCTTGCTCCTGTTGTTTGTGCCTTGGTTCCTGACTATTGGCTTTGTTCCTGATTATTCTCTGTCCTGCTATTTGGCTCTGTTGTTTTCTGGATTCTGACCTTCTGCTTGCTTCTGACCTTCCTTATGGATCAACCTTGTGTACTGCACCATCGTTTGGCATCCGACCTGGACTGTACGACCATCTCCGTTCTCTCTCGCTGCACTGATAACTATCTTGGAGAACCGTGACCTGCGCACCTCATGCAGCCAAGCCCATACCCCCTTGCAGGGGTCTCTGGTGAATACTGGGGGTGCGTTAGACTCAGCGCTTCCCTGATTAGTTGCTCCAATATCAGTCAGTGGCATCCTCAAAAGTCATTAACGTGACATAAGTATTGTTTCAAATTATCTGTGATCATTTGTTTGAACCAAAGTAATCTATTATTGATATAAAATCTACTAAAAAAAAAACCCTTTAGATGTCCATGTCTTACTAATAAACATGCAGGTGTGGCTTCTAAAGACCAATTTGGTGTGATAATATTTCCTTTGTGTGTGCCTGTGGTCCAGTGCAGGGGGCAGAGGGTTTCTTGGTCTCTGTGTGGTGCTGCTAACTCCAGTACACTACCCCACAAAGAGCCTACAGTGCTTAGACCAAGGTGGAGCCACTGCGCGAAACTGAATACAAGATAAGGAGTCCATTTTCAGAAAGGACACACACAGACTAGGACACACACCCTAGCTGAGAAAAGGGAGTGTTACATATATATTTTTTATTTATATTTGTTCAATTAAATACATTTATTAGGTTGTTAAAAATCCCTACTGTACATAAAATACATTTTCCCATTTGTTCCTTATTACAAGCATGTTTTTGCATGCATAGACAACATCCATTACTAGTCATCAGGATTTAGACCTGTAGCTGGAGCAAAAGATTTGGCTAAAAAACAAGTACCTGAGAGATGCGCTAGCTATCGGCACGCCCTTACTGTACATTAACTACAGGCGAACGGCCCTTGCCCATCCCGTTCCCTTCCTGAAATCGTAGGCTGTAGTAAGTGTCCTATGCGTTCGAAGATATATTGAAATCATGGCTGTGTTCTGTGGCTTATGGTCCGGTTCTGGGCATGCACAAAGGGATTTTGTGGATGGAACACAGAAAATCGCTGTTTAAGTCCCTTGATGAATCAGGCCCAATGTTTCTGTATTTGTCTTTTACGCCATTTGCTAGATTGATATAAAATACTGTAGGGCAATACAATGCTATCTCAGACTGTGTGTTTTTTTTTAATAACCACACTCTAATTGGTGCAAAACATTTTTTATTTTTTTTGTACTTCTAATTAGTGCCATTAACTATATAGATCAGGCCTGGCCAAGTAGCTTGCTTTGCCAGCTACTGGCAAGGCAATCTGGGGCTTGTAGTTTAACAATACCTGGAGAGCCACAGGCTGGCCACTCCTGATATAGATGTAAAACTGCATATCACATCATTGCAATATTTGTTAAAACACTCAAAAAATGCAGTCTGTTCACCCTCTCTTATTAGAGCCACAATATCCAATTTACTTGTGTTGACTGTCAAGTACACTAGTGCCAGACAGGCCCTTTTAAAGCTATCACTTTTCCATCTGGAAAGTACAAGCACTCGCATTCATAGAGCTCAATAGATCCTTTGCTGATATGAAGGGAAAATGCTCCTCTCCTGTCACAAGGCAGCAATTACATCAGGAAGACCCTCGTCCTTCCTTCCCTGGAATGTGTCAGCAAGTAATTGAGCTCCATTAGCACCGTTTCAGCTGGACACTACTCTGACGCTCGAACTCCATGTCTTGCTGCTGACTGCTTCTGCACACAGTCTTAAAGAAATGACAGAAAGCTCTGGCATGAAAACTAGGAAGTTTGAATCATTTGCAAAATTCACTACAGATATAGATAGATAGCAAGATGTCTCTCTCTCTCTATATACATATATATATATATATATATATATATATATATATATATATAGTACATACTTGCCAAACTTTTTAAACTTCTTCCCGGGAGATCCCAGGCAGGGGGGCGTGGTTGGAGGGTGAGAGGGGAGGTTCACGGTGAATTGCGTAATTTTGGCCCCACCCCCACTACAAAATACCGGTTTTGTTGCGGGGAGCGGGGCCAAAATGTCGCGATTCACTGCAGATCGCGTCATTTTGACAGCAAGATGCCGTTTGCGGGATATTTGCCTGCTCTCCCGGGAGTCCGGGAGACCTACCTGAATTTCGGGAGTCTCCCGGACATTCCGGGAGAGTTGGCAAGTATGATATAGTATAGAGAGTAGAGAGAGAGAGTATACACTCTCTCTCTCTCTCTCTCTCTCTCTCTATATATATATATATATATATATATATATATATTCTCTATACTCTATACTCTCTCTCTCTTTACTCTCTTTCTCTATACTGTCTCTCTATACTCACTCTCTGTCTATACTCTCCCTCTCTCTCTCTCTCTCACTCTCTACCCTCTCTCTCTATACTTTCTCTCTCTATATATACTCTGTCTCTCTCTGTCTCTCTCTGTCTCTCTCTGTCTCTCTCTGTCTCTCTCTCTCTCTCTCTCTATATATATATATATACATACATACACTCTCTATACTCTCTCTCTATAGTCTCTCTCTATTATCTCTCACTTCTCTCTCTCTTCTCTCTATATATATTCTCTCTCTCTCTCTCTCTCTCTCTCTCTCTCTATATATATATATATATATATATATATATATATATATTCTCTCTCTCTCTTTCTCTCTCTCTCTATACTATTACTATATATTGTCTATATACTCTCTCTATATATACTCTTTCTCTTTACTTTCTCTCTCTATACTCTCTCACTCTCTCTACACTCTATATAATCTCTCTCTATAATCTCTTTTTCTATATATTCTCTCTCTACACTCTTTACTCTCTCTCTCTCTCTATACTCTATACTCTCTATGCTCTCTCTATACTTTCTCTCTATATATACTCGCTCTCTATACTCTCTATGCTCTCTCTCTATACTCTCTCTATACTCTCTCTCTCTATACTCTATATATATATATATATATATATATATATATATATATATACACTCTCTCTCTCTCTCTCTCTCTCTCTATATATATATATATATATATATATATATACTCTCTCTATATATATATACTCTCTATACTCTCTCTATACTCTCTCTCTCTACTCTCTCCCTATATATACTATCTCTATCTCTCGTGATTACCAAATAATGAACCTACGTTTGTCCAAATAGAATTACTGTGGCTTCATACAAAACTACTAGTGGTTTCATGCTAGCTGGAGTGTCATAGAAAAGGAATGTTGTCTGGACCTACTACCAAAGTCAAGGGCATACAGTAATTTGCTTAGTTCTGTGAAGAAGGAGTTGGTATCTGGGAATCCTGTCTCCCTTGGAATCCTGCTTTTTGTCTTTATAACTTCTGAGTATCCATAATCTATAAATCAAACAATAGCTAAATGACGTTCGTAGTCCTAATAAGCCCCCCGGGATGTCAATGCTTTACACTTGTATTCAGAGTTATATTTCAGCCAGCTTAAATATGGTGTTTTAAGATCATCTACAGATGAAACAAAACACAAAAAATAATCAGGTTTGCAAATTTATTTCTTAAATAAGATAATATACCCAGACATAATTAGAACTGGGGGATGAATTAAACCAGAGGGAAACTAAAAGCTGTGGTTTGGGTATACAACCATTTTTGGATTACTAAGGGTTAACAAAATGAGTAGGTGTGGTGATGTGCAAACAAGTGTTATGAAGGGGCAGAGACAAGGGATCAGTTTAAAAGAAGTGGGGTGGAGTTAACTCACTCTCTTAACCCTGGACAGCAATAGATGAGTATCAGCTTACTGTCTGTCTCTTTCTTCTGTCTAGCCATTTCTGTCTAGTGTTTTCTGATAACTTTGGGCCTGATTCATTAAGGATCTTAAATGAAGATGCTACATGAAGAAACAGTCAGTATTTATCTTATGTGCAAAACAGAATACTAATTTGCACCCCTTGCATTGTAACATGGTTTTGTCCAGGAGACTGAAATAAGATACCTCTTCATTTAAGATCCTTAATTAATCCGGCCCTGTCTTTATTGCTCTCATCTTTATTCCCTTATAGTCTTTCCTAAGTATCCCCTCCTGCTTTGCTTGCTTTCATTTCTCCTTTTGCCCTTTTTCCTTTTATATTTCACCTTTCCTCCTTTCTCCTCACCCCCCCTTTTTTCCCCGTATTTTTTACCCCTCTGTCTGCTTTTCTGTCATGGAACCTTCCCAGCTCTCTGTTGGTAGCAGAGCTTCAATGCTCTTATCCTCATTCCAGCCGCGGCTGAGGACATGGTGATCCCAGCCCCACTGGTCACCGCTCTCCACTAAGGCTAGCGAGTGCCAGGGTTAGTGCGACAATGAGACGCGCGGCGAAGGAGGGATCCCCCACCCCACCTGCTAAGCGCGAACACAAACCGGAAGTGACCGGAGTTTCTAACTTCTGGGTTTTGTCTGGGGTTCTGTTTGCCAATCAAGGGGTTTGTGTGTACCTCCTGGGTTTACATTTATGTTTCTGGGGGTCTTAGCCGGAACGGTGGGAAAGGAGGTGGCTTTAGGGCGTATGTGTTGACACTATCCAGAGCCCACTCTGAAAGGCATGGTGTTTCTCCCAAGTGGGGTGGTGCCTCGGAAGGCACAGAGGAGGTTTTGACTTTTTCTGCATTTAGCATTCTCTCTGGGGGCGTCAGTATATGATGCTATTCCAGAGCATTACTGGAGCACTGCATATCACTCTTTTTAATCTGTATTTGACGTGGTTCATAGTTTTAGGAAAGGGGCTTTATTAGCAAGGTGGACATTGAGTCTGCGTTCCAGTGTTTCACCTTGCACTCTGACTCCTTTCCCTCATGGGATTTGAAATGGAGGGTGGGTTCTATGTGGACATGTGCCTTCTCATGGACTGCACTGTCTCTTGCTCTTTCTTGGAGTGTTTCAGTACTTTTCTGCACTGGGTGTGACAGCCGGGACGGGTCACTGGGGAGTCACTCACTATTTGGGCGACTTCCTGGTGAGAGGCCCAGGTCAGTCCAGAACCTGGGGAGAGGTCCTATTCTCCCTGGTGGCCCTGTGTTACTCTTTAGGGTTGCCGTTGTGCACGACAAGACAGAAGATCCCACGGAGCGGCTGTCTTATCTGGGAATGGGGATTGACACTCAAAGAAGCCTGTGTAGGTTACTTGCGAATAAGGTTAACATCAAGAATCTCTGTGGTGCTACAGTTCCCAAAGATGTGGCTGAAGGAAGCACAATCTCTGCGGGGTTTGTTTAATTCTGCTTGCAGATTTATACCGATGGGCAAGATTTTTTTTCACAAGCTGGAGTGGGCGTTTCGCCCGTTTTTCCCGGCATCACAGTCATAAGCCTCTGTCCAAAGAGATTAGGAAAGATTTGCGGGTATGGAAATTTTTTCTCAAGGATTTCAACTGTGTCTGGTCCGACCCCCTGTTTTCCAGTTAGGAGTTACATATATTGCCGCGGGCTCAGTGGGGTTTGGGGCCTACTTCGCCGGTGCTTGTCGCGCTGGCCTGGTGATTGGGTCTGTTCTGGTTGGACAGCTAATGTGGTCCTGCTGGGACTGTTTGCATCATAGTTGCAGTAGGGCTATAGGCAGCTAGATTTCAGGGTAAACTGGTTGTCTTCTGGTGTGGCAGCCTGGGAGTGGTGCTAGCAATTAATAAGCAGAGCGCTTCCTCGTTCCCAGTCATCGGCTTGCTCTGTAGACTGGTGTTGCGCTGCCTGTCTTATGACATCTCCTTTAGTGCTCAGTATATGCCTGGTATTGAAACCCGTCTGGCAGATGCTCTGTCTCTGGGTAATTGGGTTAGGTTTCGGATGTTTGCCCCAGTGGGGACTCTCAACCGTTTTCCCTGTCCCGCTAATGTCTGGTAGATTGTGAGGCCGGAATTAGGAGTCTGGCAGAATGCTCGTTAGCTATGACTAAAGTCATTGTCTATCCCCTCATTCACTATCTTGCAGGGTGCGGCAGTCCAATACGGATCAGCTGGGTAAAGCAGAAGTGGGTTACACTGTCACCTCGGCATGGTTGCTCAGTTGCCCGCTGCAAATGGCGCTGGCTTTTCTGGACTGAGGTTAAAGTAGGCGTAGTGATGACTCCACCTCAAGTGGTACCAATTTACAGTGGTCATTAAACGCATGCTAGACACCTTATTATTCAATAGTAATCAATTTGGCACACATTCGTTTAGAATAGGTGCGACCATGTCTGCAGCTGTGGATGGGGAGTCAGGCACATATATTCAGGAGTTAGGCAGATGGAAGTCCACTGCATACCAGTGATATGTGAGGCCCTTTCTTCTCTCTTGAACTTTCCTTATGCTCCTATTCATGGGTTAACACAAGACTTTGTTGCTTGCTGCTCTTGAGTGCAGGGGCGCAAAGGAATTTCTCTAGATTTAAAGTGGACCTGATTAACTACTGGTACCACAAGGTTTTGACGGTTTTACCTTCGCCTGTCCTCTTCTTCTTTTTAATTTTCTTCTCCTTTTTTTTATTTTCCTCCTTATCTCCCACAATTTTTTCTTGTTTTCATAGGAGGTTCTTGTTTTTCTCTATGTGCAGTGACTTCCGTGTACAATGGCCTATGGGTTTGCTATTTTGCTGTTTGGTGCTTTAACGGTGTTGATTTTTGCTGCATTACAGTGCATGGAACTCTGCTGAGGATCTGGGTCCTGGGTTGCTTGTTGTGCATTGGGCTGCCTTGCATCAAACATATGGTGATACAGCTGCATTCCCCTGCCAAGTAGTGGTATCTTGGTTAGATGGGAGGGGAATGAGGTGTCCAAGTTTTAAAGGACTACTGTCCAGGAAATAACAGAGAGAGGAGTTCCCCATATTTTGGTTATAACTCTGGGTAGAAATGATTTCGGCAATGCCAAATATATTGAGTTGGGCCTAACGATAATTTCCGACCTAGCATGGGTGTTTGCTTCATGGCCTGAACTGTTCCCACGCTGATCTGACATAGCTCCCGGCTAGTATGGAGATTTTTTTCCAAACAGAATAATTGTGGACTGTGCCTGTAAGAAAGTGATGAATGCAGTCGTGGCCAAATATCTAAGATCAATTGGTGGACTAAGAATTGAGCACCCAGGAATTAGATTTCAGAACCTAGGCCTATATGGACCTGATGGGGTGAACCTAACGGATGAAGGGTTAGGTATATTTATAGCAGAGGTTTATAAGGCGTTAGGCGAGTTTGTTAAGGGGTAGCATGGTGACGGGCCTAGGTTCAGCAGGGAACCTGGTGTGGCAGGTGAGCAATGTACGGTATAACTAATGTGGGTAAGCACACATTTATGGTAGTCAAGTGTTTGGAACCCGTGTCCTTCGAAGAATCGGCTTAGGTTCGGTGCAAGTACAGCTCATCTGGGGTGACTTGTGGTGCATTACGATTAGTCCAGAGGGGTGCGGGTCCCGGATTGCCTGGGGTCCGCTGTCCCATTAAGTGTAACAAACAGTGTGCGTTTTGGATGGTGTTCTCCCGCCACCATAGCAGTTACGGCTTTATTTAAATAAATAAGAGTTATTTGCCAACGAGTCGGTGTGATGTCTTTTATTAGATTTCTTAAGATTAAAGGTTAAGACTAAGGTCTATTGGTCATGTTAGCAACCATAAGCATTTTTAAAACCAGACTGGCATTTTAATGCTGATTTCAAAATCCGAAACAAAAATAAAATATTTTGTTTATGTAATTGCGTAAAATAATGTGTAGAGGTGTACTTGTTGCCCTTTAATATCTGTAACTGGATGGCTCAGGAAATATCAGTACAGACAGTTTTAAGCAAACCTAACATAAACCCCATAGTAACTCTAATTATGTGTCAACATAGATAATAAAGAACTGCAGAGCTCTGACAAACCGAGAATTTTAGATATTGTAAGTAGAGCAAAGAGACTAGAACTGCAAAGCAACATTTTTTAAAAAAAATGCCGTGGGAAATAGCACAGTGCTTTGCTGCCTCTCACTAATGTCACATCTCTATATGAAGAACATGTCCAAATTGGCTGTGCAAAAAAAAAAAGTAGGAATGAGGAAATGAAATGCTTCTCTCTATTAAAGAGAAAATCAGTCTCTTAACATTTTTCTTTTATTATTTCTCTCATTCCCCAATCAGTAAACCACAGGAATAGAACTACCGCTGGTACAGCAGGTGTGGAACACGCGGGCTTCTGATCAGTGCAGGGCCTGTCTGCCAGGCTTTTTCCTGAGGGTGGCATGTAAAAGTGAATGTATCAGTTTGTCTGAAACTGAGGTTCGGCTGTACAATCATGAAATATTGATACAGAGCAGGAATAGTAACCAACATGGAGTTATAATGAATAGGAGTAAGTTTGTTTTTGTACTTAGCTGTATATGTTATCATATAGGTACAGGAACCAGTGCAGAGAATCCTGGGCAAAAATGCATGTTTGAAGATCTTTATTAAATGGGAGATTAACATAGCACTTCACATGCAGTCTACTGGAGAGATTTCAAGGTACTCCCATTAATATCAGTGTTTTATACCCCAATCAGACCCAATAAGCTTCTGATCACAACATTCAATGTAAAAATGCAATAAAATGTTTGGAGGTTTTTTTTCATCTCACTTATCTCACTAGATTTGTAGCAATTTTAAGGGGGAGACTCAATTCCCTGCATTATTCTAAAGAACAATGTGAGCCGCGCACAATTACCGTTACTATGATAATTGCGGTGTGCTATTACCATTACTACGGTAATTGCTGCACATTATTACCGTTACTACGGTAATGTCTACGCTGATTTTTGTTAGCCACTTTGTGAGCAAAAATCAGTGTTGAAATTATCGTAGTAACAATAATAATGCGCGCTCCACATTATTCTAAAGAAAAACATGGGGAATAGAATCTCCCCCTAAGTGTCTGAAACCAGTGAAAATATTTTAATGATTTCCAAAGAGACTTAGTAAAACAATCTTCCATAGATTCCACCCGTTCTTGTATGGTGATTTTTGGGGGGTGTATTGGAATAAAAGGGATTTAAAGTTTGATTTGCCTGTAATAGATTAGCAGTGATAAGTAAGTTAACTTGTAAATCACAAAAACAAAATGTATTGCTTTTTCTACAAAGTGACCTTTAGTAGATCCCAATTAATATGTTAATACGTTAAATAACAATGTAAATGATAACATCCAACTATGGCTTGAGCAAATTAACATGACAAACTTTTAAAAGTCCAAATGCCAATAATTACAGCGCTGAAAGCAGGGCCTGATTATCCAACAGACTGACTAGGCTGTAGCCTAGGGCATAAAGCTTTTGTGGGGAAGCAAAAGTTGAGGATAATTGAGTAGGAGAGACAAGGAAGGCAACAGGCAATGTCTGACATCCTCCACCTTCACATCTTTGCCCCCAGTAGTGCTTGTTCATGATGAATTCCCGATTCCCTTTAAAAAGTCACTTGGAACTGAGTTTTGAAAACACGTGAACATAATCATTGGGTGATTAAAGGAAGCAGGATTTTAAATTAAGTTCAACTTGTTTTTACTTACCTAGTATTAGCCTGGAGTGGAAGGAGTGGGAAGCGCTGCAAACTAGGGCAGTGTGAACCCTTAATCAAGCCCTGACTGAAACTGTGTATTTTTATTACATCAATGAACTGAAGCTGCTACTTGACAAGAGCTCTGCCCTTTGGGTCCTCCTTTCTGGAGGTCCTGTTTAATCAGAGGACTCTCCTGTAGCAGAGAGGCAGCCCTAGGTTAAGGACTGCTAGGGTACGGTGGTCAGTAATTAATTTTCTAAATTCTAAAATGGAACTTTGAGAAATTAAATGAAAGTACATCACGCCAGAGGAAGGAATTTAAAGCATATTTTTATACATAATAAAAACACAAGATATCAAACTAGCAATAACGAGTATGTTCCCACTCACCTCTAGGTAGAGCCATATGGCCTCATGTAAAATTGGACATATTTTACTTTAAAAAGCAGACATACTATGTATCAAATAATGCAATTACTTGAGTATGCAGAGCAGCACATATATTAAGAAATGTGTGATTCAGCATCCTATGTTAAATGCGGCTGCTGCATGGAGATGAAGTTCAAAGCACATGATTAGCTTTAAACATATGATACACTTTAATCGCATCATCATACGGTTGAGACACCAATCATCATGATTAAGTTGTAGCAATTGCTGGGGGAAGAACATAGTGGGGTCTGCCGGCAAAAGATCCAACCTGCACTAGGCTATGACAAACTGGTCAGGTTACACAATAACAGGGACACACGCTACATTGAGTATCCCTGTCATTATGTCATACAGTCCCAGCCTGTTCAGCATGGGTGTGGCTGGATCACTTATAAATAACTTATTTGTGGCTGGATCATGTAGAAGTAATTTGTTGTAGAAATGTATTTCAATTAGTGGTGCAGGCATCAATGTATATAATTGCATATGCACTTATCTTGTTACATTGGGATGTGTTTTGTTTGGAAATGTCTTGTTTGGGGTTGTAACTTTTCTTTGGGAATTTCCAAGTTACCAATATAATGGAGGGGATGTGTTTTTGAAACTGTCTAGTGACAGGTAAACTCATGCTAATTCGTCCTGTTCATTACTCAGTGACCAACACGTCTGTTTAGCCTGTATACACAACAGGGTGCCACTGCCTTCCTATCTAGTGTGGCTGCATCTCAGATAATGCAAGCAGCAAGTTTTAGCATACAACAGAGTAGTGTAAATATTGTTAACTTTGCATTGCATGTATATCCATGTTTGGGAAAAAAAATTGTATCCTGATACTAAAAATAACTCAGACGTGTTGGGGCCGGGGAGGATCAGAGGGCGGCGTTACCCTTTGCCAGGAGTTATGTCAGAACTGTATAAAAAGTGGCATGTAATGTCATACTATCTGTACCTTTCTGGATGTCACTAGTACCTTCAACTAGTGACTGTTAACTGTCCTTGTTATGACTACTTGAGCTAATAAAACATAATTTTGCTTCAAGAACCTGCTTTGACGACTATTTACCCAGCTGGAAATTTCTGTAACATACAGATTAGACCCAAATCTAACCCCTTCTCTGTTGTACTGCGGAGGACCCAGCATTCCAGTACCAACGTTTTGCCCGCTACCAACACCTCTGGCCAGGGGGGAACCATCGACAGAATCTCTGATCTGAAGGCAAGAGGTCCGGGGGATCAGCCCAGGTGTACCAGCATGTACACTAGCAGCGAGAGTAACCCAGAAGGAAGCAGTTCTAGTGGTCCGTGTAGGAGCCTAGTAGTGGCAGCAGGCTCCTCCTATTACACCAGGAGAGGTGGATTTTGGGTTAAAGAATGGAGATGGTGGCAAAGTAAGCTGAGCCGGTCCCCAGCGACAACAGGCAGGGTGGTATAGGCGGTCCATCCTATCACAATGGCACTGAATTCCCTAGGGAAAAAACAGTGGACCCCTTCCCTTAGGGGAAAAAAAGCCTCTTACTGAAAGTGCTATGGATCTTCCCAACACCCATGCCTAGTGGCACTACTGGTCCCAGAAAGTACTGGCAGCCATAGACTGCTTGGGAAGGCTTCCACTTGAATTGTATATACAAGTGCCAACATACCCATGGCTGCCAGAGCATGCTGGGACCTGTAGTGCCACAGAAAAAAATACTGTTAAAAAAACACAAATACTCTAAAAGTATTTTATTAAAACATAGTATTTTTTAAAGTGTATAGTATGATTATAGCGCATCAATGTAGTTCACTGCGGCTAGACCCTGCATGGGATCCAATGACTACTAACCAATAAGAGCAGCTTTCTCATTCTCTGACCAATGAAAGCAAAGCTCCTCTGTATTGTTCAGCAGCTGACAGGCTGTCCGGCCTGCTAATCACATTGTGGCACTACAAGGAGCAAGTCTTCATTGTATATTATTTTTAGTCTTTTTTTTTAAAAGATTTAAGAAGAGTAGAGAGAATGTGTAACACATTGGTAAAAGAGAGTGTTCTGGAGTAGTTATGACTAAGTGAAAGCCTTTTTCACTTAATCATAACCCAGTGCTGGTTGCAGCTTTTGCAGGGGGACCCACACTGTTCATTCCCTTGCAATTGTCTCCACCAGCCCAGGCTATGAGCTCTGGTTCATTTTGGGGGACACACTTTTTAAATAAAAAAAAATAATATTTATATAATTTATTTTTTTAACACTGCAAAAGATTAGTCAGAGATAAGAAGCACCCTTTGAACTTGATTTAAAATTAATCCGATGGTCAAGTCTTGGAGAGGAATATGCATTGGTTATACCTATGAGCTAAATGCAATAACTAGATCTTGTTTCATGAATTTAAATATTTAAATTATCTTTAAGGAGTGGCGAATGAATATATTTGAAGTGGTTCTTCAGGACATATCCTGAAACCATTGGGATCTTCTGACCAGAGAGTGGGGCTGCTCTCCCAAAGAAAAGAAAAATATGAGTCTAAACACATGTTAAGATGCAAGTAATAATGTATCTGCAGAAGTAGGAGAAAGAACAACAGTACATTCCATTAGTAAGTTCCTCACATTCCACACAAAGTGTAGTACTCTGTATCTGGCGTAGAAGTGGTGACTATACTCCATCTTCTAGAGAGGATTTTGCCAACCATGAGCAAGAAGAGACTAAATGACACTTAGAAAAGAAAAGTATTTATTGTTGTGGAGTAGGGAAAAGTATGGGAGATTTCACTACAAGTATTACTTAGCTTTATTTGCAAGACATATAAATCACGTTAGTTTAAATATCACCTATAAATCACTACTTAGCATCTTACACTAAAACATTAGTGAAAAACTGTTACTGAATTTTCCTAAACAAATGCACTTTATTTAACAATCTAAAATATTACTAAACAATAAAAATGCTGATTGTTTCAGCCTGCGTATTAACCTTTAAGGCTCAATGTTATTCTCTATAAATAAAGGAATAGATTTACTAAAGAGTCTTAAAAGCAAAAGTGGAGATGTTGCCCATAGCAATCAATCAGATTCTAGCTATCATTTTTGAGAATTTACTAAATGAATGTTAGCTGGACACTGTGCCTCCTCCTTCATCACACTGTGCCCTCATTCAGCACTCTGTGCCCCCTCCATATCAAAATGTGCCCCCTCCATCACACTGTGTCCTCCATATCACACTGTGTCCTCTCCTTCATCAAACTGTGCCATCCTTCATCAACACATTGCGCCTTCATTCATAACACTGTGTCCCCTCCATAAAACTGTGCCCCCTTCATAACAGTATGCCCCTCCATCACACTGTGCCCTCATTCATCACACTGTGCCCTCATTCATAACACTGTGCTGTCATTCTTTACACTGTTCCCTCATTCCTTACACTGTGACTGATTATATAACACT
The DNA here is from genome assembly GCF_038048845.1 of Mixophyes fleayi. NCBI lineage: Eukaryota > Metazoa > Chordata > Amphibia > Anura > Limnodynastidae > Mixophyes > Mixophyes fleayi. The sequence goes on along the minus strand of NC_134404.1, from coordinate 55,571,039 downwards.
GTGCTCCCTCCATCATCAATCTGTGCCTGATTTCATAATGACACTGTGTCCTCATTCATAACACTGTGCCCCCTCCATCACACTGTGCCTCCTCCATCATACTGTGCCCTATTTTATTACCCTGTGCCCCTCCATCCTCACACTGTGCCTTCATTTATACACTGTGCCCCCTCCATCACACTGTGCCCTATTTTATCACCTTGTGTCCCTCCACCATCACACTATGCCCTTATTCATCACACTGTACCCACTTCATCACCCTGTGCCCTATTTCGTCACCCTGTGCCCTCTTCATCATCACATTGTTGCCTCATTCCTAACACTATGCCCCCTTCATTATCATACTATGCCCTCATTCATAAAACTGTACCCCCGCCATCACAACACTGTGCCCCCTCCATCACACTGTGCCCACATTAAACACCCTGTTTCCCCTTTATCACGCTGTCCCCCTACATTCTCTAGTAGCTTTCTGTCTTCTTCTCCTTCTCTTCTTCTCTTCTGTGTCCTAGCTCCTCTTTACGCCGCTCCTCACTAGAGAGAGCCACCACCACCTGCCAGATGCAGCACCGGTGGATAAGTGGGGAAAGCAAGTGGAGCACAGTGCCTCTCTGGCAGCATGCCTAGATCTCTTATCACTGGCTCAGGTGGTAAAGAAGTGAAAAGAAGTGAGGCGAAGAATTGCCGGTATGTCATAACGGCACATACTGCCCCACTTCGAGCACTGTAGTGTTATCATCTAACTGTCCCTGTGATCTATTCTAAATACTTTTCTAACACCTATGCTAGTCCCTATTTATTAGAACTTCATGTCCACAATTATCCCACTGTAACAGTTATGTAACGTGTGTAACAATGCAGGTAATGTAGGTAATAAAATATGGAGTACTTGCCTTACTCTAGATCAGCGCTGGCCGGCTGGTGGTGCAGAGTCTAACAAAGCCGCAAGGTGGGATGGGCTTCACTGCGAAGGATCGCAGGTTGCAGTCCACTGGTCTGCCTCTAGGGGTAAGGATGTGGGAGGTAGCTCACGATCACACTGAAACCGGAAGATTAATAGGAACCAGTCCGTGGTCAGGATAGCCAGATCAGAATAAGGGAATGCAGAGCGATACGTAGTCAGGAATAGGCGAGGTCTGGTACACTGGATACGGGTATATGCATGCTCAACAAGCCTGGGTCTGGTACACTGGAGCAGAGATATAAACGTGGTCAGCAAGCCTGGGTCTGGTACGCTGGAGCAGAGAGATAAAAGTGGTCATCAAGCCTGGGTCTGGTACACTGGAGCAGAGAGTCTGGAAAGACAGCAGGCAGGTCTGGTACACTGGAATCACACAGAAACGCCAAGTCAGGAACAGGACTTTAGTAGTTGCAGCTTTTGAATTCCCCGCCCTGCATGATCATGTGACAGCGCTGCCGAGACCCGGAAGAGGAGAGGATCGCGGCGCAGGAATAGGGACAGGTGAGCAGGGGTGGGCTGGGCCGGGGGGCAGGGGGGCAGCGCCCCCCCCGGGCTGCTCAGTCCAACCGCTGTTAGGGCCGCCCCCCCCCTCTCCGATGCAATATTTCTTATTTATTTTCTTCAGCCACATCCCATGACATGCGATGCGGCCGCGTCAGCACACAGGCGGCCACATCACATGACACGCGATGTGCGCCTGTGCGCCCCCCCGGGCTTAAACGTGAAAGCCCGCGCCTGCAGGTGAGTTTGTAATACCCAGTAACTCTTTCCTAGGCTACCCATTTTATGTGTGGAATTTACCTTTCCTAGGGAATTCTGCCACACTTCATCATTGTACTTACAACTCAGTTATCCTAATACTCCTCTAATTTCTCTACATCCTGCTATGCATCGTTAGCATTAACTTTTCAGAGAATGTTACCCTTATCATCCCCTCAGAACTAAATAATCCTGTCACTCTCTCCCATTTTTGTTTCTATCCTTCACTATTCCCAGGGCCGTCTTTCCCATTGGGCACAATGGGCAGGTGCCCGGGGGCCCTGCAGCCCAGGGGGGCCCGTCGGAGGCAGCACAAAAAAAAAAACCTGAAAAAAAAAAGAAGACAATACTTACCTTGCGGTCAGCTGGCGATCCGGCTCGCTCCATGGTCTCCTCCCCTGGGCTGCGCTCACAGTGCATGTCGGGCATGACATCATCATGCCTGCCCGACATCCATTGCGGAGCGTATATATAGAGGCCCCGGTGCACTGCTTTGCCCGGGGACCCAAAATGTTGTTAAAAGGACCCTGACTATTCCCTTCTATTTCGTCCTCTCAGCCTTCTCCTTTTGCTGCCTTATCTGCCGAATTCCTCTCAATACTCTCCATTCTTTTGCAGATTTTTGTTTTTTTACGATTATAGTGTGAAAATCATTTCCCCTTGATGGACAATGCAGTGTGTCATACAGTATTCCGTAAGCAGCAATAAAAGCAAAAACATACAATTTTCACACAAAAAAACCCATTGAAATTTCCATGTGCAAGATTCGAGATTTGGGAGCTTCTTCGCTCTAACCCTAGTCTCTAAAATCTCAATCATTTTGCATTTGGAAACTCCAGACACTTGAAATGTGTGCCTATTCACAACAAATTCTTTAATAAACCAAATATAACCCTACGTGACTTGTAATACCTTATTACGTAGAGGAGTGAATCCTAAACTTAATCACGTTATAATTACACAATCACAATGTGACTGTCACATTGTAGTAACAGCCTGCTAATTATGACATATATATATATATATATATATATATATATATATATATATATATATATACATACATACATACATAACTTCCTGTCAAACAAGACTAGAAACCAGCACTCCATATAATGATATATTTTATTATTACTTTTAAAGTCCAGAATTAAGTCGTTTCATTATATCACCCATGGCAGCAAGTCAGATAAAGACAATTCAGCAGCATGTCAAAAAAGACAGATAAGCAGCATAATTATTACACAATATGCTCATCTTGTGGTGGTCCTCATAGAACAGAGCTCATGATGGTTTATGTCATAAAATACCCAACGGCGATTTCAGTGCTCCTGTGGCACCTTTATCAAGGGCTGCTATATGTATAATGAGCTCAAGCCAGTATTTCAAGACCCACTAATGCTCAATTATCTAGAAACACCCCCCCTTCCCCATTGAGAACACCTGTGTATGAAACATACATATTAGCTAACATATACAAATGAATTAACAAATAGTAAGATTAATAAAAAAAAAACAGACACACACACACACACATATATATATATATATATATATATATATATATATATATATATATATATTTATATTATATTTACATAGTATGCAGATTGGTTAACTGTATATCATCCTGTGTGTACTAGAATGGAATAACACATTCGTATATAATAAATACTATTATACCAACTAACTTAACCTGATATTTTATAGCAGATCATATAACAGAGAATAAAGAAGCCCATCAAACCTGAAAAGCCTGTGAAACAATGTGGTTCTCGCATCAGAGTGCAGCCAGCCAGATATGTTTACACACATCTCCTATAAGTGTCAGAGCAGCAACCAATCTTATGTGATCACAGTAAAAGACTAACACTTTTAGTGTGATGACATAAGATTACTATGTGAATATATATATATATATATATATATATATATTGTGAAAAGCACGCCAAACAAACTGTTCCTCACACAGGTTTTGCCTAACCACTTTGCTGTTTATTTTCTTGTCAGGATGGATAACACAGTCTCTGCAGTGTCTGCAGCAGTCACACCAAACATATTCAAATATTTGCAAAGTCCCATAGCCCTCATGCTGGATGTTACAGTTAGATCCCTAACTGGTCACTGGCCACTTGTTGGCACCAGTCTTTCACCCACAGCACAAACCCAGCTGTGAGGATACCACCCTTAGCTGGGATGGAAGTTACCCTCTGTGGGATTCAACTCACTCGGGTAGACCAAGATATATCCAAAATAAGACTTTATTACGACAGCACAACACCACAAGACGTTCACAAGTTACAGGGTAAATGGTAGCACGTATCCTCCAGCAGCCTCCTGCAGTCAGCACTCCAAAGTCATAATCTCTGTCCCTTTCAGGGTCTTATCCTCCCGCAATATTACCACTACCGTTTAGCAAAACAGTTATGGTGTCTCCTAGCCTGGGTTACTAGCTCACACCAACCCTGTCCTGGTAGGGTTCCCTCCAGCGGCACCACGGTTCCTGGCCCAGAGTCCTTTTCACTGATGTCTTCTACACCAGGATCCTCCAAACTAGCATCCCCCCTGGCATTCTCCTCGCCCTATATTATTTTCCCTGTACCCAGGAAATAGGGTCAAATGTCTCCAACCTCCCCTTTACAGAAGGGGCCTCCCAGTCAACAATTTAGCTGCTAGACATACTGTCCCTGTTACCTTGATTAGACAATAGAATGGCTTGACTCAATTAGCTGTTTTGGCTGGATACACTACACATGGGGTTACAATCGTACATCAAGGAATGACACTGCACGCTTACATGGAACAATAAGACTTTTGACACATGATATCAGCAGGGTTACACAATATAAGTCTGTGATACCTTTTGATACAATTACATTTATATTGACACATATTGATACATTTCCCCATGCTATTTCAACCAATATATTACTGTGGAGGCACATTGCATATGAGTAGAAGTTCTAACCTCATTACCTCTCAGGTTATCTGTTGACCTAGCTAATTAACATGGGCTGCCAGCTAGTTAACTCAGACATTGTTCTGATAACAAACCTCATCTCAGCTGCACCCCATACAATACACATTTGAGACAAATGGTAATTACATTAGCTACCACAAGCAAAATGACTGCTGTTGTTCTGATATTTTCACACAGTATGGCAATATTGTTTCTATTTATACTACATACAATATCACAGGTAATAGTATGGGCAAAATGTGTCTAATAACATGAAATAATAATACACATAATACACCAATGCTCTGGTGTATATACTTAGACTGGGCCAAGGATTAAAAAGTACAATAAACCGTGAGAAACGGGTGATGATTACATAGTTCTCAGTCCAGTAGTACCCCGTTTCCTCACATTCCTCCCCTACTTTTTAAACTTGAGCCCCAGTCTCTTCTGCAGACACTACTGCAGGTTTTATGTGGTTTTCCACGAGATGAACCAATTTCCTGCTGGGCTGTGCGCAGCCTCCAGCGTTCACTTGCTGCACCTTGTTATATTCTTGTAGCCGCCAGCACCTATCAATTCCCAGAACCTCTGCGGGAAGTCTCGGTCTCCTGCTCCAGTAGCTACTCTGAGCCCTGCTGTCTAAGAGCCTTACCGACTGCCTTTCCCTGGTTGTCTGGGGTCCTGTCTGGCTACGCCTCCCCCTTTCCCAGTTCCCTTCTGCACTGGGATTACTCATTTCCCCAGTCTGCACCCGCTTATGCACAGGGTTCTTGCAGGAATCCTGCTGCACACTATCTCCTGCAGGGACTACTGAGAGTAACATCACGCAGTCATCAATGTCCTGCTTTTTATGCTGCCTTTTCCCCTCCTGTGTCCGAATGTCACTGTTGCAGCCATGCCCTAACATATTCTTGCAGTCTGCACAGTTGGCTATGTAGCGGTCTACATCCCTCGCTAAACCTAACCACATGAACTGCTGTCTGAGCCTGGCTCGTGTTCTCCTTTTTCCTCTGTGATCGGTACCCCCTTCCCCATGGGCCTGAGCTATAAACCGATCCCGATATTCGGGTGGGACTACCAACCTGTACTTATGATTTGGGCTGGACACCGTATACAGTAACCCATCCAACCAAGCACAATCCTCTACCACCCCAGTCTTATATGACATATCTGCTAGTGCCCGCATCCCTTCTAGATCTGGATCTAGTAGCTGGGCTTCTTGCAGTCTAGATTTATCCTCCTCCCCCAGGACTAACCCCCCCTCAGGATGGTCTTGGCTACTCACCCTCAGAGGCCCGGAGATGGTAAAGAAAGGTTGCTGATACCCGTTAGTTACTGGCGTGTAGAAGTGGTTGTTCTTCCTCTGCCTGGGGCTCACCTTTCTATGGGCTTTTTCAACAAAATAATTCCTGAGGTCTTGCCCCAAATCATTGCCCAAAATCACCTCATTGGACATTCCTGCCATAACTCCAACTTCTACCAGGTTGTTACAATGGCCCCAATGCAACTGGACTTGGGCTGTTGGAATCTCTGCCCATCGTCCATCCTCCATCCTAATTTTAAAGTACTTGTTGGGGATAATTCTTCTGGAATCCACCAACTCGGGGCGTACCAGGGTGATGGCTGCCCCACAGTCTCTAAATCCTTGGGCTTTTCTGCCATCCACCCATACAGGTTTCAAGTGCCTGTAAAGGCGTCCTCCTGTTGTTTGCCTCATGTCAGCCACAGCATTGCAAGTGGCCTTTACCCCCCTCGCCTCTGGCGCATCAGGGTGGTAGTGTTTGTTTTTCCGGGGGTGGCTCCTGCCAACAACCCCCGTGGGAGGGAATTGGTCTAATTGACCTCCTTTCCTGGGACACTGCTGTTGAAGATGTCCCCAGTATTCACATCGAAGGCACCACTTCCCGACTTGTCCCAAGTGTGGTATTGCTTGTCCTTGACTGCTGGGTCGCCTTTGGCCTTCACTCTGCCCCTTTTCTGCTTTATCCCAGGACTGTGGGTTACACTTTGCCACCCAATCCTGAAGGCTGGGAAATATCTCAGTCAGCCCTGCTTTTACCAGCTCAAGTCCTTTTCTCCGGATCCACTGACTGAGGACGTGCTGCAGCTCTTGACGAAGCTGACCATAGTCATAGCTTCCACTGTGCACTGCTGACTGGCCTGGGGTGGGGGATGTTTGTATTGTAGCTGCAATCTCCTGAATCCTTACTGGCTGCTCCTGGTCCTCATACAACTCCTTGGCTTTCAGGATTTCTGCAACATAAGTCCCAACTTGGGTGCCTTCCACTGCTGGGACCTCTGCTATTTTCATCCTGCCCGCATTATCGAGTAGGCACAGGTCCCATTTGCATAGTTTTTCCACTAGTTGTGGCCTGAAGTCATCCTGGGTAGTAGCAATTTCCCTTGTCTGGCATAATCCCCGGAGTTCATCCAGTTTTAGGGAGTTATACTTGATCATGTCTCACGTTTCTTGCAACTCCTCTGATAGGCTTCCTTTGGGTGCTGTGTAGCCCGTGCTGTGCTGTACCTACAAGGCCCTTGGACTGCAACCGCTTGCGTCCCTTGCAGCCTTCCCGGTTCTTGCAACACCGGGCCGAGTGATCCCACTGCTTGCCACCAAATGTGAGGATACCACCCTTAGCTGGGATGGAAGTTACCCTCTGTGGGATTCAACTCACTCGGGTAGACCAAGATATATCCAAAATAAGACTTTATTACGACAGCACAACACCACAAGACGTTCACAAGTTACAGGGTAAATGGTAGCACGTATCCTCCAGCAGCCTCCTGCAGTCAGCACTCCAAAGTCATAATCTCTGTCCCTTTCAGGGTCTTATCCTCCCGCAATATTACCACTACCGTTTAGCAAAACAGTTATGGTGTCTCCTAGCCTGGGTTACTAGCTCACACCAACCCTGTCCTGGTAGGGTTCCCTCCAGCGGCACCACGGTTCCTGGCCCAGAGTCCTTTTCACTGATGTCTTCTACACCAGGATCCTCCAAACTAGCATCCCCCCTGGCATTCTCCTCGCCCTATATTATTTTCCCTGTACCCAGGAAATAGGGTCAAATGTCTCCAACCTCCCCTTTACAGAAGGGGCCTCCCAGTCAACAATTTAGCTGCTAGACATACTGTCCCTGTTACCTTGATTAGACAATAGAATGGCTTGACTCAATTAGCTGTTTTGGCTGGATACACTACACATGGGGTTACAATCGTACATCAAGGAATGACACTGCACGCTTACATGGAACAATAAGACTTTTGACACATGATATCAGCAGGGTTACACAATATAAGTCTGTGATACCTTTTGATACAATTACATTTATATTGACACATATTGATACATTTCCCCATGCTATTTCAACCAATATATTACTGTGGAGGCACATTGCATATGAGTAGAAGTTCTAACCTCATTACCTCTCAGGTTATCTGTTGACCTAGCTAATTAACATGGGCTGCCAGCTAGTTAACTCAGACATTGTTCTGATAACAAACCTCATCTCAGCTGCACCCCATACAATACACATTTGAGACAAATGGTAATTACATTAGCTACCACAAGCAAAATGACTGCTGTTGTTCTGATATTTTCACACAGTATGGCAATATTGTTTCTATTTATACTACATACAATATCACAGGTAATAGTATGGGCAAAATGTGTCTAATAACATGAAATAATAATACACATAATACACCAATGCTCTGGTGTATATACTTAGACTGGGCCAAGGATTAAAAAGTACAATAAACCGTGAGAAACGGGTGATGATTACATAGTTCTCAGTCCAGTAGTACCCCGTTTCCTCACACCAGCTATTTAAGCTTCCTGTCAAAGCATTGCTCTACCCGATTCCTTAATTGATTAGGCCCAGGTGCTCCACCTGTGTTCCTGAGCTGTGTGTGTGTGAAAGTGTACCAAGTTCAACCTGTCTGCATCCTCAGCATAGATATACATAGATACACAGGCAGATGGTCGGCACTCCTCCTTAAACCATCTCACTGCCTGGGTGCCCTCCCAGAATAAAACTTTTCAAAAATACATCACCACATGGGGAGTGGCGCCCCCACGTGGTGATGCGTGTGTGTGTGTGTGTGTATATATATATATATATATATATATATATATATATATATATATATATATATTACTACTCTTATGTGCTAACCGTCTTACAAAACTAAGTTTGTAATCATGCTTCCTTTTTAATAGTGTTCCTGGTGTAGTGTTCTTAAGCTTTTTTCCAAGCTACCATTATTGTATTCTAACACAAGATAGGAAAACTTGAAATAGATTAACTCATTGTACAAAACTGGTGCAGTAGGAGTCCTGGCAGCTCCTCAGACCCATAACTGTGTATATATCAAATAAAGAAACAACAATTTCCAGCACTAGTACCATTCAGTATGTGACCCAATATATTCTTGCATGGAGCTGCACATTATATAATTGGCAATTGTTAATAAGCCATGTATTTGTTGGTAGGGGAGGTGTATGTTGGAACCTGTCAATTTTTCTTTAAATTTACTTTATGTTAATTATAACTGTTATATTACAGCATCTATAGGTTGATATTTTTAAGAATGGAAGATATTTATACAAACTCAGCCATTGTACTTTAACTTAAAACTCAGCTTTCTCCATGCAACAAGAGTTTTTCTCTTTGTTAATAGAAGAAAGTGGAATCAGTTGGTATATGGGTATAGCACATGGATACAAATCAACAGGCAATGTTCTGCACTTCCAAGAGCAAGGCTGAGAAGCCAGGAGCTATGGCAGCCTGAATAAAATATCCTTCTAAAGGGAAGCTTGACCTTTCTCTCATCATTGCTGTCACAGTGTTATATTGCTATAGATGGTAGTTCAGACACAATTGATGGAGACTTAGAACAGCATCCATAAATTCGGTGCAATTGTCAAAATTGACTTTTTCAGCCAAAAAGCTAGCCCATAAAATTAGTAGCACTTATAGCAATTAGGTTTAGTCACAGCAATATACTACTTATCTGACAAATTCAGGATTATCTGTCACTGAAGTAGCAACACAAAGGATGATGGCCTAATAAAGCACTAGGATCCAAAGACAACAAAAAAATTCAGTAACAAAACTATTTCTCTAAAGCTGGCGACACACGTTGCGATAAGGGGAAAATAGCCCAATATTGCAGTGTGTATGGTCCTAAAATAAGCATAATGTCTGATAAGAATCCATTTGAATGGGGTAAAATTATTAGGTTGGATAATGTCGTCAGAAGGTAATCTCTGTAAACTTGTTGTGTTGGCAAAATAGTGGATATCTGGCCACAGATCGGAACAACCAGATTGCATCCAATTAGAACACTCACGTTGACAAATTAGACAATGGTCCCGCTGTTCTACACTTGGGCTCAGCAGCGGAATCTGCCAGTGCATGGCCACTTTATCTTATTCTTTCTCTGTCTCCAGAGTTCATGGAACGAGGTTTATAGACCCATGTTATACCTTACATATAATTACAAACATAATTGTAAGATTCTTTAGACAATATATTATAAAATATATGAATGTACATTTAAGAAAAAAAGTATGTCAGGTCTTAGTAAATAAAAATAATAGTCTGCTGCTTAGAAAGTGCAAATTCCGCTAAATATCACTTGGAAAGATTGAAATAATTGTAATGCAACAGAAAAGGTAATGTACTATATTGCATGCATATCATCACTCCTAAGGTATTGTACTTCAAATATTTTAAGTTGAAAGCCATGACATACCTAGAACATTTAAATTAATGTGTTGTTTTTGCTTAATACGCACACTGAGATAATCCTTTACCATCCAGGGCACTGCTTACTTATTGAACCTAATTGGTTGACTAAGTATCCTGGAATTACATTTCTTCCTGTGTTAAAGCTGTAGGCAGCAGCCTAGTTTATCCATGAGCCATTTTTAGGGATCACTGTAGGGATTACTTGGGTCTTCAAACCTCTTTGTCTGGACACACTGTTTCCTTGTCTATTCATCCACAGTTATGAAGTCACATGTTTCTGATCAATGAATAACTGGCTCTGGTTGCCTCATTACCTCCCGTATACAACTTGCCTTTCATAACCCTTACATTGCTTGGAACTCTGAGGATAATTCCTGATTAGTTGTGCCTGCTTGGATCCAATCAAGTACAATCCTAATATCTAAGGGGATCTGCTGAAGATAGATTTTACCACTGTTTTTAAATCGGTCAAAATGGCTACATATCACTGAAGAAAATATGAATTCTCTAATAATCCGTGAATCTGCAATTTTTAGAAATTTACATTTTTCATTAAATAAAGGATAATTCACCAGCAATGTTTAAAATAAATATTTTCCGCTTTTTTGATTTGTTTCAATGTGCCCACTCATTTCAGTGGTGCCTCTGTTCCATTGAAATGAATGGGGTTGTCTGATGAATTCCCAATTAACTTATTCATTTTTGGAGGTTTTGAAAGCTTGTGATTTATTTTCCTGCAATAGATTCTGTGATTAGTAAAATGACCTGTAAATTCCTTGAAAATACTGTTTTTTTATCACTATTTGGATAAAAAGTAGAAGACTTGTGGTCCATGATCCCTTTGTCTAGTTTGATTTTGCTATTTGTCACTCATGGTTTCATTTCCTTTTCTTCATATTGGCTTTGTTATCTGAACTCGCATGTCTGACTGCGACTTCTGTCTCACTGCTAAACCTGCTTTTTGTAATTCACATCTGAATTCACCACGAGGACCTGTCTCTCTCTGGACTATAGTTGGTCCCATTTTAGTCAGCTCATCATAGTCTACTGTTTTTATTCCTGTTGTCAAATGAGTATTGTCATATTGATAGTGTCAGCTCAGTTAATCAAAGCCATAGCATTCTTTTTATTTATTGTCAAATACAGCAAAACAGCAATAAGAACGGTGCCCATTCATTCTGTTATTCTACATAATTCTGCATCAGATGATGAAATTATGAATTAAATATTGTCCTGGGGAAGAACTAAGATTGTTCTAGGAAAATTGAGGCACATCACAATAGTTATACTATAACTGCAAAAATATGTTCCATAAGGGTTAAAACTACTTTAAAACACTTACGCAGTATATAATTCATTCTAGGGTGTATATTGTATACTATTAACAACATAGAAATTGTTTCTATGCTTTTGCTGCATTGCTTAACAAGAAAGTGATAGCCACAGCATACTTTCATTTCTGTGTGACAAAGATATGTCCATCATCATGTTTTTCAGCAAGTATGACTTTGTAATGTGGCACTAATGCAAGGATAATGGAGATATTATTGGCACTATTAAGTCAATTAACATAATGTTATTCATTATTTCCAGTTGCAAAATGGAAATGGTGTCACATAAAATTGATATTAATGAAGGTATTATTATCAAAATTGTATTTACTGCAAGCTTCAGAAATAAATAGTACCAGGAAATGAATCCTCTTTATTCTAACATGAGCCTTACGCCTGTAAAAGGGGACCATTTGCAAACTTTTTAATCATTTAGCATTAAAGAAAGCTAAATTTCTTATTGACATTGACCATGTGTATGAGTAGTCATCACAAGCTCAAATACTCGAAAATAAGGATAATATGAAATAGCGAAATGTGCATAATATTTGTGTTTAGCTTTCAGTGAAATACACAAACAAATTGAACTGATAAAACACATACAATTTATTTTGTGTTTTAGATTTTGTTATGAAACATGTCAATTATGTACATAATAAACAAATTATTTTGTCATATTTAGGTTGTGTTACTCTGTAAATGACCAAACCCAAGAAGTACAATTGACCCTTCTACTAACACTCCAGAACACCAATATCTGACCTTCTTTAGGTGTGTTTGCCAAAGGCACAAAGCACATATTGCACTTGCCCAGTCTGTTTTGCATAGCTCAATAAACAGGCCTCACCTAACAATACTTATGTTGCTGGTGTAGTATAATAAAATGTTTAATGCACTATAATAGTCACCCCTGAGTACATTTTTTTAACTGGAGTGCAAAAGTAGTAATTGTGAAAATTTTATGTAATGAGAATTTTGCAAACCATGGATTTGTGAATCCTATTTACTAAGTTACAATGACTTTAATTACATTATACTAAAATCATACTTGCCAACTCTCCCTGAATGTCAAGGAGACTCCCTGAAATAGGGGTGATCTCCCTCACTCCCTGAAGATTCTGGCATTCTCCCTGATGCTGAGCCAGTACAAGACGTGGTTGGCTTCTCCATCTGTGGCATGATAACACAGTTCAGAAATTGTGTCCTATGTCCATGTATTGATGCCTAAGGAGGTGGCCATTTTCATGGAGACCAAGATTTAATCAAAGACTGCCAGATAAGACAACATGACTTCAGTAATGGAGATTCATTAGCTGCTTTTCTTTAACACAGTTGCCAGATTGTACGGGAGACTCCTGCATTTCTGAGAAACCTCCCGGTTCTTGCCTCCACAATAGACAAGTGTTGGGGGGGGCTTAATGACACAAATATTAGGTCATCTTAGCCCCACCCCCTGCTGTAATTGGCCAAAATTGTGACAATCGTTATGGGACGGGGACAAAATGATGCGATTTGTCAATCGAGGAAAAGTTGGCAAGTATGACTAAAATACTACTACTACTAATAATAATTATTATTAATAATAATAATAATAATAATAATAATAATAATAGACTTGGAGCTTATTTATATTATCTGAACTAACCAGTGGATGGTATCTGATGGGTGTCTGTTTAAGACCAATAGAACTAGTTTGAGGGTAGTTGCAGCCCTGACTGTAGCACAAGTGCTAGGTTAAAGCTTCAAGAACTAGGACAGGGCCTTTATTTTTGCTGTGTCGCTACTGTAGAACTGGAGTAAGAGCTTCAGCAGCAGGCTGAAGCTATATTAAATGTGCTGCCTCTCACTGCATTAGCGGTATCCCTCTAGACTAGAGACTAGTATGATTGCTGTAAAATGCTACATGAATTGAGTTTTGTGTGGGAACAGTCAGTTTTGCAAAGGTACAAAGTTGCAGTGATACTATTTTAGAGCTCCTCTTTCGCTTCCCCATTCCTCACTGTATGTTAAATTCATGTTTCATGGAATTTATATTCTATGAATAGAATTTGGGTGACAACAGTTAATAAACTCTGCTATGTTATGTGATTGGATTAGGACTAGGAACACTTAAAGCCAAATTCCGAGCAGCAAACGGTGCACAATTTTGCAGCCAAATGTGAAATAAGGTGGTTATATCATGGTACAGTTTTGAGCATTTCACTCATCTCAAATGCTTTTTTCGTTGCTTAGGAAACTATTGCAATATCTGATATATTGATAGCTGTAGCGCTGCTAGTTTTACTTAAATCTCATTGTAGTTTAATGAAAAAAATGAGTCCAGATAGTACTTCTAAATCCAAACTTCATTTGATGTCAAATGATTAATTCATGCGTCTCCAGAAACAATTTGCAGCCCAGCGTGCATTTCTGTAAAGATGGTTGTAATCAGTCAGAAATAAAAAAAAATGTTTTCTAACTGGATCTGTTAAATGCATATCACTTGTGTTTGTTCGGTTTTATCTCTACTGAACACAGCACAGAATACATATTAAAGGAAGCCGAGCAAGAAAGGAAACATTTCAAAAGATTTTTTTTTGGACCTTGTAATGTATTGTTTTCTTAATGCTTTAGTTTCAGAGATTTGCGTTTCCAGCCAGTACTGTATATTACAAAAAGCATGATAAGCAGCCTACAAAAGAAAAACACTTTAAAATAGTCTTCAGCGTATGATGTAATATGTAAAAATCACAGTAAAGGCAAAGATCTTCACCTCTGCAACATCACAATACGTACTGGTATAGCGCATTTTGATTTATATTGGTCATTTTATTTTATTATATAGAAGAAACAGGTACACTGGGCATGATTTAGCACAAGGCACAATAGGCTGTACCTAAGGCTGAAGTGAGAAAAATCATCTATGGTTTATACTGAGATTGAAAAAATGTAAGTTAACTCTATGGGGCCAGTATACCAGAGGAATACTATTTATATGATATGATACTGTTTCACTCTGCGCTGCTGTCTCACAGCGCTGGGTTCATGGATCCGAGCCCTATACGTGTGCAGTTTGTGAAATTATGTTTGTTAAATTCATGCATTTGACAGCTGAGCAAAATATTTTTGGACTGTTCTCTGATCTCTGAATCCCAATTATGGTTGAATGTTTTTTAAATTAAGGAACATGTACTGGCGGAGCTCGCTATGGGGGAAAAAAATGATTCTAAGGCAGAGGTGCTAGGTAATTCTGCATTATAAAGAAAATATCTTTTGTTATATTATCATGTATCATTACTAAGGAAGCCTGGCAGATAGATAAGGAAATGGAATTAGGTCTCTTCTGCTAGGCAGCTCTAGCAGATTTGTAAAGATATTGGATCTACTAATAAATAGAAAATACCAATAGGGGTCACATGATCCTTTTAGGACTCTGTCACTTGAAACAACATAATAAAAATAATATGAATACAAACATACCAGTATTTTTCTGGTCCCAAAGATGAGATATCCTGCATTTAACTGGTGCCCGCTTTAATTAACTAGTAATTTTGCCACACAGAGCCATTTTTTTATTGAAGTTCTGTTCTAAATGAACCTGCCTGTGATTCATCAGCTTAGCTGCCCCTGGTCATTCCTTTATTTAATGCCTCAATTGGACTTGTCCACACATAAAAGTAGTCACTTTATTGATCTCCTCTTTATTTAACGCTGTTTGGTTAATAAGCTTTTTAATTGCATGTGTATATTTATTTATATAACTCCATTGTTTAATCACAGATTAAAAAGAGACAATGGAAGGAAATATTGTATATTACAATAAAATAGGTTCAATACAATACTTGCAAAACAAAATAACACAATAGGAAAGAAGGTCTTACATTCTAATTGTAACTTGGGATATGTAGAGAGACAGAAGATAAAGGAGTATTACTTTAGATGGCTGAGCATGGCCATAAGAGTTGCCATGTATAACTGATCCTAACTAATTGGAAGCTTCATTTCAGAGGTGTGCATTTTTTTTATTGGGATATTCCAAATGAGAAAGCATTTTACAGGTACAGGGCCGAGAGGTAGAAGGGTGCAAGGTGAGAGTCAGCAGTAAAAGTGAAGGAGACAATTCTGCGCAGAATGCAGGACACTTAGAAATAGGAACATAGCAGGAAATGAAAGCAGATATATATATAGAGGAGCAGATAAATGAAGGGTCTTGAAGGTAGGAAGCAGTGCTTTGTAGATAATATTAGACAAAATAGGGAACCAAGAGAGGGATTTAGGGAAGAAGTGTGCAGGGGCCGATCAGAGAAACATGAAAAAATTCTTGTGGCAGGATTTAGCAATAGGGGGAGATGGGAGAAAGGGAAAGCTGTTAATAGTAGGTTATGATAACCCAGATGGGAGAGAATAAAAGTGTAAATGGTAGAGCAGGGGTGTTATGAAGCACAAACACATAGATTTTGCGGCCCCTCCTCCCTTCACACTGTGACGTCATCACACCCGACATTTGCATTTAGGAGAGCTCAGAGAGGAGCTACGAGAAAAAGAAAAGAAAACAGACAATAGAAAAGTAAGTGAAGGGGAGCAAAAGCAGCATAGAGGGCACAGTGTGAAACAGGGGAGACAGATGAAAGGGAGCAAAACCAGCATGATGGAGGGTACAGAGTGATACAGGGGAGACCGGTGAAGGGGAGCAAAAACAGCATGAAGGGCACAGTCTCAAGCATCAGGAAGAAAACATTTAACTTTATTTTTGTCAATCTTAGACTTTGACTATTTGGCCCAACTGGAGTTTTGAGTTTGACATGCCTGCTGTAGAGTGACAGAAGAAATGGTGGATCCCGGTAATTTTATGGAGAAAAGTGAGTAGGTTTTAACATGACTATAAATGGAGGTAAACAGGACACCTAGGTAATGCTGCTGTTGTGGACATAATGTATGACACTCCATTCACTAAGACATCACAGGACAGGTTTCGAAGGATATAAGAGGAGATCTGTAATAGAAATGTTATGTTTGAGCTATCGGAGTAGAATCAAGGAGAACGTGGCTGCTAAATTCTCATAGATTATATAAAGAATTTCAGGTATTAGAGCAGAATATATCTGTGTATCATCTGCATATAAGTGATACATGAGACCTAAAAGGCTGATGAAATCACTGAGTAGTTGAATATAGAAGGAGAACAGGAGCAGACCAAGAACCGAGCTCTCAGGTACATCAATGCTGAGATCAACAAAGGATAAAGACACAAATTAGTTACATAGAAAAGGATCCTCAAGAAAGGCATGATCCGAACCCGCCTGAACGTCACCTATCCGAGTACCGAGCCGAGCAGGTACTCTCCCGCCCATTCGGATTTGAAATCGATGCAAAACGTCATTGTGACGTAGTCGGAGCTCGGTTCTCGCGATATTTGAAAAGCATAAATACCCGCCTCCACTGCAATCCATCGCCATTTGACAGAGGGAGAGAGCAGGGTTAGGTCACAGGCTGTATTAGAGCAGGGACAGAGCAATTATTGTATACCTTATTCTTTCAATTATTATTGAAATTCTGCTAGCATTTCTATTAACAATTGTTAGAGCAGGAAGAGAGGAGGATAGAGGAGGCATTTTTTTTAATATTTTGCACTACAAGTGCTTTGGGGTGTCTCATATTCCCCAGTGTGAAACAATAATTTTTCTGGCTGCAAAAAGTCTAGCAACACTATCTTTTGAATATTTTCAACCGCAAGGGCGGTTTTGCCAAAACCAAAACTAAAACCAGAAGGTAATCTAGATCCAAAACCAAAACCAAAACACGGTGGTCAGTGACCAACTCTACTTACTAGTCCTACCAAATTATTTTAAAATTGCCCAAAAAATTTTATGCTGTCCCTTTAAACTTCAACTTTCAGGGAAGTTTATCATATTTCTAGGCTACTCTGTCATTTGTCCACAAAATCTTTCCTCAACTTCAAACAATTCCCAAATTAAGTTTCTGTGTGCTAATTCCTCATTGGATAAAGCTATGCAATTAGAGTAGTGGTGTCATGAGTTCTAATACTTGGGGAGCACACAAATATCAACTTTAAATTTCAGTGTACAAATAAGCTATGAAGTATTTGTGTGCTACATGAAAAAACAGTCAGTATTTAACTTATGTGCAAAACAGAATACTACTTTGCACCCCTTGCATTGTAACATGGTTTTGTCCAAGAGACTGAAATAAGAAGTTTCTTCAGTTAAGATCCTTAATGAATCAGGCCCCATGTGCTCATATTAATATAAAGTGCAATGAGGCCGTGTACCAAATAGAAATAAATGTTGGCTTATCTGTATCACGCTCTTTAGGATTCTTTTAATTTTTTTCCATTACTTAGGAAAGATATATACTTTGTACAGGGAGAAATCACAAGCAAGAAACCAAGCATAGAGTGTAGTTTTTCTTTTTGTGAAACCCTTTTAATAATACAATAGGGGTTATACACATAAATACAAAGACAACTTATCTTAAAGTTCTCAAGGATTCCAAGTAGTTCTCAGGAACCAGCCTGGAGAGTGAACAGTCCAATTCCAGGTGATTGTACCAGTAATAGCAACGCTTTACATCTTTAGTATGCAGATTTCAACATAGGGATAAAATTACAGACTGACTAAGAGATTTATATATAACTAGCAGAATACCCGGCGTTGCCCGGGATTTAAAGAATTTTAAGACACAACTGTGTTACAAAGTGTTTCTCTGAGTTTGAAGAGACCAGTTACTGGATGAAGCGGCATTAAACCATTCCCAATATTTAAGAAATGATCAGCAAACTGACCGTCCATTGTGTTGCCATGCAGAGAAACTCTCATATTTGTGGTTAGTCGCAAAGTGCGGACATGCCTGCAAAGATGTGATGATTTAAGGCATGCATTAATTTCATCCGCCATTGTTCCTTTTGGAATGGCCGGCAATGTTTGTCGAAAATCTCCAGCCAATACAACAGTGACTCCACCCATTAGTAAATCATTGCCTCTTAAAAATTGAAGTGTTTGATTGAGGGCCTGTAAAGCATTTTTGTGTGACATGGTGCATTCATTCCAAACAATGACCTGACATTGCTGCAGAATCTGAGTTTTTTCTGTTCGTTTAGTGATATTGCAGACGGGAGTTTCACTTCGGGCCAGATTAAGCGGTAACTTGAAAGCTGAATGTGCTGTTCTTCCACCAGGGAGCAAAGTTGCAGCAATTTCAGAAGAGGCCACTGCAATAGCTATCTTGGAATGTACTCGAATTTTAGCAAGTAACAACTTGATGAGAAACGTCTTACCTGTTCCTCCGGGTGCATCCAGAAAAAATATATTTCCCCTTTTTTTTGGAACTTCTTCCAAGACATTGTTCCAGACATTCCAGAGTTATGGTAGTTTTAGATGATTTTTAGTTGTTACCCCCCTTGCCACCCCCACCCTTAGGAGTGCTAGGGGTGTCTTGCCCCCACAATATTTGTTGTTAGACTGTAAGTCATATGTGAACCAGGTTTGGTGTAAATTGTTCCAGACATTCCAGAGTTATGGTCGTTTTCGATTATTTTTAGGTGTTACCCCCCTCGCCACCCCCACCCTTAGGAGTGCTAGGGGTGTTTTGCCCCCACAATATTTGTTGTCAGACTGTAAGTCATATGTGTACCAGGTTTGGTGTAAATTGTTTCAGACATTCCAGAGTTATGGTCGTTTTCGATGATTTTTAGGTGTTACCCCCCTCGCCACCCCCACCCCGTAATGAATTTCAATTTTAAAATTTTTTAGTTGCCTCCGTCATGTTTTAATACACTCGTATGCAAAATTTCATGATCTTCGCTTGAAAAATGTGGATTTGTATAGAAAGACAGACAGAAGGACAGAAGGACAGAAGGACAAATTTTCTCTTTTATATATTAGATTTAATTTATTCCAAATGCATACATATGTAACGCCCCCTAGTGGCGTTTTAGTAAAACCTTGCACCTCAGTGAATACAGGAGGGGTCACCTAGAGGGCAAGCTAGAAGTTTATGAAAAGTTACATAAACTGGTTACCATGGTGATAACCCAGCCCAGCCTGTAAAACTGAGTGAGAGGAAGGACGGGCTGTCAGAGGGGGGATAGACAGAGAGGAGACACAAGAGAGGAGAGATGTAGCTGGGGACCTGGGAGAGTGGGGTGGAAGCTCCAGGATTCCCCAGCATTGCCTGGAAGTCTGAGCATGGTGACTGCGCCAGGGCAAGGAATGTGTGCCCTGGATGAGGGGGAGAACCCCATGTCATTATAGAGAACCCAAGAGAGAGGGGGACACTTTGCATGGAAGAGATCCTGGAGTAGGGTTGCTACAAGAGGCATGTTAGCTGTATTGTCTGAGGCTGGGAGAACACAGAGTGAAGTTTCAGAGCCGACGGGAGACATCATCCCCACAGAGGAGGGGTGAGTGAGCTGCAGTTGTGAGGTACACAGTGTGTCAGAGCTGCATGGAGGAGAAGCTGCCTGCTTGTAAGCATCCACGTGAGTACCCTGCAGAAAGGGTGATCTGCAAGACATGTGATTTATGTTATATAACATCTGGATAACATAGAACAAGAACTGTGTAGGAGGAGTAATGAGATATATTTGCAACCATATTCGTATTGCTCATTAAGAACTGTGCTGGAGAGAGTAAGGAGCTGTATATATTTTTCTTTATTGCTGCAACCATTATGATTATCGTGCTGGAGGAAGAGGAGTGTAAATAAAGAGTTCAGTTTATCATAGAGATGGTCTGGCGCCCAAATTATTGTGACTTTTATTACACTGCATTACAAAGTGACATTACTCGTGTCCCACTAACTACAGAGAAACACCTGAGTGTGCAGGGACCCCCTGATCATTTACACCCATGCCCATCAGCTAGCCAGGGCTTGATAAGGAGGTGGACTGTGTACCCATTGCACACCACACTACACACAGTGACAAGGAGTTACACATAGACAATAGTAATTTTGAGTATGGCACCCTGGTACATGATCTGCGAATGTGTGTGACGTAGTTCCAGTGTTCTGAAAATAGTGCAAACATCCACAGAATACCTCACCAGCATGGTTTGCAATGTTTAAACAACGCATGCACATGTAATGCATTTCTGGTTTAATAATACTGATAAGTGGGTATTGCACATGTGCACCACATCACTTCCGTTAATATAAAAATTGGTGTACACTGCCTATAGAAAAATCATATCCTGCCAAAATCATGACCTTTTGTCACATTACACCATGGAAAAAGAAATAAATTAAATCAAACTTTATCCAGCTGTATTTACACATTATAACAATTAATATAATGCATTTAGTAAAACACCAGGCTTGGATAAGTGAGCATACCCTTAGAGTAACCATTATAAACTTGCTCAGGTATAACCAATGACCTTTCAGATCACACAACCAGCTAACTGGTCACCACCTGACATCAGTTGTAGTGGCTTTGATTTCTTCAGAATAAAACCGGCTGTTCCTTGAGGATTCTACTATTAGTAGTACATAGTAAGGCAAACAATTCACCTTGATTGGAAAGGTGCTTTGAAAAGGCCCCGAGATAGTTGTGGAAAGTTACAAGTTAGGAGAAGTATCCAAAAAGATTTCAAAGGCTTTTACTCTCCCTCTGAGTACTGTTCAATGCATTATTACATAGGCAAACCGAGGGGAGGTTTCCTAGTGCCTGGACACCCCCCTCCAAGCCTGTGGCACTGTATAATTGAGGTGGCTGGACCCTGCTCCCACTTCACAAAGCTCTGCTTGAAAAGAGCTGTTTGTACCTAACAGTAGTGCACACAACATTGAGCCATGTATATTATGGGGATAGGAAGAGCTCAAGAGCAGCCAAGCACTGTCTAAAATTATAGCCACACCCCCATGCATGCTGGTCACTGGCGGTGTGGTGTGGAAACCCCCCTCTACAAATCCTGTGTTTGCCCCTGTATTAAGACGTAGAAAGAGTATGACACCACCAACACCTTGCCTAGGTCGGTCTGTCAATCCAAACTAGCAACTTTGAAGGACTTTGAAGGACTTACAAGTCTTTATGGCTCAGATTGGTTGGTCTGTGTGTGTGACAACTATCTCACAAGCTTTACATAAGGCTGCCCTCTATGGCAGGGTGGCAAGAAAGAAGCCTCTTCTGAAAAAGTGCAACACTCATCTGTGCCTTGCAAATAAAAACATTTGAAAGATTCTGATACCATGTGGTGAAAGGTTGTATGGTCAGATGAGACCAAGGTACAAATGTTTGGGCTGAACTCCAAGCACGATGTTTGGTGCAAACCACCCAAAACACACCGCACCTATTGTGAAGCATGCTGATGGCAACATTATGTTGTTGGGGTGTTTCTCTTCAGCAGGCACTGAGCAATTCGTCAGTATTGAAGAGAAGAGTGGATGCTGCCAAGTGCACCCAAATTCTTTAGGAAGATCTGTGGCCCTGTGCTAGACAGCTGATGATGAGCAGGTTGTTCTCCTTCCAGCAAGACAATGACTCTAAACATACCACCAAGAACACGATGCAGTGGCTCAAGGAAGGGAAGGTGAGTTTTTTTTAACTGGTCAAGCCCTGACCTAAATACAATAGAAAATGTGTGGATGGACTTGAAGAGAGTAGTCCATCACCACTCACAAAGAACTCTAACTGAATTTTAACAATTCTGCAAGAAAAAATGGGCAAACATTTCCCAGTCTAGGTGCACAAAGCTGCTAGAGACATATCCAAACAGACTGATGGATGTAATTTCAGCAAAAGGGGGTTCTACAAAGTATCAAATCGGGGGGTTGATCAGTTTTTCAACCCTGTTATTCGAGTTTTTAATTTTGTATTAATTGGTTGTTGCCTTTTTTTATTTTTGTTAGCTGAATGTTATAAGGCGAAATGTGTAAATAAAACATTTATTTAAATTTCCATAGTGTAATGTGACAAAAGGTAATGATTGATTTTCTACAAGTATCACCAAAGTTAAACAGGCACACCTATGTAATAGTATGGTGCTAATTAATTAAAGTGCACTACTAGTATTACCTTGTATTTTAAATTGTTTTATCTTTCAATTGCATTATAATACATTTTTTTTTTTTTAAGTATTTTTTTCTGAGAGGTTTTTTTTTTTTTTTTTACATTCTCTATTGTGTTTATTGAATTATATCTGTAAAACGAAATATGGTGGTTCACTACATATGCTAAATATGCATACATTTTAATTAAGTTATTGCAAGCAGTGTACTTTAATTAACTATTACCATTTAATCAAATTAAGAACTGTCTAGTCCTATCACAACTTTTTTCCATGTTTGCAAGCCGGTGTTTTTGAAACAGCATTTAAAGATTTCAAGGCTGGCGAAGAGTCTGAACATTATATTTTAAGTCATACTTGAGTTTTGGATTACAATATCTGTTTTCAAAAATCTCTGTCTCTGACTACTGTACCTGCCATTCTTCACCTTGGGCAGGGTTTAGCTATTCCATGGATATACTATTGTCTAGAGAAGTTCTCGGAGAACCGATCCCATCTGAACTTAGCAGATCCAAGTACCGAGCCGAGCCGGCTGGGTACTTTTGCGCGCCCTCGGAATTGAAAACGAGGCAAAATGTCATCGTTATGTTGTCGGATCTTACGATTTTTGGATTCTATAAGTACCGCCCTCCACTGCGATCCAGCGCCATTTCACAGAGAGACACAGAAGGAGTAGAACAGTTCTTGGCAGTCTTGGGCAGCATCATAGCTATAAAAAAAAAGAGGAGGGGTAGCAGTGTTCTCTAAAGACTCCAGTGACATGCTACTGAGTTATAGCTCACACAGAAACAGGAGAGCTCAATTTCTCCATTGATAATTGTTATTACTGAAATAGAAATAATAGGTCTGGCAGTCTTGTTCTAAATCTGCAGTCACATTTTACTGTGTTATCAAAATGGATTCACAGCAGTACACAGAAGACCAGGAGCACCAAGCAGCTGCTGGCACCAGCCAGGATGATAGTAATCCCACTACATCATCTGCTAAAGGCTATATTAAAGTGCATAGTGTTTTAAGCCAGGGAAACAAAAATGTAAAAAAACACCTTTTACCTTGATAAAGAAAAAAAGACCTGTAATCTAGACAAAGTTACCTGCAGAGAAAAATTAAAATTGCCAACATGCCATTCTACACACGCAGTGGCAAGGAAAGAATGAGGCCTTCTCTCTGAGTGCTAGATCTGCAACTGTCACTGAGATATCTACTTGTAAGGCCAGACATGACCAAGCAAGACCTTGTAATTCCAAAAGTGGTGTCCAAATACTTTTACGTGTAAAAGCCGAGCTGGAAGAAAACAGTAAGGCATTTGAGGAAAATGAATGTTCAGATTCAGACACAAATCTCTGAGGAGAGTCTGTCCATGAGTGCTATGTGTAAGCCTGACCTTTCTGATACTGTACCCATAAAGAGGGCCCTTTCAGTATTTCCGCAGATGTGTGCATGAGCAGCCCAAGTGTGTCTGATGATACACAAATTGAGGATGCCACTTTGGAATTTCAACAAGATGAGGGGGATATATGTGTAGCTGACAAGGGCGCAAATGAGGATGTTGATGAGGATGATGTTGTTTGTGTAAGTACTGCACCAGTGGAAGCAGTTCTTGCAGGTGATAAGAACAAGGCCATTGTCATGCCTGGGCGGAATTATTTTTACCCAAATCCAGGCAACAGTTGTTTAGCCATTTGTAGCATTTGTAAAGCCACAGCCGGTAGAGGTAGGAACCTTAACCATCTAGGAACCTTATCCACGATACGCCATTTGAAGTGAGTTCATGGCAAGCTGTTGGGAAAATCATAAATTTATGCTAAAAAAATAACAACAAGCAGTCCAGCAGCATCTAGGTCCCTTCTCTTAGCTAGATCTCAACACCTTCCTCATCAATATCCTCAGTACTGATTGGAGTTAGTCCTGCATCTAAGTTGCTTAGGCTAGATGACTCCTCCACTATATTGGATTCCTCAGAAGAATTCTTGAGCGTTAGTCCCACTGCTGCTGTTGCTGCTGCTGGGGGATGATCTTCATCCCAGAAGCAGATCAAGAAGAAGACTATTAGTACTGTTAAACAATCCTTTGCAAGAGGAAGCAAGTATGAAAGCTGTCACCCAGTTGCAAAGCGGATCACAGACGCCATGGCTACTATGCCAGTATTAGATCTGCATCAAATATCCACTATTAATGCAGCTGGTTTTAGACAATTACTTGAGGTCTTGTATCCCCGTTATCCAAATTCCATCACAACACCATTTTACTAGAAATGCTATTCCTCATCTCTACCAGAAGGTTGCTATGTAATGTAAAATGTAATTATTGGGCTACAAAATGCCATTCTACTCACTGTACACTTAACCACAGATATGTAGACAAGTGGAACTGGACAAACTAAAGATTATATGACTGTGACAGCCCACTGGGTTGGTGATTCGCCTTCACCAGCTGGAACAGCAGCAGCATGTACCCAAGACATCACATTTTTCAGAGGCAGGCTACTCTGTGTATCACCGGCTTCAATAAGGGGCATACAGTTGACAATCTGTTACAAAAACTAAGAGATGTCATTGCAGCATGACTTATCCCGCTTGGACTCTCTTCAGGAAATGTCATTTCTGATAACGCCACCAATATTGTGAGAGCATTACAGCTGGGTGAATTCCATCACATTCCTTGTTTTGCTCACACAATAAACTTGGTGGTGCAGAGCTTTTTAAAAAATGGCAGGGACGTGCAGGAGATGCTGCCTGTGGCCCGTAAAATATCTAGACATTTCCGGCATTCAGCAACAGTATGTAGGAGATTATAGCGGCTACAAGAGCAATTTAATTTGCCCTGCCACCAACTGAAGCAAGTGGTGGTGACAAGGTGGCATTCCACCCTGTATATGCTTCTGAGGATGGAAGAACAGCGGAAAGCCATCCACGCTTACTCCACAAGCCATGACATTGGGAAAGGAGGGGGGATGTTTTTTACTCAAGTGCAGTGGAGAACACTTTCCGTGTTGTGCAAGGTGCTGAAACCATTCGAAGTAGTCACCTGTGAAGTGAGTTCAGATACTGCTAGCATTAGTCAAGTGATTCATTTAATTAGACTTTTGGAAAAGCAGCTTGAGTAACTGAAGGAGGAGATTAAACAAAGCAATTACGCTAAGTATGTCGGACTTGTAGAACAAGTACTTTATTCGCTTCAACAGGATACAAGAGTTATCAAAATCTTGAAATTGGATCACTACATTTTGGCGACTGAGCTTGATCCTAGGTTTAAAAGCTATGTCTTCTCTTTGTTTCCAACTGACCCAGATCTCAAAAGGTGCAAGGAGCTCTTGGTGAGCAAGATGACAGCTCAAGTGTTACGTGACAGGACGCCGTCTCCTCCTTCAGTTTCTCAGTTAACTGCTGCTAGGAAAAAACGTAGCTTTCCCAAAAGACCCAGGGATGATGCACATGACTTAGCACAAAATTTTGACATCTGGTCTGGTCAAAAGAATTGACCAAAAAACGTGACACCTCTGACGTAACTCAACCTGATCCTACTATCAACATCCAAAGGATGGTGGAGGATTATTTTAATGACAGCATAGAAATAGATACATCAGACTGTCCCTTTACATACTGGGAGCAAAAAAGGGAATTTGGAGATTCATGTATCAACTCGCTTTGCACTTCCTAAGCTGCCCACCCTCCAGTGTGTACTCGGAAAGAGTTTTCAACACAGTCGGGAACCTAGTCAGCGATTGGTGTAGGGGGCTACTTCCTCAAAATGTGAAAAAGATGATGTTCATAAAAATGAACTACAATTTACACGAAAAAGGCCTTTTCCGACAATTACATTAAAACACAGAGACTTCTGTAATGGTGGATTCCAGTGGTGATGAATTAATAATGTGTGAGGATGATGTACACACTGATGAGGATGAGGATGATGTTGAGGATGATGACAACAACATCTTGCCACAGTAGAGTTCATTAACAGCACTGTTACCTTAGATGCCTTATGCCCATTTTTAGCTTGTTTTGTGGGGGTCCAAACAAACCAAGCACATCAGCCACAAAAGTGGCACTACTTGTCGCTGAAGTGCTTGGTTTGTTAAAGTGTGCATGTCCTTTTTAAGATCCAACATAAGGGTCGGTGGGAGGCCCCAAGGACAATTCCATCTTGCACCACTTTTACTTTAAGCTACTGCTGTCTGCCAATGTTACCTACACGCGCTATATACTGTTGTGTGCTTTGCAAAAATCTTAGACACTCATTGATGATGCAGGTGACTCAGCACAACATTTTGACTTCTGGTCTTGTCTACTGTAAAACAATTAACCAAAATAAGTGACACCTCTCCTGTAATTCCACCTGATCCTACTATCAACTATCAACATCCAAAGAATGAAGGAGGATTATGTAAAAAAAATTTGAACGGTATAAAGACAACAGTTTTAAAACAAAGAACAACGTTGTTTGCAGAAGTAATGTAAGCATGGATGTCTAAATAGACGTGTATATGTATTACCTTCCACTTTGCCGCTGATTCATCAGTATTGCACAAAGTGTTCTGCACTTTACTTAAAAGGTACATAACTATATTATCATTTTTGGGGAATTGGGGCTGATTGGAAGCTCAGTGATGAAATTGCTTTTTTTAGTGCATTGTCTGGAACAAGATCCTATATACTCATGTTAAAGTGATCCCAGACAATATTTGGACACCTGGTGGATTTACCCTTCTGAAATTTGTTTTCAATCATCCTTTCAATTACTTGTCTCTCGTACGTGTGACCACATACTTTGTGTTTCACTGGGTTCACTATCTCCAACCCACCGAAGCACCCTGGATTGTTCTTGGTATGATAAAAGCACGCATCCTGGGGGGGCAGCGCTCGTCGCCATGTATTAGCTGTAGAATTACCAAAGTTATCCAAGGAACATTGGAATGATCAAATGAACCATAACTGATTTCATGACCCATCCTCAGTTTCATTGTACAGGCGGTGTGCTCAGGGTGACAGCAATACTCGTCTTCATCTTCCAAAGCTTAGTCTGCAGGGGCTGGTGACACACCCATTTGTTTTCTTAGGTATCTTAGCTGTTCTTTAAACTGGACATATTTATCATCCTGCCTCAGGGCCTCCTCTGTATTATTCTTCTGAAGTGTAGTGTATTTCTCCTGTACAAGCTCTCTTAAATCCGGGTTCTCATCCGGTGGGTCATGTTCTAGCTTAAGTACAACTCAACTGCGTCTATATATTGCTTTATATCTCTGTTCAATGCAGTGTATTCCATCATGACAGATTCCATGCTGACCACATGTTCTGTGTCACAGTCTGTCTGAAGCAGATCTATTGCCACTCCAGTTGTAATATCCATTCCTGTGTCTACATAAGTTTGGCAGTTCTTCAGGGATGAGAGGGAGGTATCTACAGAGGAGAAGGAGATTAAAGATGCAGCAGGAGCAGAAATGGTTTAATAATGTAGCGTTCATTGAGAGCTGAGTTAGGCTTACGGCAGCTAAGCTATTAGTAGCTTGTTTTGTGGAGGCCCAAACAAACCAAGCACTTCAGCCACAAAAGTGGCACTGCTTGTCGCTGGAGTGCTTGATTAGTTAAACTGTACATGTCCTTTTCAATATCTTACATAAGGGTGGGTGGGAGGGCCAAAGGACAATTCCATCTTGCACCACTTTTCTTTTCTGCCACTGTTGTGTGGCAATGTTTCCTAGATGTGCTATGAATTGCCATGTGTTTGTGTTGTTGCTCTGTCGCTTAGCCTCCAGCTAGGTCGCTGCAGTCTTTGTCCGAAAGTGTATAAAAATAATATTGTGACCTGTGAGATGGTCAAAATTGACTGCAAATGACCTGAAATTAGTGTTATTGAGGTTAATAATAATGTAGGAACAAAAAAGAGCAAAATTATGTGATTTTAGCATATTTTAGCAATTTCTCTAAAAAATACAGATCCAAAACCAAAAAACAAGAGGGTGATTTTTCCAAAGCCAAAACCAAAACACGAAGTTAATCCAGATCCAAAACCAAAACCAGAACACAGGGGTCAGTGAATATCTCTATTATTTTCTAAAAAAAGATTATCCAAAATGATGTTTTTTACTATTTTATCATGGAAGAGCAGATGGCATCTTTCTGTGGGATTCAGTTTCCTATGCATCTTTCTAGGCAGGTTTGTTTTAGTTGAAGGATTGTAAGTAGAAAGTGTTTCTGATTCTCTACCATTATCTTTATACTCTTGTTTATCATATGTCATTCTCAAACAATTGGTAAAAACACTGGGACCTTTTATCAGATTAAACATTTATTTATTCAATTCTGTTTCTGTGCTGAAATTTTAAACGTTCTACTTGAGAATACATTGTAGTCCAATTATTAGTTTTAATATCCTTAATAGAGATGCTCAAACCGTTTTGAAAATGATTGTCAAACTAGTTTGTCTAATATACACATAGTAAAAATCCAAACACGCCAAGTGAATCACAAACCCCTTATTGTTTAGTTGATATAATATCAATTATCCAGATATACTAAACCTCGGGGGGCGCACCCACACATTTTTATTTTAATACCATTTTGAAATAGAAAGAAGAGAAAGAGAATGTGTCTATTTGGGAGCACTCTGTGATCTGAGCTATAAAAAAATTCAAAATGTTATTGATATTCAATACAAAAAGAGATCTTTTTTTACTTGTTTTCTGAGTCATCATTTTAAAATAATATAAGTCAATTAGAGTGACAGTGCAATGAAATGCAGTTTAAATTGCCAGTTATAAACTGCTATACCTCGCTTCTGTGATTGTATAATCTACGAATGAATAATAATTATTTCTTGGATTCAGTCATCTGCTTTTATGCAATACACATCATTGGTCTCAAGTTACACCTATTTCATATGGTGACAATGCACCTCCAACAACTTTTAGGAGTTAATTTATATTTCCTTTATGTAGATAGATTACAGAGAGGTTAGTAGGTTGTCATTTAAATCACAGAGAGGTTAGTAGGCTGTCATTTAATCATTAGCTAGCCCACTGCTAGCCCACTGTACCTGACTATACTACTAGCTCTACACATGCACCTCCGATGTTTCTTACCTGGATCGCCTGCCGTGATGCCTCCGTTCCAACTCTTCTGACCCGGATGCTGTCCGCTGCTCCTTCTCTGCCTGATGACGACATCACACACGCCACTGCTCCCACGTGCTGCTCCAGTTTCCAGTCTCCAAACTCCTCCGGCTCCTGACGCTGTCTCTGGCCTCCACGCTGCATCGTCTGGTCTTCTCTCCATTGCGTCCTCTGGTCTGCCTCTCTGGTGCCCCGCTACTCCTCCTCCTCCGTCCGCTGCTGTCTCTGTCGGGCTGCTGTCTCCTGTGGCTCCAGTCGGGTCTCCACGCTGCTCCAGATGATGTCTCCAGCCTCCATCCCTCACCCCGTGTCTCCAGCCTCCATCCCTCATCGCGTGTGTCCTGCTCCTCCTGACGCCGTCTCCTGCTGCCCCATGGATGCCGCTCTCCTCACTGCTTTGCACCCGCTGCTGAACCCGCTGCTGAAGTCACCACCAGCTCTCCTGCTGCTGAACTGAAATCACCACGCTGCCTTCTCTCTGCTGATTAGTTGGTTTACCTCCCTGCCTACTGTCCACCACTAGCCCTCTCTTGCCCTCCCAGCCTCCCTCACCTCTGTGCCCTTCTCCCACAGGGTTTCCTTTGCTTACTGCCCCACCACTAGACCTCTCTCGGTCTCCCTGTTTGCCTCTGTGCACAACCCCCCCTGGTCCTCACACGGACACGCTGCCACCATCTTGGGCCCAGACCTAGTCCTATCGGCTCATCTGTTCTCTGGACCCCCTAATACTTTTGGCCCACCTTTACTCAGGACCCACCTAGTCCTTTTGGCCCACCTCTACTCTGGACCTTTATTCTGCACCCAGTCCTTTTGGCCCACCTGAACTATGGACCCACCTAGTCCTATTGGCCCACCTGAACTCTGGACTTGACTTTGTCCCTTTGGCCTACCTGAACTCCACCTAGCCCTTTTGGCCCTGGTCCACTCGAACTCTTGGCTCTCCTGCTCCCTGGACCTCCCTCACCGATCCTGGATCACCTGCACCTTGGACCCACATTCTCTCTGGATCTCTCGTCTCGCCTGAACTCTGGATCCTTCCACTCACTGTCGCTGTGGCGATCACTACCCGTGATCTGCCTGAAATCGCCTGGTTCCTGAGGTCTCCTTCTTCAATGCATGGTACCTCTACACCCGGTCCCTCACCATATATTTCTCATTTCAACTTACCATTGATTGCCTTAACCCATGTTTTAGTTTAAGCTCATTTGACTGTATTTTATTTCATTGCATTTTATTGTATTTTATTCCAATTTCCCTTTTGCTGCCCTCCCTCTGCGTCTCTCCCTCACCCCTCCCCTGCCTCCTCTGGCCATTCTCTTATTCCTCCCTGTCCCCTGTCTCTCATCATGCCGCCTCGCTCCTATCCTATACACATCATCTCCCCCAGACCTATCTCTCCCATCCCCCACCCCCCCTCGCTCCATCAACCCCGACAATCTCATCCACATCTCCCCTCGTCCCTTCCTCCCTTTTTCGTGTGCCCTCTGGAACTCCAGGTCCGTCCGTAACAAATTGTTCTCCATCCATAACCTCTTCATCTCCAACTCTCTCAATCTCCTCGCCATCACTAAAACCTGGCTCACTTCTTCTGATACTGCCTCTCCTGCCGCTCTCTCCTATGGGGGCCTCTCTTTCACCCACTCTACCAGACCAGACGAGCGTCCAGGAGGTGGAGTGGGCCTCCTCCTATCCCCTAACTGCACTTTTCGGGTCATTCCCGCCTTACCTTCCCTCTCCTTCTCCTCCTTTGAAGTCCACTCCATTCGGCTCTTCTCCCCCATCCACCTCCGTGTCTCCGTCATCTATCGTCCCCCTGGCCCAACCTCCCTTTTCCTTGACAACTTTGCCACCTGGCTCCCCCACTATCTTTCCTCCGACCTGCCTTCCATTATACTTGGCGACTTTAATATCCCTATTGACAACTCTTCTGACCCAGCCACCATCAAACTTCTTGCCCTCTCCTCCTCCCTCGGCCTCACTCAGTGGACCTCCCCCCCACCCACTGTCTTGGTCACTCCCTCGACCTTGTCTTCTCGCACCTCTGCAATCTCTCTGACTTCTCCAACTCTCCCTTCCCTCTCTCTGACCATCATCTTCTCTCCTTCACTCTGTCTTCCTCCCCCGCTCCCTCCTCACCTAAAGCCACCCTCACCAGGCGCAACCTTGACGTCATCGACCCCATCTCCTTCTTCTCCTCTCTAGACACTCTCCTATCACCCCTTCCCTCTCTGGCTTGCCCTGATCAAGCCTCCGCTCTCTACAACCACTCCCTCACTACTGCCCTGGACACTGTTGCCCCGGCCTCTTCTATTCGCCGGCGCCGCCTTATTCCCCAACCATGGCACTCCAAACTTACCCGCTCCTTTCAAAAGTGCTCTCGCACAGCCGAATGCCTCTGGAGGAAATCTCGTTCCCTGGCGAACTTCCTTCACTTTAAATTTATCCTCTCCTCTTTCTGCTCTGCCCTGTCCCTTGCTAAACAATCCTTCTTTAAGTCCCTTATCTCTTCTCAGTCCTCCAATCCCCGCCGCCTCTTCGCCACATTCAACTCCCTCCTCTCCCCCCCTCCCACTGTCCCGCCTTCCCTCTCTGCCTCTGACTTCGCTACCTTTTTCTCTTCCAAAATTGAAGCCATTAGACAGAACATCTCCTCCTCCTTTCCCTCTCCCACCACCCTCATTGCTTCACCTCCCCCCATTAACCAGCTGTGGTACTCCTTCACCCCTACATCAGGTAAAGAAGTTCGCTCCCTTATTCTTTCCTCTCCACCCTCTACCTGTCCTCTCGATCCCATCCCCTCTCACCTCCTTCGCTCTCTCTCTCCTACTGCCTGCTCTTACCTCGCACACCTATTCAACCTATCACTCTCCTCTGGCGTAGTCCCATCCTCATTCAAGCATGCTCTTATCTCCCCTATCCTCAAGAAACCCAACCTTGACTCCACCTCTCTTGCGAACTACCGCCCTATCTCTCTTCTCCCCAATGCATCCAAACTACTTGAGCGGATTGTCTGCAGCCGCCTTACCTGTCACCCCTCTGACAACTCCCTCCTTGACCCACTCCAATCTGGCTACCGCCCCCTCCACTCCACCGAAACTGCCCTGGCTAAAGTCACTAATGACCTCCTTTCAGCCAAATCCAAAGGTCACTTCTCCATACTTATCCTCCTCGACCTCTCTGCGGCCTTTGACACTGTGGACCACCCCCTCCTGCTGCAAACTCTTCTTTCTCTTGGCCTCTCTGGTTCTGTCCATGCCTGGTTCACCTCATACCTGGATAACCGCTCCTTCTCTATATCCACGTCTGGCTCTTCCTCCACCCCATCCCCTCTCCCTGTAGGAGTCCCCCAGGGCTCTGTTCTCGGCCCTCTACTCTTCTCGCTCTATACT
Source organism: Mixophyes fleayi (assembly GCF_038048845.1). Classification (NCBI taxonomy): domain Eukaryota; kingdom Metazoa; phylum Chordata; class Amphibia; order Anura; family Limnodynastidae; genus Mixophyes; species Mixophyes fleayi. The sequence goes on along the minus strand of NC_134404.1, from coordinate 55,537,767 downwards.
TCCTCCCTTGGTGCTCTCATCTCCTCGTTTGGTCTTCAGTATCACCTTTACGCTGATGACATTCAGCTCTACATCTCTTCTCCTGATCTTTCCTCCTCCCTCCTCTCTCGTGTGACTGGCTGCCTCTCAGCTATCTCTTCCTGGATGTCCTCACGCTTTCTTAAAATTAACATCTCAAAAACTGAACTTATTGTCTTTCCTCCGCCCAGACTCCAATCCCACCACGATCTCTCTATCATTGTCAATAACTCAACTATCTCCTCTGTCACCCAACTCCGCTGCCTGGGTGTCACTCTTGACTCCTCTCTCTCTTTTGCCCCCCACATTCAATCCCTCACCCAAGCCTGTCGCTTCCAACTCCGTAACATTGCCCGCATCTGTCCCTTTCTCTCTCAGGATGCCACCAAAACCATCATCCATGCTCTCATCATCTCCCGCCTCGACTACTGCCACCTTCTCCTTACTGGCCTCCCCCACTCCCACCTTGCCCCCCTCCTCTCTATACTCAATGCGGCTGCAAGACTCATCTTCCTCTCACGCCGCTCCTCCTCCGCCTCTCCGCTCTGTCTCACCTTACACTGGCTCCCCTTCCCCTACAGAATCCTTTTTAAACTCCTTACCACCACTTACAAGGCTCTCTCCCAGTCTACTGCCCCTTATATCTCTAACTTCCTCTCCATTCCAGTCCGCTCCCTGCACTCAGCCAATGATCGCCGCCTCTCCTCCACACTGATCACCTCTTCCCACTCTCGAATCCAAGACTTCTCCCGTGCTGCCCCCCTTCACTGGAATGACCTCCCTCGCTCCATCTGTCTCTCTCCCAATCTGTGCTCCTTCAAACGGGCACTTAAAACTCACCTGTTCCTCAAGGCCTACCAACCATCCATTTAACCTCTCATCTCTTCTGCTCATCCTCCCTTGACCCCTCATCTCTCTCCCCTTTGATTCACTGGCTCCCTTTTGTGCCTGACTTTGTTTACCTTCCCTTAGGATATAAGCTCGAATGAGCAGGGCCCTCTTCCCTCCGGTCTCCATACCTGTTCTTCTGCTCCGTCTCTACTGTATCTGCCCTCCTGGAGTTTCTGAAGTACTGGTACTGTGTGTTTATTGTTCTGTACTGTTCTACCCTGTATACTGTATAGTCTACTGTTTGTACTATGTGCGGCGCTGCGGAAACCTTGTGGAACCCTATAAATAAACGATAATAATAATAATAATAATAGCTAGTTCAAAACCGTTCAAACTTTGAGCTCAAACTCAGTTCAGGGAAATTAGTCATAAAGAAGAAAACTTTAATGGATTAATGGATTAAATAATTCTGCAAAGTAAACTGCAAGTTTGCTTCTCCATATTCACCTTTATTTTCTTCATGTCTTCCACAATAAGCCTCAACCCATATTCTAGGTTTGTACAACTCTTGTCTGCACTTTACTAGGCCCTTCTATAATATCTGTCTGAGCGGAATAGTACATTGTTAGGCCTTCTAGCAAAATTTGGGTAGGGGTCAGATGATGCCTTTCTCATCCTCCCCTCTCTGCTCTCAATAGAGCGGAGTTTGGGGTCGCTTCTGAGCATGAATGGTCCAATGTTCATATATCACTCAGAACAAACCTCCGCTTTGCTCTTTTGAGAGCAGAGCAGGGGTTTAAGGTGGGAGCCGGAGCCTCTGAGTGGGTGTGTGGTGAATCAGAATTACCAGACCTCCTACCTCCAGGTAGGTCCTGCATCTGCACCCCCTATTGTCATTCTTCTGATGCCTGTTTTAAAGTGCCACTGGTTTTTACCTAATTACATCTGTAAGTGCTTCATAAAGCAATCACTGCCTGTCATAATGTAAGTTTTATATCTGTACACAATACCTGCTTCCAAGTTTTTCTTGAAATGTCCTTCTCCATGAAGTGATGCGTACACACACTCTACATCACAGTGAAGGACACTATAAATCTTAGGAACAAAATGAGCAAACAGAAAGAAGCAGCTTCTCATACCAGATTGTTTTAATGTCTATGCTGTGCTAACCAACCCCTGCAGTGCTGTCATCCCAGATCAGCATAACATACATATGAACAGTAAGTGCTGGAGATTGGGAGATAAAATATAGAATATTAAGAAAACATAATTCATTAAGAAACATAAATGCCGATACGTGCCGTTTCTTGTGTCAAATTGCACTGCACATTCCCAGAATTGGACTATACACCAGAAACTTAAGTACATCCTATTAATCTTCAAACACTTCCGACAGCCTACAAGTTTAGGGGCGGCAAGGGAGTGGTAGGGGGCGTATGCATGTAGTCAATGTACAGTACGGGCGTGCCAAGCTCGAGCACACATGTAAATTCATCAAATTCTAGCTCTGGTCATCTCTAAAGCACGTGGTTTTTAGCCGTATCACTTGCACCATTCACAGGGCAGGTGTAAGTGCCGTGTGATAGTGATGTCGGGCGTATAAGCATTCTAGAACATGTGTTTGCAATCAAGAGCAAATGTTAAAATGCATTTTATGTACAGCATACTTACCAACTTTCTTCAGCTCTCTTCCGGGAGCCTGCCAGTGGAGGTGGGCGGGGCATCAAAAAAGCGTGTCATTTGGCCCCACCCCCTGTGACGTCATGACGCAAACGGGGCTAAACGTAGAGATTCACCGGGAATCGCGGCATTTGGGACCTAATTCTGCGCACTTCACTAGGAAGTGGGGCACTTCCTAGTGAAGTGGGCAGAATTCAGGAGCAAAATGCGGGAGTCTCCCGGACATTCCGGGAGCGTTGGCAAGTATGATGTACAGTAGTTATTAATAACATCAACATCATCATTATTTATTTATATAGCTCCAAGAATTCCGCAGCACTGTACAGAGAAGATTTGTCATTCACATCAGTTCTTGCCCCATTGGAGCTTACAATCTAAATTCCCTAACACACACACACAGACTAGGGTTAATTTTGTCAGCAGCCAATTAAAGTACTAGTATGTATAACATCGTAATTAATGTATTTCATGGGAATTTTTTTTATTAAAAAACGATTTTTTTAAGGTTTTTTCATTAATGAATATATTATTAACAGATGACAATAATTGAATAAGTTTTTTTTGCTCTGTCTGTTCTACTGGTACTTTATATTGCACATATTTATTGTACGTATTCTGCAGCTTGTTGTGTCTGTCTCAATACGCCTCAATAAATGCAAAGCTTCCTCCAAAGTGGATTGTGTTTGTGGCCCAAGATGCCCTTACTTGCATGAAAGCAGAGACTTGCACTGGATAACAGGAGTCATGCAGCGTGAGGGCGCTCTTTGCAAAGTATTGAGCAGGCACCGATGTGCGTAGTTTGTGGATCGCTTGCACTTTAGTAGAGAGTCACTTTTGAAAGCGCACATTGCACATTGTCCAATATGAACACAACACAAACGTGCCAGAGGTTGGTCACTGAGATCACTCATTGCAAAGTACAGAGTACTTGTGTAACCTCATTTAATGGAGAAATGTAGAAATTACATTTTCTTTTATAGAAGTTGTTTATTTAAATGAGATAAAGAGGTAATATTTGTAACAGCTCGGAGTCTTATTCTATACTTAAAATAAAATATTGCTATATGTAATAAAAACAGTCCCAATGTACTCTTACTCTTACTTATGATTAATTTAGGCCAGACTGGAGGCTAAGAATCTTGCGTGGCCTAAAACCTAGATTTTACCAAGGCATCACTCAGAGTAGCGATAAGGCATGTACCTTATTGTGTACTAGGGGAACCATATAGACACATTGCTGGAAAACCAAGGTGTTTTTAGCTGTGTATCTGGTACTCTTCATAAACAAGGTCCTATGGTTGCCTATGGTATGACTTATGATCACTTTACATTACATACTGAAGTCTTCATTAAATAAAATGATTTGTGAAAATATGCAATTATTTTAGTTAGTAAGGATTTTATTATATTATGTATTGATTGAAGGCTGTGTTTATTCAAAATAAATACTTTTAAAGCCAATGAGTTTTTTTCTTATGTATAGCCTGCATAAAAATAGGATACAATGCTTGTTCTTGCCAGAGTGAAGGTGACGGTTATCTGTAAGAGGGGCTATGCTTTTTTTTGTAGCAACTGCTATTAAAACTGCTATTAAAAGAAACTGAGCTAACCCAAGACTGATTGGCATTATATAAAGGGCCCCTATATTGGAGTAGTCCTTCTTAATGGGGATATTGAGCATAGAAACTGCATCTAGAAATCTGTTTTATTTGTTCTATTTAGTTAATGAAAAATATTAATAATAGTTATGATGATCCCATTAAAGCATGGTCAGTGTTTGTATATTATGTAAACACATTTATAATAAATTTCCAAAACAATTTTTTTTTCTTATCTACTTATTTCCATGAAATCTTAGGGATGTTACATTAGTCACTACTTTTCCTCTTGCCCCATTCTTATTGTATGACATTAGTTTCTCCCAACTATCTCATGTTAGATGAAAGTGACACCCTGAGAGCTCAGACTGTCCTAATCTTTACTTTTTAGAATTACAGTATTGTGAAACGTGAGTCCTGAGATATTAAGCAGCATCTCCATGACTATTGTAGCTTTTCATCTACACAACTATTTGCATTCTATTTCATTGTAGAGTCCAGACCCAGTGACAGGTATTGGTTAGATAACATACACTATGTAGAATTATATAGATATTTGATTTGGTCTTTTATTTCAGGAGGTTCAAACTGGTTGAATTAGGAAAGATCTTAAAATTTCTAAAAAACGGGATCGCCCTTTAGGTCTTTGATCTCATCCAGACCACATTTACATAGTGTATCTAAAAATATTGTGACTATCACTGAGTTGTCTACCTCATCCAGGACAAACTCAGAGACATATCTGGATTTTTTTGGCAGACATGGTTAATTTTAAACTCTTTAATGCCAAAGCCTAGCACATTTTTTAAACAGATAAAAAACTGTATACAAATACAGCATAGTTATAGGGACAGAGCCCACAAAAAATAGATAGAGACATGGAAAGCGAGGAGACAGAAAGCAGAATAAAAGGAGACACTAAAGAAACTACACCAGAGCAGGATTATGGTGGGGGGCGGGTGGGCAGGGGGAACGTGCCCTGGGCCCATCTCTCTTATTGGGCCCCCCCCCGACCTGGCCACATTTACATAATAAATGCTCCTAATAAGTAGCTTGAACACTCTTTGCCTGTGCTGCTCCACAGTTCAGCTCGACACAGCAATGCCACAGACATGTCATTTCTGCACTCCAGAAGGGAGCCTTTTTGTCCCTAGACAGCTCCTGTACCATGTGAGCGGATTCAAAGGGACTATGTGGGCGGATACACAGGACTATGGGGGGCAGACACACCATACCAAAGAAGCTACTGGACACACTACAAGCAAGGTTACTGGGACTGGCATCTTACTTTAGTCGTTGTGTGGCACTTTAGTACTGTAGAACTACAAGGCATTGCATGCTGGGGCAATCTGGGACTTGTAGTTCCAAAATAGCTGATAAGTCTTGTACTTTACTTTAGATCACTTGCAGTTATTGGGATAGAGACATATGCATTATATGTTTTTACTCTTATTTTTTACTTTTTCTTTTCTTTTTCACTATGTTTATTAATAATGCCTTTGAACAAGTTGACCCTGGCGGCATGACATATTTCTATGTTGCAATACCTGCATTCATGTTTGAATACTATTTGATGTAATTGGGGGTGGATGTGGCACAACTCAGACAAAATGTTTCCTGGTCTCATCACTATACTCCAAGGCTGACAGAGGAGGGGATGGAACAGATCTGTCCACACTTGGCACTACTTTGCTACAATGTTTTGTGGCCTTTACATACATTAGGTGGAGCTATTTGTAATTCATAGTATATATTCTCATGAATATTATCTGAGCATGCAACATGGTGACTTCCAAAAAGTACCTCAGTACTATATATAACTGGTTCCTTCCCAATGAATGCACATACAGCGTTTTCATAATTATTGGTCCAGCTTATAAAACAGCTGCTTCTATTCTGTGCAGGTGACAGGCACATTGTTAATATTACGGACTGAGACAGGGTTATTTTTCATTATAATGAGATCCCTTAAAATATCAGACTTGCAATAGCATAGTATGTTTATTTTGTATAGCAATACAAGCGTCCCACGTGGATGGGCTCCTGCACTGCTCCGGAGAAGCTACAGAAATGAAGCAGACAGAACAGAAAAACAACTTCAAGGTTAATGGGTCTTCAATCAATGACACTTCACTTTTATCAGTGCCTCTTGTTCTTCAGTATGGTGGGACTATAAAGCACTGCATGTTGTGCCATATAGCAAACTGGAACTTGTAGTTCCAAAATAGCTGAAGAGTCATAAGTTACGCAGGTGTGCAGCCAACCATATAATAAACTATAATAATAAGTAAGGCTTTAAAATCACCTTAACAGATCTTGCATGCCTGTCACTCATATGGCCATGATGGACAGATCTGATCTGCTGTGCGTATGTGCGTTCGAGTGAAACATTTCTTAGTTTGTTAACCACAGACTCAGTGACATAGAGTGCACTACCTGGCTGGACACTGGGGTGGGCAACATTTGTCACTACCACCTGTCTAAAGCTTAAGCAGCAAAAGTCTGCAAAGGTTTGATTATTTTTTTTTTATATACAGAAAAGTTGTCTCAAAGATATATTATTTGGGGCAAATATATATACTTTAATAACTACTATATATATTAATTTTACATTTTAAGGGCCCCCTGTCTTAAGTGCCCCGGGCCCCCCTACATTAGGTGGAGCTATTTGTAATTCATAGTATATATTCTCATGAAAGACTTAATCCAGCTATGAACAAGACCAAGGGATTATAACCTGAATTACAAACACAAAGTGTTTGGAATTGGTTTTGTTCAAAGCTGGACACACCTGGGCATGTCTGATAGGTTTGTGTCATAAGGTTAAGCAAAGCAGTAACACCTGGTCTGTCTAAAAATTACTAAAGTCCCCTCAAAGTATTATAAAGTCCTGCTGCTACTAAGATTTAATTAAAGAATTGACAATCATAGGAAATCTTCACTTCGTACTGACATTTCAAAACACAATTATAGCCTAAAAATTTTCCTGCATAGATGTAGCCTTATAAAAGTCAAGCCTATTTAACACCTGAATACTTTAAGAACAAAGATAGAGGGCCTGATTCATTAAGGAAAGTAAAGGTCCGGGACAAACCACGTTACAATGCAAGGGGTGCAAATTAGTTTATTATCCCCAAAATCTGATCATTTCTATTACTTTGGAGGAGAATGTGCAGGTTGTAAAGTCCCAGAAGTCAGGAAAGGCCCGGGACTTGATGGATTTACAGCTGTTTACTACAAGACGTTTGCTAACATCTGAACCCCGTCAGCATACTCTCTTCAACTCCATCCTCAGAGGGAGGCCTTGGTCTAAGAAGTCCCTGGAGGCTCGAATCTAAGGGGTCCACAAAGAGGGTAAAGACATCTATAACTGGTAGTCTCTCAGGCTACAAAATTAATATTTCAAACTCTAAAGCTATGCTGCTCAGTTAACCTAGTCAAGCTGGTCAACATCTCACCTCTCAATTTAATTTTAAGTGACAAAAAAAGAAAAAAAAATATTTACATATACATATTACCAGTTCCTATGGATCCCTATACCAGGAGAATTATCCGTGTCTGTTTGCCAAAATGAAATCACGGTTCTTCTCCTGGTGCACCCCTCATTATTTCATGGCTGGACAGGATCATTGCTGTGAATATGAATATCCTTCCCTGGCTTCTTTATTACTTTCAAACTCTTCCCACAAATGTCCCTCTATCTGAGTTTGACTCCATTCAAAAATGAACTTTGTGTGGAATGGTAGGTCTCCCAGGATCAAATTAGCCTTTCTGAAAAAAAAACTTGCTATATCTGGTTGTAGAGGGTTTCCTGACCATAAGATTTATTACTGGGATACCCATTTGAGACAAATTGTAGCCTCCTTTACTTCCCCACCATCTCTATCTTTGGTGGGTATAGAGACTAATTATGTTGACTTTCCTCCATATGGGGACTACATAAATGATTTTGTCAAATTTGTCAAATTGTCATCTACTCTGAGGTTTTCAGCTAAGATCTGGGAGACCTACATTCCCCACCTAGGCATCCAGCCGTTCTCCTCTCACATCTTACCCCTTTGGGAAAAACCCTGATTTCTCCCCAAGCCTCTCTACCTCCCTTGCTTTCTCCTGCACAGGGCTTTTCTAACCCTTTGTGAACTGCGAACCAAATTCCCAGTCCTCCTCCCTAAGTTTTTTGAGTATTTCTAGCTTAGACATTTTCTAGGGTATCTGCGGGATGACCCCCCCCCCATTTCCCAGTTTGTTGTGCAACTCTGTATTTCCTCACTCCTCACCCCTTAAAAACATACATGATCTCCTCTCTATGCAGTATGGTTCTTTATGTTGTCTCAACTCCTGGAAACAGGCACCAGAGGGAATAAGAGAAGGACCTGAGTCCCCCCCTCCCGGGGGAGGACAATTGGGAAATTAGCAGGGAACAGGTGGCCATCAGCTCCAACTCCATGTTGATTAAGGAGAATGCTTATAAGGTTTATTATAGATGTTATTTCATCCCTAATAAACTTGGTAAAATGTACCCCCCCTAGCTCCTCCACTTGCTAGCATGGATGCAGACAATTTAGTTCGTTTATACATATCTGGTGATCATGCTCGGAAATCTCCTTTTTGCGGGATCAGGTCAGGTCCCTTCTCTCCTCGCTCCTCCTGTGTCCTGTCCACTAGGATCCTTGGACCTTTCTGCTATGTTATCAACTCCAAATTGCAGAACTGGCCTCCCGTATTCTTGTTGCCGCTAGATGTTTAATTGCCAAATCATGGAAACAGAGTTATCCTCCCTGTTTATCTGTTTTGCGGTCCTATATTTGGTTCATTGCCCAGATGGAAAACATTACCCATCATTTACATGACAAGGATGACAAAGTCTATAAAATCTGGGCAACTTGGCTATACCGCTGGCTCTAATAGTCCCTCATGCCTCTCATTTGTATTACTACTTCCCTCCCTACCCTGTGTTCGAACTTCCACCACCCCTCCACAAGTTGAGCCCTTTCTGTCACATATGTTTTTGAGGGTTATTTTTGTTTTCTGTTTTTGATTTTTTCCTCTTTCGCTCTATCTGTGAGGACCAGTCTCCCCCTCCTCATTCTCCTTTTCTTCCCAAACTACCAAATCGAAAATATTGCTCCCAATGTGTGAACAAAGCTGAAGGTATTTTGTTTGACGACATATTTCTGGTTTTGTGATTCATACGCTATATCTCTGATTGTACTGTTTATTTTTTCTTCTTTTGTGCTAACTTTTTTGCTTTTTTGGCTCAACATATTATACCCTATGTTTTGTTCTTGGTCTCTGTTTGTATTTTCTTTTTCCCCAGTAAAAACAAATAGGTAAACAAAACAAAAAAATCTGACACTTTCTGAGGTAATCTGTTTTACAATTGTCTGCATTTTTTTAGGCCCTAAAGGGCTGCTTCAATAGTCCTTTTTGCAATATGCTATTGATGTTTATCTATCTACATGTTTAAGTAAGTGCATCATAAAGCAATCACTGCCTGTCATAATGCAAGTTTTATGTCTGTATACCTGCATCTAAGTTTAACTTGAAATGTCCTTCTCCTTGAAGTGATGCGTACAGACACTCTACATCACAATGAAGGAAGCTATAAATCTGTTGAACAAATGCAGTACAAAAAGCAGCATCTACTATCATATTGTTGTAGTGTATATACTGTGCTAAGTAACCAAACACCTGCAGTTCTGTCAGCTCAGATCTGCATATCCTACAAATGAAAACTAAGTGATGCAGATTGGGAGAAGGAACATACAATATTAGGAAAACATAAAATGTATCTATGGTGCATTTCTGTGCAAGAAAGATTAATAATAATAATATTATTATTATTATTATTATTATTATTATTATTATTATTATTATTATTATTATTATTATCATCATCATTAATACCATCATCATTGAACACTCACAGCTGACCTTGATATTAGAAGTACTTTGAATTTGCTGCCTATAGCAATATTGACTTATTGTTGCTTTTTTTGTCATTACTTGTGATTTTATTTATTTGTAAACCTTGTTCTTTCTTGACCAAACCCCCTACTCTATGATATCTTGGTAAAAGGTATGTTGGTATGCTAACCTGTTTACAACCATTTTATTGCCCTTGGTCCAAGAACAGCTCTAATAATGGGGTTTATAAATATTTTAACTCTCTTTTATAATATAGCGGAGATATAGGGCCTGATACTGAGTTGAACTTACTCCAGTTTGCATAGCATAAATTGCACAAATTCGCACTGGAGAGGTGGAAGGGGGATGGAAATGGCATGTAGACCCAGTACAGTATATATACATTATTAGAGCTGCAAACTGATGTTTTAAATAGAAATGTTATAATAAATGTTAGGTTTTTTATTATAAAGTATTTTAATTTTTTTTTTTTAATTATAATGTTGGTTTATTTCTAAATATACTTTCTACTAACTTATGTCCATATTGAATATGATGACACAAAACTTTAAATTAAATAAAAAATAATTAATAAAATATACCGCATAAACAGTTATGAAGAAATGGAGAAACAGGTGCTTTTCAAATCAACTGATATGATAAGACAATGATAATTCCTTTTGGACTACGGACACGGGGATCTACTGTATACCGACCCGGCTTGTCAGTTAACCATTCTTCTGCTGAATCCCTGGTTTATCTGCATCAACTGATCTACTGTGTACCGACCCGGCTTTTCAGTTAACCCTTCTCCTGCTGAATCCCTGGCTTATCTACATCAACTGACCTACTGTGTACCGACCCGGCTTGTCAATTAACCCTTCTCCTGCTGAGTCCCTGGCTTGCCTGTATCAACTGATCTACTGTGTGCCGACCCGGCTTGTCAATTAACCCTTCTCCTGCTGAATCCCTGGCTTATCTGCACCAACTGATCTATTGTGTACCGACCCGGCTTGTCAGTTAACCCTTCTCCTGCTGAATCCCTGGCTTATCTACATCAACTGATCTACTGTGTACCGACCCGGCTTGTCAATTAACCCTTCTCCTGCTGAGTCCCTGGCTTATCTGTATCAACTGATCTACTGTGTACCGACCCGGCTTTTCAATTAACCCTTCTCCTGCTGAATCCCTGGCTTATCTGCACCAACTGATCTACTGTGTACCGACCCGGCTTGTCAATTAACCCTTCTCCTGCTGAATCCCTGGCTTATCTGCATCAACTGATCTACTGTGTACCGACCCGGCTTGTCAGTTAACCCTTCTTCTGCTGAATCCCTGGCTTATCTGCACCAACTGATCTACTGTGTACCGACCCGGCTTGTCAATTAACCTTTCTCCTGCTGAATCCCTGGCTTATCTGCATCAACTGATCTACTGTGTACCGACCCGGCTTGTCAATTAACCCTTCTCCTGCTGAATCCCTGGCTTATCTGCACCAACTGATCTACTGTGTACCGACCCGGCTTGTCAATTAACCCTTCTCCTGCTGAATCCCTGGCTTATCTGCAGCAACTGATCAACTGTGTACCGACCCGGCTTGTCAGTTAACCCTTCTCCTGCTGAATCCCTGGCTTAACTGCATCAACTGCATATAAAACATTATTTTATATGCCATTATTTTGTTTTTCCTGATTGTACATTTACAAGTTTCTACTTTTTACCTGTTATTATTCTACTATTTATATGCCTTTATCTTGTTTTTCCTGATTTTATATTTACCAGCAACTAGTTTTACCTGTTATTATTCTTGCCTATTTCCATTGTCCTTATTACCTCTCCTTCTATTATTCTTTGCCTTCCACGCCCTAATTGGTTATTGTCCTCCATCTTGCTATTGTCTCCCTGCTTATTCTTACCTGTTATCCGCTGTCCTTATTATCTTACTGTTCTGCTATCATTCTTACATGTCTTCATTGTCCTTATTATCTCACTGTACTGTTGTTCCATGCCCTCCACGCCCTAATTCGTTATTATCTTCCACCTTTTCATTGTCTTCCTGCCTTTGTTCTTACCTGTTTTTCACTGTCCCCACTATCTCACTGTTCTGTTACTCTCTCTCCCTACTATGCCTCCCCGCTCTCACTCCATACCCATACTCTCCCCCCGCCCTACCTCTCCCGTTCCTCCCCGCCATCCCCCGCGCGCTGCTCATCTTGCTAACCTCATCCCCATTTCCCCCCTCTCCTCTCCCCCTTTCTTCTGTGCCCTCTGGAATGCCAGATCCGTCCGCAACAAGCTGACTGCTATCCACGACCTCTTTCTATCCAACTCCTTTAACCTTCTTGCCGTTACTGAAACCTGGCTCTCCGATTCTGATACTACTTCCCCCGCTGCCCTCTCCTATGGTGGCCTCTCCTTCACCCACTCCGCCAGGCCTGGTGCCCGCCCTGGCGGTGGAGTTGGACTCCTCCTCTCCTCCACCTGTACTTTTCGTGTCATTCCCCCTGAACCCTCCCTCTCCTTCTCCTCTTTTGAAGCTCACTCCATCCGCCTCTTCTACCCCATCCATCTCCGCGTCACTGTCATCTACCGCCCCCCTGGCCCCACCTCCCTCTTCCTTGACAACTTTGCTAGCTGGCTTCCTCACTACCTCTCCTCCGATCTCCCCTCGATCATTCTCGGTGACTTTAATATCCCCATCGACAACCCCACCTACCCTGCTTCCAGCAAACTGCTCACCCTCTCTTCCTCCCTTGGTCTCACCCAATGGACCTCCTCCTCTACCCACTGCCTTGGTCACTCCCTTGATCTTGTCTTCTCCTACCTATGTAATCTCTCCGACTTCTCCATCTCTCCCTTTCCTCTATCCGACCACCATCTCCTCTCCTTCTCTCTCTCCTCTTCTCCTGCTCCCCTCCCCCTGCCCAAACCTACTCTGTCCATACGCAACCTCGATGCTCTTGACCCTGCCTCTCTGTCCTCCTCTCTCGATACCCTCCTTTCTCCCCTTTCCTCCCAGGCCTGCCCCAACCAGGCGGTCTCCCTCTACAATCACACCCTCACCTCCGCTCTGGACGCGGTTGCCCCTGCCCACTCCGTCCACCCCCGCTGCTCCAAACCCCAACCCTGGCACTCCAAATTTACCCGCTTCCTCCAAAAATGCTCCCGTTCTGCCGAACGTCACTGGAGAAAATCCCGCTCCCTGGCTGACTTCCTCCACTTTAAATTCATCCTTTCATCCTACAGCTCTGCCCTCTCACTCGCTAAACAATCTTTCTTTAAATCCCTCATCTCTTCCCAGTCCTCTAACCCCCGCCGCCTCTTTGCCACCTTTAGCACTCTCCTGGCCCCCTCCCCTCCCCCCACCCCCTCCTCCCTGACTGCCTCTGATTTCGCCTCCTTCTTCTCCTCTAAAATCGAGGCCATCCGACTTGAAATCTCCTCCTCCACTCTCTCTTCCACCCCTCCCACTCTTCTGTCCTCCCCCCCCAACCACCTTCCCCTCCACTCCTTCCGTCCCACCACCGGCGAGGAAGTCCACTCTCTCATTTTATCATCCCCCCCCACTACCTGCCCCCTGGATCCCATCCCCTCCCACCTTCTTCGCTCCCTTTCCCCCACCACCTGCTCCCACCTCGCTCACCTCTTTAATCTCTCCCTCTCCACTGGCATCTTCCCCTCCTCCTTCAAACATGCTCTCGTATCCCCCATTCTTAAGAAACCTAATCTCGACTCCACTTCTCTCTCGAACTATCGCCCCATATCTCTTCTCCCATTTGCCTCCAAAATTCTTGAGAGGCTCGTCTGCAGCCGTCTCACCTCCTACCTTTCTGAATACTCCCTCCTTGATCCTCTCCAGTCTGGTTTCCGCCCCCTCCACTCCACTGAAACTGCCCTGGCTAAAGTCACCAATGACCTCCTCTCTGCAAAAACCAGGGGCCACTTCTCCCTTCTCATCCTCCTTGACCTCTCTGCAGCCTTTGACACCGTTGACCACCCCCTCCTCCTTCACACCCTCCAGTCTTTCGGCCTCTCCGGCCCAGTCCTGTCCTGGTTCACCTCTTACCTTACTCACCGTTCCTTCTCTGTCACCACCTCTGGGTCTCTCTCCCCCCCATCCACCCTTCCAGTCGGGGTCCCTCAGGGCTCTGTTCTGGGACCCTTACTCTTCTCTCTATACACCTCCTCCCTGGGTGAACTCATCAGCTCCTTCGGCTTCAGCTACCACCTTTACGCTGACGACACTCAACTATACCTCTCCTCTCCTGATCTCTCTCCCTCCCTCCTCTCTAGGGTGTCCGCCTGCCTCTCTGCCATCTCCTCCTGGATGTCCTCTCGATTCCTCAAACTTAACCTTGCCAAAACTGAGCTCATAGTTTTTCCTCCCTCTCATACCCCATCCCCTTCTGACCTCTCCATCACTGTCGACAACACCTCTATCTCCCCTGTCCCCCAACTTCGCTGCCTTGGTGTCATCCTCGACTCCTCTCTCTCCTTTGGCCCCCACATCCTCTCTCTTGCTAAATCCTGCCGCTTCCAGCTGCGCAACATCGCTCGCATCCGGCCCTTCCTCTCCCAAGATGCCACCAAATGCCTTATCCACTCTCTGATCATCTCCCGCCTGGACTACTGCAACCTCCTCCTCACTGGCCTCCCCCACTCTCATCTCGATCCCCTTCGATCCGTCCTTAACGCTGCAGCTAGGCTTATTTTCCTCTCTCGCCGCTCCTCTTTTGTCTCCCCCCTCTACCTAGCCCTTCACTGGCTCCCATTCCCCTTCAGAATCCTCTTTAAGCTCCTCACACTCACCTACAAGGCCCTCGCCAACTCCACTGCGCCCTACATCTCCACCCTCCTCTCTATTCATGCTCCATCCCGCCCTCTCCGTTCTGCCTCTGACCGTCGCCTCTCTTCCCCCTTATAACCTCCTCCCACGCGCGTATCCAAGACTTCGCCCGCGCTGCCCCCCTCCACTGGAACAAGCTCCCTCCCTCCATCAGAACTTCCCCTAATCTATCCAGCTTCAAACGGGCCCTAAAAACCCACCTTTTTCTTAAAGCCTTTCTGTCTCCCACTTAACTTCCTACCTTATCTTCTGCCTCTGTCCCCCTACTCTCCCTCTCTCTCCTGCGTCTCTCTGTCTGTCCACCCCTCCCCTTAGATTGTACGCTCCTCTGAGCAGGGCCATCTCTCCTCCTGTTTCCACCACTTCTAACTCTGCTCTCCAGCTACTTAGCCCTCCTCCTCAAAGGTCCTCCACCCCACATCCACTTTCGCTCCCTCCTCCCCCCTGGGGGTCTCCCTGTCTTCCACGCCCCCCTTCTTGGGCCCCGTCATTTTCGGATCCTCCCTCCCCCTTCCCCGCCCTCTCTAGCTGTGCATTGAGCGTACTGAGTTGCTGTGTTTACTGTACTGTGCTGTCTCCCATTGTATTGTGATTTTGTTTGTCTCTGTACGGCGCTGCGGATGCCTTGTAGCGCCTTATAAATAAATATTAATAATAATAATAATAATAAATCTGTCCACATTTATAATTGGACTATGCTTTGATAAAGTTCTCTTTGAACAAAACGCATAGACAAGTAGTGAATGAAAGACATTGACTATCTACACGCTCCTGCTATGCATGACTCCACGGGCTAGATTTACTAAACTGCAGGTTTAAAAAAGTGGAGATGTTGCCTATAGCAACCAATCAGATTCTAGCTTTCATTTGTTTAGTACATACTACAAAATTACAATCTGATTGGTTGCTATAGAGAAAATTACCACCATATTCTTATTGACAGGCTCTGGATCTCTTAGATTGTTAATAAACGCCAATGACCGATATTCCCTCACAGCACCTAAAAAACCTTTTCCCTCGAGCTATCAGCTCAACCCATAAACCAGAAATAAAGACACAGACACAATGGTAACTTTTTGGTGCCCTAAGGTCACAGTTTTAATTAGTTATAAAGGAATAAATGGTTGAGTGAAAGCAGGAGCAGTAACAGCTACCAGTCAATACCAGACATTAATTGGGGTGGCCAACCGGCCCTGAACCATGGCGATACCTTAAAGGTGTCAGAAAGACTCCGCCCCTTCTGGCCCCAGAGGCACGTTTCCATGAATGATACCCCAGGCACCTACACAAATGACCCTGAAGAGGCTAGAGCGAAAGGGGAAGCCCACTGCAGCCGAACATAACACTTGCGCCCATGTAGACCGCTGGCTGCACAGCTTTCCCGCCCACTACCATAATGACCCTAGAAAGTTGGCGAAAACTCAAAAATCCGACCTATAAACAGAGCTAAACCGATGTCATTTTAGTGTACCCTGTCCGGCTATAAAGGTGTGCGTGACAAAATTTAATGTAAGAATGCTGTTTTTAACCATCCCCTTGAAGACCTAAGGAATTTATTCACTGATTGACTGACCTGATGTCTGAGATTATCCATGCCCAAAACCCCAATTATCTCCTCTACAATTAAGACATGGAATCTAAGCGCTACCACCTCAATATCAGCAATAATCCTCCATATAAGGTCAATGATCTTCATACTGCCCAGATCATTACCCCCTTAAGGAATAATGAGAATGTCAGGGGCCTGTTTGCTGTTTATCAGACTAAAAATCGTCCCTCTAGAAGTGTTCCAGCACATTCCCCGCCTACCAAGCAATTGCACTTGCATCGGAGTACTACTTGAAAGAGGTTCTTGAGCAGCTGGATGTCTGGCCGCCCAAACTTGCAAAGGCTTCATGAGGCAATCTGTAAACCAGATAGTAGACCTAAATCAATACACATGTGAGCACATAGCATGTATCCCTGAAACACTAAACAATGACATCAACACATAAAATGAGGTGCATCCTTGTTAGCAAGCACCAGTCCCAGTTTTAAAGAACCAGGCATGATAAAGGGATAAGTAAAAAGGGGGAGGAAAGGAGGACAAGGCAACTGATATGAAGGTAAAACCCAAAAAAAAGGTACTTGAAGGTACTCCGTTCTATGAGGTCCTTCATAAGAGGAAAAATTATGGAAATCCCTTCAGCCAACAGTGATGAGCGGACGAATCCTGGGTTGCCAAGGAGAGACAAATCATAATTTGGTGGGTCTAATATACTTCCGAAAAGCTGAGGATTTCCAACCACCCAGCTTCTTGATGCGTTCCAAGGAGGACCCTTCTACTGCAGCGGAGGTGGCTGCACCAATTCTGAAGGAATGTGTGCCAAACTCATCCTGGTTCAAACCTAGACTGGACACACATTTTTTAAATATAAATTGAAAGTGACACTTTGGGAAGGGTGTCCAGTCAAGATGTATAAGCCACACCGTGACCCCGGAGGGCCTGACCTGTGAAAAGGCCCTAGCAAGAGCAACCAGACAAATTACATTATCGGCGCATGCCCTCTTCGTAACCCAATGCCCCTTACCAAACTGATCTGTTTTGGACTTGTGGAGCTTGCACAACAGGGATGCTTCTTGCAAAAAAACATCCCTTGCTAACAAACCAGAACCGTGTAGCAGCTTAGACACTGCCACTAATTCACCAACCCTAAAAGCCCGAGCATTTGCAGTTGCAAAAACAGTCCTGAACTGTAGTCCCTCAAAGTCAGAATCTGTAACCTTTTGCGCAGCAACCATTAAAGTACGCAAAATGCCTCAGTCAATGGGGCATCTAGAGTCAGGGACAACTGGCTGAATCCTAGCCCACCCTCGCAAAGCTGTTATCACCAGGAAACTCTTCGTAAAGTCATCCTGCCCATATAGTTGGGCCATAAAAGATATGCCTACCAAAGTTAGTGTCATGGATGCCTTGGAGAACCCCAACTGTACTTATGCAAAATGAAATCAAGCATCCGATGATGTTGGTCCAAATGCTGGCACCCTAATTCATCTGAAAATTGCTTCCAATCATGCCATGCTGCCCTGTAAGATCTTAAAGTTGATGGCTCCAAGGGTTGCTCCACCAGGCCTTCTTTGCCGGCTCCACCATCTGCCAAACATAAGAAGGGCAAGGCATGCAATCAGTGTCAGCACTTGGAGCAAGAGACCTAAACTTACTCCATTGGAAATGGGACAGGGTGTCAGCTAAGGAGTTATCCACTCCTGGAACGTGTCTGGCTCTAAAATTGATGTTATGCTGAAGATAACGTAACACTAGTCGCTTAATTAATCTAATTGCTGGGATAGATGTAGCACTTCGCTGATTAATGGTCTGTATTATTCCTAAATTGTCACACCAAAAAAATAAATTCTGGTTCTCTAACCTGGGTGCCCATAGCTCCATGGCTACTACAATGGGAAGAATTCTAAATCCAACAGATTCCTGATGAAACCCAAATCGCAGGTTACTGTGAAGCGCACCATGAACAGTCAAGATAAGCTCCGAAAACCTGTACTGCCAGCAGTGTCCATAAACAACTGAACCTCGGGATCGGACTTGAGGGGGCTAGGCCAAATACAAATTCCATTAAATGTATCTAAAAAACTTTCCCAAACTGACAAATCCTCCTTAATTTCCTGGGAAATCCTGATCCATTAGTGAGCCCTAATAACGCCAGCCACCACCCTCTGCAATTTTCAGCAAAAAATTTTACCCATGGGAATGATACGGCAAGCAAAATTAAAAAACCCCAACAAAGATAGTACCTTCCGAAGAGGAATCTTTATTACTCGATGCATAAACCCTATGAGTTCCTTTAATTAAGTAACCTTGTCATTTGAAAAACATCAGCAGCCAGCCACAGAATCAATCCTGATTCCCAAAGAAGAGATGGGAGTGAAAGGGCCCTTCATTTTTTCATGAACCACAACAATGAAAAAGAGCCTGAGTATCATACAACAAAACTAGTGCAAAGAAGATAAATTGTGGGATCTACTAAAAGGAAGTCATCTAAATAATGTGAAACTCCTCCTTGATTGGACTTTGTCCCTATACACCAATGCAGAAACGAACTGAAACGTTCGAAATATATGCACAAGAAGTAGAGCCCCCCAGGGGCAGGCACCTATCCACAAAGAAACCCTACGTTTTTCTACAACCTATGAATCTGAAAGATTCAGAATGTACTGGCAAAAGGCGAAAACCTGACTCAATGTCCACTTTTGCTATAAGGGATCCAGGACCAATCTTCTCACTAAATCCAAGCCAATGACATTCAGCTTTACGGCAAAGATTTTGTACATGTTAGTTTAGTGTGCCACGGTTGACAACGAAGTCTACGCAGATCATGAATAGTCGCTGGAGCCACTTGATCCAGGCAGTTGCTAGGGTATAGTAAAAATGAGGAACTGCCATATTAGGGGAGGAGAATGTAGAAATTGGGGAGAGAAGATGTTGGAGAGAGGTGGAAAATAGTTTAAAATCAATAGAGTTAATATTCCTGCGGGTATAAGGAGGCTTGGAAGAGTTTGACAACAGGGAGGTTAAAGAACTGGGAGTGAACAAGTAACTAATAAGGTAATGATCCTTGAAGGGGAAAGGACTATTAAGGAAATTAGAAACTGAGCATAGTCTAGATAAAACAAGATCAAGACAGTGGCCATCCTGATGAGTAGCGGATTCAATACACTGGGAGAGTTCAAATGACGAGGTTAGAGAGAGCAGTTTTGAAGCAGCATTGAACGTGGATGAGCAATAGGGATGCTGAACTCACCCATGATGATGGTGGGGATGTCAGAAGATTAGAAGTGAGAGAAATTGTCTAAAAATTGTTCATGTGGTCCAGGGGGGCAATAGATAACAGCGATATGCATAGAGAATGGGTTAAAATCCTAACACTATGTACTTCAAAAGATGTGAGCGTGAGTGATGGGACATTTGATAGAACTGTGAATGTGCACTGTGGGGAGAGAAGTAGTCCAACCCCACCTTCCTGTCTGCATCCAGGTTTGGGGGTGTGGGTGAGATGGATGCCACCATGTGAGAGGGCTGCAGGTGAGGCTGATTGTGTGAGCCATGTTTCTGTTATTGGCTGATTGTGTGAGCCATGTTTCTGTTATTGCCAGAAGGTTGCTTGACAGGAAGAGATCATGCATGGAGGTAAGTTTGTTACAAACAGAGTGTGCATTTAAGGCACATTTAAAGGACTTTGGAAAAGAGGGGAGGCATGTGATGCATTTGAGGTTTGCTTCATTTTGGTAGTGTTCAGATATATGTTTGTGGGAGAAGTGTGGGGGACCTGAATTAGGTGATAAATCACTAGCTAATAGAAGCATGATCTGTGGGTTTTTGATAATGTCAGAGGAAATTAACTTTTCCATCATTAGAAACATGCGTGCACACCATGTAGACGCACATCAATGAGAAATGCCAGAGATTGGTGATGCTATTTTAGAGCCTCTAACTCCCTATCCCTGGCATTTAGAAAGTTGGGGGGTACCGTTGTTTGAAGGAGGGAACAGGGAATTCCCCTCTTTCAAATGATAGTACCCCATTTATCTCTCACTACAACAGTGTTTTTCAACTCCAGCCATCAGGCATCCCCAACAGCTCATGTTTTCAGGATTTCATTAATCATGCACAGGTGACTTAGTCTGCTTGGCTGGATCAGTAATTATCTCACCTGCTTCCACTGGTAGAAATCCTCAAAACATGAGCTGTTGGGGGTGCATGAGGAATGGAGTTGAGAAACACTGCTCTACAATTCTCTTTCACAAGCTCTTTGCTCCATAGATCTGTCAGACATAATTTTCTCAGCACCATTCCAACAGCTGTACACTATGAGTCCTAAGTGCACTGCAATGTGGATTATTTGAGGGATCCCAGCAGGTAGGATTTGGGCTGGATGCTCCGGTAAGGAAATTCAGACAGTTCTTTTTCTGTTCATGAGAGTCGACTTGCACGCAACCAAGGAGAGTGTGACCGTGTGGACCAATAGGAAGGCTTACTACTGGTTCACGCAGTCCCACAACCTTGCTCTGCAGACAATTAGTTTGTGGGGGCTCCTGTTCAGTGACTGAGCACCTATGATTGAGCTCTGCTTGTGGGCAACATCCTATAGTCTCTGTATATTAGAGCGAGGGACAAATGCCCATCTGGCCCCCAACGCTACACTTCTAGTTTAAGGTATTTATTGGCATTCATTATTTACTGTCTCTATACTGTTGTTCATTACTGCTGTTGACAGTAATCTTGAAAGCAAAAGGGTGTTAGTAGCATTAGCTCCTCTTCTTGGGGAGAAGGTGTTTCTGGCATTCTGCCAATAGTTATAATAATTGTTTAATAGTTCCTCAAGGTAGAGGTGGAACTGGCCTGTTAATCATGCTGGTGCCATCTTTCAGCTTGACCAGCCTGGACCTCAGGACCCACCATCCCAGGTCCCAGATAAGCAATTGCTTAATTCTTTTGCAGCATAACGTGTACTACCATAGCAATCCTCACCATGTATGACATGGTAAGTTTATTGCAGACTATGAATGTGATTTCCCATTTCCTTTCAATAGACTGTGCTTTCAGTAAACCAGTCTTGCAGTGAGTTTGAGTACAACAATAGAGTATTGTAATGATTACAATAGAAGAGTGAAACAATTTAGGAAAACTGTTACAATTGTGAATTATTTTTTTTTTGCAATTTCTGATTATTTGTTAAATTGGTTAATGAACATATCCTTGTCTAAATTCTCAGTATAACAAAGAGCATACATATTAATCAGCAATGGAATCACTGAACATATTTTCCAACTGAGATATGTCATCTAAGCAGATGGAGCCTGATTTTTGAGTACATAATGCAAACAGACCAAGTAAGAGCAATATCTATTTTACCCTTTGGCAAACTAAAAGTAACTAAACTTTAACAAAAATATAACCTATTAATTCATATTGTTCTTAGTACATTTAATGAGAAATGTATGAATAATCAGCCTCAGAATATTTTGTTTAGAAAAGGTTTTAGAAATAAAATATAAGTTTGTTTCTACAACACACAATTGTATGACATGAAATATTTCAGCTAGGTTCTCACCCCTGTACCTTGAAGGACATATTTATA
The DNA here is from genome assembly GCF_038048845.1 of Mixophyes fleayi. Classification (NCBI taxonomy): domain Eukaryota; kingdom Metazoa; phylum Chordata; class Amphibia; order Anura; family Limnodynastidae; genus Mixophyes; species Mixophyes fleayi. Next base: position 55,515,754 of record NC_134404.1, on the reverse strand, counting down.
GTTTTCTACCCCTTCAGCCAATTTATTTATCCATAAAACAAATGTGTACACTGTGATGATATAATAAAGGAGCACATTTTATAGACAATATAATGTGACAGGATAGGGATTAGTGACACTTTCACCTGCTTGTCATAGCAAATTGCCTGGGATGACATGTGTCACATTGAATAAAATCCTTGGCAGCTATAGAGCATCTCTAATATTCATAGTCCCTGATTACAGGAGATTTGCTCTTGTTTAACAGGCACAGAATAACAATGCTGTTCTAATGTATATTCAGGAAAAGCATTTAACTCATTTTTCTATTAGATATTATTCATCACAAAATACATTTGAGTTATTATGATTTCCTGAGTTAAAAATTTATACTGTCCAAAGTCTAGACATAAATTACTTATGTGTAAACAATGTATGTGTTTTTTTTTCTTTTTTAAATGCAGGCAATATATATATATATATATATATATATATATATATATATATATATATTTTACAAGAGATGAATGAAGCTATGCTGAATCGCTTTTCACAGCATAAGCAGCGATTTTGTAGAAGAGCACAGTTCTGTCAATAAAACCTTTATATTCATTTGTGTTTCACTATTCCGCAGAATGCCATTACACACTGTGGGGCTGATGCAAACTGGGACGTACGCCAGTTTGCAAAGTGTGCCTTGTGTGAAATTCCTCTGCGCATGCCCAGAATGTGGCATCGATATAGTCTCCTATGCTGACTTGCCTGAGTCTGCCAGTTTTGCATTTTCTCTAGATAGTGCATAATTTAATTAATTGAGATTATAGTCCTTGGCTTAGAGTGCTAAGATAATAGTAACTGTGTATTGATGCACCCAATACTGTGACCAAATGCAAAAACAAGATTTCATGTTGCCGGACAATATATTAAAATCTACAGTTAACATGAACCTATGTGTCACGAATCTAGCGGATTACATGGATTCGACTTCGCCAACCTGGATTAGCACTGGCAGTAACAGAGGCGCAGAATCTATCAAACACCAGGATTTCGCCAGGGATTTCCGCAAGGAGGTTTGCACTTCGTTGTAGGTAGGTTGGTAAGTTGCGGCCATCTGCGCTGCTTCCAGGCATGATGAGCTGGTGTCAAACTGTAACAAGAGACTGGTCAACGTAGCCAGTACTGGTACACATATGGACTACAGGGTGCCAAATCAGCAAACGGAAGGAGTGTAAGAACAAGACGGGTCATCAACAATCAGGAGCATAAACAATACCAAACGACAGGCAGAAGAGAGATCAGGAACGGTCCGGGTCAAATTTCACAGGGGCAGCCACAATAAGTACTGGAACACTGAAATAAAGGTTTGGAGCCTAATAGTCTGGCACAGACCTGTGCACTGAGCAGGTTTAAATAGCTGAGCTGATAAATACGGCGGGTTTCAGGTCAGAACACATGATCACAGGTTCAAAGTTCTTAATGCGCCTTCTGATGGACAATCATCCAAATACGATTCCAGGTCTGAGGAGTCGAAAGAGCGAGATAAGGCATCGGCCTTCAAGTTCTTGGAACCTGGATGAAAAATAAAAATTAAATTGAAACAGGAAATGAACAGGGATCATCTTCTTAGCAGGAATTAAGCTATTTGTAGCTACAGAAGATTTTTATTATCTATATAGAACCAACATGCAGTGGCGCACGCAGGGGGGGTTTATGAGTCTCTAGAAACCCCCCCTGTGCTAACTAAGTGGCCACTGTCCTATACAGCAGCCGCGGCGCTGTCAAAGAAGCATCTGCGGTGGTGCTGTGTATTGTATACAGCACCGCCGCAGATGTTTCTTAGACAGCGCCGCGGCTGCTGTATAGGACAGCACTGGCGAAACGGAGCTGCTCTCGTTTTTTTTTTTTTGGGTCGGCGGGGGGAAACCCCCCCCCCCGACAATCCTCCGTGCGCCGCTGACATGGATGGATTTTCTCAGAAGATGCATGTTGGGACAGGACTGCCCAATACTCCAATTGCTTAGGCGTCTACCTCCAAGAAGAAAGGATGAGATATATCTGGTTGACGGAGAATGGGTGCACACTTGAAGGCTTGTTTAAATGTGTGCAAAAGGCTTCAGTTACTTCAGGTGATCTTCTTCTATCTTAGAGTTAGCAGTCTTCCAATTAAAAAATAGAGAGAGGGAGAGAGAGAGGGAGAGAGAGAGGTAGATATATAGATATCTATATATGAAATAAATCAAAGCGCAGTTGAACATATACTGTGCCCCATGCAAGACAATATAGATGCCCCATATGTATACAAATCAAAAACACAGTTGCTGTCAGAGCATATCCTTACTATTGCAAATCTGTATATATCTGTCAAAATGAAAGTATTAGGTGTTATTTTATATTTGATCAAAACATTGAAACTTGCAGCCCACATCATAGGTCCCCAATTACTGCACTGATATCATGCTTCAATGAATTGCAGTTAAAATCAAATACACCCACCTCAAAACCACACCCATAAGGTCTTATGTAGGCAAGAAAGATAAATATATACACTATATGGAAAAGCATTTGCCCACAGCTGTTAACCTGTTAATTGAGGTAATTCAGTCAGACCCATTGCCAGAGGTGTATAAAATCAAACACTGAGCCATGCAGTCTCCATTTGCAAGCATTTGTGATACAAAATGGGTTGTTCTGAAGAGCTCAGTGACTTCAAGCGTGATACTGTGATAGGATGCCACCTTTGCAATAAGATGGTTCATGAAATTTTATCCCTGCTGGATATTCCACGCTCAAATGTAAGTGATATTATTAGAAAGAAGCGTTTAGGAACAACAATAACTCGGAAGACTACGCAGAGTCACAAGGTGCGTAAAAGTTGTCAACATTCTGCTGATTCCATAGCTGAAGAGTTCCAAACATCTACTCGCATTAATGTAAGCACAGAAACTGAATGGCTTTCCATGGCTGAGCAGCTTCATGCAAGCCTCACATCACCAAGACCAATACCAAGCTTTGGATGGAGTGATGTAAAGCACACTGACACTGGACCGTGGAGCAGTGGAAACATGTTCTGTGGAGTGACGAATGACGCTTCTCTGTTTAGCGAGTCTGGGTTTGGTGGATGCCGGGAGAACTTTACCTGCCTGACTGCATTATGCCAACTGTGAAGTTTGGTGGTGTATGGATAATAGTATGGGGCTGTTTTTCAGGGTTTGGGCTAGGCCCCTTATCTCTAGTGAAGGGCAATCTTAATGCTTCAGCATACCAAGTAATTTTGGACAATGCTATGCTTACAACTATGTGGCCACAGTTTGGGGAAGACCCTTTTCTATTTCAACACGGCTGTGCCCCTGACATAGTTTGATGAGTTCAGTCTGGAAGAACTTGGCTGGACTGCGCAGAGCTCTGACTTCAACCCCATTGAACACCTTTAGGCTGAACTGGAACGGAAACTGCGAGCCAGGTCTTCTCCAACATCAGTGTCTGACCTCATAAATGCTCTACAGAATGAATGGGAACAAATAATCCCACAGAAACACTCCAACATCTTGTGGAAAGTCTTCCAAGAAGAGTGGAAGCCGTTATCGCTGCAAAAGGGGAACCAACTCAATATTAAAGTATTTGTGTTTGAATACAATATCCTTACAGTCCCTGTTGGTGTAATAGTTAAGCATCCAAATACTTTTGTCCATATAGTGCATATATACAATGTTAAACCTTCATTTGTTGTAAATCTGCTCTAAGAATGACTTTGTATGAAGAGATAAAACCCTTTTTAATAATTCATATTACTCTCAGAGACGAAATGCTTCAGAAATGTATACAGATGTGATGAAATAATTTGAATTACTTGAAGGTGCCATAGAAAGATAAGATTTAACACACTATCATGTCTGAATATAATTTAAAAAACTTTGTATTGACGCCCTTTACTGTGAAAACAAAAAAGGTTCTGTAAAAATTACCAAGTTTAATTCAATGTTTGGCAGTAAAAGGCATATTATGAGGATTTAAAATTGAGCCCAGACCATTTCTGAAAAAGATCACAAGGGCTCAAGGTTTCAAACAGAAATGGCTTTAATTAAATATCTCTAGGTATTGATTTTCATGAATAAATGATAGAGATGTATTGCTTTATAATTGTGCTAATTCCTCTGGTCCAGTTCATAGAATTAATAGAGAGAGCTGAACTATTGTACCTGCTGATCTCCAGATGTGACTTCAGTCCCAGAAAAGAAAAAGGTTAGAAACAGCTGAAAGTCTGATTAAAGCATTGTATATGCAGTGGAGGTCTATTAATAAATATGCAGTGAATCCTTTAGGGAAATGACAAAGATCCGTTGATGCATTGCCTTACAATTGATTTGAGCCATGGACAGTAATAAGTTGTTAATATACTGTCTACTGACTGCATTAATGGTCTCTCAAATATGGAAGAACTGCTTTCCATATGTAAATTGCAAAGGAAATCATCCCATTGAGTTCCACATCTATAATTTATTTATATTATCTATATATACCCTTAGATGTCTCTCTCCCTCTCCATCTCTCTCTCCCCCCCCTCTCTCTCTCTCTCTCCCCCCCCTCTCTCTCTCTCTCCCCCCCCCCTCCCTCCCTTTCTCTCTCACTCTCTCGCTCTCCTTCCTTTAAGAACCCCTCTCAGTGGCGCACGCAGGGGGGGTTTCTGAGTCTCTAGAAACCCCCCTGCGCTAACTAAGTGGCCACTGTCCTATACAGCAGCCGCGGCGCTGTCAAAGAAGCGTCAGCGGCGGTGCTATAGTGTATACAGCACCGCCGCGGACGCTTCTTAGACAGCGCCGCGGCTGCTGTATAGGACATAGCTGACGAAACGGACAATCCTCCGTGCGCCCGTGCCTCTTGATCTGTATTACCTTATCACTATCTGTTTTCAAATGTAAATTACTTTCTAGGATCAAAGCCCAATCATGACAGCACTCATTTACTTTTAACTATCATCCCTTTTAAATGTGTATCACCAATTCCTATGCATCTGTCTATCTGTGCATGCCTCCAACAAGCTATTTACAGATTTATATATTTTTGTGTCATGGACCTTTTTCCAACTGCATTCTAATGTCTGAAATCACTGTTCCTCCCAAGTTGTTTTACATATGCTGTAAGGTGGTCTGTACTACTGCACTATCCTATATACCAGACATAGCCAATCTGTGAATCTAATACTGTTATGGCAATGTGTGGGTCTCCAATTACAAGACTTGCAGAGTATACTGGGAATTGTGGATCCACAACTGCTGGAGAGCTACAAGATGTAGTTAAACACAATCATATTACACTAAATAAGGACATTGTCACTTGGCATTTTTAGATTTATAGTTATGTCTATCCTGTTCAGAAAACATATTGAGAAGAAGAATATCTTTATACACACTATTTTATATATGTCATGGAAAAACGTTTTCTATCCACCAAGGTAATGATTTGAAACTATTGATGTCTGGAATCAATAGAATTTAGAAAGTGTCAAGTGAGGAATAATATTGTCAGAAATGAAAAGAAGCTGTATAAGTAAAAAATTTATTCCATATAAATGTGCAAACTCTACATGACCGGAAACTTTTAAAGAGATCTAGTTTTAAGGTAGAGGTACATTTTCTATAATCGATTTTGCAATTGTGCTACAATGGAACCAAACATGGAACCACAGGGCTGCCTTCAGAAATGGTGTATCCCCTGCAATCTGCTGAAAAAGTCCGCTGTCTGTCCCACTTCTCATTTCAGTGATTACATTACAAATCCCCCTGGCGGCTAGCGTACAATAGGAGTCCAATTTGCTCAGTAATATAAAAAAAATGGTGGCTAGTGTTTAAAGCAGACCTCTAATATTGTGACTATTGTATGGCATGACCTCCAATCTGGTGGCTAGTGTATGGCAAAACCTCAAATCTGGTGGCTAGTGTATGGCAAAACCTCAAATCTGGTGGCTAGTGTATGGCAGAGCCTCCAATCTGGTGGTTTGTAGTATTTAAAGATGAGCTCCAGTCTGGTGACTAAAGTATGACAAGACCTTCAGTTTGGTGGCTACTGTATTCCATCACTATGGTAGATAGTTTATGGCAGTGAATGCGGGTATAGATCTGCTCTGGAAAACAGTGAGGGGAAGGTGCGAAGCAACCCATGTGATGGTAAAAACCATAAAAAACTTTAAATGTGCTCATACTGGGCCTGATTTATTAAGGAAAGTTAAGCAAAACTAGGTAAGTAAGGCAATAACATGTTGCATTGGAGGGGGACCACATTTTTAAAGACGAAACTTGAACTAAAGGAAATCTTAGAAGCAGCTACCAATTCATGAACTCTAAACGCACCAAAATAAGCAAGTGAAAAAGCAGTGCCAAATAACAAAGTTTCGTAGTCAGAAGTCATCACAGTCCATGCTGCGACAATTAGCTATGTAATATTGTAACCTGGGATCCTCCCTGGAAAGGTGAGTCCTAGCCTACCCATTCAAAGCCTTCTGAATCAATAATCCTTTAGTAAAATCCACCTCTCCATGTAATTGGGCCATTAAAGAAATACCAGCCAGCGTGTATAACATTAGAGACCTTGAAAAGCAGAATTTAAACTTGTGCCAGAAGAAGTCAAGCATGCACTGCTGCTGTCCCGGGTGCCAGCAACCCTTATTGACCAAGAAATGCACCCAGTCCTGCCAGAAAGCCCTATATGCCCTCAAGGTGTAAGGGACCATAGATGTCTTCAAAAGTCCCTCTGTACCAGCTCAACCACTTGTCAAATATATGAAGGACAAGGCGTACCATTAATATCAGCTGTAGGGACAAGCTCTCTGAATTTTCCCCAGCAAAAATGGGAAACCCATCCAGTAGTTTATTGTCAGCACCCAGCACATGTCTGGCATGGAAACTAATATTGTGCTTTGAGAGCGCAACACTAAATGTCTGATCAGGTAGGAAGGGCAGGAGGACACTGGGAGGGTGAAGGCAAAAGGGGGTCTGGGACAGGGAAGGTGAGAAGCGATGACCTGGGGGAGGTTTGGTGACCATAAGGGGGAGCATGGTAATGGGAAAGGAAACCACCAGCAGGATAAAACTGGGCAAGCCTGGGGTTCGATGGCATGGGAGGAAGGGTGCTGTGGGGCAGTGAAATGGGGGGGTGGGGGTTCACTGGGGGGGAGAATAATTATTAATTCCATTAGGGGAAATATTAGGCAGAGTACTCTGGACCAGGAGCGGGCACAGGTCTGGGGTAAAAAGTGGCAGATGAGTAGAGAAACTGAAGAGGAAGGGGCCCAAAACCCAGGGGGAACTGGGTGCAAGGTGCGGTAAGGAAACCAGCAGTGTTGCTCGGGGTAAAATTGGGGAGGGGCAGTGGATGGGGCAGTGGTTGGGGGGCCGGACCAGGGCACAAGAGTTAGGAAATATTGGTGGGAGGGTGGGGCCACAAGAGGAGCCTACAGTAGAGTAAAACAAAGCAGGGAGGAGCAAACGGAAGGGGGACTGTATGGCCTGCGGGGATAGGGGGGCATGGGGAGTGTATGATGTGCCTGGTGTGTGGGGAGAGGACACTGTGGGAAAATGAGGGGAGAGGTGGGGTGTTAGCCTGTCCGCGAGGGCAGAACCAGACATGCTGGGGAGGGCAACCAGCAGTCCTGTTGCAAGAAGAACCCTGCAAACTAAGGGAGCTTGGGGGGGCTGCCCAGTGTGGTTGCTGGTGGGGGGGTGAGAGATGCCGACAGATCACAGACACGCTCACAGGGCAAATGGATGATCTGCCGTTGGAGCAGACCTGTTCAAGACAGCGCTGGTGGGTTGAGGCATGATGAAGCCAGACAGCTCGAGGCATTTGAGATCCCTCTGCCACTAGCATTATGCTCACAGCAGCATGGTCGCTGCTAGCTTCCCCAGGCCTGGAAGGCAACAGTGGCGGATCCGCCGCTTGGCTGGTATCCTGCAGGCAAGCAGGGAGAGGAGCTTTTCTCCATGGTCATGGCAGGGCTTGCACAAAAGGATGAGAAAGCGGAGGGGGATAGTATGGATGAGTGGGAAGGGAAAGAGGGAAAGAAGTGAGTGGAAGGTAGATGAACGCGAGTTGTGCCTGACAGGTGGGGAGAGGCAATGAGAGGGAGAACAGAGGAGGAAAAAAAGAAGAAAAGATGTCAAAGTAAAGAGGAACAAAAACAGACCAACAAAAAGAGCAATACAAGATACACAGCTTATACTACACCACTGTCCCTGGATATTTTCCAGAGGCAAAGACAATAACTTCTTGTTTCTGCCTTTCTATAAAGGTTTGCTTATCCATTCCCCTCCAAACCTTTTATATAACTCAAGTCCAAACCAGGAAAATGAACCCCTTGTCAGGAAGTGCATTGATATAGCACAAGCCTAGCTTTTAATTGCACTTATCCCCATGCAGGTCTTCATTCATTTGTTGGTGCATACAAATAATTCATATTGTGTACATTGCTGTACAAGTTGCTGTTTATATAAGGTAATTTGATGTTCAAAAATGTCATTTTAAAAACATTTTTTAGAACAATTTTTTTCCATATTCTGAAACTTTTTATCTCATCCATAAAATGTAGAAATTATATGTATGATGGGAATCTTTCCATCTGTGCTGATATTCCTCCTGTGAAAGAAAGATCAGTAAGGATCTGTTATCTACATCAGCCATTTTGGGTTACTACCCAAAGCAGAGACAGCCAAGGCAGCCCATAAAGTGATAGGCTTCCAAATCTGGTCATTGGTCCACATGGGGCTAAGGCTTAGAAACCAACCTACATAAAGTACTGACCTGGTGTCCACAGCACTTGGTCTGAGTTTATCCTTTACAAGGGCAGGCCCAATATATAGTGTTTATGATGGCAAATTGATTTACATGACTTACATGCCTACAAGTGCGGTGTTTATTCAAAGCTACATTTACCATCTAGAAGTCAATAGACACTCCCAAGGAAAGGTCACATTACTTCTCTAGGAGATTGCAAAGATTTGAGATTGCTGCAAGCAAGCAGGTAATCTTTGTCTTACTGTCATATCCCAACTTGACCTTTTGATGATTGATTCTGTTTCTATTGTGAACAAGCTGAGGGTAATAGAGAGTGTGTTCTGGTCCTATAATCAGGTTCAGAAGGGTTAACAGACCCCCAGGGATATCAGGGATATAAGTGTTACATTATCTATTATTTCGTGTGTAAAAGTGTCTTTCACATTTCAGCCATGCTGCTGTTTTAGGAAGGAACCATTTTTTATGAAAATAATATAATAAATACACACATTTAATTAACACATCTAATTACTCGCACCTGCTTGTAATTTCTAATGAATGTGATAAAAAAACATTATGGAAGCAGCATTTTTATATTGAATAAAATAAAATAATGGAGTGACATTTAAGGACATCTTAATTTTCCATTGCTGATGTCTGTTTATTGATAAAACATCACTAAAAATCTCTAAGTGATGAGAAAGCGCTAGACATTTCTCTGCAGGAAGAAAACATGTTCAGACTTCGATCTCATACTGTCGTGCCTTCTGGTAGAAATTGAAGGTAACGAAATCACGTTTGCTTAAAAATAATTTAATGATTGGAAAAAAACTACAGTGACCTTCATCTGAGCTACTGGCAACTTTTCCACTCACAGAATACTTATTATAACATAATGTATTTAGCATTAACACATTTTTGGAAGTAGTTTAGGTGGCTTTAAAAGTTTATTGTTCTAAAGTAGCCGCTAAGACAGACTTTTAGAAAAAGTGATCTGTGTAGGAAATTAGTTAATGAATTTGGGTGTAACAGTTGTGATAATCTACCGATACAGAATCTAGACCAGGTCAAAAGAGTCACGAAAGTCATTTGCAATGGAAAAGCACAGCACAACTATTTTTTCTCCTCATACACGCTACTCAACTAGCTCCTTGGACCTCCCACTGCAAATGAGCTCAGTACAGTCATATGTATATAACAAGGGGATTTCCCACGACTTGAGTTCAATCCCCATGTTTTATATATATATAACTGTACGGATGCTAAGAGCTCATTTTGCGGCGGGAGCTCTTAGCAGCTGGTTGTGCAGGTTATTTATTTTGCCAATCCAAGGGTACCTTGATTTATTACATGATGAAGAGCCTGCATATAGGATAGCAATAGTGTTTTTATTGCAAATATTTTTCTTTACACTTTTACAGATGTGTGTGTTCTACTTACATTTTACCTTGGTGCACTACAGTCATGGCCAAAAGTTTTTCAAAATGACACAAGTATTGGTTTTCACAAAGTTTGCTGCTTCAGTGTTTTTAGAACTTTTTGTCAGATGTTGCTATAGTATACTGAAGTAAAATTACAAGCATTTCATAAGTGTCAAAGGCTTTTATTGACAATTATATTAAGTTTATGCATAGAGTCAATATTTGCAGTGTTGATCCTTCTTTTTGAAGACCTCTGCAATTCGCCCTGGCATACTGTCAATCAACTTCTGGGCCACATACTGAATGATGCCCGCCCATTCTTGCTTAATTAATGCTTGTAGTTTGTCAGAATTTGTGGGGTTTTTTTTGTCCACCTGCCTTTTGAGGATTGACCACAAGTTCTCCATGGGATTAAGGTCTGGGGAGTCTCCTATCCATGGACCCCAAAATTTCGATGTTTTGATCCCCGAGCCACTTAGTTATCACTTTTGCCTTATGGTAAGGTGCTCCATAATGCTGGAAAAGGCATTGTTCATCACCAAACTGTTCTTGGGTGGTTGGGAGAAGTTGCTCTTGGAGGATGTTTTGGTACCATTCATCTGATCACTCTTCATGACATTCTGAAGTATATGCAAATTGCCATCATAAAAACTGAGGCAGCAGACTTTGTGAAAATTAATATTTGTGTCATTCTCAAAACTTTTGGCCATGACTGTATAGGTCCCAGTGGGGTCTGGATGCCAGGGCATACTGGCACTTGTGGTTACCCAAGTGCCAGCATGTCATGGACATCATGGGTATGGTAGTGCTAGTAGTGCTACAAGCGCCAGCATGCCCAAACACTTAATGGAAGCCTGGGCATGCTGGGACCTATAGTGCACCAGGACAAAAAGTTTTTTAACATTTAATTTATTATTATTACCCCATACCTACCACCCCAGGGATGTGGGAAGAGACCTAGTGCTTTTCAGATTGGGGCTGGTTAAACATAGGATGGAGGGGAAACCCACTTTTTTGCAGACCCGATCTCCCTAGTGAATCCAGTCCTTTGCCATAATGTCAAACCAACCAAGGGTTGGTTTGAAACTATGGCAGAGGGATCCCACGCTGCAGATTCCCCTGCTAAAGTGCCACCATCCCAGGTTGGTGATAGTGAATTCAGGGGAACTCTGTGCCTTTTATCCCTCTGATTTTGATTGCGGTGGTAATCTTGTTAACAGGGGCGAGAACCCCGACACGATTTACACCTCCACTAAAATGACGATTTCTGAAAAAGAAAAAGGCAATTTAAGCAGACTTACCTTAAACCCGAAGATCCAGTTCTCCAACGGTAGCACCTGCAGACAGCCAGTCATTCCGATGAGGCAGATGTCCGGCACTTCACTTGGATGTCAGTGCGCCGCTCATTCATGTTAATTTACAGCGGCAATGTTTGGACCTGTCAGGCTTACTGTTTAAACATAGACTTTGCGCTTGACGATGAATTGGATGTTTCTGTGTATATCAGCGTATAGTCCAGTTGTGGGAGTGCGATTTTAAAAATACGGCACGTAACGACATTTATGTTTCTTAATTAATCAAGTTCAATGTGTCCAGCTCCACAATACTAGCCATTACACCAGGTTTACACCAGGAGCAACAAGTGAGTTGTAGAGATAGCGTAGAGATGTGGCTTGACAGTGTTAGTAGTAAATGCACAATTCACATTACCCTATTTCTACACAATTTAATACTGTAATTAAGTGTTATATATACACAACAGAGAATAGTGATTGGACAGAGTTATTAATAAATGCGAAAATTTCATTTATCATATAAAATATAATTAAACAAGCCAACACAAAATACAAAATAAATTCAATTAAGTTAACTACAAACATATGTTATTTTCCCATTTAAAATTCCCTTTTGGAAATATCAGTTAAGTAATGTGTATATACGGCCACGGCTTGATGTAATATAGCAGCCACTCTAAAATAAGTACTATCAGCTGGAGAGGTAAATCTACAAATATCCTATTAGTGCTGTTTGTCATCATAATCATTGAGTCACATTGCACCAGACGGGTTGGGTATCTTTCTCCGATGACGGTAATACCAACATCGGAAAAACCTCCAAAAAAAATCTGATTAAAAGATTGCCTAAGAAAATAAAATAATGACTTACAAGAAAAATGACAGTTAACATAGTTTACATAGCCAGCCGATAGCGGACCTCCTTACACTCTGTCCCGAGTGCTGTAAATTCCTAGACATCAAACTCACGTCACTGCTCATAGCCGCAGTGATATGTTTGTATTTAAAGCGCCAATGCCAGCAGCCTAACTTGTAAATGAAATATTCAAGTGATGGGATCTTGCCATTGGCGCTTTAAATAAAAACATATCACTGCGGCTTTGAGCAGTGACGTGAGTTTAAAGTGCTGAAATTTACAGCACTCGGGATGTAGCGTAAGGAGGTCTACTATCGGCCGGCTATGTAAACTGACAGTTTTCTTGTAAGTCATTATTTTGTTTTCTTAGGCATTCTAACAATCGGATATTTTTTTTGGAGGATTAGTAGTTGTCAGTGTAGTGGTAGTCATTAATATGACTACCACCGCACCAGACAACCATCACCCACAACAGATATGCTTCCTGGTGGGTGTCTGCATACAGGTCACTTTCTACACCTCTCAGATATAATCCAGTCATTAACACCAAACAGTGCCGCTGTAGGTTTTTTGTCAATTTCTCTGCTGAAGAATCTCTGTGGGTAGTGTGTTTGTACATACCCATGTCTATGACCTAACCTGCTTATATGACTATTGAGAGGCTTCCAAAGCCAAGACAGTGTAGTTTGATCAGATGAGTGCTGAGGACCAACATGCACCATCTCCCTCCACATCAGGTGCCAGAATTGAAACTGTGACTCAAGTTTTCTGATGATTGTCTAGCAGCCAACACTTTAGAAAATATTACAGTTAATATATGGCTGGTACAAACAGTTGATTAAATTAAACCAAACAAGATTATCTCATCTTTGGTGTAAAATTAATTGACCAAGTAATGTTAATTAGTAAAATGAGACAATAACATTTAGATATGCAGCAAAATGTACAGTATATAACTTTAAAAATAATTGGCAAATATGGGGAACCAGAGGGCTAGAAAAAAGTATATGTTTTTATAGTCCACACTTTGCGAAAAACACTTTGAGGTGAAATTAATACCTTGATTCATCACAACCTATCCCTAATTGTATCAAGAGCAAATCATCTGCTAACTGTAAAAAAAAGTAACACAGATAAGCATCAATCAGGCAGGCCCTGCAACTCTCAAGAAGGTAATTTCTGCTTTAAAAGATAACTTCCCTTAATTGCAAATTGGCATTCACTACCCAGTAATAACTGAAGTCAGGCTAGTGTGGAGGTTTTGATTTCTGCCAGGTGACAAGGAAGGGACAAACAGTTCCTAAAGTACTGCGTTTGTCCTGATCTACTTCTCCAGGTCTTGGGGAGCTGTCTGTCTGCCAAAAGTGGAGTGACAATAACCCAGGACCACTGTCTTGCTTGTAACATCAAAGGAGAGAGGGTCTGCGTCCCAGGAGAAATTTGGATAGACAGCACCCCTGAGAGTGTCTTGGATACTGGTGAGATGTTTTTATTATACCCTGTATGTTGTCTGTGCCAGACTGTAGTGATATTTGTTGTGTTATTTAACATTATTATTGCTGAGCGGAGTTACCATTTTGTTAAATAAACCTATTTATTTTATTTCAGATATTTTCCAGAGGGATTTTGAGCCTTAGATAGGTACCGGTCAGGCCACCTCTGTGGCACAGAGCGATACATTAAACCCGGTATCATTACAATAATCACCAGCATCTTTACCAAACTCAAAAGAGCCCCCCACAGTGTCCCAGAGTCAATTGCAAATACCATTGTATAAAGATTAGAAATTACTTCATCGGACTAAGTTTGAAGTTCCCAGGCCAAGTTGTGAAATCCTACGGGGTAAGGGTTAAGCAGTGTCTGGCCAAGCTACTGCTGTCCTCTACTCCAATAATAATTATCAGACCATATAAACATTAATGTAACTGACAACAAAACCGCTGTTGTTTCCCAAAGTCTTATGGATCCCAGCTGCCAGGCCAATGCTCTCTACCAGCGTGGTAAGGACTTGCACCCCCATCACCTTACTCCTGTAGGCACACCAGGAGAGACAGATCCACAAGCATAGTTTCCAGTGTGATATGATTAATAAAACAGAAATGCCATAATCAAACCATTCATATAAGCACCGCACATTATAAATGTTCAAAGTGACAGATGGGGAAAATGGTGCTTGTCAGACCCATCTTGTCACAACAAACAGTATGTACCTAATAACTTATTAAATTAGAATTTAACCAACAAGCTCTCTTTTCATAATAATTATTCAACTACTACTAGAACTGAAAGGGTTCCTTTACCAGGACCCATGTTATATAGGTTATACATGCTGCTATCTAAGCATAATATGGATGCCTGACAGCTGGAAGTATTTTGAAAACAATCCAAAGACACTGAACAGTTTTCGATGAAGCTGATATCTGCTGTTTCTTGTCCTTTCAGCTTCAGTGAAGCCTGCAATACACTTTAAGTTTTCTTGTTGTGAAGGTGGTCATTGGTGTGAGGGCACAAGCCCTTTTTCACACATCCACCTTGATTAATGAGAGGTGAGTGCAGGCCAGGCGCTCCCATTAGACAACCTTAGGCAGTTGCCTAGGGCGCCAGGACCTGCAGGGCGCTGCTGACTAGATTTTCTAATCTAGTCAGCGGTTCAGCGGCTCGGGAGAGAACTGCAGTGGCGGCAGGGTGCCGCCGCTGTTTTTCAATGTCCGCGGCGCATCTCACTCTCACAGATGATCACTGTGATCATGTGATAGTCTGTCCGGCGGCACCTCTGAAGTATCACACTGTCTGTCACTGACAGACAGTGTGAATAAAGTTCTTCCCGACGCCCCCCTCCCCTCCCAGCATGCATCGCGAGGAGCAGCTAGAGGAAGAAAAGGTAAATAAAATCTAATTATTTTTTTATTTAGTGTGTTCGGGGGGGGAGCGCGGCGGTGAAATTTTGCCTAGGACGCCGCGAACCCTAGCACCGGCCCTGGGTGAGTGCTAGTGATTTTAGCTACATTTCAGTGTTGTTTGAAATGTGGAGGTTAATATAGGACTTGCAAACATGAACATTTTGATAAAAATATGAACTAATACTTAATTTTGCTAGATACATACAGATTTGCAATATGTTAGGAACCCCTCCAGCCGGTACAACAAAACCCGGAGTCTGCTCTGAAAGTCTGGTGTTCACTGGAGCCCCTAGTGGTGGGAACAGACTTGGCCGCAGACTAACAGAGGGTCGTGAAATGTGTACCAGCTGGGGAGAACCCCAGAAAGCAGAGTGAAGTCCAGGCAAGGGTCGAGGGCCGGCAGCAGACAGCGAATCCAACAAACAAGCCGAGGTTAGGGGTCACAGGCACGGTAGCAAGGTCCAAGGTGCAGGCAAGAAAGGTCAGGGTCACGAGCAAAACAGGCAGGGTCCAAATCCAAGCAAAGGGTCATACACGAGAAATCCGACAGAGTATCCACAGGACAGGAACAAGGAGCAAAGCAGGTCAGCAGAACTGTGACAGTGAAGCTATAACCAGCAGTGAGGCTGCAGACCTCACTGCCTTAAATACACAGGTGGACCAATCAGAGCATAGCTCTGAATCTACTCCCAGGTCCTGGCTATCTAATAAATTAAAGCTTAATAGCCTCCAGGCTATTAGATCTCTTTGCGCACGCGCCCGGCTGTCCCCTGTTGCCGGGACGCGGCGCTACAATGCAGGGCGTCCGACCGTTGCCTTGGCTGGCCGGAAGTGATGTCCCGTTCGTCAAGGTGACGGCCGGGACGCCAGGGAGCACAGGAAGCGAGCTGCGGTGGCTGTGAGTACCGCCGCAGCTCGTGACACAATAATAAAGATAAGGGTCCACAACAACTGTT
Organism: Mixophyes fleayi; assembly: GCF_038048845.1. Lineage (NCBI taxonomy): Eukaryota > Metazoa > Chordata > Amphibia > Anura > Limnodynastidae > Mixophyes > Mixophyes fleayi. Next base: position 55,499,584 of record NC_134404.1, on the reverse strand, counting down.
TTTGTTTTGTATCCATACGGGGCAATTATATTGCCATGGTACTGGTATCTTGGACAGTATGGGATTAACTGATCACATATCTAATTATTTTCAGTAATGCAAAATATTGTATCTTTATGGACCTGATTCATATTCTGACGCAACTTCAATGCATTTGCGTGTTTGCATAGACAGACAAAGCAGACTGCATAATTGCACATGTGTAATATAAGGTCACATCAGAACGCATACAAAAAATGTATATTATGAAACAAATGAACAACACATATGAACATATACTTGTTTTTCCTTTGTTTTTACTGTCAGGATGGCAAAGTAATCCATAGCATAAAGTTGCACACACTTTTATTCTGACCCTAACACTAAAGTAACAGAGACCAGCTCCCTAGGCACCGGCCATTGTCTGCATCGGTCACGCCTCACAGTAGAGCAATACAGGTTTATATTCTTAACATTCCTCCCACAGTCCTAGCTTGATGGACTGGTGACACTCCCACCTTGCCTTTAAAGGGGGTTCTCTGCAGGTGTTCTCTTACTCTTCACGGCAGACAAACCTTGTCAGTTATGCTGCTAGTTGTGGAAAAGACACCTTCAAACCATTTTCAAAGCATGTAAGTTAAATCACACTTTATACTTTGTCTCACATGTCTTACACCTGTATACATTTAACTTAGGTGCACTGCTATACATGTATATATCCCTGTCTGCAGCCTTTATCTGCAGACTGTCAGCTGAATAGCGAATTCCTCTCTTAGAAGCCTGTGGAAAACCACTTTCTTTGTCACAATATATATATTTTTTAGCATTAAATACATAAATAAAAATACTTTTAATGTGCATTGTATATGCAATGGCTTTTTATAGTTTACCTTACTTGCATACACATGTGTATGTGTGCTATCTAGTGACATGGATACATGTAGTTTTTAAAACAAAGACTATGCAATGCCAGTCATCACTATCAGTTGAAAATTGCATGTGCCCTTTAACTGGTACAAATGATAAAGCTGAGCCAAGCATACTTACAAGAAACCCAGCACTTGAATCAGCCACATTTACCTCAGAATGGCATCAGTGTGCCCTTACTGTACATGGCCTACATTAGTCCGCCCCATCCCACCTCCCTGTTCTGCCCCTCAAGTCATAGGCTGTCATAAGTCATTTGTATTCTGACATGAATTGCATGCAATTGCATTCATTGGTGTAATGCAGCGGTTCCGGAACTGCACACTGCGGCACCTCGCGATCTCACAGGGATGCCGCAACCAGGTTCGGTGACCTGGGTAAGCAAAGCAGGACAAGCGCCAGGCACTCCACTCTGCCTGCCATCTCTGCTTGTCCGCTGTCCAGCCAGAAAAATAAATACTTACATGCCGCCCGGAACTCTCCTCCCCACCTCCATGTTCTGTTCCCTGCGCAGTTTTAATATGAAGAGGCACAGTATTAATATGAAGGGACAAGAGTGACAATGAAGAGCCACAGTGTTAATATGAAGGGACAAAGTGACAATGAAGGGGCACAGTACTATTGTGAAGAGGCACAGTGTTAATATGAGGGGACAAAGTGACAATGAAGGGGCACAGTGCTAATGTGAAGGGGCACAGTGTTAATATGAAGGGACAAAGTGACAATGAAGGGGCACAGTGCTAATGTGAAGGGGCACAGTGTTAATATGAAGGGACAAAGTGACAGTGAAGGGGCACAGTGCTAATGTGAAGGGGCACAGTGTTAATATGAAGGGACAAAGTGACAATGAAGGGGCACAGTGCTAATGTGAAGGGGCACAGTGTTAATATAAAGGGTCACAGTGTTAATATGAAGAGGCACAGTCCTGGAGTGATAAAGGTGACAATGAAGGAGTACAGTGTTATTGTGAAGGTCCACAATGTTATTATGAAGGGACAAACGTGATGATGAAGAAATAGTGTTTTGATGAAGGGGCACAGTGTAATGGAGTGACAATGAAGGGGTACAGTGTGATTGTGAAGGGGCACAGTGTTATGATGAAGGGACAAAAGTGATGATGAAGGGGCACAGTGTTATTGTAGAGGGACACAGTGTGATTGTGAAGGGGCGCAATGTTATCATGAAGGGACAGAAGTGACAATGAAGGGGCACGGTGTCATTTTGAAGGGACACAGTATTAATATGAAGGGGCACAATGTGATGATGGAGGGGTACAGTGTGAGTGTGAAGGGGCACATTTTTATGATGAAGGAATAAAAGTGACAATGAAAGGGCACAGTGTGATAATAAATATACCAGTGAAGGAGAACAGTGTGAATGTGAAGGGGAACAGTGTTATGATGAAGGGGCACAGTGTGATGGAGGGACAAAAGTGACAATGAAGGGGCATGTGTTATATTGTGAAGGGGCACAGTGTTATTATGAAGGGGCTGAGTGTGATGATGGAAGGACAAAAGTGACAAGGGGCAAATCCTTGTATTTATGGGTATTATTTTTACTTTAACTTAATAAGTATTTCTGTCCTGACCTAAATACTTATTACATTATTTTGACCTAACTGCTTAAAAAACGGGACTGCTCTGTAATTATTTTGACTTTGGGGTGCCTTGAAAATATTATGGAGCCCCTAAGGGTGCCTTGAATTGAGAAAGGTAGGAAACCACTGGCGTAGGGTCTTTTTCTGAGCATACACAGGACTATTTCACACACTATGCAAATGGACTTACATCTGAACATGAATCAGACTCTAAGGGCTAGATTTACTAAGCTGCGGGTTTGAAAAATTGGGGATGTTGCCTATAGCAACCAATCAGATTCTAGCTGTCATTTTGTAGAAAGTACTAAATAAATGAAAGCTAGAATCTGATTGGTTGCTATAGGCATCATCCCCACTTTTTCAAACCCGCAGCTTAGTAAATCTAGCCCTAAGTCTTAAAAGTGTTGACCTTCTGAACATTTGAATTTTTATTGCAGTTTTGACACTGACCATTCTACAAGGTTGGCTGTGTACCAAGTTGTTTTACTAATTTTCAGGAACATGCATCCAAATTTGCCATTATTGTTATTAAATCATGTCACACTGACCTGGGTTCAGTAAGCAGCACTGTATAAATGTGGCCTTTTGTATTTTCATTATCTATTTTTCTTACACAAAATAAATGGCAGCTCCCTTTCAGCATAGGCGGAGATAATACAAGTGATTTATTTACTATTAATCATTAATCACTTATAAAACAAAGGTCTATCTTAGTAAAGCACATTTTACATTTTGTTTTTAGTTTTACCTTAGTCATTCCATATGTAAATTTAACACCCCCCCCCACCCCCCCCCCACACACACACAATTTTCAGTATATGCCTATAAAAAGTACTGATGTGAATATTATTCCTTAAGCCTACTGCTGACAACTGGAGAGGAGCTCTACTTTTTCTACTGACATGTCATGAAGATGGCCCTTAGTGTCACATCATTTTCACCTGACAAATGTGTATCCTGTTCACTCCTAATGATGTTGTAGATAGAACTACTGTCCATCTTATAAGTTCCAGATGCTTAGCAGTTACTTTCAGACAAACAGTCTCTGCCTGCAGACACTTACACACTATTATATACCTGCATCTAAATCTCAAGGATGTGCGACATGAGCTGTAAACTATATCTATACTAGCTGCAAAGGAAACTGCTCAGATATATGTTATATTGGTTGCATTCTTGACAATGGAGATAATTTTAGGTAGTTATTCCAATAAATTCCTCCTCAGAAAAATAGCATGTTTTTTGATGATAGTAGTATAAATACAGTATATTTTAATTAGAGATGAGCGCACTCGGATTTCTGAAATCTGAGCCCACCCGAACGTTGCCGATCCGAGTCGGATCCGAGACAGATCCGGGTATTGGCGCCAAATTCAAATCTAAAACTGAGGCTCTGACTCATAATCCCGTTGTCGGATCTCGCGATACTCGGATCCTATAAATTCCCCGCTAGTCGCCGCCATCTTCACTCGGGCATTGATCAGGGTAGAGGGAGGGTGTGTTAGGTGGTCCTCTGTCCTGGTAGATCTCGTGCTGTGCTGTTTAGTTCTGTGCTGTGCTGTTTAGTTCTGTGCTGTGCTGTGCTGTGCTGTGTTCTGCAGTATCAGTCCAGTGGTGCTGTGTGCTGTGCTCTGTCCTTCTGAGGTCAGTGGTGCTGCTGGGTCCTGTGCTGTGTCCTGTTCAGTCCAGTGGTGCTGTGTCCTGTGCTCTGTGCTTCTAAGGGCATAGTTATTTCCCCAATATTCCCCTGTGTTTAAAAAAATAAAAAAAAGTTATTTAAAAAAATACCAAAAACTAATTTAATTTTTTTTAATTACCACAAAATTTGCACAACCAATCCTGCAGTATAAGCCCATTGGTACTGCAATATTACCAAGTTCACACATTCAGCAGTAAAAGTCCATTGGTACTGCAATATTACAAAGTTCACACATTCTGCAGTATCAGTCCAGTGGTGCTGTGTCCTGTGCTCTGTCCTGCTGAGTTCCGTAGTGCTGCTGGGTCCTGTGCCGTGTCCTGTTCAGTCCAGTGGTGCTGTGTCCTGTGCTCTGTGCTTCTAAGGGCATAGTTATTTCCCCATTATTCCCAAGTTTTTAAAAAATAAAAAAAAAGTAAAAAAAAATTTAAAATTTAAAATTAAAAAAAATATATATAATTATAACCAAATTTGCAAAACCAATCCAGCAGTATAAGTCCATTGGTACTGCAATATTACAAAGTTCACACATTCTGCAGTATCAGTCCAGTGGTGCTGTGTCCTGTGCTCTGTCCTGCTGAGTTCCGTAGTGCTGCTGGGACCTGTGCCGTGTCCTGTTCAGTCCAGTGGTGCTGTGTCCTGTGCTCTGTGCTTCTAAGGGCATAGTTATTTCCCCATTATTCCCAAGTTTTTAAAAAATAAAAAAAAAGTAAAAAAAAATAAAAAATTAAAAATTAAAAAAAAAAATATATAATTATAACCAAATTTGCAAAACCAATCCAGCAGTATAAGTCCATTGGTACTGCAATATTACCAAGTTCACACATTCTGCAGTATCTTGTGCTACATATAATGGAGACCAAAAATTTGGAGGATAAAGTAGGGAAAGATCAAGACCCACTTCCTCCTAATGCTGAAGCTGCTGCCACTAGTCATGACATAGACGATGAAATGCCATCAACGTCCTCTTCCAAGCCCGATGCCCAATCTCGTAGTACCGGGCATGTAAAATCCAAAAAGCCAAAGTTAAGAAAAAGTAGCAAAAAGAGAAACTTAAAATCATCTGAGGAGAAACGTAAAGTTGCCAATATGCCATTTACGACACGGAGTGGCAAGGAACGGCTTAGGCCCTGGCCCGTGTTCATGACTAGTGGTTCAGCTTCACCCACGGATCTTAGCCCTCCTCCTCCTCCCCCCCCCCTACAAAAAATTGAAGAGAGTTATGCTGTCAGCAACAAAACAGCAAACAACTCTGCCTTCTAAAGAGAAATTATCACAAATCCACAAGGCGAGTCCAAGGATGTTGGTGGTTGTCAAGCCTGACCTTCCCATCACTGTACGGGAAGAGGTGGCTCGGGAGGAGGCTATTGATGATGTAGCTGGCGCTGTGGAGGAACTTGATGATGAGGATGGTGATGTGGTTATTGTAAATGAGGCACCAGGGGGGGAAACAGCTGATGTCCATGGGATGAAAAAGCCCATCGTCATGCCTGGTCAGAAGACCAAAAAATGCACCTCTTCGGTCTGGAGTTATTTTTATCCAAATCCAGACAACCAATGTATGGCCATATGTAGCTTATGTAAAGCTCAAATAAGCAGGGGTAAGGATCTTGCCCACCTAGGAACATCCTCCCTTATACGTCACCTGAATAACCTTCATAGTTCAGTGGTTAGTTCAGGAACTGGGGCTAGGACCCTCATCGGTACAGGGACACCTAAATCCCGTGGTCCAGTTGGATACACACCAGCAACACCCTCCTCGTCAACTTCCTCCACAATCTCCATCAGATTCAGTCCTGCAGCCCAAGTCAGCAGCCAGACTGAGTCCTCCTCAATACGGGATTCATCCGAGGAATCCTGCAGCGGTACGCCTACTACTGCCACTGCTGCTGTTGCTGCTGTTAGTCGGTCATCTTCCCAGAGGGGAAGTCGTAAGACCGCTAAGTCTTTCACAAAACAATTGACCGTCCAACAGTCGTTTGCCATGACCACAAAATACGATAGTAGTCACCCTATTGCAAAGCGTATAACTGCGGCTGTAACTGCAATGTTGGTGTTAGACGTGCGCCCGGTGTCCGCCATCAGTGGAGTGGGATTTAGAGGGTTGATGGAGGTATTGTGTCCCCGGTACCAAATCCCGTCGAGATTCCACTTCACTAGGCAGGCGATACCAAAAATGTACAGAGAAGTACGATCAAGTGTCCTCAGTGCTCTAAAAAATGCAGTTGTACCCACTGTCCACTTAACCACGGACATGTGGACAAGTGGTTCTGGGCAAACGAAGGACTATATGACTGTGACAGCCCACTGGGTAGATGCATCCCCTTCCGCAGCAACAGCAACAGCTGCATCAGTAGCAGCAACTACAAAATGGCTGCTCGTGCAAAGGCAGGCAACATTGTGTATTACAGGCTTTAATAAGAGGCACAACACTGACAACATATTAGAGAAAATGAGGGAAATTATATCCCAGTGGCTTACCCCACTTAGACTCTCATGGGGATTTGTGCTGTCAGACAATGCCAGTAACATTGTGCGGGCATTAAATATGGGCAATTTCCAGCACGTCCCATGTTTTGCCCACACCATTAATTTGGTGGTGCAGCATTACCTCAAGAGTGACAGGGGTGTGCAGGATATGCTTGCAGTGGCGCGCAAAATTGCTGGACACTTTCGGCATTCAGCCAGTGCCTACCGCAGACTAGAGGCACATCAAAAAAGCATGAACCTGCCCTGCCATCACCTCAAACAAGAGGTTGTGACGCGCTGGAACTCCACCCTCTATATGCTGCAGAGGATGGAGGAGCAGCAAAAGGCCATTCAGGCCTACACAGCCACCTACGACATAGGCAAAGGAGTGGGGATGCGCCTCAGTCGAGCGCAGTGGAGACTGATTTCCGTGTTGTGCAAGGTTCTGCAGCCATTTGAACTTGCCACACGAGAAGTCAGTTCCGACACTGCCAGCTTGAGTCAGGTCATTCCCCTGATCAGGCTGTTGCAGAAGCAGCTGGAGAAAGTGAGGGAGGAGCTGGTAAGCCATTGCGATTACACCAAGCATGTAGCTCTTGTGGATGTAGCCCTTCGTACGCTTTGCCAGGATCCGAGGGTGGTCACTCTTTTAAAGTCAGAGGAATACATTCTGGCCACCGTGCTCGATCCTCGGTTTAAAGCGTATGTTGTGTCTCTGTTTCCGGCGGACACAAGTCTACAGCGGTGCAAAGACCTGCTGGTCAGGAGATTGTCCTCTGAAGAGGACCGTGACATGCCAACAGCTCCACCCTCATTTTCTTCCACATCTATGGCTGCGAGGAAAAAGCTCAGTTTTCCCAAAAGAGGCACTGGCGGGGATGCTGATAACATCTGGTCCGGACTGAAGGACCTGCCAACCATTGCAGACATGTCTACTCTCGCTGCATTGGATGCTGTCACAATAGAAAAAATTGTGGATGATTACTTTGCTGACACCATCCAAGTAGACATGTCAGACAGTCCATATTGTTACTGGCAGGAAAAAAAGGCAGTTTGGAAGCCCCTGTACAAACTGGCTCTATTTTACCTGAGTTGTCCCCCCTCCAGTGTGTACTCGGAAAGAGTTTTTAGTGCAGCGGGGAACCTGGTCAGTGAGCGGCGAAGGAGGTTGCTTCCTCATAACGTTGAAAAAATGATGTTTATAAAAATGAATAATCAATTCCTCAATGAAGTACAGCACTGCCCTCCAGATACTACAGAGGGACCTGTGGTTGTGGAGTCCAGCGGGGACGAATTGATAATGTGTGATGAGGAGGAAGTACACACTGTAGGGGGAGAGGAATCAGAGGTTGAGGATGAGGACGACATCTTGCCTCAGTAGAGCCTGTTTAGTCTGTACAGGGAGAGATGAATAGCTTTTTTGGTGTGGGGGCCCAAACAAACCAATCATTTCAGCCAAAGTTGTTTGGTAGGCCCTGTCGCTGAAATGATTGGTTTGTTAAAGTGTGCATGTCCTATTTCAACAACTTAAGGGTGGGTGTGAGGGCCCAAGGACAATTCCATCTTGGAACTTTTTTTTTTGCATTATATGACCAATCAACAGTCGTTTGCCATGTTCAAAAAGTAAAACCAAATTTAAACAAATTCAAGAAATTAAACCAAAAGTAAAATGCCCTGTCATAATTTAAAACAAGAGGTATTGACGTGCTCTAAAACTACTGTATTGTTGTTTATATTTTATAAACACTACACTTGAAAGCTTGAGTCTTTCAATAAAAAAGTAACTGTCCATTGCACGAATATTTGCAACAGGGACAATTTTAGGGTTAAGAAAGTCAACTAATAACACTTCGACGCTGTCTGTCTTTATAAACACTACACTTGGAAGTTGGAGGAGGTATTGTGGCCCCGGCACCAAATTTACTACCGGGGCCACTCCACTGTGCAGTCCATATTTAGGTGTATCAGATATTAAACAACGGTGACAGTTGATGCCCAATTTTTTAATTATATTGTGGCCTCGGTACCAAATTGTGTACCGGGGCCACCACACTACGCAGTCCATACCCTTTTTTGGTGGAATTCTGACCCGTGGAGGGTTTTTTAATTATATTGTGGCCTCGGTACCAAATTGTGTACCGGGGCCACCACACTACGCAGTCAAGATAGATAGATGCGTATCATAGATAAAGTACATTCAGTGGTGTGGGGCAAATTGAAAAATATTCAAAATGCACTGACATTATCAAAAACAAGAGGTTGTCACACGCTAAAACTCCAACATGTATATGATGGAGAGGATGGAGGAGCGGCCGTATGTGCAGTGTAATGCAGACCTGTTGAAGGTTTTTTATATATTTTATTGTGGTGCCCAGTGCCCACTCCTCTACGCAGTCCAGATACATTTATTGGTGCGAATCATAAAAGTTCAGGGTTTTTAATATATATTGTGGTGACCCACTCCTCTACGCAGTCCAGGTACATTTATTGGTGCGAATCATACAAGTTGATGGTTTTCTTATTATATATATTGTGGTGACCCACTCCTCTACGCAGTCCAGAAAGATACCTCGTTGCAACGTTTTGGACTAATAACTATATTGTGAGGTGTTCAGAATACACTGTAAATTAGTGGAAATGCTTGTTATTGAATGTTATTGAGGTTACTAATAGCATAGGAGTGAAAATAAGCCCAAAAACTTGATTTTTAAACTTTTTATGTTTTTTCCAAAAAAAATCCGAATCCAAAACCTTAAATCCGAACCGAGACCTTTCGTCAAGTGTTTTTCGAGACAAATCCGAACCCCAAAAATAATGAAAATCCGGATCCAAAACACAAAACACGAGACCTCAAAAGTCGCCGGTGCACATCCCTAATTTTAATTGTGTCATCCTTGATTAAAGATAGAACAAACCTCAAGAGTAGAGAACTAGTTTGGGCGAAAGGGTGACATGATAGGGATAAAGAGCCGGTGTCTGACACAAAGTGGGGAGATTTGTTTTGGATTTACATAAGGAGGGACATAGGCCCAACTAGAGTAGAGGCTGTGATGAGTCACTATTCTGCACCTTAACGAAATCTTTGACTGACTATTGACTATTATGTGCAATGTGCCTCTACAGTACTGTACTGGCTGAAAAAGCATTGCAAAAATGTATTACTGTGTATCAATATAAAATGTATCATAGACTAAGATGGTGTAACGCTGCAGATACATTGTGTCAAATGCCGTAATGTTTCACGCAAGCCTGAAGTGTCATTCCCTGATGCAATATTGTAACCCTTTGTTAAGTGTATCCAGCCAAATAGTTATTTCACTCAAGCCATTCCATTTTAAAATAATCAAGGTATTAGAGACGGTATATCAGTTAAAAAATTCAAGTGTCCACTGATAGACCACTCCCGAAAGGGGGAGGATTGGGACATCTGGACCCTACTCCCTGTGTAGACAGCCAGAAATATAAAGAGAGCAGAATGTCAATAGATTCATTCTATCTTGGAGGATCCTGATGCATGTAACACCAGCACAAAGGACACTGGGCCAGGCATTGTAGTGCCGCTGGAGAAAACCCTACCAGGACAGGGTCTTTGTGAGCCAGTATCCTAGGCTGGACGATATAGATACTGCCTAGCTAAATGGTAGTGGTAATATTGCATGAGGATATGACTCTGAAAGATACTGAGATTGTTACTGTAAAGTACTGACTGCAAGAGACTGCTGGAGGGTACACACTATAATTTACCCTGTACATTGTGAACATCTTATGGTGTTGTACTTTCATAATAAAGCCTTATTTTGGATATAATCTGGTATGTCTGAGTGAGTTGAATCCCACAGAGGGTAACCATTATCCCAGCTAAAGGTGGTTTCCTCACAGTTGTTCATTATTATTGTTTGCTATTGTTTACAGTTGTGTTTTACCATCTGTCATAAAGATATGGTGCCAGGGTTACACAGTGGACTCAAGATCTAAGCCCCTGGTATACCCACATATAGTGTGGTTGGAGGAACCATACTGTGCTATGCTGGTACTATATTTTTGCCTTGTATATCATTGCTTTGCCTCTGTATTGGGTTTTGTGTGATTATGGTAGGAAGTACAGCAACCAACATATGTAGTGGCACTGTTTGTAGTGATATAACTTTACTGTATTTGTGAAATTAGCTAATGTGGTAGTATGAGGTTAGAGGAGTGATACTGTGCCAACACAACAGTATTGTATGCTGAAATTGACTGACTGAGACAATGTTACATAGAGATGTTTGATTTAGCCGATTTGTGAATGTTACTTTTATTTGTGAAAATACTTTACACTAACTGAAAAATCAGGCAATCCCACAATCCCATCCCTTTTTACACAGCAGTAGTCACAAGCAATGGTCTATCGCTGGAACACAGCTGCTCTACCATTGTTTCCTAACAAAACTGGTCCCACAGCAATATCTGGACCAGTCACCTTCTCCCATAGACCTCAGTGCTGATCTTAGTTTCACAGGAGCAGCACAGTCGAAAGTCAAATAAATATTTAAATAAATAAGTAAATAAAAGGCAGCATGCCACCTCCCCAAGTACTCAACCAGCCACACCATTAGGAAATGTAGAATGGTTTCCACTATAAAAGAGAGGCCACAAGCACAAGGTCCGCCTACCATATTGAATCCAAAACTCAGCCTAGTCGCACTGGTGTATTTGTATTGGCAAGATATGCAAAAATAGAGTGCCAATCTTCCCAGTAGTTACAATCCCATGCCGAAAAGTTCTGGCCCTCCCTTGGTTTTGGAGGCTAGGGTATTGAGCAAAACTGTCACAAGTGATTTTCCTGGCTGGGAAATTTATCTTCTTTTTTCTTTTTCTTTCAATTGGACGGATTTCAATTGTCAGATCAAGAAAGAGGTACAAAGAAAATAGTTTTTCCCAATTTAATAAAGTGTTCTGTTTTTTTATATGTTATTGACAGGGTTTGGAAGGTGGTAATATGGGTGAATGGTGTTAGGGTGTTATTGTGGGTGAATGACATTATAATGGTTGTTTACTATTGATTGGTAGCCATGTGCAATACAATGTATTACTATGCTTTTAGGATAGGAATATTGTGTCAATTCTGTGCAATTTTATTGAAGTAGTGCAGAGCTTTTACAGTGTTATGTGTAGTGGTTCAGCTTTCTTGTGTATACTTTTTTTGATATTTACCCATATTGCTGTTGTGGTATGCTATGGTATGGTACAGGTGTGCTGGTTCTGCCCCAGAGGTTTGATGAGCCACTTGGTGCAAGGGCTCATGGTAGAGTACAGGTGTGCTGGTACAGCCTTGGAGGCATGGTTGGATACTTGGTGCATGGGCCGTGGGCTGTGGTATGGTACGGGTATGCTGGTTCAGCCCCGGTGGTATGATGGGCCACTTGGAGTGCAGACCGTGGTATGTTATGGGTGTGCTGGTTCAGCCCCTGCTGTATTGGAAGTCACTTGGTGTGCAGACTCAAGGCATGGACTAGGATCCTGCGGCTGGTGCAGCCTTTAGTGTGGCAGGAGAACACTGTACAGGCAATAAGCAAGGTTGGTAAAGTGCACATTGATGGTAGTGAGGCGTTTGGAACCCGTGCACTTGAAAGAATTGGCTTAGGTCCGGTGCAAATACAGCCCATTTGGGCTGGCTTGAGGGGCGTTACGGAAAGCCCAAAAGGGTTTGGGTTCCAGAACGCCTGGGGATTATTGTCCCAGTTTAAGATAAACTACAAGGATGCGCTTAGGTAATATGGTGGATAAATACTGATGTCCTAAGAGTGGGTGACCCATAATGGGACATCCAGATTGGTATTGATCAATTGCCGATGCTGCATAGTGTTCTCCCTCCACCATATCAGTGAGCGGTTTATTAAATAAATAAGTTCATTTTTCAACAAGTCGGTATGGTGTCATTATTACATAGCACAAGTGTTAATGTTAAAATTAAGGGTTTAAAGTTATGTTATCAACCACTAAGCATTTTATTGACTTTACCTTAGTTATGTTTTAGTATGTGTTTTAATTATATTCAATCATGTATCTGTCATTTCACTCCAATGTCATACAGTGAATTAAGAGTTTTTGGATTTATCTATGTACTTTGCTATTAAGGAAATATTTTTCTCATTGTGTTGTATTTAGCAAACCATTGATTACAATTTTTAAAAAAGCATACATTTTTTAAAAGAACTATAGCTTATCTGTATATGATTTGACTGAAGCTACTTTTAACTGATTCACGCCAATCACTTAAAATAAATGCATGGAGGAAAACACGGAGAGAGAAGACAGGCGCATGTAAAATCTTAACAGCAAGGTTTTATTTTCAAACAATAATTTTAACGCTCAGAAATGGTGAAACAGGTCAGCGCTTATCTGTGTGAACGGAAGTTACCGACTCCAATGAGGAACTCATTTTCTGTCTGGACCAGAAAGGGATGCTGTTTCACAAATATCACGCTGTCAAATATTGTGCAGACAATTCAACATTAGAGCATGCCAAGAGGAATTCAGGACCCCGGTACAACAACTTCATGGGTGCGCATGTTGAAAAATTTTGTCCAAACTTGGTAGTGGGTGTGGTCATACAGTTGGGGGCATAGCTATGCATCATTGGGGCATGGCTGGTGGGGGAAAGCGCTAGGCCCTGAATTCACCGGAATGTGACATATGTCCAAGCACTCCTGACTTTCAAGACATCTACCACCACAGTGTAGTAAAGAAAGAATGCAGTGTGTACACAGTCTTGGCCTGACCTTACATTGGGCAGATCACTCACCAAAAATTGACATTGTCCCACTAGAATGACAACATTTCACACACTCTCCTGCTCTCTACTACCTTTTCTTCTCACTTTCACCCCATGTGGCCGCAGGTTTCTTTAGTTGCGGTTTGTACTGGTCCTGGAATGTTGGGGGACCCTATTTGGAAAAAAATGGCTTCATTTAGAAAATTACAACCAGCCCTGCCATTAAATCAATAGCACCCATGATTAATAATTAGGCCTTCCTCCAGCCCCAACATTAATATAATAGTATTCCCATTATCCCGCAAACAAAAAAGCAACCATTAATTAGCCACCATCTACCTCACAAACACTACATTGCCAAAAGCTTCCGGTGCCATCACACACACATTGCTGTGCCCCTTCATCATCAACACGCTATGCCCCTTTTTGATCATACTGCGTCCTCCATGCTGCCTTTGCCCCTTTCTTTATCCCCCTGTGCCATGCTGATTTTGCCCCCCCTTTCTTCATCCCCCTATGCTATGCTGCCTTTGCCCCCCTTTTCTTCATCCCCCTGTGCCATGCTGCCTTTGCCCCCCCTTTCTTGATCCCCCTGTGCCATGCTGCCTTTGTCCCTCCTTTCTTCATCCCCCTGTGCCATGCTGCCTTTGCCCCCCCCTTTCTTTATCCCCCTGTGCCATGCTGCCTTTGTCCCTCCTTTCTTCATCCCCCTGTGCCATGCTGCCTTTGCCCCCCCTTTCTCCATCCCCCTGTGCCATGCTGCCTTTGCCCCCCTTTCTTCAACCCCCTGTGCCATGCTGTCTTTGCCCCCCTTTCTTTAACCCCCTTTGCTATGCTGCCTTTGCCCCCCCTTTCTTCAACCCCCTGTGCCTCTCTGCATTTCTCCTCTTTCACTTACCTCTGTATTGCTTTCTTTCATCTTTATTTCTTTTCTTTTCTTCTCTTTTCTGTCTTCTGCCTTCTTCTATGCTCGGCTCTTCACTGGATGTGGGGCGTGACGTCATCACGTCACGCCCGACATTCATTGCAAACAGAGAGGGGAAGAAGGACGCCGGCGCTGCGATCATGTAAGTATTTGTATACACACATGATCATGGCGGCCAGTGTGAGGGCCCGTGCCTGGGTAATTAGTAAACGCCCCCCCCCTCGGCGGCCCTGAACCACCCTATTTGTTATGTTTATAGAAATTCAGTACAGTTTAATAAACTTTCATAGCGAGGTCCTATCCCATTTAACCACATTGCTTCTAATTAGAAACTGCTGGCTGCAGACAGCTTTAGCTCATGAATTAATCAGGGTTGGTGTGTGTGTGTAAAGGTCACCAGAGTTCCAAAAACGAAACAACAGCACCAAATCTAAACCATCCATTATATAATAAATTCCTCAAAACTCATCCATCACATAAACAGTACCCCCTTTTTTTATATATAATTCCAATACTGACACTTTCAAGTATAGTAATCCCAATCGCAGCTTATGTCTTCCTATACACTGAAAGCTATCTGTTATCACCTTCAATCAAATGTTGAAATCAAACAAGTATGTGAGTACGGCCTCTGAATATTAAACAGTACCAGGATAACAAATATTGTTCCCATCTACCTTTGCTACCTAAATATAATCCAGTCAGACATAATAGGAATTAGCTACAAAAGACACAATACATACAATGAACCTCACATCAACGAGATCCTATCAACCTGGCTGCTCTCACCGGCAACTAACATACATTAAAAAAATCAGCTCACTATACTGCTACCTCAACCATCTGTTACCATATTTTTTCAAATATACAAATGTGTCGTCACCAATCTATAAAAAATCCTAAATTAATACTAAACTATTATTCCTATCTAGCCTTTACTAACTATAAACTAATATTCAAATATAATCCAATCAACCATAATAAAAATTAACTGCAAAAACCCACAATACATACCTTACAAATAACTTCACTTAATGGGGTCCTATCAAGCTAACTGCTCACAGCGATTACTAATTCTACAAACTATACCTGCAATTCGTACTAGCCGCTGACGGTCATGACAGATCTAACGCAGAACTAAAATCCAGTTCCACCCACTATTCACACATTAACAATATGTGCCTTAACCATAACTCTTCACTATTGCGAGATCCTATCTAGCCATATATGTGTCTGGGACCCACACTACAGTCTACTATTAACGTCCTCACATACTGCCAATAAAAAATCCTATATTACGAACAAGCTAAAGCGTGTAAAAAACCAATAGGATCACTACTTATATGCAATCACTATTCCTAAAGGTTATACTAAAATTTACACAGTTAACTTCACCCGCTAATTCTATATTAAAGTGCACAACCATTATAATAATATGAAATATAAGTAAACATACATTTTATAGTTGATCATAAAACAACATATATGTATATAAACACTTGTATACCATATAATTATCTAGATCTAATCAACTTAATACTGCAACAATTTCACAGAGAATGTATAAAACCAGCATTAACATAATTATTTTAGAACCTACACTCAGGGCCGGATTAAGACACTGTAAGCCCCTGGGCTAGGGGTACTGTGAGGCCCCCATTTGTCAAGCGACGTATGCCCAATGCAATATTACTGGGGGCACCCCAGTAATATCTGTTTGGGCATACGTCACTTGACAAATGTTTATTTTAATATACCCACTCTGTATTTTCAAAAAACAAAAAGGATATCTATGGATTAATGTACCTTATGTATGTTCAACAATTTGTAGGAGTGCAATAGTTTGAAAGCAAATTATTTTATTAAGGTTAAAACAATGCTAACTGGTTTTAGCATAGGTAAATATTAAATGGTTGTTACAATTATAACCAGTTAGCATTGTTTTAACCTTAATAAACCACTATTTGTTTTCAAACTGTTGCACAGCGTGTGGGTAATAAGCACTAAGAGACCAGCCAGGACCATGCACGGCCTCTTTGGAACTAGTTTCCACCACAACCAGACACTGTTAGTCTCCTAGTAGAATTTGTCATTTGTTTTCACTCCCATTAAAAAAACACTAACACAACGCCAGTAGGAACCTGGCCTGTATCTTTGTATTTTTATAAAATACAATTTTGATTAAATTAATATTGCATAGTAAGGAATATCATTTAATATATTAATGTAATCAAAGACAACATTTAGTCTTTATAATATAAACATGATATTATTAGCACTCTCAATTTTTATTATATTTTTTTTTTTTATATTATAAAACATTAATTAGTACTTTTTAAGAAATAAAAACACAATTTTCATTACAGTAATTGTATATTAAGGGATTTTGGTTAGGAATAACATACATGCAGGGCACACACACACATGACTGTACTTTATGATGTTTTTTCTTCTATATTAGAGTGCTCTGGGACCCTTCTTTGTACCAATGTCTTTCTCCTTAACATATACAACTTACTTTTCAGACATTTCAACAGGAACAGGTCTGGTTACTTCCTGTGTCACATTCTGTCTGCTGTGTGCCTCAAGCAGCTGCACAGGGAGACCGCTGCTTCAAGTGCCGGGAGGGGGGGGGGGGGGACTACACACTGTTCCTACCAGGGGGCGGTGATTGGCAGCAGCAGAAACCAATTAGGGAGTTGCACAGTGACATCAGTGACTCTCTAATTGGTTGCTTTTCCGGGTACCAGGGAGACAGAGGAAAAAAAAGTTTCTGCAATAAGCTGCACATCTTCTGGAGTGCCCAAGCACCAACGGAGCTGGTGCCCACACTGACCCCTACACCCTCCCAAAAAAAAGAGAGGAGATGCAGTCTCTACATTGATACTGCCATGTCTGTAATGTGCACACGTACAGTACAGCAGGCTGCAGTATGCCAAAGTTTTGGTCCGTGGAGGAGGGGTGCCTTCACTGACAGTGATCGCCGGCAGTATGAAAGATATATATATATAACGCTGTTGGCAGATCTTAGGGGCCCCCCAGCTGCCTGGGGCCCCTGGGCTATAGCCCATAAAGCCCTTCGGTTAATCCGGCCCTGCCTACACTATATTGATCCCTTCATTTAAACCAATCGGAGATAGGAATTTAATTCAAAAATCCAAAAGGATTTTCGCTTAATTAGAAAAAGATCTCGGCCACCTCCGCTATTTATTTTGTGAGACTTGTTTTATACCTTTGAAAGTCAAGCCCTTTGAATTATTTCTATGCATTAATTAGAAATGGTGTGGTAGACTATGTGTTTTTAATTATTTTTTTATATTTCGCAGATGTTCTTTTATTCTGGTTTTCAAACATCTTTTTTGTCTTTCCAAAATACATTAAACCACAATCACATTTAATCAAATAAACCACAAATATGGAAAGTCGTGTTATTTGTTTTTTGATAGGATATTCCTTATCATCATGACTGGAAAAAGTGTTACATTTATTGTCCATTTTCTTAGGCTGGGTAGACACTACAAAAACTTTCGACCAATTTGTTATCACTAATGATCTAACAAAAGACTGAAGTTCCAATCATGTGTACACACTATACACAATTTACCTTCAGATCTGTGCTCTTCATCTGGTCCTGTAGTCGTTTAGAGAATGACAGGTCATTCCTTCATTCCTGTCACACTTATTAACCGCCTTATTATAGCTATCCACATGTCATTACAAATTTTGTTAGCTTCAGTGACTCTGAAACAAAATATTGAGTTTTAAAACGAATGGACGAATTATTCTATGTTCAGCACTCTCTACATTAATTCACCGGGACATGTCCATTTCCAGAATCGGCTGAAAAGATCATGACTCGGTAAACTCTATGGAGAATGTGATCGTAAGTGCATACACACTGCAGGATTGTAAGGCGTTTGGAACGAGATTATTAGTTTTACTGACTAACCAAATGAACAGAGGATCGGTGCTTTGGAATAACTATCGGTCATCGTGTAAGTGCACTACTGCACTTGGGCCGAACAGTAGGTTTATGGGTGTTTGGCCCGATAATCGACTGAAAAACCTGTAGTGTGTACCCAGCCTTGCAGACACTACAATGACTACAAGGAAAAGTTCCACCAATAGACTGGTCCCCTAACCAATTGATGGCATCCTGTATAGCTACTCCATTACTC
This sequence comes from Mixophyes fleayi, assembly GCF_038048845.1. Lineage (NCBI taxonomy): Eukaryota > Metazoa > Chordata > Amphibia > Anura > Limnodynastidae > Mixophyes > Mixophyes fleayi. The sequence goes on along the minus strand of NC_134404.1, from coordinate 55,481,059 downwards.
TAACCATTTTTTAATTTGCTTGGCGCTAACTAAATTTTTTGGCTCTTTTGTATGTCACACATGGTGCGTTCGGCAAATAGGGACTCAAAGTAGGATCTTTAACATGTATACCCCAATATTTTTTCAAAATGGTTTCTATCTTTTTAAAGTTGAAATTATATCTCGTAATGAGAGGTTTTGCATCTGAAATACTATTGCTTGTGTTTTTCTCAAAAACTCAGATCTATCCATCTCTAGTGCCTTTCAAAAAGCCTCCTATAGCAAAACTACTGAATAACCTTTTTCCAAAAATTTTAAAGATAAATCGTCCAACTGTCTTTTAAAAGTGTCTATGGTACTATAGTTTTTCCTCAAAAGCTGTGAATAAGGAATATTATTTTTCCACTTGGACAAATGGCAACTTGTTGACTTTACAAAACTATTTGCATCTACTTTTTTAAAAAAAAATTCTAGCTTCTATTTTCCTTTCATTGCAAACTTTCAAATTCAGATACAAAAAAATCAATAGACACCTTTTCAATTTTTAGTAAAAGATAATTCCCAATTATTGCTATTGAGACTATCAATGAAAAGAACTAATTCACTTTCGGCACCTTTATAAATCATGATCAGACCATCAAAATAATGTTTAGAAAGCATAATGTTTTGTTCCATCAAAGATGAGCCATAAATGTTTTCTTCCTCTCAGCATCCCATAAAGATATTTGCATAGCTCGGTGCTACATTTACCCCATTGCCATCCCACGTTTTTTAATAAAAAAATCAGTATAACCAGATATTTTACATATAAAATTTCAAACTCTGATTAGTGATAGCATTATTTTGATAAGCTTTAAATAAAAGACTATGTATTTCCTTCTTATATCCCACTCTTTGATCTTCCATTAGTTTTCATACGTAACTATATCATTAAGTATTCTATTAGCCTCCCTTCAAAAATCTCCTCTTTTTTTTACTACTGTCCCTCACCCTTTATGCACGTTTCTAATTACCAATGTTGTATCTCTCTTCAAAACCCCCAATGCCCCATTTTTCCACTCTACATAAATTATGGCTCTCAGCAGCTAACTTAATCTTAATTTTACGCAGATCATACTTTACTAGGTAGTAAAAAATATCTATAAAGGTTCCTCTAGACTGTACTAGATAAAACGTTGAAGTTGGTTTACAATAACTGCATGCATCAAATGCATTATTAATAGGAGAAGCCAATTTTGACACTGGATGTTTTAAAAAATGTCTGAAAAATGTGTAGTAATTTTCAATCTTTCAGAAAAGACTCTCCTAGATCAGCAATTTGTTACAGAAAGGGTTCAATTTTGAGCCTAGCAGTCCAGCTAATAAATTTGACTTATTTCTTGATCTAAATAGATATATTAGATCACTTACATTACAGAGACATTTTCTAAAACATCCAACGCCAAAATAGTCTTCTCCTATTAATTGGTGTTTTACCTTTTGCAAGGGTTTTAATTATTGGTTGAAAAGAAAACCTTGCTGCTGAGATTTTACACATGGGCGGCCGTCTTCTCGGTCTGTGTTTTCTTCTACAGTGCATCAATTTATTTCAAGTGACTGGAGATTAAACTGCAGATACTGTATCCTCACGTGCATGTATTTGTCTAGAAATTTGCACTTATAGTTCTGTCTAGCGAGTATGTTTTACAATATGCAAATTATAATGTAAGGTATTCAAAGCAGAGGTCTCCCAATTCTTCCCCTGACTATTGCATGAATTCCTGTATCACACAAACACCTACACACACACACTCATATAAACACAAACACCTATGCACATTTACTTCACCTATGTAGGGAAAATCCAAATAAAAGCTTTAGTTATATATTAACTTAATTTATTAGCTTTATTTATGATACACTGGTTTCATGTAACAATACATGTCAATTATAAATACATTACTTTAGAACATAATAATAATCTAACTCAATTATATTGATTTTTAAGCGTTGCGGAATCTGCTGGCGCTATATAAATGTTGATGAGGATGATGATTGTCTGATATGCTAATCATTGTACATTTGAGTAGTTACCCTTGATATGAACTCAGTGTATAAAGAGATTAGATCACCGCAAACAAAATGACATGTGTCTGATAGCTGGGATGCAGCTGCAGTGGCTGCCAGGACAATTGAGCATCTGTATATGACATATAATATACATTATATATAATCATAGACCAGCAGCAGCAGCAGCTATTTAAATAGCACCGCTAATTCCACAGTGCTGTACAGAGAACTCACTGCATCACATATAGCATTGAAACTAATTACGCAGAACAGATTTTACATCACATCACATGTGCAATAATCCCCACAATAACGATTATTTTTGAAGCTGCAGATTATTATTTTTGCCAAATGCTCCTTATTGAACGTACACATGCGTACTGTAGGTGCATAGGTACATACCACGTTTTGATTTAAGGAAGTGTTTCTGTTGAGAAACTTTGCAAGATCTATTCTGGGATTGGGGCCCAAGTAATTCACATGGTGGTAAAAAAAACCCATCACATTGAAACCCTGCCTACCATCACTTTATTGTTATTTACAGCTTTTGTCTAATAAAATACTGCTTATTGGAGTCTCATTTATATTATAAGAGTAAGAGGACATTGTGACTGTATGTCTTTATTTCAGGTTTCCTGTCCCTAGACTGCAATCCCCAATATCTCCCACCAGAAGATGCACAATTTTGCACCTCTGCAGCTGAGCTATCCACTTGCCTGTGTAAATAGGCACAACTTTGTAGAAGTAGGTGAAACACATCACAAAATGTCATTTGCACCTTGGGGTCTTAGACTTACAGTTTTGTATATGATACCTAATGACATTACATACTGTGGGCCTGACTAATCAAGGCACGCATACTGTGCCTGATTCATTAAGGCAAGTAAGGCAACAAAATTAGTAAGTTTTCTCCTGGACAAAACCATGTTACAATGCAGAAGGCGCATATTAGTTTATTATTTTGCACAAGTTCAATTCTGGCAGTTTTTTCATGTATCACACAAATACTTGATGGCTTTATTTTTACACTGAAATATAAAGTTGATCTAGGACATGCTCTTCCCCAACTATAAATCTGTCCCCACATTTTAAATTTTGCTCTCCCTCCAATGCAACATGGTTTTGCCAGGGTGGTTAGCACTTCTGCCTCATAGCACTGAGGTCATGAGTTCGATTCCCGACTATGGCCTTATCTGTGCGAAGTTTGTATGTGTTTGTAAGAGTGATTTTGCATATGATACGCATAAAATCAGCAGATATGCTCCTAGATAAATCAGGCGATGTATATCACATGCACATTAATTAAACATACAATATATTGCATACATTAAACACGCATGAATCAGATATAACATGCAAAGTAACTATTTGACATACACATTAATCACTTCTTTTGAGCATGCACAGGTCTGGAACTGACTGTAAATTGATAGAACACACATAGCTTATCACAACACTTTATACATACTCATATCAAATGTGTAGATACATTTTAATCTAAAGGAATAGAACATTTGTCACAAGGAGTTGGAGTCTGAAACTGAGAATTACTACTATGAAAACTGGGCCCATTTTGGATATTTCTATTTCATATGTTGATATAGTGTCCTTTTTTAGGAAATTAAGGGGGAAATTTACTAAAGTGCCACACATCGTATGTGGTTTTCAGATCCAAACTGCAGGATTAATCATTCTGCGGTCTGAAGGGTAAAGACTCAAACTGCATCTGATATGTGGTGGTTTTGCAAATCCCTAAACTGAATATAGTTTAGGCAAAACCCCATGTAAAAACCCTTATCCTTTACATTCTGTTATAGCCGAGCCTACTCAGCATCATCCTCGGTCCTCAGGTAGGGGGGAACTATTTGGCTCCCATACCTAGAGCATACCAGCCCGGTGCTTACTACAACTGGGACCTTCCTGCTACCATTGACTGTTGGATATCAGGGTTAAAATGTTGAAATGTAGAGCACCTTCTGACACTAGAAGTGCCAGGATGCACTGACAGCCCATAAGTGTTATTGCATGCTGGCACTTGTAGAACTATAAGTACCAGCATACACATCTGTGCAGCTAGCACTTGTAGTACCACAAGTGTGCACTTTTAATAGGGCCCCCATTGTGAATTATGAAATCTTGCCCCTATAGTAAATTATGAAATCAAGGCCCCCATAATAATACATTACATTTTTCCACCATTCCAGTTATCATAAAAGATAACTTATTCTAGCCCCCAAAGTTGATAATACATTTTTGCCTCCATAATTAATAAATAATTCTTGCAGTTGCAGAATGTATGTGAACAGCATACGGTCAGAACTATGTCTTTTTTTCTTTGACTTCCTTAAAACTTGCAGCTTTGAGACTTTGCGTGTCTCATACAATTTTGCCTGTTTTCTCTATATGACGGCTGTATGATTGTTTTAAGTTCAATTCTACATTTTAACTGCATACCTTACCATGTATTGTTTCCACCAATTATGTGTTTTGTTTATCTCATGTACAGCAATACATTGTTTATTTAATTTTTAAACATGTATATTTTGCAATATGTACATTTCTTGTTTTACTCTTACATAATCTTAGCCATTGATAGAAATGCTGTAACTCTTCTAGATGGCTTTATTGGTACATTGTATACGTTCACTGTAAATCCCTCTAATAGCCGAATGATGTTGATTTTTTTCCTTAGTGATTTTAACAGCTCATTGAGCTGATAATTTATTAGCTGTCCTGTCAGTGTGCCTTAAGGAGATAATTATTGTTTCTTTGATGATATTAATCAGTTTATCAATTATATACACTACTATATTATTTGTGGTCATTATGATATTTGAATATAACTTTAATATAGTCATATATAAAGTTAATGCAATATTAACCCATCTGTAAAAATGCTGCATTAGTCACTTTGTGTCCATTTGCCATTTATATTTTATTTTCACTTCAATACGAGGTAAATTACAATGAATATTAATATGTCCAGAACATTTATTTTCCCATTTTCCATATTGATATTTTCAAGGAAATAAGTAACAATTTCTGTTTAGGATTTTAATTCCTTGCAGTTCATTTGTTACCATTATGGGTTTTATTGTTTTCTTCCCTAAATCTGTCACTATGATATACAACATGCTTATGTGATTATTATGGTACATGGATGTGTGTGGTATTTGTAGGGCCAGTTAATTATGTATAGGCTTTTAATGGGTTTCCGTACCGTTTGTTCATTTACCGCTGCTGTGGTTAGGGCTGCCAATAGAAATTTCGGGGCCCAGTGCAAATGTATCAGGCAGGGCCCCCTCCTTCCTTCCTCCCTTCCCCCAACTCCCATTTTTAAATTATCCTCTACCCAGCATTTACCTTCCCCTCCATAGTCTTCAGTCAACCCTGTCCCTGTTTCTTTCTAACCCATGCAGTAGTTTGCTGACCTATGTTTCTTCTTACTGGCCCCTTCCGGCTCCTCTCCATTGACAACATTGTAACCTTATTAATTACATGACATCAGAGATGCTGCAGGAAGCCAGGCACCTCTCTCTTAGGAAGATGTGCACATGGCTGGGCTAAGACTGGAACAAATGGCGAGAGCCATGGGGCCCCGACTTCTTGTAAGTGGATGCGGACATGCTGCCTTCAAGGTGGGCCTGCTGCCACATCCCTTAATTCAGTGCGGAGACCTCTCCAAACACCTCATATCTCAGGAACAGCTGCTGCCTAGCAATGGGGCCTGCTACATCCCTTAATTCACTGCAGAAACCTCCCTCCCCTTATAGATCTGTTCAGGTCCAGGGCTAGTGGGCCCCCATTGCTACTGGGCTCCATACTACTGTACTGCCTGTAGCCCCCTGATGGTATCCCTGGTTGTTGTTAACTGCCATTATTGACTAGTAATACAGAAGTGGAAGTTGCTCAATCATTTAATAGGTTCATAGCAGGTGCTTGGAAGGGTGGAGTTATCCTAAAAGGAACAAATACAGAGAAAAAAAACCAGCACACTGCTATAACCAGCAAAGGAGCTGACATTTCTACTTGTACGTAAAAATGCAGAAGTCACACATTTGCAAATGAATGGAAAGCCACCCACCACTTCACGGCACTTCTGCCAATAGGGTGGTTCTAATCCGAAACAATGAGAGTCCCTATATTTGGGCCATACATATATGTGTTTTTAAATTGAGAGCTAACTTACCAAGAGGTACTCCAAAAGCCTCCAAATGGCAATACTGTACCAGCACTCCCCATCAGCTACCGATACCAACATGCCTTTCAAACAAACAATACATAAGTGTGAGTTGCTCAGTCAATTTATAGGTTCATAGCAGGTGCTTGATATAGTGGGGTTATCCTGAAAGAAACAAATACATAGAAAATCCCCCAGCACACTGCTATAACCAGCAAAGGAGCTGATAGTTCTACTTGTACATAAAAATGCATTAGTCACACATTTGCAAATGTATGGAAAGCCACCCACTACTTCACGGCACTTCTGCTAATAGGGTGGTTCTAACCCTAAACAGTGAGAGTCCCTATATTTGGGCCATACATATATGTGTTTTTAAATTGGGAGCTAACTTATCAAGAGGTACCCCAAAGCCTCCAAATGGCAATACAGCACCAGCACTCCCCCTCAGCTACTGACTCCAACATGACTCTCAAACAAACAATACAGAAGTGGGAGTTGCTCAATCAATTTATAGGTTCATAGCAGGTGCTTGAAAGGGTGGGGTTATCCTGTAAGGAACATCTACAAAGAAAATCCCCCAGCACACTGCTATAACCAGCAAAGGAGCTGTCATTTCTACTTGTACATAAAAATGCAGATCTACAGCCCTGTCACTATGATCCACAACATGCTTGTGATTACTATGGTACATATGTCTGGTATTTGTAGGGCCAGTTAATTATGTATAAGCCTTTGATGGGTTTTCCATACCGTTCGTTCATTTACTGCTGCAGTGGTTAACTGCCATCATTGACTAGTAGAAAACTCTGACCAATACTCTCTTCTAATTCTCCTGGATCTCTCTGCTGCATTTGACACTGTTGACCACTCTCTCCTCCTACAAACGCTACAATCCCTAGATCTTGAAGGCACTGTCCTATCCTGGTTCCCATCCTACCTATCTAATCGCTCTTTCAGTGTTAATTTCTCTGGATCCACCTTTGCTCCGCTTCCTTTATCCGTTGGAGTACCACAAGGCTCAGTCCTAGGTCCTCTGCTATTCTCTAACTACACCACTTCTCTTGGAAAAACTAATAAGCTCCTTTGGATTTCAGTATCATCTCTATGCAGATGATACACAAATTTATCTATCCTCTCCTGATATTTCACCATCTGTGTTGTCTCGCGTTACTGACTGTCTTTCTGCCATTTCATCTTGGATGTCTTCTCGCCAACTCAAACTCAATCTTTCAAAAACTGAATTAATAACATTCCCACCCAAAAACAGAAGCTTCCTGCCTGACATTTCAATTTCTGTAGATAACATGACCATAAATCCCACCCGGCAAGCTCGTTGCCTAGGTGTAATCCTTGATTCACAACTGTCATTTATCCCCACATCAACTCTATATCTAAATCATGTTACATACACCTAAAGAACATTTCCAGAATACGCACATATCTGACACAAGACACCGCAAAAACATTAACTCAGGCACTCATCATCTCCCGCATCGACTATTGCAATTCTCTCCTTAATGGTATTCCCAAAGTCAGACTTGAACTCCTACAATCTATTTTGCATGCAGCGGCTAGATTGATTTTCCTTACTAACCGTTTTTCCACTGCTGAGCCACTCTGTCAGTCTCTACATTGGCTGCCTGTATTTCAACGACTCCAATATAAAATTCTTCTACTAACATACAAGGCCATCAACAAAATTGCACCGACATACATTTCCTTACTGGTCTCGAAATATCTCCCAACTCGACACCTCCGTTCTGCACAAGATCTACGTCTCTCCTCCACTCTCATCACATCCTCCCATTCTCGGTTACAGGATTTTTTCTAGGCTGCACCCACTTTGTGGAATTCCCTCCCTCGCACAGTGAGACTTTCCCCTAGTCTTCAAACCTTCAAGCGTTCACTGAAACCCCACCTCTTCAGACAAGGTTATGATATTCCTCAGCCACCATCTTAATTTCCCTAGATTACCCTATTACCATCCTCTACACAGCTAACGCAAGACAACAACCCTCTGACTAACACTGCAACACACACAGCCCACTCAGTACTTTTACCTTTGCATTCTAGCTGGTCCAGTGTGCAATATGATGTAGCACATGCCCTTGTGTTTCTAACTCCCATTGTCTTATAGATTGTAAGCTTGCGAGCAGGGTTATCTTACCTCTCTGTCTGTATGTATTACCCAGTATTGTTTTATCAATGTTTGTTCCCAATTGTAAACTGCTACGGAATTTGCTGGTGCTATATAAATAAATGTTGATGATGATGATGATGATGAAGATGCCTTTAATTAGCACCAAAAAGAAAATGTTATTTCACAATATTTGTGTTTCTAATATTGACCCTGTACAGTTTATTTAATATTAACACTGATCATCCCTTTATTGATATGGAATAATAACATATCCATGTATATTGACAAGAATCACATTTTGATCATTAAGATCCCCTTAATCAGCATTACCAAGTGTGATTTACATTTTTAAAGTTTAATTAAATTTTGTCACTGATCATTACTAGTGTACCAATTGCAATGGAATAAAATCATGTGCTAGTATTGTTTCCTCATTAGCACTGTGAGCACAATTCAACAATGTTTAAATTAATGACAGATGTATAACACTTTATATTTTCTACTGCTATCGATCATCCCTTTATAGTCAATTACTATTATTGATTATATGACAAAATCTATCTAGATTAATTTACAATGTATGAAGTTTAGATAGTGATTCCACATAGTTCCTTTAATAACTCTATTTATAAATACTTTATCATTAACCACTGGTATTAAATATTAATATGACACAATTTTAGAAATAGCTTGCTCAGCATGATAGGGTCATGTAACAGTGCTTTAATCAGCCTTAGCCAACATGCACAGTAATATCGCTAACGATTATCTCCTTATAGCTAACTATAATGATTGAACATTTTTTATTCCGTACTGATAAGGTTAATCAATCATGTTTATGTTTTTTTATGAGAGAGCTTACATGTTTGTTCTAATATTACCGTAGACCATTAATTCATAGTCAACTGCCATCAAACATTAGTAGGTATTAATTTCCCTATTTAGCAATGATAATGTTTATCATTAAATTTATAATCTGTAACAACTATCTTGTGCGGTACATTAATCACCACTAATTATTAATATTAACCTAATTTAATACAATAGTATAATACTAACATTTTGATAGTTATCTTCTATAATAATTACCATTATTGACTGACTCTATTTAACTGCAGAATAATAACATACTATGATTTTTCCATTTAGCAATGAGAGGGTTAAAAAACATTGTTTGGTGACATAACTGCCTAGTTCCTGCTTAAATATATAGGCTTATATTTATAAATGGGATATAATGCCTAAATCCTGTGAAAATTGTAATTTTCATAGGCTTTAAGGCATCTATTTACCAATTTAGGCCACTCGACGGTATAGTCTATTGCAGGTGGGCAGCCAATCGCTGAGGGCCTCCTGCAATGTTCCCCCCATGCAAAGCATGGAGAAGCCTAATTACCAAGGACAGCAGCAGCACTTGAATGCTAAGGCCATCTCAGGATGGTGTTAGCAGGGGATGCCCACATGAATAAATGCTTTATCATTAAAATGAAGCATTTTTCCTGTGTGTTTGCTTTTTTATTGATTTTCTTAATTTTTTTTCTGTGCTTTATTTTACTTTTTTTATTTTTAATAATTAAGAAAATTATTTTTGTAGAATCTGGAACTAGAAGTTCAAATGCGGGCTTCCAGTATCCAGTTCGCATGCCTGAGCCGGACAGACTTGGCAAGAGAGAAGAGGAATCTTACTGCTGCCAGCCAATATCCGTGGTGAGCTTAGCATCACCCAGCTTCCTGTTAACATTTTAATAAAAATTGCACGTTAATAGATTTTATATTATTAAGATAAACAGCGATAGAAAATCTAGTCATCGGAGACTCTTGATAAATAGGTCCCATAGAAAACGTTACGGTAAACCATAAACCTGATGAAGTTGTAGACCGAAAAATATATAATGTAACTTTGCCCATCACTGTCTTCATTACACTGGGTCCAGGATCGGAAGAAACAGCTGGCAACTACTTCTGTGTTCCTCTCTATGCACAAACCCCAGGTTGGCATCAAGCATCCTAATTGAATGGCTTCCATTGCTAATTTTTGGTGCATCTAGCTAAGCTTCTATGCTGTTTTACATAATGTATACGTTTTTTTAACCATTATATTATTAAAGCCCCATTGACACTATTACAATGGTAAGATAGGTAGGCTGATCTACTTGTTTTTATAGTGTAAATATAATAATCATTGTGAGCACCACCTGACACAACACTACACTAGTGTGCTCTTTCTTTATGCTGCACCTAATAGGTGGATCTTTTGTTGTGGTTGTAGGAAACTCATCCGACAAATATGTGACTAATTATTGGTCTCAGAGTTGGACACGTCTTTTTTTTAGCATAAGATACCCATTTCCTTACTGTGTATGCATATACCCATACATAGGTTTTTGTTGTAAGGGCGTGTTGCAAGGAGTAATTAAAAAACAATCCTCCTTCCTCCCAACCAGCTCCAGAATTTAACTGATAGCATTCCCATTTAATAAATATGCCTATTTCCCCACATACAGCCCTGACATTAAATTGATAGCACTTATGTTTAATGATTATTATTCCTCAGACACAGGACTTCTAGAGGGGAAGTATCCAGGTGTTAGATTTCGGAACCAAAATCTTGACACAATAAGCCTATGAATTATGCACTTGTTCAAGGCAATGGACGGCCCTAACATGTCCTTTCATCACACATATGTTACTGCCTCACACCACTGCACCCCCCTCTGCCTCACACCACTGCACCCCCCTCTGCCTCACACCACTGCACCCCCCTCTGCCTTACACCACTGCAACCCCCTCTGCCTCACACCACTGCACCCCCCTCTGCCTCACACCACTGCAGCCCCCTCTTCCTCACACCACTGCACCCCCTCTGCCTCACACCACTGCACCCCCCTCTGCCTCACACCACTGCACCCCCCTCTGCCTCACACCACTGCACCCCCTATGCCTCACACCACTGCACCCCGCTCTGCCTCACTTGCAAACTAAAATGTAGAAATTCTACCCCATAGTTTGCTAGTCAAATATAGAGAATGAGGTGCCAATAAAATAGTCATTTCTCCACCATAGTTTGAAAATAAAATATAGACCATGAGGTGGAAAACGGTATAAAAATGACTATTTACCACCTCATGCTCTATATTTGATTTTCAAATGATGGTGGATAAAATAATTATTTTATTGGCATGTCATGCTCTATTTTTGGCTTGCAGCAAGTCAATAATGGAGCATGAGGTGCCAATAAAATAATTATTTTATCCACCATAGTGTTTAAATCAACGATAGAGCATGAAGTGCAAAATAATAGTCTTTTTTCCACCGCATAGTTTGCAAATGAAATATAGAGTATGACGTGGAAAATAGTAATTTTTATACCATTGAAAAAATACTATTTTCCACCTCATGCTCTATATTTAATTTTCAAGCTATGTGGGAGAAAAATTAATATTATTTGGCACTTCATGCTCTATCTTTGATTTAAAAACTATGGTGGATAAAATAATTATTTTATTGGCACGTCATGCTCTATTATTGACTTTAAGCAAGTCAAATATAGAGCATGAGGTGCAATAAAATAATTATTTTATCCAGCATAGTTTTTAAATTGAACATAGACCATGAAGTATGACATATTAATAAAAAATCCCACCCCCAACATTTTTTTGACCTCCACACTTGGCCTTTGGGTACCCCATTTTTTATAAAATTAAATTAATAATACCAAAAAAATAAAAGATAAAGATACTTACTGTTTTGGATGCTGAAGGCTGGTCAGATGCAGAGAGGCTCTTCTGTAATGACTGCCCACCGCTCCTCAGTTTCAGCCAAAGGAGAGGGGTGGAGCAGCCGTGGCATGCTGGGAAGGGAGGAGGGCGTTGGGTAGGAAACTTTATTCACACTGTCTGTCACTGACAGACAGTGTGATATACTACACAGGCGCCGCGGCCGCCAGGTAAAGAGACCTGTCAAGTGATCACTGATGTCAGTGATCAGGTGTGTGACAGTGCGATGCGCCGGGCGGACAGTGAAGAAACAGCGGCGGCACCCAGCTGCACCTCTCCCACTTCTCTCCGCTGACTATATTTTCAAATCTAGTCAGCGGCAGCGGCGCCCTGCAGATCCCGGTGCCCTAGGCAACTGCCTAAGGTTGCCTAATGGGAGCGCCGGGCCTGTGGCCACCTCTTCCCTTACTGTTTCATAAGAAATTACCTTCTTCGCTCCTCTCCACTGACAGTATCACACGTCATGAAGCTGCAAGGCGCAGGGAGGTGACTTCTAATATAAAAGCAAAACACCATAGGCTTTTATAGAAGTAACAGAAATACAAGTTGACTTCTAATATCCATGGCAATTGACAGAAGGGGGTACACTTTTCCTTACAATTAGAGATGGGCGGGCTCGGTTCCCCGAGAACCGAACCCACCCGAACTTAGGCTATCTGAGTACCGAGCCGAGTAGGCTTGGTACTCTCCCGCCCGATCGGAATCCAAATCGAGGCCGAACATCATCGTGACGTTGTCGGATCTCGGGGCTCGGTTCGCGCGATACTTAAAGAATATAAATACATGCCTCCACAGCAATCCATCGCCATTTGATAGAGGAAGAGAGCAGGGTGTAGTCACAGACTGATTAGAGCAGGGGCAGACAGTACAATATTCTGATTCCAATTGTGCTAACAACAATCGATAGAGAAGAGAGGAGGATAGAGGGGGTCTATTTTTTTTCAACATTTGGCACTAAAAGTGCTTTTTGGGTGTCCCCCATTATTTTGCCTAAATATTTTTGGCTGTCAAAATTGTAGAGATTGCGCTAAAAAATGCCATTCTGCCCACTGTCCACTTAACCACAGATTTGTGGACAAGTGGAAGTGGCCAAACCAAAGACTATATGACTGTGACAGCCCACTGGGTTGGTCATTCACCTTCACCAGCAGGAACAGCAGCAGCATTTACACCACTACCTAACATTTGTCACAGGCAGGACACTCTTTGTATCACCGGCTTCACTAACAGGCATACAGCTGACAATTTGTTACGCAAACTAAGAGATGTGATTGATACATGGCTTATACCACTTGGACTCTCCCCAGGATATGTCATTTCTGATAACGCCAACAATATAGTGCGAGCATTACAGCTGGGTGATTTCCAACACATTCCCTGTTTTGCTCACACCAAGAACTTGGTGGTGCAGAGCTTCCTACGAAATAACCGTGAGGTGCAGTAGATGCTTTCGGTGGTCCGTAAAATTTCAGGCCATTTCAGGCATTCAGCCACAGCATGTAGGAGATTGCAGCAGCTCCAAGAGCAGTTTAACTTGTCCTGCCACCAACTTACGCAAGAGGTGGTAACTAGGTGGAATTCCACCCTGTACATGCTTCATAGGATGGAGGAACAGCGCAAAGCCATCGAAGCATATTGCACAAGCCATGACATTGGGAAAGGAGGGGAGATGTATTTCACTCTTGCACAGTGGGGAATCCTTTTAGTGCTGTGCAAGGTGCTGAAACCATTTGAAGTTGTGACATGTGAGGTGAGTGCAAACTCTGCTAGTTTGAGCCAAGTCATTCCTTTAATTAGACTATTGGAAAAGCAGCTTGAGAAACTGAAGGAGGAGTTGAAAGCAAGCAATTCCGCAAAGTATGTTGGCCTTGTCGATCAAATACTTCATTCGCTTCACAATGATCCTCGAGTTATTAAGATCTTGAACTCGGATCAGTACTTTTTGGCCACTGTGCTTGATCCAAGGTTTAAGACCTACATTGAGTCTTTACTTGTAAATGAGCGAGATGTGAACTTTTGCAAGGAGCTATTGCTCAGCAAGTCGGCCACTGAACTGGGCCTCGGCTTGACGACATATCCTCTTTCACTTTCTCAAGCTGCTGCTGCTCATAAAAAATGAAATTTCCCAAAATGAAGCAGGGAAGACACAGGGGGCAGACCAGAACAATTTAACATCTTTGCTGGTTTGAAGGATTTTTAATGTGTCACCTTGCCCATAACTCCATCCAATACGAGTATAAACATGCAAAGGATGGTGGAGGATTATTTTCAAGAGGTAATTGATATGGAAATGTCAGAAAGTCCCTTTCCTTACTGGGAGAAAAAACAGGCCATTTGGAAACCCATGTACAAACTTGCTTTGCAATACCTAAGCTGCCCACCCTCCAGTGTGTACTCTGAACGAGTATTCAGTACAGCCGGGAACTTAGTCAGTGATCGCCGTCGAAGGTTACTGTCACGGGCACTAGGAGTTGCTTACCCGAGTTTCACCAGATGGAACTCTGCTAGAGAGGCGGGGTTATGGCACGCACCTCAAAGCAGGCAGGTGAATGATTGGAGCGACACAACAGCAGGAGAGTAGAGATAGTCTGAGGAAGTCAGCGACTTGCAGCTATGGTTAGAGGAAAGTCAGCGACTTGGAGCAGTAAACTGGAGGCTGAAGATAATGTAGACACATGGAGTGGACCTGGATAGGTGATGGTAGGTAGAGGAGGAGTCAGTGGTCTGCGTACAGCAAGTTGTACCACTGCAGTGATGGGAAGAATAGTACTGGTGCAGGTAGGAAGCAGGGTAGTCGGTGGTCTGCGTTCAGCAAGTTGTACCACCGCTATGGTGAGGAGTCTGGTCCAGGTGTAGGTAGGTAATAGAAGAGTCAGTGGTCTGCGTATAGCAAGTTGTACCACCGCTGTGATAGGAGGACTTGTCCAGGTGCGTGTAGGTAGCAGGGAAGTCAGTGGTCTGCATGCAGCAAGTTGTACCACTGCTGTGAGAAGGAATGAGGACTTGTCCAGGTGCAGGAGAGTGAAGTTGAAAGGCAAACTGTGGCTGTATGGAAACAGCGCGAGTAGAGCAATGTCTTGTGAGGCAGGGATGGAAGGCACAATGAATAGTCTGTCTGGAGTAGATGCCTTGCAGGGAGGAGAAGCTGGTCACAGCAGATATGCACAATAACGCTAAGTAGTAGCGTGAGGAGATATCGTAGCTTGAGTGAAAGCTTGTCCTAAATGAAGCAATGCAGTAACACAGTCTATATGGTACCACCCGGGTTAGGCATCTATGATGACAATCCGGGCCCCAGGATGTGACTTGGGGAGTACCCCAATCAACTTGTGGTGAATGAAGCTGAAGCCATGGAAGGCCAAGAACGATGGGACTAGTAGTAGCAGGAAGGACCAGCAAAGAGATTTTCTCTCGGTGTAAGGCTCCAATTTGAAGGGTCAAAGGAGTCGTACAGTGGGTGATAAGTCCATTAATGATGCGAGAGCCATCTATAGCGGTGACCGCTATGGCGGTTTTTAACGGGGCCATTGGTAGGGACCACTGGTTAACAAGAGCGCTGGAGATAAAGTTGCCGGCAGCGCCGGAATACAGAAGTGCTTGAGAGATAAAAGATTTGGTGGCTGAGAAGATGGTAACATCAAATGCACACACTTTGGAATCCATAGAAGATGGAGAGGAGTCCAGGGACCCTAACCTTACCTCTCCAGAACTGGTTAGGGCCTGGCATTTCCCGACTTCTTAGGACATGAGTTCAGGCTGTGAGTAGGGTCAGCACAATAGATGCAGAGTCTATTTTGTATTCATCAATCCCTCTCTCTAGATGTTAACATAGAACGTCCTACCTCCATTTGTTCCACTGGAGGGGGAAGGTGACGAACTTGAGGTGATGGGCGAGTGAACCCCTTAGAGGTGCTTGTTCTTTCAGACTCCCTCTCACTGAATCTCATGTCTACCCTATGACATAGTGAAATTAGATCGTCCAAGGAGGAGGGTAACTCTTGTGTGGTCAGTGCGTCTTTGATCTTATCCGTCAGACCCTGCCAGAAGGCAGCTATCAGGGCCTCGGTGTTCCACTGTAGTTCAGAGGCAAGTATCCGAAACTGAATGACGTACTGGGCCACAGAGTGTGATCCTTGGCGTAGTCGGAGAATGCTGGAAGCCGCAGAGACAATGCGGCCAGGTTCATCGAAAATTTTGCGGAACGTGGAAATGAAGAGTGCACTATCCTCCAATAGGGGGTCATTTCTCTCCCAAAGAGGGGAGGCCAACGCAAGAACCTGTCCGGAAAACAGAGAAATGAGGTAGGCAATCTTGGCACGTGAGTGGCAAAATGGTGAGGTTGAAGCTCGAAATGGAGAGAGCACTGATTCAAAAAACCTCTACACGTCTTGGAATCTCCATCATATTTTGAGGGAGTAGGCAGGTGTAGCGGGGAAGCAGTAGACACCTGGGATGGCACTGGGGAAGGAGAAGGCGCTTGAGGTTCAACAGTCGCTGAAACAGTTTGTAGAGGAACTTCTCGGGTGGCCAGAGTCTGGAAACACTGGAACAGATTTTGCTGCCGAACATCCTGTTGTTCTACCCGAGTGATCAGATGCTGCAGCATCTCCTTAGCTGTTGGTTCCAATCCTGGGTCTGTCATGGCCTGATCTTACTGTCACGGGCACTAGGAGTTGCTTACCCGAGTTTCACCAGATGGAACTCTGCTAGAGAGGCGGGGTTATGGCACGCACCTCAAAGCAGGCAGGTGAATGATTGGAGCGACACAACAGCAGGAGAGTAGAGATAGTCTGAGGAAGTCAGCGACTTGCAGCTATGGTTAGAGGAAAGTCAGCGACTTGGAGCAGTAAACTGGATGCTGAAGATAATGTAGACACGAGGAGTGGACGTGGATAGGTGATGGTAGGTAGAGGAGGAGTCAGTGGTCTGCGTACAGCAAGTTGTACCACTGCAGTGATGGGAAGAATAGTACTGGTGCAGGTAGGAAGCAGGGTAGTCGGTGGTCTGCGTTCAGCAAGTTGTACCACCGCTATGGTGAGGAGTCTGGTCCAGGTGTAGGTAGGTAATAGGAGAGTCAGGGGTCTGCGTATAGCAAGTTGTACCACCGCTGTGATAGGAGGACTTGTCCAGGTGCGAGTAGATAGCAGGGAAGTCAGTGGTCTGCGTGTAGCAAGTTGTACCACTGCTGTGAGAAGGAATGAGGACTTGTCCAGGTGCAGGAGAGTGAAGTTGAAAGGCAAACTGTGGCTGTATGGAAACAGCGTGAGTAGAGCAATGTCTTGTGAGGCAGAGATGGAAGGCACAATGAATAGTCTGTCTGGAGTAGATGCCTTGCAGGGAGGAGAAGCTGGTCACAGCAGATATGCACAATAACGCTAAGTAGTAGCGTGAGGAGATATCGTAGCTTGAGTGAAAGCTTGTCCTAAATGAGGCAATGCAGTAACACAGTCTATATGGGTACTTGTACCCTGTGCAGCAAACAACAATGGATAGAACTGGTATGCGAGCAATAGGCAATAGTCAATTGTCAGTAGAGCATACCCAGTTGTGTAGATCCTGAATCAGCTGAGAAGTGAAGCGTTGTAGCGGTATGAGAACCGCCACTCAGTTGAGCAGGTAGCAGCGTGGAAGCTGAAGCACGAGTAGAGCTGGAAGCAGTTTGGAAACTGCACACAGGAGTAGAGCTGGAAGCAGTTTGGAAACTGCACACAGGAGTAGAGCTGGAAGCAGCTTGGAAACTGCACACAGGAGTAGAGCTGGAAGCAGTTTGGAAACTGCACACAGGAGTAGAGCTGGAAGCAGTTTGGAAACTGCACACAGGAGTAGAGCTGGAAGCAGTTTGGAAACTGCACACACCTATATAAGTTCACTGGGAGTGAGACTTCAAGATCAGGCAACTACCTAAGGCTGCAGTTGCCTTAAGTAGGGAGGGGTGATTGATCCATCAATCACATTAGTGGTCAGGTGTAGTTGTTAAAGGGACCTGCGCATGCCCAGTGCGACAGGATGATGGACGGCCGCGGTTCCACACAGGTGTGAGCGGGAAAGAAGGAGAACCACGTACCAGAGTGGAGGCACTCACACTCCGGTGAGTGACAGTTACTTCCAAAAAATGTGGAGAAAATGATGTTTATAAAAATGAACTACATCTTCCATGAGGAAGGCCTTCACCATCAAAGACATCCAAGCACTGACTGTTCTCTAATGGCGGATTCAAGCAGCAATGAATTGATAGTCTGTGATGATGACGTACACACTGATGAGGGTGAGGATGAAGATCCAGATGATGACGATAACATCTTTTTAAAACTTTCTATTTAAGTCTAGGGTGCAATCTACCCCCAAAGAGGAAAGGGACTTGGGGCATTTCCATATCACGTACCATCTTGAAAGGCTGCTGTTTGGGCAATTTATACTTAAGGGTAGGGTGTCATACACACAGTGACCCTAAAATGGCTTTCTCCATTTCAATTAATATTGTACAGTCTATAACGGCTGAATTTTTTGGTATTTTCGACAAGTGGAGGGGGGCCTATAGAGACAGAAACCAAACTGGCTTTCTCCATTTCAATTAATAGTGTACAGTCTATAACGGCTGAATTTTTTTGTATTTTTGACAAGTGAAGGGGGACCTATAGAGACAGAAACCAAACTGGCTTTCTCCATTTCAATTAATATTGTACAGTCTATAAAGGCTGTTTTTTTTTGGTATTTTCAACAAGTGGAGGGGGGCCTATAGAGACAGAAACCAAACAGCCTTTGTCCATTTCTTTACATATTTAACTATAAGTGTAGGATGTAATATACATCCAAAGACAATGGCTGCATTGCCAATATGCATAGATGGAGAGGAAGACAATCTGTTTTGTGTGTAGATCTAATGAAGGCCTACCGACCAGGAATTAAACTGTTTTTTTGATAATTTATTAGCTTTACAATTACATTACTTATCCAAGAAATAGGTGGAGCACTAAATTTGGTTATTTTAGGCCCAAAAACATTGATTTTCCAACAAAATAGCAAAACAAAACCAAACAAATCCAAAACTAAAACCAAAACACGCAATGGCGGTTTTGCAAAACCAAAACCAAAACACGACGGTAATCCAGATCCAAAACCGAATACAAAACCAAAACACGGGTGTCAGTGACCATCTCTACTTACAATACACACATTTTCCTAATAAATTCTGTAGTATTGACATCAGAAATCACTGTTTATACAAATATTGTTTACTGGCATTTATATATGGGATGGGATAATGTATCCCTTAATGTAATTTAGTGGGATATTACAAGTCGACATGGAGTTCCATGACCATATAATCATATAATATTTTTATACAGGTGATGAAACTTTGAGATCACTTGTAATATCTGTAAAAATGTACTATATGGGGTATTTTATTTCTTATAATGCGCATATTTTAATCTTAAACAAAAAAAAAGCAAAAAACAACATATAAAACAATAAATCAGCACAATGACAAACCTATAGAATGAAGACATACACTGAAACAAACAATAAACTGGAATGCACACAGACCATTCTAAGTGGCTAGTGTACTATAAAGAGCCATGTCCCTCTAGTAGATATGAGCTGTTCGGATTTATAGAAATCTGCCAGTACCGAGATAGTATAATATATATATATATATATATATATATATATATATATATATATATATATATATATATATATAAGTTAACCCGTGCATGATACTCATGCATTCTAGTCAAATCAAGCTACTTAAGGTGTTAAAAGGGTTCTTGTCATGCATTTGGGCCTAGCCCAGGCCTACTCAGGGGAAGAGCGTTACTTCCCGATGCAAGCGCCCTTTTTTAACGTGGTTTTGTCCGCATGTCACCACCTCATCATTCTTCTCCATCACCTCATCCTTAATTTTCATCGCCACATCTATCCAGATGTCTATCCAGACACAGGGATCTCTCTCAGCGGTCCTGAGTATCACACTCCTCTCGCTCTGTCACCCCCGGCAACCACCAACCACTCCTCACTGTCACCCCGGCAACCACCAACCACTCCCAACTGTCACTTCTCCTTCAAGAAATATATATATATTTTTTTAAAATCTTTATAAACACTTTTAACAATTAACAAATTAAATTAACAAATTAAAAACATCTTCGTATACCAAATTTCAGCCCTTTCTGAGGTTTTTTTCCCACACACACTAAGAATTTAGTAGGTCAGTGTATAACTCTGCCCAGCAGGTGGCGCTGCATTTTCGTTTTATTTTTTACACACACACACACACACACACACACACACACACACACACACACACACACACACACACACACAGACTAACACACGCCACTAGGCATTTATATTATAGATTATATAGTACCATATATAGACATCAATTATATTGAGTGGAAAAATACAGTATGCTGTTGCTGTATAACTCTGAGCAGCACATCCCCCCAAAAAATCTACATTTATTTCCAGTGAAAGAAGCAATCTTGTGATGGTCACTTTTAGTGACATCTTGATGAAGCAGGCAAAAAACAGGGTTTGACTGTGAGCAGCAACCACCAAAAAACAGATATGTTTAAAATATTTTCTCTTGGTGAGGGAGTCCCTGTGACCTCTTTATTAAGCGTGCAAAAAAAACAGGTGTTGTGTTTGAGTATGAGCAGCAGTGTAATGGGACCCTCCCAAAAACTATATATTTCATCTGGTAAAATCTGAAGTTTTTTCACTTTTGTACTCAAAGTAATTTTTTGAGGGGTGGCAGTGGCATCTTTATTAAGCGAGCAATAAAAGGGTGTTGTGCTTAAGGGTGAGCAGCAGTACCCCCAAAAAACAATGTGTTCTTTTTTGTGAATCTGAGTAGCATAATCCCCCCCAAAAATATAAAATTTGTTAAAAAATAAGAACACATTTTCTAAATTAGAAGAATATTGTAAAACTGTGTCATAAGCATTCCCTCTTATCACTATCTCAGTTGGCATTCCCCTGGTGTGGTGACAGGCAGCTACAGGTAGCTCCAACTTGGTTAAGGAGCATTACTCCTCTTGGCAAGCATGGATCACCCTACAGATCAGGAGCAGCCCAGGACCAGTACTGGCAATAGTAGTACTTTAATACACTCTGAGTATCACCTGCTATGTGAGTGTGATGTTTCAGATTCTTATAGAGCAACCTCCTTCCAAAATTCCTCAACCATTTAGAGATGTGAGGATGAGCAGTACAACTAGTAATATTAATGATGATGATATACACATAGAAATTGAGGAGGCTACTTTGGAAGTTGCAAATGTGCAAGAGGATGAGGGGGATAATTGTGGATATGAAAATTAATGTCTTGTACTTGAGTGAGATAATGAAGAGGATGATGATGCTTGTGTTGAACTAAGGCCACCACCAGTATTACCAACACCTCATACCCATGATAAGCGTATAAGATGAATGAAAAAAATCACCTCTTCTGTTTGGAAATATTTTTATCCCAACCCAGCCAACATTTGCCAAGGAATCTGTAGCCTTTGTCAGGCCAAAATTTGTAGAGATAGGTGCGTTAATTATCTAGGCACCTCCTTCCTGTTACGTCATTTGTAGCATGTTCATTCAAGTTGTGTTTCCAAATTTGGTAAATTGTCTATAGTAGCAAGAAGCCCAGCATCAGGAAGCAGCTAAGTGGATAGCTATGCAGCCATCTTCACTGGCATCAACACCTTATCATCAATCTCCTCATTATTAGTATGTAGTCCAGCATCCAATTTTCCAGTTCCAATTGACTTCCCTAATGCAATCCTTGATTCCCAAGAGACATGCTGCACACTACAGCTGCTCCTGCTGGGGCTAATACATCTAAACAGAAGGGGAGAAAGAAGGGTAAGCATTTTACACAATTGTCTTTGAAGCAAGTGTTTACAAGATCACAGCAGATCACTAAAGCCATGACAGCTATGTTAACATTGGATGTGCATCCAGTCTTCGCTATCAATTCGTCAGGTTTTAGCCGATTAGTTGATGTCATGTGTCCAAACTACCATAGTCCTTCTCAATTCCATTTCTCCCAAATATCAATTTCTCTGCATTATTGGGAGCTTAAGCAAAACATCATTCAGTCCATAGAAAATACCTTTTTACCTAATGTCCACTTAACTACAGATTTGTGGACAAGTGGTACTGGTCAAACAAAAGACTACATGAATGTGACAGCCAACTGGGAAGGGTGTACCGTCATCAGCAAGACCCCCGGTAGCTTCTCCATCTTCCTTCTCATCCTTTCAGCATAGTAGAGCTATAATTCAATACCAGGTCATTCATAGGCAAGCTACTCCTTTGCATTGCTGGTTTTACAAAGAAACATACCAGTGTCAATCCATTTGAAAAACTCAGGAATGTCATAGCAAAATTGTTCATCCCACTAAGACTCTCCTCTGGATTCCTCATTGCTGATAACGGTGCAAGCAAAGAGTGTACATTACAATTCGGTGAATTTAAACACACGTACCATGCTTTGCACACACAATAAACTTAGTGGTGAAGAATTTCTTAAAAAATGAGAGGTCAGTGCAGGAGACTTTGTTCGTGGCCTGTAAAATTTATGGGCATTTTCGACATTCAGTGACCACATGTGGAACATTGCAGCAGCTGCAAAATAAAATGTCACCTACCATGTCACCAACTGAAGCTTCCACATTTTATATGCTTCAGAGCGAGTAGAGGAACAAGCCATCAAGGCCTACACAGCAAAACATGACATAAGGAGAGGGAAGATATGTTAACATACACCAGCACTTTGGAGAATCCTTACTTTTCATGCAAACATCTGAAACCATTTGAAATTGTAATAAATGAAGTGAGTTCTGACACCGCCAGCCTGAGTCAAGTGATTCTCCTAATCAAACTATTGGAAAAGCACATGGAGAAGCTTAAGGAGGAGATGGAACTTAGCAATTCTGAAAGTATGTTGGCCTTGTATATCAAGTTCATTATTGACTTTGCCAGGACCCAAGGATTTGCAGCATTTTGAAATTGGAGCACTACTTTTTGGCAACCATGCTTAATTCTAGGTTTTAGTCACATAAAATATATTTCTTTCAAAATGACTCAAATCACAGCTTCCTGTGAGGAAGCTGTTGGCTAAAGCCAAAGATGATGCGTTCCCTGCTTCAGCTTCTCTTACAAATGCTACTGCCAGAAAAAACTTCCCTTTTCTCACACTGATGTTGATTCAAGTGCACAGCAGCACACCAATTTGAAAGGTTATAACATCTGGTCAGGCTTAAAAGAAATGCCCAAATATATTGACATCTCTACTGTGTCTCACTGGGATACTATACATCTTTCTTAGTAGAATAGTGGAGAATTGCTTTAATGATAAAGTAGAACTTAGCATCTCAGGCAGCACCTTTGAAATCTGGGAGGAAAAAAAGGCAATTTAAGGCCCCTTACACAAACTAGCTATGGTGTGCTAAGCCAGCCAGGGCTTGTAGGACCATTGCAGGTGAACCCGCAGCAAGGGGTCCCCCTGTCATGATGCCAAACAACCCCAGGCTGGTCCGCCAGGAAGCTGGGTACCCCTAGAGAGCGGTTTGCATTTTTTGTAACCTAACTCCCTATGAAACCCAGCCCATGCCGACCAACCTGGGGTTGTTTGGCATTATAGCAAAGAAACCGCTTGCTGCGGGTTCAGCTGCTATGGCGGCATGAGCCCTTGGTGGCTAAGCCTGGGGCTGGCTGAAGGAGAATCAGGCGGAACCCATGCTGTTTGTCCCTCCGTTTTTCCTCCAACCAGCACTAGGTTGGCAGCACTAGGGTTATGACTGGGGGGAGCACTTTTTTTTTTTAATTTAACTTATTTTAACACTGTTTACTGCCAGCAGGTCCAGTGGTATAGCTGCCGGACACGCTGGCATTGCCGTTTTAATGTCGCCATTGTGACTGTCGGCAACTACAATGTCTGCATTTTATCTGTGTTGGGCAAATTGAAATATCGGCAGGATAAGTGTTGGTATTTTTTCCATTGGAAATATGACTACCACTGAGCCATTGTGTGCATATTGTGCCCATTGACTGGTGGCCTTGTGTTGCCATATATATCGCCCAGTCCCTGATGCCTTAGTGTCCCCTTAGAGTTCTAGGTTATCCGTAAATTGCCCAGTCCCAGGTGACACAATGTGGCCATATATTGCTGATATCAGAATGTGCTGTTTATACATTAGTTACAGAAAAGTCCATTGAATTGCACTATGCATATATTAACTTCACTTGTGTCATAAGTTATTTATGTATAGACATATATTCCTGCTCATACCAGCAATTTAAGAGCATTGGCTTTTCTATTCTCATTAAATAACCAGTCTGAGTTATCGATTTCCAGATGCAAGAAGCAGGTTCTGGGAAACTGGAACACAACGAGGCCCGAAATAAACCTCTTTAACATAATCTCTTCTCAAGCTCCACCATGGAGGTGGGGAGAAAAGTATTAACATGAAAGCTTTGGTGATTATGGGAAATAGTTTCTGCAAAAACTAACATTGTGATAGTCAATCATAAATTGAACAAACAGAGGCTATTTCTTAGATATAATACTCATTGCTTTCAGTCACTGCTCTCTCATAACAAGGCTATCTGTTTGGCTATTTATGCTATGACTGACAAATCCCATTTATCCTGTAAACAGAATGCACTCACTAGGGATGATTACACATTTATTCCATGTGAAGTAGAAATACTGTATTTATGTCTTATCTGCAGCAGACAAATGCGGAACCATCTGAAATTCAACATTTATTGGATAGTACAGTAAATGAAGTATACATTAACAATTATACTTTTTTATACTGCTCTAGCGCTGCTGCCAGAGGTAAGGTAAAGTATATACAGATCATTGTACAAGAATTACTGTATACAGTAGCTTTATAAGTTAACCTCATTGATATTATTATGAAATTAATCTGGTATTATAGAAGATGTATGTCTGAATAGCTTTATACAGTCACGGAACTCCTTGGTGATTTCTAATATCCTTAGACTTTAAATCAGACCACAGTATTGCATATATGGCTGCTAGGTCTTGCAGTGTGCTTTGACTCATTGCTTTGAGCTATGGGAAAAAAAATACTATAAATAAATAATATAAATTTATACACAGGCAGCTAAGATTCACTTGGCAGTTTAAAAATAAAGTTTTCAAGTCAAACTAACACACAGAGAGACCCATTTAAGTTTTGGACGCTATAATTGAAAATACCTCAATAGTCCTATAGCTCATAAACATAACGTAATCCCACCATGGTAGCACATAGAAACAAATCACTTCTACCTCAGCATAACGCTCTGCCTTTTGGGGACTATGCAAAGTCTTTCCAGCTTGGCTCTTTATTATCTGTCAATTTTGTCTCTTATCTATTGTTCTCATGTCTCTACCCCTAACTCTCCTGTCTCCCCCCGCCCCTTCGCCCGCAGCCCTATTTTCTTGTATGTTCAGTTCAGTCCCACTTTCCCCAACTTTGTAAAAATGGAAGCACCAGTTAGTAGATATAGCAGACTTTACAGTTCTCAGTTAAGCACTATTGTAAGTTATCTATTAACAATAGTGCTTGGCTTAGTAAGTTAACGTCGCTGAGTGCTCATTTTTCATTTGTTCCCTTTTTGTACCCCAACAAGCATCTGACTAAGAGTCTTATTTACCTATATATTGTAAGCTTAGGAGCAGGACCCTCTTCCTCTTTGTCTGTCTGTTAACACCTGGCCTAGTTTTATTACTGTGCTTATTCCCAAATGTAAAGTGCTGTGGAATATGCTGATGCAATTTAAGTAACTAATAATAATAATAATAATAATAATAACAATAATACCTGGTCTAGCAGACTCTATTGATCGCTGAGTCGGCAACTGATCGGCAACTGTAGTTGTGTATAAGACCTAGACTTAGTACCAGTGAAGAAATTAAGTCCTATGGGAATGCTAAGGGTAACTATCTTCATCCTGATCCTTTAGCTATCTTGTCACAAAAAGTCTTGTTTTTTCGCATCTAGCACATTGGGGGTTATTTACAATTTGACGGACGTCGGATTTATTGCGTAAGATTTTTGTACTGTGCATGAGCAGCAAAAATGTTTACGGAAATGTCTATATGTAGCGTTTTGCGAATTGTTGACTGGCAGCTTCTTACATCTGGAGAGGTGAAACAGGGCCGACAATTATAGGCTGAATGCAACAAGGTCCTCTTTACTTAATGGCAATACAATCAAATGTGGACGCATCAGAAGATACACCTTTGAGGAGGCATATTTCTTGTGGGTGCTGAAAGGCTAGAGCAACAATACACAATGGTGACAATGACTATCGAAAGCACCGAGTTAGCTGTTTCTGATTGGCTAATTGCATATTGACCTCTATAGCTGCTAGCACCAATCAATAGCAGCACAGCTATATTATATGAAGCCGGCCATCTATTGTTAATAATTAATTGACATTTCAATTTGGAGTATCCTTTTAAATTTCGTTAAGGGGAACACAATCGTTGTTTGTATTTAATTTAATTTACTTTAGATTTAGATTAGTAATGCAACTAGCATTTATTGAAAACTCATACGCTATCCTCACTTGTATATGACATTTCATTACATTATTATATTGTGACATTACAAATGACTATTAACACTCTGATGCCAGTTCTCTACGCTATCTCTATGATGTTGTGTGGCATAAGTATAAATACTTGATACACCTGAAGTATGCATTGCATAAATGCTTGTTTTTGAGCTGGAAACATTTTGAGATACGTCAAACTCAAACATGCACTAAAAAATATGTGTTTTCTGTGTGTCTTTTCCTATGTACATTTGTAGCACAAATGCGTCCACCTATAAATCAACCTACATGCGAGCTGCATCAAGATGCTTATCCATAGTGGCTAGGGGCGTAAAAATTTGGACATCATTCTGCATAAAATGTGCTCACTCTGCATTTTGTCATATAAATCTATGTAAAATGTCATACAATTATGAACAAGATACACAAAAACACCTCTGTGTCATTGCAACAGCAGGTCTAACCAAGGCAACCAAGAGAAACGTGAGACATTGAAATAGCAGCTTCTTGGAGTCCATTCCGTAGTGTTTGAAGGGGATGGGGCCACACCAGGTCAGTAGCTCCACCCAGTACACACAATCATGACACGATTTGCCCCGCCCCGCCCTCCAACCACGCCCCCTGACCGGGATCTACCGGAATTGCCTTCTCAAAGGTTGGCAAGTATGGTCTAATGCGTGGCTTCACTGGTTCATAAAACGATAACATTTATTACAAGAATAGTATCCTGCAAAGCTGATGGAGAGAAAATTATGTTATCTGTATTTTTTGCTCATATAACTTCCTTATATTTTCTTTTATAGGAGTTACTTAAGTAATGCCTTGTCCGTAGTTGCATAATAAAGGCAAAATGATCAGAAAATATAGGATAATATTAATACTTTTTTAAAATAAATAAAACAAACGTTTTATTAATGTAAGAGTAAGTCACATTTTCTATTGCTACTTTGGCATAACCAAAGCAAAGATCTATACATGCTATTAACAAGGAAATCCTCTGGTGGTCCATTGAAAGTCCTAAATGCAAGCTTAGCACGCACCTTAAAGAAAGTTTGAAATAAAAGAAAAATCTATGCTGCCACTTTATCACTTTAACAACAATATTTGCACGTTCTCCACAATCCTCCATACATCACAACAGTGAGAAATAAAAATACCTCTCTGCATTTCTAGGTCATCCTTTTATAATTGTCAAAGGAATACGGCAGAGAGAAATGAGAAATAATGAGACACAGATCTTCCTGACACTTGGTACATTTCACTTAATGCAGATGCCTTTAACATACAGACACCTGGTTAATACATTTTGCTATATACATATATATATATTCAAGGGTTTACCATGGTAACCTATTGTACTGCAGTGATACTGTAGTAAAGCATAACATTTCTAATTAATAGCAGATGCGGTGCAGCCTCTTGTGGTTTAAAGATTTTTTGTGGTCATAGTTGGAGTTTAGGTCATGGTCAAAGCAATTTCTAGGGATTGATGTGCGACTAAAAAAAACAAACAGAGTCGCTCTATATTCAACATCATTCCTGGACTCATATAGCCTCAAACATCCAAGAAATTAGTGTGGTTGATTAAGATAGTGGAAAGTGATTATAGAAAGTGCATTTCTTTATAACAAGTGCTTTAAATATTTGCCTAAAAGTTCCATATAATATGTTAGAGTGGACTTTTCTTGTTTGTTATTTCATATTCTCTTTGGGAATTTTTACTACTGAACTACACAAAATTATCTGTAATATGAAATAAACAGGCAATATTTCCTTGGAACAATTAGGGGGTCAAATAATTAATTAATTGGCTTACAGCTGTGTATAGTTAGTGTTCCTTTGCTATAAAGGTTCAATACCGGACTGTCACGGTCGTCTGAATTTCTTGATCCGATTCGGGACCCTTGGGACTAGCTGGAGCAGGAGTGAAACAGAACTTAGCAGCCTGGATGAACTTCTTGCTCATGTTCGTGCTGATTGTAGAATATAGCAGGGGAATTAGCAGTCTGGAAATGTAGACAGGAACACTGCACTTGTAATGCAGTCAGGAACACTGCACTTAGGAGTGCAGACAGGATTACTGCACTTGTAATGCAGTCAGGAACACTGGAGCCAAGAACTATCCTCTGGAGAGAAGTGTGTTGTTCTGGCAATGAACAGATCACAGCAGCAGGTTTAAATAGGATGTCCCAAACAACTATTGGCTGATCAGTTCATGTGATCACAGCTTCTGAATCTGGTTGGTTTGGAATGATCACCTGACTGCATCCAAGATGGCCGCGCCCATGCTGCAGGACAGACAGTATGTGTTTATTTACAAATGAAGGTGTGGAGAACGGGAATGCTGCAGATGACCAGAAGGGACCCAGGTAGCCGTGATATGACAGCGGCGGATGAGGTAAGTGCGGCTAAGATCCCGATTTGTGACAGTACCCCCTCCCTTACGAGTGGCCACTGGACACTTAGATTGGGGCTTAGTTGGAAACTTGCGGTGAAATTTTTTGATGAGAGATGGAGCGTGAACATCAGAAGCTTTGATCAAGGCCCTCTCTTCTGGACCATAGCCTTTCCAGTCGACTAGATATTGTAAGGTTTTATGTCGAAACCGAGAGTCCAAGATCTCTTTAATTTCATATTCGTCACCATGTTCAGTCTGCACTTCAGGAGAAACCAGTTTGGGTGTATAAAACCGATTTAGCACCAGTGGTTTCAAGAGAGAGATATGGAAGGTGTTGGGTACCCTGAGGTAAGATGGTAGATGTAATTTGTAGGACACTGGATTGATGACTCGGGAGATGTTAAACGGTCCAATAAAGCGAGGAGCGAATTTCATAGATGGAACTCTGAGGCGTAGATTGCGAGTAGACAGACAGACTCTGTCTCCGGGTTTCAAGCTTGGAATGGCTCGTCGCTTTTTGTCGGCCTGAATTTTGTAGCGTTGGGACGCTTTAAGTAGAGATTCCCGTACCTGGCGCCAGTGGCCTGAAAAATTCTTTAGGAAAACTTCAGAGGCAGGTACTGAGGCTGTAGGAAGTGGAGTAAACAAGGGTACCCTGGGGTGTAGGCCATAGACCGTATGAAATGGAGTGGAAGCAGAGGATTCGTGATAATGATTATTATGAGCAAATTCTGCCCAAGGAAGCAGATCTACCCAGTCGTCTTGAGAAGAGGATATGTACAAACGGAGAAATGTTTCTAGGTCTTGATTAACTCTTTCCGTTTGCCCGTTGGATTGGGGATGATAGGCCGAAGAGAAGTTTAGTTTGATCTGTAGTGCTTGGCACAAGGATCTCCAGAATTTCGCCACAAACTGAACTCCTCTATCTGAGACGATTTCTTCAGGACACCCATGCAAACGGAAGATCTCCTTTATAAATTGCTGAGCCAGGATAGGTGCTGATGGGAGTCCACGGAGAGGAACAAAATGCGCCATTTTAGAGAATCGGTCAACGATGACCCAGATGGTATTGAAATTATTAGAATTGGGCAAATCGGAAACAAAGTCCATAGAAATATGGGTCCAGGGTTTGGTGGGAATAGGCAGAGGCAAAAGTTGACCAGCTGAAGATTGTCTTGAACTTTTATGTTGGGCACAGCTGCCACATGCGGAAACAAATTGCTGAACATCCTGATGAAGCGTAGGCCACCAGTAGCTTCTCAATATGAAAGATTGAGTTTTGCGGATGCCAGCATGACCGGCAAATCTGGAACAATGTGCCCATTGGAGCAATTTTTTCCGCAGATTCTCAGAACCAAAAGTTT
This sequence comes from Mixophyes fleayi, assembly GCF_038048845.1. Taxonomy (NCBI): domain Eukaryota; kingdom Metazoa; phylum Chordata; class Amphibia; order Anura; family Limnodynastidae; genus Mixophyes; species Mixophyes fleayi. The sequence continues at coordinate 55,450,593 of NC_134404.1, read as the reverse complement.
TCCCCTGGGGAGGTGTATTGTCGGGTCTACTGACTGCGATGCTGAGTGGGCTGATAATAGGCCGTGGATCCACAATGATGGAATCTTCTTCTTTTACCATAGAACGTGACAGAGCATCGGCCTTGCGATTTTTGGAACCGGGACGGAAGGTGACATGGATATCAAATCGAGAAAAGAATAGTGCCCATCGGGCCTGACGTGGATTCATGCACTGTGCAGTTTTAAGGTAGAGCAGATTCTTGTGATCCGTGTATATTGTGACAGGATAACGAGCTCCCTCAAGTAAATGTCTCCACTCTTCAAGCGCCAATTTGATGGCAAGCAGCTCTTTGTCCCCTATGGCATAATTTCGTTCAGCTGGTAAAAATTTTCGGGAGAAGAACCCGCAGGGATGCCATTGCTCATCAGCTGGTTTTTGGGAGAGAACTGCCCCTACTCCGACAGATGAGGCATCAACTTCCAAGTAGAATGGACAGGTTAAATCTGGTTGCCTCAGTATGGGAGCAGAAATAAATGCTTGTTTCAGAAGTTGAAAAGCAGATTGGGCTTCTTCAGACCACTTGGCAGGATTAGCTCCTTTTTTGGTGAGGGCGGTGAGTGGTGCTACTACAGTAGAGTAGCCACGAATAAATTTTCGATAGTAGTTAGCAAATCCCAGAAATCGCTGTACTGCCTTTAGTGTAGATGGTTGAGGCCAGTTAAGAATAGCTTGCACCTTCTCTGGGTCCATACGGAGACCGGTGCCCGAGATGATATACCCCAAGAATGGAATGGATTCAACTTCGAAGGTGCATTTTTCAAGCTTGCAATACAGTTTATTCCTTCTGAGACGGCTGAGGACCTCTTTAACATGTCTGCGATGGGACTGGATATCAGAGGAGAAAACGAGGATATCGTCCAAATATACCACAATAGTATGGTACAGTAAGTCCCGAAAGATTTCGTTTATGAAATTCTGAAAAACCGCTGGGGCATTGCTCAGACCGAATGGCATGACAAGATATTCGTAGTGCCCATCCCTGGTGTTAAAGGCGGTTTTCCATTCATCGCCACGCCTGATACGGATCAAATTGTAGGCCCCGCGGAGATCCAACTTCGTAAATATATGCGCACCTTTGACTCTGTCAAATAACTCTGTGATGAGGGGCAGAGGATACCGGTTCTTGATGGTAATGTCGTTGAGACCTCGGTAATCGATGCAGGGACGTAATCCACCATCTTTTTTTTTTACAAAAAAGAACCCGGCTCCTGCCGGTGAAGAGGATGGGCGAATAAAGCCCCTTTCCAAGTTCTCTTTTACATATTCAGACATAGATTTTGTCTCAGGGATAGAAAGAGGGTAGACTCTGCCACGCGGTGGGGTTTTACCCGGAACAAGATCAATGGGACAGTCCCAATCCCGATGAGGTGGTAGAGTTTCAGCGGCCTGCTTACTGAAAACGTCTGTGAACTCTTGGTAGGCAGAAGGAACTGGCAAAACGTCCTTATCAGAGGTGGAGCAATGTGGAAGAACACGTTGTAAACAGGACCCGAAACAAGTTGGAGCCCACGCCAGGATTTGTGGAGTCGACCAGTCAATATGGGGGTTATGCGTTTGAAGCCATGGAAACCCGAGAACCACAGGGCTAGTGGCTTCTGGGATGACCAAAAAGGTAAGAGACTCGGAATGCAGAACTCCTATTTGGAGCGTCACTGGAGAAGTCTGATGCGTAATGGTACCCCCTGGAATACGGCTACCGTCAACCGCAGAGAGAAAGATGGTCACTGGAATTTTCTCTAGTGGAATGGCTAGTTCAGCAGCTAATCTGGCAGACATGAAATTCCCAGCTGCTCCAGAATCCAGCAGGGCTGAAATGTATTGGGAGCCTTGAGCGTGTTTCAGAGTGACTGGGATAATACAGTCCTTGCCTTGTGGGGAGCGAAGAGCCACTCCTAGGCTCACTTCCTCATTGTCAGCTAGGAGGTTGTGTTTACCCGGCTTACGAGGACAATGATGTAACAGATGTCCGGAACTGGCACAGTATAAGCAAAGTTTCTCTCTAACTCGCCGTTCTCGCTCGGTAGGTAAAAGACGTGCTTTGCCTAATTGCATGGGTCCTTCAGGGAAAGGAGACGGTACACGGACCCGTTGAATAGGGTGGAACTTGGGGTGTTTCAGCTTCCTCTTTTCTAGAGTTCTTTCTCTGAACCGAAGATCAACATGATTGCAGGTGGTAATCAATTGGTCTAGCGTTGTAGGTAAGTCCCGAGACGCTAATACATCCTTAATGTGGTCAGACAGGCCCTGCCAGAAAACCGCAACAAGAGCATCGTTATTCCAAGATAGTTCAGAGGAAAGTGTTTGAAATTGAACGGCATATTGGCCCACAGACTGCTGCCCTTGCCGAAGGCGCAGAATATCTAAAGCGGCTGACGTTGTTCTTCCAGGCTCGTCGAATATTCTGCGGAAGGTAGACAGGAAGCTATCAATGTCAAATAAAATTGGGTCAGATTTTTCCCAGAGCGGTGATGCCCATGCCAGAGCTTGCCCTGATAGTAGCGAAACAATATAAGCAGTTTTGGTACGTGCAGTGGGGAAATTTCCGGGTTGTAATTCAAAGTGTATACTACACTGGTTGAGAAACCCGCGACAATTCTTCGGATCGCCATTGTATTTAGCTGGCGTGGGAAGATGGAGTCTGGATGAAGTAAGTAGTGAAGCAGGTATTACTGGCTCAGGCGGAGTATGGGATGGTTGACTGCGGAATAACTGCAAGGTATCCATACGTGTAGAAACATCCTGCAGCAATCTCAAAATTTGCCCCTGGTTAGTTTCTTGTCTTTCAATGCGTTCAGCTAATATTTGGACAGAGTCCTCCCTCGGGGTATGTTCCCCTAGCGGATCCATTACGCCAGAACAAACTGTCACGGTCGTCTGAATTTCTTGATCCGATTCGGGACCCTTGGGACTAGCTGGAGCAGGAGTGAAACAGAACTTAGCAGCCTGGATGAACTTCTTCCTCATGTTCGTGCTGATTGTAGAATATAGCAGGGGAATTAGCAGTCTGGAAATGTAGACAGGAACACTGCACTTGTAATGCAGTCAGGAACACTGCACTTGTAATGCAGTCAGGAACACTGCACTTGTAATGCAGTCAGGAACACTGCACTTGTAATGCAGTCAGGAACACTGCACTTAGGAGTGCAGACAGGATTACTGCACTTGTAATGCAGTCAGGAACACTGGAGCCAAGAACTATCCTCTGGAGAGAAGTGTGTTGTTCTGGCAATGAACAGATCACAGCAGCAGGTTTAAATAGGATGTCCCAAACAACTATTGGCTGATCAGTTCATGTGATCACAGCTTCTGAATCTGGTTGGTTTGGAATGATCACCTGACTGCATCCAAGATGGCCGCGCCCATGCTGCAGGACAGACAGTATGTGTTTATTTACAAATGAAGGTGTGGAGAACGGGAATGCTGCAGATGACCAGAAGGGACCCAGGTAGCCGTGATATGACAGCGGCGGATGAGGTAAGTGCGGCTAAGATCCCGATTTGTGACACGGACATTCTATCCCTACTCTTTTAGGGTTCATAGAGGAATTTTTGTACCTGAGAAATGAATTATTCCTTCACAAACCTCGATTTCTGTGAAATTTTTCACTTCCTAGTAATTCATCATCATCATTTCTCAGGTACAAAAATTATTCTACGAGCTCTAAAAGAGTAGGGATAGAATGTTCGGCATTAAGATGGGTAATAGTCCAAAGCAGCAGACAATGTCTGCTGGTTTGACTGCTTCATGTCAAGGCAACTAGACACACCATGGTTGTTTGGTTTAAGTAAAGCTCATGAATGTTCACAGACATTTCCTGTCCACAGTCTCATATGGCATATACAGATTCTAGGCTGGTATAGAATTGGACTCCAAAACTGAATCTAAGATATCGATAGAGGTCTAGGTCTACTTTGCTCCCCATCCAATAGACTTGGAACAGATGGTGTTTTGTTCCCCCTTTAAACATGGGGCTCCTCTTTTCGCTTTCCAGACACCATATAAATAATGGCCACCACCCAATACTCTGAAGCCTGTGCACAAGCAACACCAATGCTTCCAGTTTGAAGATCTTGACAACTGTCTGGGATTCCATGGTATGCCCAGCCTTGGCTGGTAGATATGAGGTGGAAAGATCCATTGAGGAGAAAAAGATCTGCTCTTGCTTGATTATATGAGTGTCAAAAAGCATTTTCTTCTCCACTTAAATTGCATGAAGGAGCTCTGTCAAAAATAACATTAACAAGAAAAATAAGGAAAATGTAAAAGAGTTATTTTAAAATGTTTTGGGGGTTCTTATATGATTTTTAGTACTGCACATGGGTAAAAAAAGTGTTTATCCCTGTGCGAGTATCAGCATTTCCTGATCACTAATTTGCACCTTCTTGTGTCTAGAGAGGCAGAACGGGGTTGAAAAGGGACATGTAAGATTAGGACAAGTACAGTTAAGGCGTGCTCACGTAATAAGTGTTAAAGGTGGACACAGATACGCATGTCTCTTGCGAGTGCCTTAACCCTGGAACAATTATCTGTGCTTATGCTTTGCAGTGTATATAAAAAAGGAAAAATCAATGAAAAAACAAAATCTTGCCCTCCCCCAACAAAAATTGTTTACAGCTCCAGTGCTCACAGGCCGTGGGAGTCAGAAACTGCTTGTGTATGTAGACGCTTGTAGAACTACCGTGTATCCCCGAAAGTAAGACCGGGTCTTCTATTAATTATTGCCCCAAAAGAAGCATTAGGGCTTATTTTCAGGGGATGTCTCATTATTCTCTGGGGACTGCAGGTACACACATAGACTACTGATGATGGCCCCCTCCTCTCTCACACATAGACTACTGATGATGGCCCCCTCCTCTGTCACATATAGACTACTGATGATGGCCCCCTCCTCTCTCACACATAGACTACTGATGATGGCCACCTCCTCTGTCACATATAGACTACTGATGATGGCCCACTCCTCTCTCACATATAGACTACTGATGATGGCCCCCTCCTCTGTCACACATAGACTACTGATGATGGCCCCCTCCTCTGTCACATATAGACTACTGATGATGGCCCCCTCCTCTCTCACATATAGACTACTGATGATGGCCCGCTCCTCTCTCACATATAGACTACTGATGATGGTCCACTCCTCTGTCACATATAGACTACTGATGATGGCCCGCTCCTCTCTCTCATATAGACTACTGATGATGGCCAACTCCTCTGTCACATATAGACTACTGATGATGGCCCGCTCCTCTGTCACACATAAACTACTGATGATGGCCCCCTCCTCTGTCACATATAGACTACTGATGATGGCCCCTCCTCTGTCACATATAGACTACTGATGATGGCCCCCTCCTCTGTCACATATAGACTACTGATGATGGCCCCCTCCTCTATCACACATAGACTACTGATGATGGCCCCCCCCTCTCTCACATATAGACTACTGATGATGGCCCCCTCCTCTGTCACATATAGACTACTGATGATGGCCCCTCCTCTGTCACATATAGACTACTGATGATGGCCCCCCTCCTCTGTAACATATAGACTACTGATGATGGCCCCCTCCTCTGTCACATATAGACTACTGATGATGACCCCCTCCTCTGTCACATATAGACTACTGATGATGGCCCCCTCCTCTGTCACATATAGACTACTGATGATGGCCCCCTCCTCTATCACACATAGACTACTGATGATGGCCCCCCCCTCTCTCACATATAGACTACTGATGATGGCCCCCTCCTCTGTCACATATAGACTACTGATGATGGCCCCTCCTCTGTCACATATAGACTACTGATGATGGCCCCCCTCCTCTGTAACATATAGACTACTGATGATGGCCCCCTCCTCTCTCACACATAGACTACTGATGATGGCCCCCTCCTCTGTCACATATAGACTACTGATGATGGCCCACTCCTCTCTCACATATAGACTACTGATGATGGCCCCCTCCTCTGTCACACATAGACTACTGATGATGGCCCCCTCCTCTCTCACATATAGACTACTGATGGTGGCCCCCTCCTCTGTCACATATAGACTACTGATGATGGTCCCCTTCTCTCTCACATATAGACTACTGATGATGGCCCCCTCCTCTCTCACATATAGACTACTGATGATGGCCCCCTCCTCTCTCACACATAGACTACTGATGATGGCCCCCTCCTCTGTCACATATAGACTACTGATGATGGCCCACTCCTCTCTCACATATAGACTACTGATGATGGCCCCCTCCTCTGTCACACATAGACTACTGATGATGGCCCCCTCCTCTCTCACATATAGACTACTGATGATGGCCCCCTCCTCTGTCACATATAGACTACTGATGATGGTCCCCTTCTCTCTCACATATAGACTACTGATGATGGCCCCCTCCTCTCTCACATATAGACTACTAATGATGGCCCGCTCCTCTGTCACATATGGACTACTGATGATGGCCCCCTACTCTGTCACATATAGACTACTGATGATGGCCCCCTTCTCTCTCACATATAGACTACCGATGATGGCCCCCTCCTCTCTCACATATAGACTACTGATGATGGCCCCCTCTTCTCTCACATATAGACTACTGATGATGGCCCGCTCCTCTGTCACATATAGACTACTGATGATGTCCCGCTCCTCTGTCACATATAGACTACTGATGATGGTCCCCTTCTCTCTCACATATAGACTACTGATGATGGCCCCCTCCTCTCTCGCATATAGACTACTGATGATGGCCCCCTCCTCTCTCACATATAGACTACTGATGATGGCCCGCTCCTCTGTCACATATAGACTACTGATGATGGCCCCCTCCTCTGTCACATATGGACTACTGATGATGGCCCCCTCCTCTGTCACATATAGACTACTGATGATGGCCCCCTTCTCTCTCACATATAGACTACTGATGATGGCCCCCTCCTCTCTCACATATAGACTACTCATGATGGCCCCCTCCTCTCTCACATATAGACTACTGATGATGGCCCGCTCCTCTGTCACATATAGACTACTGATGATGGCCCCTTCCTCTGTCACATATAGACTACTGATGATGGCCCCCTCCTCTGTCACATATAGACTACTGATGATGACCCCCTCCTCTGTCACATATAGACTACTGATCATGGCCCCACCCTCTCTCACATATAGACTACTGATGATGGCCCCCTCCTCTGTCACATATAGACTACTGATGATGGCCCGCTCCTCTGTCACATATGGACTACTGATGATGGCCCCCTCCTCTCTCACATATAGACTACTGATGATGGCCCGCTCCTCTGTCACATATAGACTACTGATGATGGCCCCTTCCTCTGTCACATATAGACTACTGATGATGGCCCCCTCCTCTGTCACATATAGACTACTGATGATGACCCCCTCCTCTGTCACATATAGACTACTGATGATGGCCCCACCCTCTCTCACATATAGACTACTGATGATGGCCCCCTCCTCTGTCACATATAGACTACTGATGATGGCCCGCTCCTCTGTCACATATGGACTACTGATGATGGCCCCCTCCTCTCTCACATATAGACTACTGATGATGGCCCGCTCCTCTCTCACATATAGACTACTGATGATGGCCCCCTTCTTTCTCACATATAAACTACTGATGATGGCCCGCTCCTCTGTCACATATAGACTACTGATGATGGCCCCTCCTCTGTCACATATAGACTACTGATGATGGCCCCCTCCTCTGTCACATATAGACTACTGATGATGGCCCCCTCCTCTCTCACATATAGACTACTGATGATGGCACCCTCCTCTCTCACATATAGACTACTGATGATGGCCCGCTCCTCTGTCACATATAGACTACTGATGATGGCCCGCTCCTCTGTCACATATAGACTACTGATGATGGCCCCCTTCTCTCTCACATATAGACTACTGATGATATCCCCCTCCTCTCTCACATATAGACTACTGATGATGGCCCCCTCTTCTCTCACATATAGACTACTGATGATGGCCCCCTCCTCTGTCACATATAGACTACTGATGATGGCCCCCTCCTCTCTCACATATACACTACTGATGATGGCCCCCTTCTCTCTCACATATAGACTACTGATGACGGCCCCCTCCTCTCTCACATATAGACTACTGATGATGGCCCCCTTCTCTCTCACATATACACTACTGATGATGGCCCCCTTCTCTCTCACATATAGACTAATGATGATGGCCCCCTCCTCTCTCACATATAGACTACTGATGATGGCCCCCTCCTCTGTCACATATAGACTACTGATGATGGTCCCCTTCTCTCTCACATATAGACTACTGATGATGGCCCCCTCCTCTCTCACATATAGACTACTGATGATGGCCCGCTCCTCTGTCACATATGGACTACTGATGATGGCCCCCTACTCTGTCACATATAGACTACTGATGATGGCCCCCTCCTCTCTCACATATAGACTACTGATGATGGCCCCCTCTTCTCTCACATATAGACTACTGATGATGGCCCGCTCCTCTGTCACATATAGACTACTGATGATGGCCCGCTCCTCTGTCACATATAGACTACTGATGATGGCCCCCTCCTCTGTCACATATGGACTACTGATGATGGCCCCCTCCTCTGTCACATATAAACTACTGATGATGGCCCCCTTCTCTCTCACATATAGACTACTGATGATGGCCCCCTCCTCTCTCACATATAGACTACTCATGATGGCCCCCTCCTCTCTCACATATAGACTACTGATGATGGCCCGCTCCTCTGTCACATATAGACTACTGATGATGGCCCCTTCCTCTGTCACATATAGACTACTGATGATGACCCCCTCCTCTGTCACATATAGACTACTGATGATGGCCCCCTCCTCTGTCACATATAGACTACTGATGATGGCCCCACCCTCTCTCACATATAGACTACTGATGATGGCCCCCTCCTCTCTCACATATAGACTACTGATGATGGCCCCCTCCTCTGTCACATATAGACTACTGATGATGGCCCGCTCCTCTGTCACATATAGACTACTGATGATGGCCCCCTCCTCTGTCACATATAGACTACTGATGATGGCCCCACCCTCTCTCACATATAGACTACTGATGATGGCCCCCTCCTCTGTCACATATAGACTACTGATGATGGCCCCACCCTCTCTCACATATAGACTACTGATGATGGCCCCCTCCTCTCTCACATATAGACTACTGATGATGGCCCCTCCTCTGTCACATATAGACTACTGATGATGGCCCCCTCCTCTGTCACATATAGACTACTGATGATGGCCCCCTCCTCTGTCACATATAGACTACTGATGATGGTCCCCTTCTCTCTCACATATAGACTACTGATGATGGCCCCCTCCTCTCTCACATATAGACTACTGATGATGGCCCCCTCCTCTCTCACATATAGACTACTGATGATGGCCCCCTCCTCTGTCACATATAGACTACTGATGATGGCCCCCTTCTCTCTCACATATAGACTACTGATGATGGCCCCCTCTTCTCTCACATATAGACTACTGATGATGGCCCGCTCCTCTGTCACATATAGACTACTGATGATGGCCCGCTCTTCTGTCACATATAGATTACTGATGATGGCCCCCTCCTCTGTCACATATAGACTACTGATGATGGCCCCCTCCTCTCTCACATATACACTACTGATGATGGCCTCCTTCTCTCTCACATATAGAATATAGACTACTGATGATGGCTCCCTCCTCTCTCACATATAGACTACTGATGATGGCCCCCTTCTCTCTCACATATACACTACTGATGATGGCCCCCTTCTCTCTCACATATAGACTAATGATGATGGCCCCCTCCTCTCTCACATATAGACTAATGATGATGGCCCCCTCCTCTCTCACATATAGACTACTGATGATGGCCCCCTTCTCTCTTAAATATACACTACTGATGATGGTCCCCTTCTCTCTCACATATAGACTACTGATGATGGCCCGCTCCTCTGTCACATATAGACTACTGATGATGGCCCCCTCCTCTCTCACATATAGACTACTGATGATGGCCCGCTCCTCTGTCACATATAGACTACTGATGATGGCCCCCTCCTCTGTCACATATAGACTACTGATGATGGCCCCCTTCTCCCTCACATATAGACTACTGATGATGGCCCCCTCCGCTCTCACATATAGACTACTGATGATGGCTCCCTCCTCTCTCATATATAGACTACTGATGATGGCCCCCTCCTCTCTCACATATACACTACTGATGATGGCCCCCTCTTCTCTCACATATAGACTACTGATGATCCAGAGGATGCAGACACAGTTGGAAATGCTCCCCCCTGCTGTGCAGGCTTGGCCATGCCCCTGAGGCTGACGAACTAGGGCTTATTTTTGGGGTAGGGCTTATATTACTAGCCCTATGAAAAATCACGCCAGGGCTTATTTTAAAGGTAGGTCTTATTTTCTGGGAAACACGGTAGAAGTGCCGGCATAGCTGTTCGCCCTTTGATAAATCAGTCCCTGTGTTCTGCACCTAAAATTACTTTTTAAGGATGGGTCGCTGTTCATGGACCTGTGCTGTGTCCCCCCCCCCTTCCCCAAGGCTATAATTTGTCAGCCAGCCCCTGCTTATATAAATGGTTTGCCTAATTCTCGTTAGAAAATAACCGGGAAATAGTTCAGGTAATTTGAAAGCTGGATAAACTTATATTTATAAAGTCAAATATAAAAGCTCATCAGAGCGGTCCATAGAAGAATGTAGCGCGCGTGAGGCATTTCCTGCCCTTAACTTTGCTAGAGGCATAAAGACAAAGGAGGTCATCTCATTAATGGAATAAAATTGATTTTCTTTCAATGAACTAATTGCAGATGATGTCAGGAAAAAAATGAAATTCATAAATAGAATTACAAAAAAAAATGTAAGGTTGTCTACTGACTATTTGTGCTTGCCTGGTGGTTTTGATATGAAATAAGCTGCGACACTGAAGTGAAAAATACTTCAGTTTATACAATGCTATGATGTACTCTGATACATATATTAAAGAGTTTCTACAAACATACACTTAAAGCTACATAAGCAAGTTTAAAAAAAACAAACACGGATATATTTAGCTGGCTGCGTTACCTGCTTTTTTTCATTGCCCTCCTTACAGTTGACATTGCTGCTGTTATATGCATATATTCTCACTTACTTAATCACTCAAGGTCAGGTTACTGCTTCCCACCAGGACAGCATACTCATTTACATAAAATTCAGTGCTGCTGTCATCATTCTCATGATCTGATTGGTTACGTGAGGATCTGTCCCCTCCCACTTCAAAGCTGGCGACACATTGACATGCAGGAAGAAAGATAACTAGAAAAGATCTGACTAAAGTCAACATATCTTAAACAAGAGAGATAACAGCAAAGCATTTAGTATGAGATAAGTCATCTGTGGTGAAGCAGGTCAATTTTCCAAAGAGTATAAATAAGTACATAAGAGAATGCGTGATTGGCTGACATCTCCTAATTTATCTCTGTAATTTATAACTAATACTTGAAAATGTCTATGAATTATGCATGTGATAGGTACATAACCAGTTTAGAAATTCAGCAAAATATACATTACAAAATAAGGTCACATAGAGACATTTCAGCTTCTTCCTCTTCATATTAGCAGATGAAAAGACATCCATGCCTGGTTGCACTTGGAATAAAGTTTAGAAAGAATTATCACACTTGTTTCAGAGTTATAGAACACATAGAGATCAGTTTTCATTCTACCTATACGTGTTTTTTCTTCTTAAAACAACACTGCAATATTTATTATAATTAGAGATGCTCACTGACCCCCGTGTTTTGGTTTTGGTTTTGGATCTGGATTACCGTCGTGTTTTGGTTCTGGTTTTGCCAAACCGCCATTGCGCGTTTTGGTTTTGGTTTTGGTTTTGTTTGGTTTTGTTTTGCTATTTTGTTGAAAAATCAATGTTTTTGGGCATAAAATAACCAAATTTAGTACTCCACCTGTTTCTTGGATAAGTAAGGTAATTCTAAAGCTAATAAATTAGGAAGAAAACAGTTTAATCCCTGGTAGGCCGTCCTTAATTCTACACACGAACCTGACTGTCTTCCTCTCCATCTTAGCCTATTGGCAATGCAGCCATCGTCTTTGGGTGTATATTACACCCTACACTTATAGTTAAATATCTAAAGAAATGGACAAAGGCAGTTTGGTTTCTGTCTCTATAGCCCCCTTCCCCCTCCACTTGTAGTTGAAGAGAAAAAAAAGCAGCCTGCATAGACTGAACAATATAAATAATAAAAGGACTAAGGTAGTTTGGTGGCTGTCTATGCCCCCCCCTCCCGCCCTTCACTTGTAGTTGAATAGAAAAAAGCAGCCTGCTTAGACTAAACAATATAAAAAATAAATGGACCAAGGTAGTTTGGTGACTGTCTATGATCCCCCCGCCCTCCACTTGTAGTTTATTAGAAAAAAAGCAGCCTGCATAGACTGAACAATATAAAAAATAAATGGACCAAGGTAGTTTGGTGGCTGTCTATGACCGACCCCCCCCCCCCCCCCCCCGCCCTCCACTTGTAGTTGAATAGAAAAAAAGCAGCCTGCATAGACAGTTGAATTAGAATATAAAAAGAAATGGACAAAGGCAGTTTGGTATCTGTCTGCATCAAATCCCCTCTCCACTAGGAGTAAAATAGAAAACTATTCAGCCCCTATATAATCTAGAATATAAATAGAAATTGAGAAAAGCAATTTGGTATCTGTCTGCATCATAATCATCAATATCATCATTAGCGCCCTCATCGCCTACACAAATCTCACTCTCATCCTCTTCTAATTCCAAAGTGTCATCCTCAATTTGTGTATCAGCGGCTACACTCGGGCTGTTCAGGCACACATCAGCAGAACTGCTGAAAGGACCCTTCTTTATGGGTATACTGTCACTAACAGAATGCTCACGATTACACATACCACTGGTGGATGGACTCTCCACAGTGATTGGTGTCATTTCTGATTCAGAGCATACATTATCCTCTAATGCCTTACTGTTTTCTTGCAGCTCGGCTTTCACGTGTAACAGTAGTTGTGCACCACTTTTAGACTCCAAATAACTTGGTCTTGCTTGCTCACGAGTGACCTTACAAGAAGAAGGCTCAGTAATATTTTTAGATCTGGCAGTAATAGAGAAAGGCGAAGACCTCATTCTTTCTTTGCCACTGCGTGTGTAGCATGGCATGTTGGCAATTTTATTTGTATTGGCAGTTAACTTTTCCTCAGTTACACTTATTTTTCGCTTCAACACGCTTCATTTTTTTTTGGTGTGTGTTTCTTTCCCTGATTTAAAAAGACTATGGGCTAGATTTACTAAGCTGCGGGTTTGAAAAAGTGGGGATGTTGCCTATAGCAACCAATCAGATTCTAGCTGTCATTTTGTAGAAAGTACTAAATAAATGAAAGCTAGAATCTGATTGGTTGCTATAGGCAACATCCCCACTTTTTCAAACCTGCAGCTTAGTAAATATACCCCTATGTACTTTTACATCGCTTTTCCCAGATGATGTACTGGGAACACTATCATCAGGACTGGTGACAGAACCTGGTTGCTGATTCTGCTCATATGTGGACTGCTTTGAATCCATTTTAATGAGCCCAAAGCACTTGTAGTGCCAAAAATTGTCTTATATAGATACTGTTGACAAATATGACTTTTTTTGACAGCCAGAAAAATTAATGTAAAACACTGGGGAATATTGGACACCCCAAATAACTTGTAGTGCAAAATATTGTATTAGATAGATATTGCTGACAAAGATGACTTTTTTTGACAGCCAGAAAAATTAGTGTAAAACACTGGGGAATATTGGACACCCCAAATCACTTGTAGTGCAAAATATTGTATTAGATTGATATTGCTGACAAAGATGACTTTTTTTGACAGCCAGAAAAAATAGTGTTAAACACTGGGGAATATGGGAGACCCCAAAAGCACTTGTAGTGAAAAATATTGTTTTAGATACTGCTGTCAAATATGACTTTTGACAGACAGAAAAATTACTGCAAAACAATGGGGAATTAGGGACACCCCAAAAGCACTTGGAGTGCCAGAAATTGAAAAAAAAAACCTCCTCTATCCTCCTCTTACTGCTGTAACAATTGGTATTAATATTAGAATTGTATAGAATAGAAACAATAATGAGTCCAATTATTGCTGTGTCACTGCGCTGATGTAGCCTGTGATCTAACCCTGCTCTCTCCCTCTGTCAAATAGCGATGGATTGCTGTGGAGGCGGGTATTTATGCTTTTCAAATTTCGCGAGAACCGAGAAGCTCAGAGATACGAATACTTCACAATGACGTTTTGCCTCGATTTAGATTCCGAATGGGCGGGAGAGCTCGGTACTCGGATAGGCGAAATTCGAATGGATTCGGATCTCGGGGAACCAAGCCCGCCCATCTCTAATTATAATAGTCATTTCTGTATTACATGTTTGGGTCGCTAATAAAGTTAGTACGATTTCACTCACTTAATGTAATTGGAAATAAATGTTTCACTATGGAAATTCTGTTAACTCAGTTTGGACTCCATTAACTATGTCAGAAGTAACTGAGTCTGTGTCTCAGTTTGTATATTTGAATGACTTTTACACACTGACATGGATAGGAACAACTTCTAGCGCTAGACTTAAATATTGTGGAAGAAATCAAGAACCAGAAGCTTGTATAAAGTGAGATTAACCAGAGTGGTGCTTACTTAGGAATCAGATACATATCAAGAAGAACAAAGCATAAGTTCACCATGCAAGTTACAAGATATTCTCTTCCCTTATTCCTACAGGATTATTTTTGTTGAATGAAACAATGAAAGAGAAAACTGACATACATAGTACACAATAAGATTAAACTGAGAAAATAGTTAATTAGTACAGATTCCTTTCTTCTCATCAGGGGCTGGTCGGGGAAAGTTTAGCCCGTGGGGCAAGTCTCGACTGAGCAGCCTATTTTAAAGGGAAAAAAATGCAGGTGGTCCAGTGACCCAGCCCAAGATAGCCCCCTTTGGGACTGGTCCGGGGGCAGATGCCTCCATGCCCCCCAGCAAAGCCAGCCCCTGCTTCTCATATACTTCGGGAGGTGACCTTAACTAAATAACATCTTGAATAAAATAGACTCTATGCACATAAGATAAAGTATTTGATTAAGCATAATCACCTAGACAACTACATCATTTCTTAAAGGCACCAGTGGGGATGTTATCATCACACTTACAGATATCTCTTTAACGGTTAAACATCAGGCTATTAAGATCTACTTCCACAAGCATACATACAGGACTGCCTCTAGATTATGTTCTGGTTTCTCAGCGGCTGCAAATGGCCACTCCTTGCAGGTAAGGATCTACATTTTTCTTTTAGGGGGCAGTTTAGCAAAGTCCCCCACACTCTAATCAATTGTAGTAATTAAAAAAAAAACAGTCCTCAGATGTCTGGAGGCATTATAATGTAGAGCCTCCTCCCTAAACTAAGTTGTGAAAAAAAAAACAGTCCCTAGATTTCTGGGGGCATTATAGTGTAAAATGATTCTGACCACGTCATCTCTAAATTAGTTTCTATGAAAATTATCAATTTGCCTTGAACGCTATTGTTGCAAAACACTGATAAGAGTGAGATCTCTGGCGCCTCAGTACAATACATTCACAATGGAGGGACTCAATAAAAAAGCTAATGGTTAGCGGAAGGGCTCTTTTGGTGTCGCTTCTCCTGCCAAGAATGATAGATCACTAACAAATCAATGTGATCTCTAATGCTTAGGTCTGTGAAGTCCTTGACCAACAAAGTGCTAACATTGTCCCCACTCAGCATTTTGCTAGTTCCTCTTCTTAGGCATTCACTCAGCATCTTAGGATAAATGCTGTGTGTTCTACTGAATAATAAGAGAAGACGTTTAAAAGAAGTAACAATATGCTGAGTGTGGCTATGATACATTAGCACTCTGCACTTCTGGTTTGAAGTTATCTAATGATTGTTATTGAAAGCTACATACTTAAATAGAGAAGAAATTAGTATTGTCCCTACACAGCATCTCATCCCCCCATTAGCTACTTTTAGTTTTACAATGTTCTTAAATTAGTCATCTTGATGGATCTGTGGAGATGTGACATATACAGTATTTGCTATGTATACAATTATTCTAATTATAAATCTATTATTAACCTGAGCGCTGTTTCTGCTATGCTGCCTGAACAGAAATTTAACAAAACTATTTTACTGCTTTTAACAAGGATGTTGTAGTTATTATTATTATTATTATTATTATTAATGTTTCCCAAAGTTTGAGTTTGCTCTTACTGTTTTAATCTACTTTTGGACATAATACTGGCTCCATTAGGCATCATTTGCTCCATTCATGTGATCCGTGATTTCTATAAACTCCCCCAGTTAGTGTCTGCATTAAATGAACTTTAGCATATTGTCTAAAGTCTTTAATGAACATTAGCCTCAACATATTGGTTGTGGTCATTACTTGTTGGCTCTAGGTATTATTTATACTTATGTTTTGGATAGAGTTTTTTTTTGATATATAAAAATATAAGTGCAGAAAACAAAATGACCTGTGAGTAATTTTAAGCCTATTTTTAATTTATTGTTTTTATTTTTATTTATGTTTTTTTGGGTGTGATGGAAGTTTGATTTTATTTTTTAGAATAGTATTCATTTGTTACAATGGTCAGATTTATGTAAAGAGGGCTATCAAGATGCTCACTAATTGTCGGGGCCTTATGGTAACAGTTTCTAAAAGTGCTTTAAATGAAAATGTTGAGATATTTTTCCACAATTAGAGATGAAAAAAAAAGGTTTACACATGAACACTTATAACATAGGCATCTTTTTGGTCTAGATGGGCATTTTTTTGTTGCATTATTTGTTTGGTTTTAAAATTAATTTCTCTGTAATGACACAAGTTTTGGACCATGGCTCTGTTATTGCTAGCTTTAATTGATCATATCTGAAGTGTCATGTGGGGGCTGTTAATCTATTGCTAGGGCATACATGCTGACATATTCCTCAACCATATGTCTTCAAATGTTTTAAAATGTCTTCTCACCATGACCATTTAAACTTATTGTTTACTCTGCTGGTTTCTTTGCTTCCTGTATTTGCTACTTATGGAACAGGTGGAGGTGGTGATTCCAAGTAATTGCACTCTGTGATGTAATCTTTAGTTCTGCTTCCCATCGGTCCCACTCTTTGTAATGGCACCTGTCATTCACTAATCTTGGACTTTCTTTGTATATAATGTTTTTTTTCTTCACTTCTTTAATTCTTGAATCACAGCAGGCATCCATTTAGTGGGGTTTCCTATTGGCCAAAACCACGTCAAGACTTTCTTTGATCAGTGTGCCCTCTTGAACTCTGGCACTATAAATATTATTATAGTCCTGATACTCTATTTTTGGTAGCATTTGCTTCTTGTGTCTTGGTTCCTGTGCTGTATTATCATGTGTCTGTTTTCTGGTTCTGATCCTTGGCTACATCTGACTATGATTCTGGTTCTGATCCCGGGCTAGCTCTGACTATGATTCTGGTTCTGATTCCTTGCTACTTTTGACTATGATTCTAAGTTCTGATTCAGGACTCTGACTGACAATTCCTGTTCCTGTTACATGCCTACTGTAACATCCGTAATTATCGTCACCAATAAAGACTGTCTGAAGCGATCAATGTGGTTCCAACGCACAAAGATATTTATTAACAGAAGTATAACCAATACATACGCGTCGCACTGGATCCAGTAACAGCTTATCAATCCTGAGGTCTGTGTAGTGAGAGGGAGTTACTGTATCCAATGGCCTGTTTATATAAAGTTTGAATTTGAAAGATAACAGTGATAACGTTGCAATGTACACAAAGATAACACTAAGATCATTCTTCATTGGTTAGGGTTCAGGATAATCCAGTACAATGCAGGTCATAGGTCGGTTCAAACAATGCTTTTCCAAAGGTGGGGGCAACTCACTCCAACAGCTGTGTATGTGTCTTGCATCAGGGAACCACCAAAATACAGTTTAAACTAACCTATTAACATTTTCAGTATAGAGCATTTTGAGTATTAATCTTATACTAATCATAACTATTGATCGCAATGTGCAATCACTTAGTCAATAATGTTGGATTCCTGCTGGTGAAATGTGGATTAATATAAGACCAAATAAGACCAAACATAATACATTTCTTATTACCTGAACCCTAAATATCTTTAATGTAGGTTTACCTTTGTGTAATAAATCGTTTATATTAATAATAAAAGAATGTGAGTTGGAAAAGTATTTTAAAGTGAACTATTTACAAATCTACGCACAAATGTAAGTTTTTTTACTTTGTTTTCATATGCAATAGCGTAATTATCCTTTATATGCCATTGTGTACTAATCGCAATCGTACAGAAAAACATTACAATCGGTATTTATTAATTTTAAACAACTTCATCCAATTATCTGACTTCAACATGGGCTGCCAAATACTCAGTGCTCCATTCCTGGCTAAGGTGGTGGTGTCCCAAGAAAGCCGCGGCAGCAGTAGCATTACCATTTATACAGCCCATTATGTTTGCTGAAGTCTGGTGGTTCATCTCTCTGGTGTTCAGCTGACCATCAGTTGTGCAGCTTCACTCAATGCAATTGGAGTGGAAAGAATTTGTACATTTGTACATTTATACACTGATGAAAAGCACATTGTGATATTACACTCTGGAATGTCTGTTGATTTGGGTTAATTTGGGACTTTCTGCATATGAAAAGTGCATATGACTGACTCTAAACCTGATAGTCTGCATCTGATACTCTGCATATACTATTTGTTACTAATCATTTGCATTATAAAATAAAGTCATTTTACATCACATACCTTGTAATTTCTGCTTCTAACCTGAGTCTGACCTCAATCATGTTGGTATTCAGAACAGCATTTAAAGATAATATAGCAGTAAGTGACACAGCTGAACTAGTTATTTACTGTACAGTAAACAAGTCTACAAAAAAATGTCCATTGCAGGCCTGTTTTAAAATCAAGCATTCGGATCATTATATAATTGTCATTTACTTAACTTTCCTGTTCCTCTTTCAATTATTCCATTCTTCCCAATAATCCCCTAATTGACTGGCTGCCTCCTTCGCAATCATGTCTACATCTACACAACACATCCCACCTGCACTGGCTGTCATCAAACCACAGATATCCCATCTTGTTGAAGCCCAGCACCCTACTTCTTATGAGCCAGCTCTCATAACGTCCAATGAAAACCCTTCGCTGGAAACCCTGTCCTCATCCATAAGCTAACATCCAAGTTCTCTCTCCAGATTCTTTAATTCACTTCCTGTTTAAGGTCTCTCATGCTACCTTTTAAACACACTTATAGAACATGGCTGATGAAGAAACGCAAATGTTTGTATTTCCCACATTTTAAAATCGCCAGTGAATGCAGCAATATCCACTTCATTATAATGCAAAGGACACTTTCGACAGTCTGCGATTTCAAGGTCATAACGGGGAAGGGAAGGGACGCATGCACATAGACGAAGTACAGTAAAGACTTTCCCTATCAGATATGAGTGATTCAAGCTCGGGTGCACAGAGGTTTGCTTCTTTCTAGACATTAGGTTTGCACAGCGTTCACAATCTCATCATCTAATGGGATGATTGATAAATCAGCTGCACACCGGACACCACAAATCTCATTACACAACACTATATAAGACCCAACAGAGGGAGCTTACTTTAGAACCACTTCGGAAACTCATACGCAACGGTTTTCATTTACTACTAGGATTCATATTCTAAAGTGGTAGGTGCAGTCTTTAATATTTATAAAACACTGCACACTTTAATCATGTGTGAATGTTTGAAATTGTCTCACCCTTTCAAATAATTCTCATACATTTCCAAAGTTGTGCAGGTTTTGAAATGTCATTTCACACATTAGCTATGCTGTTTAAACGGTTATGTGTGTGCTGTCTAGTTCCTACACGGTTGCATACATTTGCAATGCAGTTGTTTTTAAAGGTTGTGAACGTATTGCTTATGTTGTGTACTTTATACACGGGTGGGGTACGGTAATCCGATGCTGTGGATACCAACACCCAGTATATCTACAAAAAAAAAGCACAGATTAATAACGATATAATTAAAATGTACCCTTACCTGTAAGTGACGGAGGAGATTACTGAATGTAGTGATATGCGACCGCTGCTAAATCTGAGGGTGGTGGATGGCGGCGGCTGATTTTGACGCCTGGTAAGTTCCCGACGAACCCTATCCCTAACCGCAAAGCTTACCATACCTGTTTAAAAAGGTAAGGGTGGTTTTTAATTATATCGTTATTAATGTCTTACCACCGTTATACACGGTGGCATATATTTGTAATGCAGTTCTCTGATTTTAAAGGTTTTGGGTATTTTTAAAGAAATTTTCATGCTTAATAAAGTCATTTCATGCTTTATTTTCATTTTATTTTACTTTCTTTACAGAAAATTGATTAATTAACATGAATCGATCTTTGTTAGTTGTAAGTATGGTCGCCACCGTCGTTGTCCTGGTTTTGTTCTCTTCAAAACAAGCACAGGGAATGTCTCTTCAGGACCTGTGTTAGCCTGTTTGGGATGTCAGATGCTGAGCTGGTCCATTTCTTTCGGCATCCACCTTGTGTCATCATGGACATGTGCATTGTGCACAGTGATCTTGCACCTTTCAGCAACATTCCATCAGCAATACCACTGCTGACCAAACTACTTGCAATTCTGTAGGCGCCAGCAGTTCAGGACAATCTAATTGACCATTTCAGGCCAACCAAGTTGCGGAGGCCAGATTAGTTAGGGTTCTGAGATTCCCCTTCCCACCCTGCGGGGAAGCTAGTGTCAAGACTGTGGCACTGAGAGATCTAAGCTGGGGTAAGCAGCTGGTGCAACAAGATTTTAAACAGGTTGTGGCCAGGAGATTTAGCAGCCAGCTGGCTGGGCTATGGGCCACCCAAGAGACCCAGTGTGTCCCTGCTATTTACCACCACCGTGACAGGGACTTCAGAGAAAACAAGCTGGCTGGAGTCACCCTGTGGGAGTAGACTGACTGTTCAGGAGGTCCCAGCATCCGGTAAGTTCCGTGGCACAGGCTGCCCAAGCAGTGTGATGTATGGGGAGACACTGACCCGCAGGGAGCCATCTTCATTCGTGTCATGGGAGGACCAGGAGGGTGCCTCAGCTGTGAACTGCGTCAGAAAGTGTGCTGGTGGGAGCCCACTAGCATACGGCAGGTGGGAGCCAATAAGTTTAGCCCGGGGTTTTAGGAGCAAAATAGGATTCAGCATTTGGGATGGCCCTGAACAGAGCGGCACCTCTTACATATAGTTCAGGTTGCAGTGTTCTGTCGCTGTGACAGCGAGAGGACTCTGATGTGTATGATAGAGGCTGGTAAGACACAGTAATCAGCAGTCTAGGTCTGGGGAGTCACAGAACTGAAGCTGTGCACATCCTTTCAGTATGATAATCAGGCCTAGTCAGCCAGGATAACAGGTCTTTCCCAGATACGAAGTGCATGGGCATTTTGTTAAAAAGACACTCATTACATTCTGTGGGGAAACAAGGTATTAATATCACCTGAAGTCTGCACCTCGTTTCTTACACACTGTGGACTATAAAATCATATACTTCTTATAGCCCCCTGGTTCCCTATTGTAAGGAATTACTTTGATATTTGTGCCTCCGACCACTGGAGGTCTCTGCATTCGTAAACTTGCCCTCAGATTTGCCCTTATCCAAGATGGCCAGAATGGCATCAAGGAGAAATCATCTTGGATCCTGTTTACTGTTTGGGCCTATAATAGGAACTTCCTGGATCAGGCATGTGATTGAGTATTCTGCCTGTTCAGCTCCTGTCCCTTGCTGTACTTCCTTGCATTCATGACTACCCTGCTTGTGTACCAATCCAGCAAACATCTGACTACCCTGCTTGTGTAATGATCCAGCAAACGTCTGACTACCCTGCTTGTGTACCGACCCAGCAAACGTCTGACTATCCTGCTTGTGTACCGAACTGGCAAATGTCAGACTATCCTGCTTGTGTACCGAACTGGCAAATGTCAGACTATCCTGCTTGTGTACCGAACCGGCAAAAGTCAGACTACCTTGCTCATGTACCGACCCAGCAAACATCTGACTACTCACTGGATAACTACTCGGCTATTGGGCGTCAGATGATACCACTAGAATTGTTACACCCATATTTGTCAATCATATTTAAACTTGTATATATTCTATATGTAAGTAGTAAAAATGTCTGCCAGAATGATTTTCTTATCTTGCAGACTAGCCCATTGTTTCAGCCTAGGCAAAAGGATTATTGTCCACCAGGCCTGTATGAATGTATATCACACCAGGAGGTCTCATGTGTTAAGATAGGGAAAAGGTCCTCAGATAGAGCTCTATGTTTAATTACAGATGACTGCATTGTGTATTTAAATGTAATGTGTCTGGATTGTATTCTCCCCTCTTTAAACAAACTCTGCTGAATAGCCACAGAGCAATAAATATCCTTAATTATATCAAGAGTGGGTCATCTGCTATCCCTTCTGTGCAAACGCAGAAATGGGCCTAATAAGGACATTTATGGCTTTAAAAAGGAGCTCCAGAGAACAGCAAATTGGCATTCACTAACCAGGGAAAGTTGAAGTCAGGCTGATGTTGAGGCCTTGGCCTCTGCCCTGACAGAAAAGGGACAATTGGTCCTTAGAATGCTGCCTTCATCCTGATCTACTCTCTCTAGGTCTTGGGGAGAGCTGTGTGTCTGCCATAAAGCAGAATGACAGTGACTCAGGACTGCTGCCTTTCTGGTAGTCAGGGGAAGTTTGGATTTAGCATTCCATGGATATATTTTATCCAACTGTGTATCCATTCTCCCACTAATGTATGGTGCATAAATGACTGTACCTCAGAGTATGTATCCCAGCTAGTCTTTCCCTAGATGCCAGTCTTCATGACTCTGGGCCTCCTCTATAGCCAATACTTTGCGTGCCTAAGGGAGATGTTGCAGCCTTCTCACAGCCTCTTCCTCTTGGTTCCAGCAAACCTTCATCTAGAATAGAACCTACCCTAGACTCTATATATATTATTTCATCTAGTTCAATCTACAACCCTTTCAACCAATTTCTATCATTTGTTTTTTTTTTATTGACATCCCCCCATTATCACTATTAACCCTGCTGATACCTAACTAAGTTATGTTCCCCTTATACAAATCTTTGCTTGTTCCAGGATCTTCTCTTTATTATTCATTTTCCATGTGTGATAAAACTTGTGTATTCTTTAATGTCGTTTCCTGTTATACCAATTAGTTACTTTAGGATCTTACATTGCTTGCAGTTTTTTAATGCTCTATCTATCTATCTATCTATCTATCTATCTATCTATCTATCTAATCACCTTTCATTATATCTCTAGCTTGCAGCACTAGCTATCAGCTCACCAACCTTGCTTCTCTGAAATAATACCACACATATTCATATTTATATTTACTTCCTTTTATGTGTCAGCATATCATTTTTTATTTATGTGTTTTTTTTATAATTGATCAAATGGCTTTATTCGACAATATGATAGCTGAAAAGGCAAGAAGAAGAAAAATCTATCTCTTATATTTTTAGCACACACTATGTGATGTGTTTTGATGTAAAGGAGAACCGTGACCTAAAAAAATCCATGTAATTTACATAAGAGAAGATTGGAGATAGCAGTCATCAGCTGTCATTTATTTCTAGGGTTGCATATTTTTATTTACAAAACGAAACAATATGAGTGAACGGATACCTTCAAGTTTATTGTTGAGTTTTGTACAGGAACAGCATAGTTACAGACTTTTTATTTAAAATTATCAGTTGAAATAACTCATTGAGGTTTAAATTTGAGTTATTTAAACAGAATTTATACCGAGAAGAACTTTTAATATACTTTTCAGTGCTTAGAAGCTAAATAGGTACAATGTTGTCTTGATCCTCTAATCTACTTTAGGGATGTAACGCTGTATGTTATTTATATGTACTCACATAGGAGCCTCCCATCTGGATTCTAAGTGAATTAGATGCAATGGGGTAGGGAGTGGTTTATATTAAAGTGCTGGTATAACCCAAAAAGGCTTAATAATGGGACTTTGGGAGTTTTTTTAGTGGGCATGAGCTGGAGGACCAATGAGAAGTCGCAATCACAGGCATTGGGTTTCTTATTGGCCCTCCCTCTCACACCCAAATTCTGCAGCCATTTGAAAGTGATAGTACCACTTTAAATATAACCATATATTCCCTCCAATATATATATTTGCAATAAATAAAATTAATCTTGTGCTTGCAAATGAAAAATATTTATAGATTTATATTTATTTCTGTATTGTGAACAGTTAGGAGAACCAATTCCCCTTCCTTTGGCTTTATATTCATTTTTAACTGAGTCTTAAATGTCAAAAATTTAGATTCCTGAAATATGTATATGAATGTAGCAAAAAAGGTTAATCATATTGGATTTCCATAAATGTCATTATGTGGATTTATGGATTGCTAAATAAGATATTTATTTGGTATTTGACAGATGAAGTCTGAACTGTTGAGGACTATAATTCGTAATGAATTTTGAGCTGCCTTACCATTAAATGAATGTTAAAAGGAACATCAGGAATTTAAATGAAAGCACTTTATGAAACTTACCATGCTTGACATCTATCTTATAATGAGTAGAAAAACTAAGCGGTTTCTACGTAAGGGACAATATTGAGTAAGGTTTTAGAATCATTAAAACTAAAACATGTAAATAAAATAAACTTCTTTGGAGAGTATAAAATATATTATATTATCTTATATTTAAGCACTAAAAGCACTATTTTACCAAAGTAAATCTGAGGTTTGATTGACACATATTACTAACATTTACATATTTTTTACTACCTATACATTTGCTCATAACATGAAAACATTCCTGCAACTATATGTTCTATATCCCACTTTATAAGATATCCTATGTATGAATGATGTTCTCCTGTACACAGTGAACCTATTTAACAACCGGTTACACCCTACCCTACATTCTTTTGAATTGCTCTTGCAGCTTTCACATTCTGTAATTGCCTCACTTGCAGGTTTACAAGTAATGTTGCCCTGAAGGTGATCAAAGCTGCCTGGGGCTCTAACTTCATAGTTCAGCTGTAAAGGCAATCTCTATAGACCCAAATGTACTCATTAGAATTATTGCCATTGATTTGTAAGGTGCCACTGTGCTCAGTAGTGCCGTATAGCTGGGGCAAGACTATATAATAACAGGGACATACAAAGTTGACAATATTACAATAGACGTGAAGACAATGGGTAGTGAGGGCATTCCTCCTTATCTAGTGAAAAAACAGCTGAGAAAAGAGGCATGGCTGTGGTTCATGCTAGAGATGGGGGCAGTTTAAAGGGTGTGCTAGTGTAAAGCTGGGTACACACTACAGAATTTTCCACCAACTGTTTATGCCGATCGATTTAACATGCGATCGATGGTCCGATCGTTCGGTCCATGGACTGCATACACACTAGCCTTGTTTTAGACAATAAAGGGAAGAGCAGACGTCGCTTTAGCGACTTTCTACAGCCATGTTGTCGTGAGAAATAATTTTAATTTCGTACACATTGAAGCAACATTTGCGGGGCATGTAACGATATACCAAAGACATTAGCATAAAGGGGCAGAGCTTTCACTATAGTTAACACCCAAAGCCGCATAAAAAGAGAAGGCAACACTGTCTCTTCGTTCATTTCTATAAAATAGAAGTTTATTACCATTCATAAGATTTAGAAAAAACATTTAACTTGTAAAGTGCAATGCAATAATTATTCCCAAATAATAAAATTACTTTGTATGTAATGGAATGCTCCATTCTCTGCGGGCATCATCGCTGATTGGTCCACAGCAGAAATAAACGCCCATGTCTGAGTGTATAGGAAGTATCGGAGGATTTTCCTGGATCGGTCGGAAATTTATACACACTACACAACAGAAAGGAGATTGGAATGAAAATATTGAACGGTACGACCAACCAAATGAGGCAACAATTGTCTATTTGGACAGACTTTCGACCATTGTGTCACTACACACACTGACCCAAATTTCGTACACAGATTAAGTAGTATAGGTGGGAATAGGCTCTGATAAGAAGTGATATCTGAAGGCTGAGGGGGAGTCTGATCAGGCATCGCACAGAATTCCATAAGTGGGTAGCAGTACAGGATAAATCTTGTAGACTGAATGGTAGTTATAAATCCATATTAATCTTAAACTGTCAAAATAAGATAAAATATCTAAAATAAATCTTTGCTTAGATTATCTTGTAGAGTAAAGTTTGAAAAAAAATGTTCACAATTCTACTTAAAATACACATGTAGTATTAAACTGGAGGGATATGTCCTAGGTGAAAATATCAAAGAAAGCCACAATAGATCAAATGCAAGAAAGTTTGGAATATGTAAAATCATAATATATATGCACTTATAATTGTGATAAATCAAGCAGACTTCGGGCACATTGGCAGTACTCTTGGTTTTGTAAGCAAATCAGTGCTTCTTTCATTCTCAGTCAATAGGTACACACTGGGAAGTTCTTTGTGGTATAACTATTTATAATAAACTGTTTAGTTATCAGCAAACAGACATGACAGATCTTACATGAACAACAACATTACTAGAACATCTCTGTACAACAAAGTGCATTTCTATAATACAGACTAATAACACTTTAACACATTTCTACAATATAGACTGATAACACATTAACACATTTCTACAATACAGACTGAAAACACATTAACACATTTCTACAATGCAGAGTGATAACACATTAACACATTTATATAATACAAAGTGATAACACATTAACACATTTTTATAATACCGAGTGATAACACATTAACACATTTCTATAATACAGAGTGATAACACATTAACACATTTCTACAATGCAGAGTGATAACACATTAACACATTTCTATAATACAGAGTGATAACACATTAACACATTACTACAATACAGAGTGATAACACATTAACACATTTCTATAATATCGAATGATAACACATTAACACATTAGTATAATACAGAGTGATAACACATTAACACATTTCCATAATACAGAGTGATAACACATTAACACATTTAGTAACAGCGCCACCTGCTATCCCTTCAGTGTAGTCACTCAAATTACATTATGGGGCAAATTTAACTAAGCGCTAAGTGCCTCCGGAACACACCTAAAGGCACTTTGCGTTACCTGAGTAGCCTTTAGGTCAGAGGTTGAGGAAAACTAAGGATATATTCTACCATTTTAGCATCCATTTGAAGACCCATACTGAAGATTATATAATACAGACTAATAACACATTAACATATTTCTATAATACAGACTGACAACACATTAACACATGTGTTATCACCTGACGTTGATCAAAAAGGCACTTCTCCAATTTGCAATATAGGTGATTGGTACAGAGGCAAGACTGAACTTCTTTGACATGATCTCGATGAGAGGTGATGTTCCAGGAAGACCAAGATATCATCAAGGTAGTCGACTACAGATTGATACAAAAGGTCTCTGAAGATTTTGTTGATGAATTCTTGAAAAACCGCAGGGGCATTACAAAGCCCAAAGGGCATCACTAGGTACTCATTGTGCCCGTCTCTTGTATTAAAAGCGGTTTTTCACTCGTCACCTTGGCGAATTCGGATAAGGTTATAGGCCCCTCTAAGATCCAGTTTAGTGAAAATCTGTGCTCCACGGATTCAATCAAAGAGTTCTGAAATAAGGGGTAACGGTTAGCGTTTTTTCACCATAATAGCATTCAGCTTCCGGTAGTCAATACAGGGTCTAAGGGTACTGTCTTTCTTTTTGACAAAAAAGAACCCAGCACCCGCCGGTAAAGAAGACTTGCGGATAAAACCACTTTCAAGATTCTCAAAGACGTAATCAGACATGGCTTGTGTCTCAGGAAGAGATAGGGGAAAAACTCTGCCCCTAGGGATGCACTTGTACGAGGTCAATGGGGCAATCCCAGGGTTGATGAGGAGGCAGGGACTCAGCTGCAGCTTTGCTGAATACATCTACAATCTTGGCATAGGTCTCAGGAAGAGCAGGTGCGGAGTAGAGGCTAGACAGGAGATTGAAGTCTTAGGAGGATGTACAGCAGTCAAACAATATTGTTTGCGGGTGTATCCCCAAGAAATGACTTGGGCACAAGACCAATCGAACTGTGGATTGTGAGCTTTAAGCCAGGGAAGGCCCAGAATAATAGGATTGACAGATTGAGGAATAATCAGAAAATTTATCCACACAGGATGAAGAGACGAAGTTTGGAAGCCAACTCAGCGGAAATGAAGTTCCCAGCATATCCAGAGCCCACAAAAGCTGTCAATTGCTGGGGGCCATCCGGAGAAAGTAGCGTAATAGGCATCAGAAATTCAGAATCTCTCAAGGAGTAGGGAGTGAGGGACTTGGATTCTAGGACGACCCCCCTGTCATCGCCTGGGATGGGGAGTTTCCCGGCCTCTTGGCCCTTTCTCGCAGCAGCTGTTTCCACATTGAGTCAGTTTTATATGAGAGGCGCACAGGTGCTTTACCTTTGTTTTCTCTGGTTGAGTGTCTTACTTCGTCTACCGCACATTCCTGTGTTTCTTCATCTTTGATATCAGGTTTGCAGCTAAATGTGAATGTTTTTTTCAGTGTCTTTCTTGCTTGTGTCTTTGGACTTAGTGTTTACTTCTTTATCCAGATCTGCTGGGATCATCACATCATTTCTCAATTCCTCAACAAATGTTGCACTGTTGCTTATAGTTACTTTTTCTGTTTTTGGCTTTAAGTTTCTGTATCCTTTCGAACATTCGCTGTAGCCAACTACAATCCCCTCCACTGCCCGATTCTGCAGTTTACTGGAATGATACAAATGCTTTACACTTGAAAACTCAAATATGTCTTATACTAGTTTTCTTGCCATGTCACAGTTCATATGGAGATATTTCTCTACTGTTCTGAAGAATAGTCTGTTCTGTAATTAAGTTGCTGTCTTTGCCACTTTGCCCCAATATATTTCAGATAGTTCTGAATCTGTTAATATACATCTGATCATTATAGTCAGGACTCCGTTCTTCCTTTCGGTCACCCCTTGTGTTCTGGTGTGTAGGGTACTGTCATGTGGAGCTCTATGCCGAGTTGTCTTAGGAAGTGTTCTATTTTGTGTACTGTGCATTCATCTATATTGTTGCAAAGAAATGCAAGTGGATTTCTTTGAAATGTATTTCTAGTCATTTTTACATAATACGTTAACTTGTCCAGTATTTAATTTTTGGTTTGCATTAGGTAAGTGACTGTGTACAGTATTTGGAGTAGTCATCGGTGAAAGTGAACTCTGTCAATAGGGACACAATGGAAAGTTCTTTGTGGTATAAGTATTTATAATAACCTGTTTAGTTATCAGTATACAGACATGACAGGATCTTGCATGAACAACACTAAGAGAACATTCCTGTACAACAGAGTACATTACTAAAATACAGAGTGATAACACATTAACACATTTAGTAACAGCGCCACCCGCTGTCCCTCCAGTGTAGTCAAATAATATTCATTCTCAGTCTGTTGTAATATCGCAACAGTTTTTGGGTGACTTGTCCCTCTGTCCTGGATGTAAGATAGAATATTTGCAGATATAAATCAATTTGTGGCTTATGGTATGCGTGTACCATGTAGATATATATTCTGTAATTCAAATATGTGCAATGCTTATTCCTCAAGTATTAGATGCATTCATGTTTTCTGCTAGATCTTATCCCTCCATGTTGGTGCTACAACATGGTCAACCATGTTTATCCTTGTTTCTATTTGGGATGAAGCAGCTGGAAACTAAGTTTTAATATTTGATTAAGGAACCTTTTACTGGACTATTTTGGACAATGACATTCTCTCTTGTGGTCGCACCTTCGGTGTATCTTTTGGATGACACACATTTATAAATATAAGTATTGTCACTTGAAGTAAATGTATCAATGCAGGCAGACACTGTTGCCTTAACTTAGGTACCCTACTATATACTAAATTTAATGGGTGATTGAGATTTCTTTATACAAAAAAAAATGCAACCCAGCTGCAGCAAGCAATTGTGCAGTTAATAGGTGCCTATTTCTACCCTCCTACATTGATAAAAATTATTTATACCACAATATCTATGATAAATGAATACACCTTTTTCAAATGTCCAATCAAATTTGAGATATCAGCCTTACTGTTACATATGTGGAAATCTTGAGTTGTACTCGGACAAATCAGGGACAAGGCAACCACTGAAAAATGTGTACTTTTGGAATAGCTATTTAATTTCTCTTAGATTGTAATCTCATTTGGGCTGTCTTTAACTTCTGTTTCATGTCATTATGATCAGCACAGTAGCACAGTGGTTAGCATTGCTGCCTCACAGCACTGGAGTCATGGGTCATGGGCTTGATTCTGACCAGGGCGCACTCTGAGTGGCATTTGTATGTTCTTCCCATGTTTGCAACGGTTTCCTCCCACACTCCAACGACATGCTTCTGGGTTAATTGGCTCCTGACAAAATTAATTCTAGTTTTTGTGGGTGTCTGTGTGGGAGGGAATATAGATTGTAAGCTCCATTGGGGCAGGCACTGATGTGAATGATTAAATAATAAACAAATCTCTGTAAAGTGCTGCTTAATATGTAAGCACTGTATTAAAAACTGTTAAGAAATTAAAAATATGTAATATATTTCTATAATGATCCTTTAAATGTATAAGGCTACGTTCTATGTTGGAAATAATAATTAAATGATAATAATAATGAAGTTGAGCCAACTGAGTCATCTTCTGAAGTTAAAAGGTATTAGCAAACTCAGACTTAGACAACAGCTAAATATTTTGCTTTTGTAAATGTGAAGGAAAATGAGAAAAATGCAACTGGGCTGGTCTGATTAGTTTTATAAAATAATATTTGACTGGCTCACATTTAATTCTACCATACACCCACAATTATTAGACTGGAATCCTGATCAAGGATGAGCATTTTCAATAAAACTAAATCATGACAACTCCTTATCAGAAAGTAGAAATTGTGATTCAAACGGGAGTCATCATCTTCATCTTTAAACTGGTGATCATCATGGTCAGGAGCTCCAAGTATATTCTTGTTCATTAGACCCTCAGCTTTGGCTTAATAGCCAAACATGCTTTCTTCTTGTCTGCACTCACTCAACACATAATTAATGCTGTACTAAATACTTTTCTATATTAAAAACAGAGAATGTTAATTCCACATATTGCAATATATGTTAAGCTGACCAAATCACGCTAAAGTCTTCCCATTCTGGTCGGCCCTAACATGATCAAATGCTATGCTATTTATCTGGGCTTAAGGCTTACCTGCACACAGCTTTTAAAGGCAAATCTATCCCAAGCACTAGCAGCCACGGGAGACCTGGGACTCACCTGACACAAGTTGGATTAGTTAATAATAAATAAATATATATATATATATATATATATATATATGTATGTATTATTAGATATAATAAATGCTGGCGCTCAAACTCGAAATAAGAGAGTAAATAATAATATAAATCACCGATCTTGGTGTACACTATTCTTCATAAGAGTAGGCAGCCTCCCTCTTAATTTTCGGATGGTACTCCGATCGAGAAATAAGTATTGTTAATATAGAAAGAGGGATGATGGCGCCAAATCTAGTAGTGCTAACTGGTACAGAACGTCCAGACAGTCAGTATTACTGTATATAGAAATATAAATACAAAGTGTTCATCATGTCAGGCTGGTATAAGCAGTATAGACCAATGTTCATAATTCCTGATCATATGCCGAAACACAGACAGTAGAAAGCAGGAAACAACGTTTCAGATGTATCCGTGACAATCAGTAGCAAGTGATAGGTGGCAACGTACCAAAAAGATATAAATAAACAGCTTATCTGTATCAGAGGTTCTTGGAAATGAGCTCCAGTCAGCTTCAAGAGGTCAGGAACAGACGTGTAGATATCTTATGTAGGTATATGGTAACTGGATCATCAGCCACAGCACAGTCACTGCTCACAAACTCCACTTTACGGGATTTGTTAAAACTTCTTTCATGTACTCTGCAACTGTAATAGGCCCCGTTGATTTTATTTTCATAGTAAGGTGTTTGAGCAATGGGTTGCAGTCTAGTGGTTGTTCAATTTTGCTACTTTGGTATCTGCCAACATGACTTGCAGCAAATGCCGAACACATAGAAATCACACCTCTTCCACCTTTTTGTAACGTTATCAGTCCGCTTATACTGCAGTATTAACAATATATATACATATGTTTGTTTTTTCTTTCTTACTAGTTCTATGTATGCAGTATTTAAATTTTATTTTTTTAAATTGTAACTGGTTTAATTTTGTTATTATAGTTCCTTTTTAACA
Organism: Mixophyes fleayi; assembly: GCF_038048845.1. Lineage (NCBI taxonomy): Eukaryota > Metazoa > Chordata > Amphibia > Anura > Limnodynastidae > Mixophyes > Mixophyes fleayi. The sequence goes on along the minus strand of NC_134404.1, from coordinate 55,418,027 downwards.
ACCCAATAAAAACACTTGATTAAAAAAATATATATAAGTACATTGTTCCCTTTCACTACAGTTCCCCTTTATAATGCCACCATCACTATTAACAGCACAGAAGTGTATTGAAATCTTTTTATTCAATTCTATGTGAAATATATAATTTCTATAAAATGCCGCAGATGCTATAACATCTGTTTCAGTCTATATTCTAAACTAGCACTCTAAATAGGAAGCACTTTATTTTTAAAAAAACATTATTTAAAAAAGATGACTATGTTCCCAGCTTTCATGATACAGTGACTGTTGGCTGACAAATGATTTGTGTTCTCTTGCACCAATTTAGTACTTGACAACATAACAAGAAAGCAGTTACACTAAACCTTTAATAAGAACATATTTATTCAAAATAAACAGAAACCTTTGATGACATTAACATTTTAGTTCAATAGTAAATCTAAAAAACAAACTATTGACTGTTACATGTCATTCCTTTTCTAAAAAGGATTATCAGTTGATATAATTAATGTTAGTATAAAACATTAGCTGAAAATAATAATAAATAAAACCTATACAAATAACAAGCAAACTAATTACTCTACAAATGATTACAGTTGAGATTATTTAGTATTCTAGTTGAGAATCTAACCTTTAGGAAATAAGAAGCAAAAATGCTAATTTCTATAAACAAGCTAATTGGCACAAATATGATTACATCTCACCCAATACTGTTACATCCAAGTTAAGAAACATATACTGAAGGGAGCATCCACATTCATTAAGCACATTGCATGTACGGTTGTAATATATTACTTTAATCACAAATGAATGCAGGCATGAAATAAATAAATAAATGTAATTACCGTTGTCGGCAACTTTGTTCTACAAAAAGTTAATTTAATGAGGCAAACCTTGCATAAGTATAAATTGACTACATTCTGTACAAAATTAACTTTTTTTTCATTCTCCATAATCCAGTATGTTGTCTGTATTTATCCACATATATATGTTCTGTATGTAGGAATGAGTAAAACTCTGGTAGTTTGGTCCATCAGCAGAGGCGGATTGGCCATAGAACCTACCAGGTTATTTCCTGGTAGTCTGGTAGGTTAATGTGGCTGCCAGATGGGTTTTCTTATTTTTTATTCCTTCTGGGGTTTTTCTCTATATTTTTTTCTACCCAGCTGGAGCAGTTTCACAGCCTCAGTGGACAGCCCCTGCTTAAAGGGGGTGGACAGGGCTTGACTGGCACAGACGCTTTGGATTTCACAACAAGAAAATGACAAGTTTGAGCCTCATAGGCCACCATACCAGGAAAACGGTGCTTTAAACACAACTGTCTCATAAGTTACTGGCTGTTTGAAGAAACTTCAGACCATAGGACGTGGACCCCCGCACTGAAGACAAACCAGAGGATGTAGGTAAGATAAAATATCATCCTCATCAACATTTATTTATAGAGTGCCAACAAATTCCGTAGCGCTTTACAATTGGGAACAAACATTAATAAGACAATACTAGGTAATACATACATACAGAGAGGTAAGAGAACCCTGCTCGCAAGCTTACAATCTATAGGATAAAATACTTTTTATGCAAACTGGACTTTTACTTTATTGATAAGAAGTAAGGACTTTTATTTTCCTCCCTCCCCTTATTTTAATTTTTAACATAACAAAAGCATATTCTTCCATCTGAATGTTTTCATAGATAATATACACATCTTTACATATAGCCCTGCTGTAGCATTTGTTTTTTTATATGTATGTATCATATATTATAATGTGGGTATTATATATTGAGTGATCTGTGTTATGTACTGACATAGATTTACATTGTCTGCTATGAATCATTTAGAGCAGTGGATGCCATTTTCTCAGTTTGACGCACCCTTAGGTTCTCCATAATTTTTTCAAGGCACCCCTAAACCAAAATAATTATCAAGTAGTCCCCAGCCTTGCTTATCACTGGACCTTGCCACAGCACCCCTGTGAGATCGCTGCGGCCCATAGTTTGGGAATCACTGATTTAGAGTGTCTAATTTGTGTTTTGTAAAGTGGTCTAATTAACAGCAAATATTGCTGTGGGCACAAATGTGTTTACTTGAAATGTCAAAATTGCACTAGGTTAATACAGCACCTGTGCATATTACACAATATTAAATAAGCCCCGTAATGTGAGATATTTGTTAAATGCAGCATATCTGCTCGAAAAGCACAATGCGTTGCCTACTGCTGTAGCAATCTCTGCCTGCTGTTGCAGTGACTCCACTTATAATTGTGTGTTACGTTGGTCTTGCCCATCACCGGTGTGGCTAGGGATAACTGTGTGCTAGCCAGCCTACATTTGTGTTGGCCCCGCATAAACTTAGTTCGGTCCCATATAAGGCCTGTTTCAGAATTTGATGATACAGCTCTTTAAAGCCTCCTCTTGATTTACGTTGTATGTCAAGAAAAGCAAACTACTATTGTAATCTATACCTACTAATCCTGCTGGTCCAGAAGGGTTTGAATGCTAGAAAAATATGTGTGTTAATAGGACAATTGTGTTCAACTTCTAGAAGAAAAAAAAACAGTGCTTAACGGCTATTCAGTGCAGAACAACTATCTAATGTCAGTATACAGTGCAGATATCCTCTGCTATCCAGCACACAATAGAATGCTCCGCAATGATGACCACAATACAATGACCATAATGTACAACCCCTTCTAACGTTGGGAAAGCTGAAAGACTGCAAAAACCACTATGTCAAAAATGAATGTGTACACAAACATAATAAATTAATTGATTTTTTTTATTATTTTTTTAAAATATGGTGCAGAAAAGTCCATGGGGTATATTTACTAAACTGTGGGTTTGAAAAAGTGGCAATATTACCTATAACAACCAATCAGATTCTCTATGTCATTTTGTAGAATCTACTAAATAAATGATAACTAGAATCTGATTGGTTGCTATAGGCAACATCTCCAACTTTTCAAACACCCAGGCAGGGTAATTGCCCTGCCTCTGCTACTTGTGAAATGGAGCAGGTTGTACGTAGCACATCATTTTTCTCCTGAAGATAGGAACAATATTACAGTTACCTCTTTTGCCCTGTCCTTAAGTCGGCACCAAATACTTTGAGACGTCAGTACTTCTGATGCACGAACATGGTAGGGATCAGCTCTCAGATAAATGACACTGGTAGGCAGTGTTGTTGGCCATCAAATTGTGTATTTTATTATTCTGCTTTCCACCAGCTCAAAGCTAAAGTGTGAAAAAACGAAATGTCTTGATATAAAAGAGCTGCTGGAAAACATTAACGTTTCAATAAATATATACTTCATCTAATGGTCCAAGTACATTGCTATAAAAGATGTTTTATACTATATATCTCTTGGAAGGTGCCTGATACTCATGAATGTTTTACACAAAGAAAAATCAAATATAGGGAAAGAAAAGAACAGATGAGAAGACATTATTGCTTGTGAGCAGATAAATGAGGCAGACAGATATTGGTTCTAGTATGACAGAGAACTTAGGAACGTAAGCGTTAGGAAAACAGATTAGAGGATAAAGATAACAATGTGGTTAGCGCACCTCTTTTATAGTATATGTGCTTGGACATTTATTTCAGAAACTATCATTTCTATGAAAATTCAAAACATTTTATCAAAATGATACTTAAAATAACACAGATGAATATACATAAAATAGGAGATATATGCGGTTATTGGAAAACTATTATAAAAACAATGATAGTTGTCAGTGCCATGTTAACAATAGTACATGTTTAATTACATATTTTTTTTAAGTTTTAGTAATCTGGGGCCTGATTCATTAAGGATCTTAACTTAAGAAACTTCTTATTTCAGTCTCCTGGACAAAACCATATTACAATGCAAGGGGTGCAAATTAGTATTCTGTTTTGCACATAACTTAAATACTGACTATTTTTTCATGTAGCACACAAATATCAACTTTAAATGTCAGTGTACAAATAAGCTATCAAGTATTTGTGTTCTACATGAAAAAACAGCCAGTATTTAACTTATGCGCAAAACAGAAAACTAATTTGCACCCCTTGCATTGTTACATGGTTTTGTCCAGGAGACTGAAATAAGAAGTTTCTTAAGTTAAGATCCTTAATGAATCAGGCCCCTGGTGTCCCAGGTGCATTTCATCTCTTGTCACCTAAAGACAATATTTTATTTGACCTTGTGCTGGAGTCCCACCTGTTTTTGTTTTGGAAGAAAAGGTGGGTTTACAAGTGTTTGCAAATAATTAAATAAAAGTATCAGCTGTTTCAATATTCCTTCTGCCCAATATGTGGTCAAATCATTCCTCCAAATATAATTTATTAGATCATTGCTGACAGTTACAGTGAGTTGTAAATGATTTTAAAGTGCAATATAATCTTGGTTCATGTTAGGGAATTTATATCCATATGTTTGCATTATATGTGTGTTATTCATATATGACTGGTGTACCACAGCAACATTTGTATATATTCTTCTTATGTATTTGTGAATAATGGGCCTAATTTAGAGTAGGCCCCAATTTTGTGGCCCCAGCTTATACATAAAATTATGTCCGCAATGCAGCCAATCATAGGCTTGATGATGCTGATGATGACTGTTGTTTAAGTAAAAAGCAGAGTGAAATAAATTATTGTTAAAGAGCCATATAGCCCCCTTTGTCCATAAAAGTATCCAGCACCAGCCCGGTGTGGTGTTAATTGCCACTTTTGCACTGGGACCCAGATCTCTTTCTCTCCCCATATTAGTGGTAAGCAGCCCAGGTGCTGCTGCCTCTATTAGTGGGAGGTCTACATGTTTTAAATGATTTATTTAAACTTTTTCTTGCTATAGTAAAGATATGTCTTGACGATAGTCATCAGCACGTATCTTTATACCACCGCTTCAGGGGCCGCATAATATACAATTCCTAACAGACATATTCTGAGTGAATACCTCTATGGTAAACAACTTGTGCTTCCATGCCCCTGAGCTGCCTCTCTAGACATAGGGGGCTGCAAAAGCAAGTTGCTGTTATCTCAAAGTTACACTTTGTTGTACCATACATGCATACCTCCCAACATCTGGGTGGGCAGCATCAGGAGTGGTGAAGTGGCCACACCTCTTTGGGGGCTGGGCCACACCTGAGGGCATGCCTAGGGTTTTTGAAGCACTAGGCTGCCTCGCTCTCTCTCCTCTCCTCCAAACCCCTTCATTGCCATGCACAGCAGCAATGAACAGAATAGCTCCCAAGTTTCCCACCAAGCTGTCCCTATCAGGATGGCGAGCCAGAGCCCTGAAATCAGTACTGTCCTGCCTAAATTGGGACTGTGGTATGTGCATGAGCAGTGAAATAATGTACATTTTTAACGCTTGGAGTTGGACTTGGATATCCAACTCTATATCAGGCCAAGCAAGGGCTTGCACCTGATGAAGGAATCCATTGCTACCTGCTGTAAATTGAAGCACAACTCCTTACTTGAATCACATATAAATTGTAGGTTTAGGGCCTGCTGTTTTAGTTGCAATGTCAAAAACTACAAAATAACCATTTAAGAGACCTATTGGACATTGACCTATATAGACTATTGGTGTAATGCAATCTAAACTTCACCTATGAGCACAGCCATTAATAATGGTATAAGTGCAAATATATTTATTTATTTGATTTTCTCCCCCCCCCTTCCTTATTTGGCTTTGTTTCTGCACTTTTATTAGCATAAGTCAAACTTTATTTTAAGACATTATTCTTAAGAGCAGTACCCATTTCCCACATTTTTTATGATCTCCCCTTTTACCTGTCACCATTCACAGAATAAAAAAATGGTTTATTTTACTACTTATTTAATCTTGCCACTGTGGTTTCTTATACATTTACCACACATTAATGACTCAAGCTGTAGTCCTGTATGTAATATAAATGTTGTAAAGTAATACAAAAGGCAATTTCTTTCAACTTTTTAATAAATCATTATATTTACTATTTGACTTTTGAACAAATAGAAATAAAAATATACAAAATCTATTAAAACATTTTATATCTGTATATTAAATATTTATATCTGTCCACCCTACATAATTTAACATACGTCCTTTCAATGTTAACCATCACAAATGTAGAAAAATTGGTCTATTGCATCCTAATTACTGTCTAAGAGCCCTATCGTCAATTCTGGGATCAAGATCTGCAGTTTTTTTCAATGGCAAGCTCTCACCTACAAAGCAACACCATTTAAGTGTCTTCTTTAACATGTGCCTTTATGGAATAATGCTCTAATGCTGCATTATCTACATACATGGGCCCAAACATGTCCTTGTCCTTTGGTGCTGTTGACATTTTAATCATAGTAACCATGAAATTCCTTGTGTATAGCCACAGGGCAGTTCCTCATGGCTGGGGGAGACCAGCTTTATCTGGAGTTTGGCGTTTCTTTCACATATACATCCTGATGTTACATATAATCATAAAACAGAACAAAATAATGTAGTGTCGCAAATTTTCCAATTTTAATATAAATGTCAAAAATGTTCAAAATAATTACTAAAAGATATATTAGATAGAACTGTAAAAAAAAAAATCACATTATAATGACCTTTTGCTATGTCAACTCTAAACAAACCCAACTTTAATGTTTTTAACTTTAGATATGTATTATTGCTTACAATATGAATTATATTAAGGTAAAGATAATTATTTTGGATGTTTTTGCAATAAAGCGGCTTCAAAGAGATTGCTGTTCGGAAATATAAGCAGACTTAGAGTAATGAAGATAAAGTAGTTAATCTGGTTAAGCAGAAGGAGAATAAAAATGAAATTAGATGTGCAAAGGCTCAGACTGAGAGGCAAATGCACACTCTTTTAATAAAGAAGAGACAACCTTTCAGCTATGGGACAGTAGAGAATCAAAAGACGTAATAGGAAGACTACAGATGGTGGGAGAAAGTCGAGGATATAGCAGATCATCTAGAGCAGATGACTCTGGCAGAACTCTCTATACTGGAAGTAGACAAGTCAATTGGGCAAGAGTTTATGGAGGTGCTTGTTATACAATTAATGAAGTATTCAACCAGTCACTATTAAAAGGAGTAGGATTCACGATTTCATGTGACATAAAGGTAGGCAGAAAATGTAGTAAAGCAATGGGAAAGGCCAGTTGAATAGGAAGAAGGACTAGTATCAGAAAGAGGGAAATGGTAACATCACTGTATACTTGGTGACCATACATGGCAACTTTTATTTTACCCCCCTCCACACTTATGCCCAACTCTGCATGAAGCCTCTTATGTGCACTGATAAGGGCCAATACACCTAGCAATATATGCAAAGCGGGAAGCGTCGTTTTATTACTGTCTGTCCCTAACTTCCCTCAATTTTAGTCTTAGGAGTTAATAAAGTGGGTTTCTCTATTCTGTCCAATAACAATTACAAACAGATTTATAGGGCAAAAACATGCTTATTAGAGCAATAAACTAAGGTGCCCTCTGCACCCAGCTGAATGTGTTGGTACAGTCCAAATAAGTCACTGTCACTTAACTCCTTATTATTCTCAAATATTTGGCGAAAATTCCTAACTGAGAAAATATGTTATGATAGTCTACTTTACATGACCAAGATGGCTTGCCTTGAGTTGTGATGTGCCCAAGAAGGAATTTTAATCCTTAAATATATAGCTGTATGGTACACACATCTTACAAATGTATGCATGTCACGTACACCTGGTCGTTCAAAGTGTTAATATAAACATACAATAAAAATATTTGTTGCTAAGAAATAGACACACTTGTTCATACCTATTGTTCATGGTTAGACATGTGCACATGTTCGAAGGCGACTCTAGTTAATATCAGTTATTGGACAGCATCTGACGTCATGATGAACTCACCTGTTATCAATGAGTACATTAAATGTATGCACACCTATTAAAAGGAGGTTGAATTCAATAATAATGATTGAATGGTATCTGACGTCGTTAAGAACACACCCATTATTCATGATTAGATGCATGTGTTCCTTTCTGAGGTGCTTCTATTCAATATTACTTATTGAGCCATGACTGAGGTCACGATAACCACCTGTTTTTTAAGTGCAATTTTTATTCAATTGCTTTGTAAGGGCAGGGTTAGCACATGATTCTTTGATGAGCAGGCCGTTGGACTAGTGGTTACTCACTGCCATACAGCACTGGGGTCATGAATTTAATTCCCGAACCAGGTCCTTATCTGTGTGGAGTTTGCATGTTCTCCCCGTGTCTGCATGGGTTTCCTCCAGGTGCTCCGGTTTCCTCCCACACTCCAAATACATGTTAGTAGGTTAATTGGCTGCAATCAAATTGATCCTAGTCTCTCTAGGTGTGTGTATGTATATGTTAGGGAATTTAGACAGTAAGCTCCTATGGGGCAGGGACTGATGTGAGTAAGTTCCCTTTACAGTGCTGCAGATATAGTGGCACTATATCAATAGCTGATGATGATATATGGTTGGAAAATTGTTACATATATATATATATATATATATATATATATATATATATATATTGTTGTTATATAGGCGTTCATCTAGAAGTGGACACATTTGTGCTTAGAATGTACATAGGAAATTAAGCATTAAAAAATGTGTATTTACATGCTTTTATGGATACCATTGAAAAGTTGAGTACTTCTGGCACAGAAAAAGTTGAGCTGGAGGTATTACTATTTGCTGGCAGCCATAGTTTCCACTGTACTACAAGCAGGTATCCATATGTAGCATTAGTAGTTTTTCTTTACCTTTAGGGTTTTTGATAAGAAACTTCTTAATAAGCCATGGCTTGCTGTTGGCAAAACTGAACACAACAGAGGCTTTGGTGAGCCCATTGGCATGATGCACAGCAGCCAATGTAGTGATGATCAGTTTTTTACTCCCCAAAGGCTGGGGTGTAGAAGAGCAAGAGCAGGAGGGAAACTCCTAATCCAGGGTTTCCCAAACCCGGTCCTCAGGGCTCCCCAACAGTGCAGGTTTTCTGGATCACATGTGACATAATTAGGACCACCTGTGGATCTGTTACAATGTGTCACTCAGTAATGAATACACCTGTGCTCTAGCAAGGAGATAGGGAAAACCTGCACTGCTGGGGAGCCCTGAGGACTGGGTTTGGGAAACCATGTCCTAATCCATATGATATCCATGCTGGAGTAAGAGGTTCAGACTCTGCTGTTTACAACTCCAGTGTTACCTGTCTGGTTCTCCCATCCCCTTCTGAGGGCAGCTCCAGATGTTCCTCCCTAGGCAGAATGTGGAGGTGCTTACAAGTAGGTCACTGGGAAGGACATTGCTGTTCCGCTGGTGGACCAGTCAAGACCAGGTTGTCCACTCTTACACTAGTAGAAAGTGATGGTTGACACTTTCCACATATTGAAAAGCAGCAGGTTTCAAGGCAAGCCAGCGTTTAGGGTCTGGAGGAGGAATGTCATGTTTAAACAAAAATCTTTAAAGTTAGAGCTGTGTTTATAGCAAAACATTGTTGGTTCCTGTAGACGGCCGCTGACAACAGGATCAGAGTTGATAATTGTCCAATGTCTCGGTATAACACTCCAAATAACATTATAAAAATAAATACAGTAAATATATATATATATATATATATATATATATATATATATATATATATATATATTGAGAGTGAGAGATAAAAATAAAGGAACTGCATTGCTTCTCACTGCTTTCAAACACAACTTTTTGAATGTTTTGTGGACTCCTCAGAAGGGGAGCACTAGAAGACAAATGTGACAAGCAGCACCCTCCATGCTATATCTTGGCAACACTTTTTAAGTGATTGCTTGTAATACAAAACATACAAATTAAAAATCTTATCCTGCCCATCATTTCACTAATTCATCAGTTATGTGCATACTGCATTTTATAAAGCTCATAAAAGCAAAGCAATTTTGATACCTTTAAATACACCATCGGGCAAGTTGATTAAAACAAATAGTGAATGATCACTGGCTCCACCTAGAACAAGTTTCCAGCCAAACTGCATAATGTCAGTAAAGTTAGTAAATCCGAAATAAAATCAATTATTTCAAAAAGTAACACTGTTATTTGATGTCAAGCAGTGTAATGCATGTTGTAAAACTAAATATAAAGGAAAAACAAGTATCAAACAATACATTTCATATTTATGACATATAATATAGTAAAGCATATCAAAATTGATAACAATCTACCTACAGAATATTAATAATGTGTACGGAAATATACAAATATACAAACTTGAAAAATCAAATAATTGAAACAAATATGATGCACTGACATGAATTTAAATAAAACAAAACAAAAAGTACACAATACCAGACTAAGGGGTAAATTTATTAAGCTGCAGGTTTGAAAAAGTGGAGATGTTGCCTATAGCAACCAATCAGATTCTAGTTATCATTTATTTAGTACATTCTGCAAAATGACAGCTAGAATCTGATTGGTTGCTATAGGCAACATCTCCACTTTTTCAAACCCGCAGCTTGATAAATTTACCCCTAAGTGATTACTATTAAACCAGCCAGTATGTGATGAGTGAGTGGAAATCTTAGTGAAATTCAGTTCAAATTATAAAATGTATTTACCTAAAGTGTAGCGTTGTTGACAGTTTCTAAATGGTGCATATACTAAGCATTCTCCATGCTGTGTGATGAAGGGAAGGATGTGAACTATTGCAGACAGGGTCCAATGAGAAACGAGTAATGAAAACCAGAGCTGTCTAGTTAGCGTAATTTAAGAAAGAACACTGTCGTAGTCGTATAATTGTATGAAGGAAAGTATATTGGTTAATATTGCTTTACCATGCGATTGTGATCAGTATGCCACGTAACACGTGGTACGGCGCGATCACACGGTAAAATACACACGCACACACTAGCACTCTCACATTTAGTTATTTATATATTGGTTCCATTCCACAGTGATTTATGGGCAGATTGTATTTAGTTTGTCATTATATATATATATATATATATATATATATATATATATATATATATATATATATATTAAGTATTAAGGTTATATGTACACTTTAGTGATACTTAAGATTCAGATTACAGGAAACATGTCATGTTTAGTATCATTTTAATCCCCTATTCATCAGCAGGTGTCCGGTTCATTCACCGAAGGGATCGCACATTGCAAACTCTAGTTAACAATGTTAGGGAATAAATGTTTCAAATGTTACTGACTGTGTATTGTGAATAGACTAGCTTAAACTGGTTTCTGGACGGTAGAATCATCTGGAATGTTGACCCTCACCCTTGGAGGGGGTTGTTTGAATTGGCATATGACCTGTTTACACTGGACCCTCCTGAAGTCTGGACCTATAGAAGCAAGCCACGTCATCTGTATTGTTTTCTCTGTAACACTGAGTGTATATATACAAGCTCCCTGGGACCAGCCAGGCCAGTCATTCTCTGACCACAGTATTCTGTAGTGAAGTACTGTTCTAGCTGGGTCCAGCAGAGTGCGCAGCGATCGTGGCGGTATGTATGTATGTATCTTTGGCATCAGCTGTACTGTATTATAATTATGTATTGAACTGCTAAATATTGCATCTGCTAAAATAAATTGTTTGTGCTTTGGAAACACAAGAAATCGCTTAGAAAATGTTTATTGGAAAACGATAAAACTACTTTAAAAACACAGTACCAACCTATGTCTCTGATGGGAGACAGAAATGTATAGCAGCCACAATGTGTTAAAGACAGAATGCAGGCTTAGTTATGTGATTTAAACCAATTTAATAAAGTAAAGAAAAAGGTGCCAATATTATGTACATCTATATGTACACAAGTCCTTGAAATATATACATAGTAGGGAATCATTCCATTATGAGATGGTATAAACACCAAGTGATAACTTATAAATGAGCCTCGAGAACATCTAAGAGGTGTATGACAGAGGAAAGTAACATCCGCCAGAGTCTAGGTTAAGAAATAAGTGTGAAGAAGTACTTAGATGCAAAAGCCAACTATAAGAACATGTAAAAGGGCCATATTTGCGTGAGTAGCAACAGGAACAAAGTGACAATCCCTGGAAAACAATGAGAACATTACATTTATAGTTCATATAGAAGGTATATAGTCTATACTGACCAAAGAACCACACAGATAGTTCTGTAGGTTTGACTTAATTAGACTTCTGGAAAAGTTTCAGATAAACCGTATACTACTGATCTATTTTCAAGTGTCTGAGCTAGACAAAGAGCAAGCTAGATATGATATATGTGTCAATAAATTAGAATACTTTAAAAAAACTAAACATAATGAAATGGCAATATGTTTCAAAAGTTTTACTAAATAACTGAGAAGGGGCTACCTAGATATTAATAAATATAATCTGAAACATCAGTAAGAAATATCACGTATAACTCATGCATATGTCCGTGTATAGTGAAAGTTTCCATCCAGACAAAATTCATCAGGTAATGACAATTTCAACTCCAATAAGTGGAAATGCTCAATGCATTTTCATGGGGAAAAGTATAATAAATACAGTAAGTCACAAGTAAATGGCATATTGTATAGATAAAAAGCATGGTTTATATTTAATATCAACAATATGAACACTTACGTATTACAAGGTGTTTGAAAGCTCTGCTATCTGCTCCTTGTGTATACTCTGCCCAACAATAAGTGCATAGCGAACAAGTAGATAAAGGCGCAGGCCACCTTCGTCTATTTAGTTTTATCAATGTATAATTATTAATTCTGTTTCTGTAGCAAAAGTGTTTATGATGGATGCTATGTTACGTTCCAATTATATTGTATGCCTAGTCTTTAAAAAAAAAATTTGTGGGTGCACTCTACCTTCGTCATTCATCTTACAGATCTATTTATATAACGCCTTCAAATTACATTACACTTTGCAATTGGGTAAACACAGTATATATATATATATATATATATATATACATACACATTCATACAGTATTTACAGAGGGGACCGATAGTTGTGTAGATGGTCGCTAAATGTTGAGTTTATCTTGAACATGGTAAATTGGAATGGAATTTTTTTTTTAGTGTCCTTTAGACTGTAAACATCAGCTCAGAATATCGCCAAAGGATATTGAGAAACATGCAGCAAGGTGTCATCCATATGTTATAATAAAATATTATCAAGATGTCTTTAAGGACAACTTTATGTTCATCCAAAAAGGGTCTACTGCTATCCTGGTGGTGCCTAAATGCCTTTAACCCATAGTACACATCCCCAAACTAGTTTATCTAGTATATTAGGTATGTTAGTCTGATTTAAAAAAACAAAACATGTTGATACATTGCAAAAGCATTGGACCAACTTAAATATGGGCTAAGAAGTGAAAAACAAAAATTCCCAACTTGAGGGATTAAGGGAATGAATAGTCCATGTTCCAAAATAAATAACCATCACTCAAAAAACAATTGCTACCCTGCTAAATATGAAGGCCCTTAGGGTGGACTGTCTGCAAAAGGAGAATCCAATAGCATTTTAATCAGTTGTCAAAGTGGGAATTTAGAAGTGTCAATATGAAAATTTGAATTGAATGGTCGCGTTAGGGATTTTGATAGTTTGCAATTAATAAATTAATTTTAAATATGTTTAGATCACGAGAGAATATGTTTGTACAGTTAAAAGTGGGCAGGTTTCTCTTTTGTATCCACAAGCTGGATACAGTGTAAATAAGGTGTATGTAGGATGAGAATGTGAAAGTAGACTCATACCTTTATAATACAGGCTGCACCTCTTATTCTAGTGCAGCATTTCCAAACATGGAGCACCTATGAATAATAATATAACAGTATTAATATAAATAGATATAACTTACATTCTAAAATCAACAATGATAAACAAATGTTAGTAAAAAAAAACGTTTTACAATGGTAACATTACATTTTTCAGATCCTATATGGATATATTGCAGAGTACAAATAATTCCTTATTATATAACTCAGTTGTCTCCAACTTAGGTGACCGATTTTTTTAGAGTTATCAATGTAAAGAAATAATTTAATCACCAATATGTTTTTAAAAATGCATTCTATCTTATACCAAAGGCTTTTTTATTTTTTAGCAAAAGCAAGTTTCACCTCTGGGTCATGGAAACAATGTTGCAATTTTGTTTAATAGAACTGCTCACCTGAAAGGCCCAATTGCTAAAAGTGTTGCTGGTGAGTCCTTTTTGTTTTTGATTTGTAAGATGTGTTGCCTATCCATGTTCATGACTTTTGTAATAGCTGCCTTAATATCTTTGTCCAAATAACGACATTGAATGAACCTTTACCCCATATGTTTTTTAAAATATTTATTATCACCACTGTGTCAATAATGTTTTTATTAAATAATAGTATTGCATTTTTTTTATATGATTGCTGTTTTTAAGATCACTATCTTTATTGAAATAACGTAGTTAACTTTCACTTAGTAAACATTCGTTCTTTGGTCATTTATTGATTGTTATTGTGCATTTAAAGATATAAAACCGCTGTATGAGACTTGTTTATATATATATATATATATATATATATATATATATATCTACTATATAAATGCCTAGTGGGGTGTGTGGAAAAAAAAAAAACTAAGCTGCAGCGCCACCTGCTGGGCAGAGTTATACACTGACCTATATATTTCTTGAAGGAGAAGTGACAGTTGGGAGTGGTTGGTGGTTGCCGGGGGTGACAGTGGGGAGTTTTTAACACCTTAAGTAGCTTGATGAAGGATGTGGCGATGAAGATGCAGGATGAGGTGATGGAGAAAAATGATGAGGTGGTGACATGTGGACAAAACCACGTTAAAAAAGGGCGCTTGCGTCGGGAAGTAAGGCTCTTCTCCTGAGAAGGCCTGGGCTAGGCCCAAATGCATGACAAGAACCTTTTTAACACCTTAAGTAGCTTGATTTGACTAGAATGCATGAGTATCATGCACGGGTTAACTTGTATATATATATATATATATATATATATATATATATATTTGCACAGTATTATACATTATAGTATTAACTGGATTGCAGTCATAAAAGATGCCAAGTTTAATTAGTTTCAACAGACCCTTTTTGATAAATCACATTTGATTTGGCACTAGGACATTATAATGAAATTTATATTCAAATTCAAAATATTGGCAGTACATTTATGCTATCTTGGACATTGTTAGTGCCTCATTGTCAGGATCTTACCTGATCCCCATTCCAGCGATGTTGGATCACACCTGCTCAGTGCGGGCCCCCAGCATAAAACTTGCTCTGACACTGAAGCAGTGTTAGTGCTACAAGTGTCCTCACTTGTCTGACTCCCTGTTCCTGTGCATTCTGTCTGTATCCTTCTTCCTGTGATCTGTCCCTCTGGATTTTAACTGACAGTCTGTGTAGCAGTTCCTGGCTCGACAGACTTTCTTGCCATCTCCTGTGTTATACCACACAGTACACCTGTGCACCTGGCACACTTCATTGCTTTGTCTAGGCTCCACGTAGCACCTTACATCCTCGTTACTGCAGGGCTACATCTAGAGATGTTCACTGACCCCCGTTGTTCTGGTTTTGGTTTTGGATTAACTTCGTGTTTTGGTTTTAGTTTTGGCAAAACCGCCCTTGCGTGTTTTGGTTTTTGCTTTGGTTTTGGATCTGTATTTTATAGAAAAATTGCTAAAATATGCTGAACTCACATAATTTTGCTCATTTTTTTGTTCCTACATTATTTTTAACCTCAATAATACTAATTTCAAGTCATTTTCAGTCAATTTCAACACCCTCATAGGTCACAATTTTATTTTCATACACTTTCGGACAAAGACTGCAGCAACCTGGCTGGATGCTAAGCGACAGAGCAATAACACAAACACACGGCAGTTCATTGCACATCTAGGAAACATTGCCACGCAACTTATGTAGACACAGGAATGGATATTATAACTGAAGTGGCATAAGATCTGCTTCAGACAAACTTTGACACGCTTCACCTGTTCCTTGGATAACTGTGTTAATTCTAAAGCTAATGCATGGCGACGAGCGCTGCCCCCCCTTCCCCCCCGGGATGCATGCATTTATCAGACCAAGGCCAATCCAGGGTGCCCCAGCGGGTTGGAGATGGTGAACCCAGTGAAAAACAAAGTATGTGGTCACATGTACGGGATACAAACAATTGCAAGGATGATTGGAAACAAACTTCAGATGTCCAAAAATTGGCTGTGATCATTCTGACGTGAGCATATCGGATCTTGTTCCAGACAATGCACTGAAAAGAGCCATTGAAATTCACAACAAAAAGCAAGGTCATGACTGAGCTTCGAATCATTCCCAATTCCAAAAAATTATAATATAGTTAGGTACCTTTGACGTAAAGTGCAGATTGCAAACACTTTGTGCAATACTGATGAAACAGCAGCAAAGTGTAAGGTAATACATATACAAGTTTATTAAGACACCCATGCTTACATTGCTTCAGCAAGCAACGTTGTTCTTTGTTGACAAAACTGTTATCTTTATACCGTTCAAAAAAAATAAAAATCATCCTCCACCATCCTTTGGATGTTAATAGTTGATAGTAGGATCAGGTGGAGTTACAGCAGAGGTGTCACTAATTTTGGTCAATTGTTTTACAATAGACAAGACCAGATGTCAAAATGTTGAGTCATCTGCATCATCAATGGGTGTCTAAGATTTTTGCAAAGCACACAACAGTATATAGCACATGTATGGTAACATTGGCAGACAGTGGTAGCTAAAAGGAAAAGTGGTGCAAGATGGAATTGTCCTTAGGCCCTCCCACCCACCCTTATGTTGGATGTTAAAAAGTACATGCACACTTTACCAAACCAAGCACTTCAGTGCCACTTTTGGGGCTGATGTGCTTGGTTTTTTGGGGCCCACACAAAACAAGCTAACAATGGGCTTAAGGCACCTAAGGTAACAGTGCTGCTAATGAACTCTACTGTGGCAAGATGTTGTTGTCATTATCCTCAGCCTCATCCTCACCCTCATCAGTGTGTACATCATCCTCACACATTATTAATTCATCACCGCTAAAATCCACCATTACAGAAGTCTCTGTGTTTTGATGTAATTGTCGGGAAAGACCTTCCTCGTGGAAATTGTAGTTCATTTTTATGAGCATCATCTTTTTCACATTTTGAGGAAGTAGCCTTCTACGCCGTTCGCTGACAAGGTTTCCGGCTGTGCTGAAAACTCCTTACAAGTATATACTGGAGGGTGGGCAGCTTAGGCAGTGCAAAGCGAGTTGGTACATGGGTCACCAAATTCCCTTTTTTTCCTCCCAGTATGTAAAGGGACTGTCTGATGTGTCTATTTCTATGCTGTCATTAAAATAATCCTCTTCCATCCTTTGGATGTTGATAGTAGGATCAGGTAAAGTTACGGCAGAGGAGTCATGTTTTTTGGTCAATTCTTTTAGACCAGACCAGATGTCAAAATGTTGTGCTTAGTCATCTGCATCATCCCTGAGTCTCTTGGGAAAGCTAAGTTTTATCCTAGCAGCAGTTGAAATACTGAAGGAGGAGGCGCCGTCCTGTCACGTAACACTTGACATCTTGCTCACCAGGAGCTCCTTGCATCTCTTCAGATCTGGGTCAGTTGGAAACAAAGAGAAGACATAGCTCTTAAACCTAGGATCAAGCACAGTTGCCAAAATGTAGTGATCTGAATTCAAGATTGTGATAACTTTTGCATCCTGGCGAAGCGAATAAAGTACTTGATCTACAAGTCCGACATACTTAGCGTCATTGCTTTGTTTAATCTCCTCCTTCAGTTTCTCAAGCTGCTTTTCCAAAAGTCTAATTAAGGGAATCACTTGACTCAAGCTAGCAGTATCTGAACTCACTTCACAGGTGACTACTTTGAATAGTTTCAGCATCTTGCACAACACTGAAAGTATTCTCCACTGTGCTTGAGTAAAATACATCCCCCTCCTTTCCCAATGTCATGGCTTGTGTAGTGAGCGTGGATTGCATTTCGCTGTTCCTCCATCCGCAGAAGCATATACAGAGCAAAATAAATTGCTCTTGCAGGTGCTGCAATCTCCTAACATGCTTTTGTCGAATGCCAGAAATGTCCAGATATTTTACGGGCCACAGACAGCATCTCCTGTATGCCCCTGTCATTGTTTTTTAAAGTTTTGCACCACCAAGTTTATTGTGTGAGCAAAACAGGGAATGTGATGGAATTCAACCAGCTGTAATGCTCTGACAATATTGGTGGCGTTATCAGAAATGACATATCCTGAGGAGAGTCCAAGCGGGATAAGCCATGTTACAATGACATCCCTTAGTTTTTGTAACAGATTGTCAGCTGTATGCCACTTAGTAAAGCTGGTAATACACAGATTAGCCTGCCTCTGAAAAAGTGATGTTCTTGGGTACATGCTGCTGCTGTTTCTGCTGGTGAAAGCGAATCCCCAACCCAGTGGGCTTTCACAGTCATATAATCTTTAGTTTGCCCAGTTCCGCTTGTCCCCATATCTGTGGTTAAGTGTACAGTGGGTAGAATGGCATTTTGTAGCCAGATAATTACAATTTTACAAACCTTCTGGTAGAGGTGAAGGGTAGCTTTTCTAGTAAAATGGTGTCATGATGGAATTTGGTAAAGGGACACAAGACCTCAATTAATTGTCTAAGACCAGCTGCATTAATAGTGGATATTGGACGCAGATCTAATACTAGCATAGTTGCCATTGTGTCTGTGACCCGCTTTGCCACTGGGTGACAGCTTTCATACTTGCTTCCTCTTGCAAAGGATTGTTTAACAGTCAATTGTTGTATACTACTAGTAGTCTTCTTCTTGGTCTGCTTCTGGGATGAAGATTAACCCCCAGGAGCAGCAGTGGGACTAACACTCAAGAATTCTTCTGAGGAATCCAGGATATTATTATTATTATCCTTTATTTGTTAGGTGCCACAAGGTTTCCGCGGCGCCGTACACCATACAAACATACACTATACAGGGTGAAACAGCACAAAACAATAAACAAAAATACCAGTACTTCAGAAACTCCAGGCAAGTTCAGCAATAAACATGGAGCAGAAGAACAGGGGAGGAGACAGGAGGGAAGACGGCCCTGCTCATTTGAGCTTACATCCTAAGGGAGGGAAAACAGAAAAACACAAGGGGAGCCAGAAGAGGCAGAGGGGAGAGCGAGTGGAGGTGAAGGGGTTAAGTGGATGGTCGGTAGGCTTTAAGGAAGAGGTGGGTTTTCAGTGCACGTTTGAAGGAGCACAGAGTAGGAGAGAGGCGGATGGAGCGAGGGAGGTCATTCCAGTGAAGGGGGGCGGCACGGGAAAAGTCTTGGATTCTGAAGTGGGAAGAGGTGATAAGAGTGGAGGAGAGTCGGCGATCATTGGCTGAGCGCAGGGAGCGAGCAGGTGTGTGAATGGAGAGGAGGTTAGAGATATAGGGGGCAGTAGAGTGGGAGAGAGCCTTGTAAGTGATGGTGAGGAGTTTGAAAAGGATTCTGTAGGGGAAGGGGAGCCAGTGTAAGGCAAGGCAGAGAGGGGAGGCAGATGAGAAGCGGCGTGAGAGAAAGATGAGTCTAGCGGCCACGTTGAGTACAGAGCGGAGGGGGGAGAGATGGGAGTAGGGGAGGCCGGTGAGGAGGAGGTTGCAGTAATCCAGGCGGGAGATGATGAGTGCGTGTATGATGGTCTTGGTGGCATCCTGGGAGAGAAAGGGACGGATGCGGGCAATGTTGCGTAGTTGGAAGCGACAGGCTTGGGCAAGTGAGTGAATGTGGGGGGCGAAGGAGAGAGAGGAGTCAAGGGTGACCCCCAAGGCAGCGGAGTTGGGTGACAGAGGAGACGGTGGTGTTGTTGATGACAATAGAGAGGTTGTGGTGGGAAGGGAGTCTGGACGGAGGAAAGACAATGAGTTCCGTTTTCGAGATATTGATTTTGAGAAAGCGTGCGGACATCCAGGAGGAGATGGCGGTGAGGCAGTCAGACACGCGAGAGAGGACAGCGGAAGAAAGGTCAGGAGAAGAGAAGTAGAGTTGAATGTCGTCAGCATACAGGTGATACTGAAGACCAAAGGAGGAGATGAGAGCACCAAGGGAGGAAGTGTAGAGCGAAAAAAGTAGAGGGCCAAGAACAGAGCCCTGCGGGACACCAACAGGGAGAGGGTAGGGGGGGAGGAAGAGCCGGAAGTGGATACTGAGAAGGAGCGGTTAGCGAGGTAAGAGGTGAACCAGGTATGGACAGATCCGGAGAGGCCAAGAGAGAGAAGAGTTTGGAGCAGGAGGGGGTGGTCCACAGTGTCAAAAGCTGCAGAGAGGTCGAGGAGGATAAGAAGGGAGAAGTGACCCTTGGATTTGGCCGATAGGAGGTCGTTGGTAACCTTGGCCAGGATAGTGGAGGAGTCATCTAGCCTTAGCAATTTGGATACATTACTAACTCGCTATTGAGGATATTTATGAGTAAGTTGCTGTGGGTGTAGATTTCTGGTGTTGGGATCTAGCTGAGAGAAGGGAGGTAGATGATGCGGGACTGCTTGTTGTTATTTTTTAGCATAAGTTTTTGATTTTCCAACAGCTTGCCATGAACTCATTTTAAATGGCGTAACATGGATGAGTTTCCTAGATGGTTAATGTCCTTACCTTTACTGACTGTGGCTTTACACACGCTACAAATGGCTAGGCAACTGTCGTCAGGATTTGGGTAGAAATAATTCCACACATAAGAGATGGATTTTTTGGTCTTATGCCCATGCATGACAACGGCCTTCTTTTTATCACGTGCAAGAACTGGTCATGACTGACCGTACAAGAAGATGCCTCAGTGACAGTTGCAGAACTAGAAGTCATAGAGAAAGGCAAAGGGCTCATTCTTTCCTTACCACTGCGTGTGTAGAATGGCATGTTGGCAATTTTATTTTTTTCTGCAGATAACTTTGCCTGGATTACAGTTTTTTTTTGTTTTTTTTTACCAAAGTAAAAGGTTTTTTTTACATTTTTGTTTCCCTGGCTTAAGAACACTATGCAATTTAACATAGGCTTTAGCAGATGATGTAGAGGAATTACTATCATCATAACTGGTGCCTGCAGCTGCTTGGTGCTGATGATCTTCTGTGTACTGCTGTGAATCCATTTTGATAAGAAAGTAAAATGTGACTGCAGATTTTGAAGAACACTGCCAGCAGTATTATTTCTATTTGAGCAAAGACAATTAGCAATGGAGGTGTCCTGTTTGTGTGTTAGATATATAACACAGTACAATGTGATTGCAGATTTAGAACAAGACTGCCAGCCCTATTATTTCTATTTCAGCAATTACAGTTAGCAATGGAGCTCTCCTGTTTGTGTGTTAGCTATATAACACAGTACAATGTGATTGCAGATTTAGAACAAGACTGCCAGCCCTATTATTTCTATTTCAGAAATGACAATTAGCAATGGAGCAATGAAGCTCTCCTGTTTGTGTGTGAGTTTTAACTCAGTAGAATGTCACTGCACACTTTGAAGAACACTGGTACCCCTCCTCTTTCTTTTCTAGCTATGACGCTGCCCAACTGCACTAGAGACTGCCAAGAACTGTGCTACCCCTTCTGTGTCTCTTTGTGAAATGGCACTTGATCGCCGTGGATGGCGGTAAATAATATCCAAAACTCACGAGATCCGATGACATAATGATGATGTTTTGCCTCGTTATCAATTCCAAGGGCACACGAAAGTACAGAGCCGGCTCGGCTCGGTGCTTGGATCTGCTAAGTTCGGGTGGCTTCGGTTCTCAGGGAACCGAGCCTGAGCATTTCTAGTTACACCTAGTGACAGACCAGTGGACTGCATCCTGTGAGTTCTCGGCAGCTAAACCCATCCCGCCTTGTGGTGGTTCTTGGTGAACACTGTGAAATTCATTACACTCTGCACCTTTGATCTGCACCCTTGGTCAACCAGCGCCAATCTATATTAGATTGGTGCAAATTTTTAAGCAAAAAATTTGCTTAACAATCCATGACAAAAATTATTAAATTAAATAAAAGAATAAAAACTCTCTGAATAGAATTTGGGTTGAGCAGAAAATTCATGTCTGTGCTATATTCTGCATTAATTTAGCATTGTATACACTCTACTCTATTTTTAAAAAAGCATTTGAAAACGGTTTCTCCATAATTGATCTTGTCTTCCATTTTTGGCTACATTTTTCTGGCAATGTAGAGGTCTAGTGTGGTCCAAGAAAGGGCATAAGTAAAGATTTATAAATGCCGAAAAAGTGGCATAACCATAATTTTCAGTAAACCAATGTTCCAACTCAAATAATCTACTGATATAGAGCGACTTACAATTATGTCTAATGTAAAATAAAAAAAATAAAAAACCTGGGAAGACTAAAGGTTAAAGTCTTTGTTTAGGGTGAAAAACCACATTAGTGTCACCATATTGTTTATAGAATAAACGTTTAACGACAATACCATGAATAATATATGTCCTTTATGGCCTTGGAGAAAACGGCTTTGCAATAAGTGTTTCTTTCAGTGGGACTTTTTCGTAGGGTTACTAAACGCCAGACAAATCTTTCACATAAATAAAATGAATAAAGAAAAAATAAGGTTCCCAGGGGAAAGGTAAAACTAGTGGACTAAGGATACGCCGGATAGGTCTGACAAAAATAAATGCATCTTGTCATGTATCTGAAATTCTGCTTCCCTGCTCAAAAGGGTCAAATTAAACATTAAAGCGTTAAATCATTTTTAGAGCTACAAGGTTAACATCTCCTAGCAAGGTAAGGGACCTGGGAGATTTCTAAAGTTCTGTGCAGAATAATGTAATCTGTAACAAATCTTCACTTCACATAGAATCAGGATCAGAAACCATCAGAAGTATCATTTCCATCACATCAATAATAGAATTTGACCACCACAATCCTCCAACTACGCCACCGGCAAGTAACAGATGTACCATCTTGTCAACATTAATGCACGGTGAAAACTATAAAGACTATGAATGCATTGTGTGGCGGATTATGACAGCTGACAGATGATCCATTGACCCTGTGAAGTGAGAGAAACCATCCACAAAATGAATAAACTACATTTGTAACAACGAAAGACAAACATTTTCACCATCTGCGAGAAATATAAAAATAACATGATTTAGGAGCGTTGGAATTATAGATTAATTCCTATTAGATCTCACCGCTGACTGTGAGGCAATAATAACTCAGAAGAACAGAAGAGCAATATAATTTCAGATATGGGGAATCTGGACCTAAGAGCATAAAAAAATGACAAGTGTAAAAAATGAGTCTGTTTTATTTCAGAACTTTTTGTTTACTTGAACATCTAATCTGTACACAAAAGTTATTTGTCCAAATGTTTCAAAAGCACAGAGCCGAGGACCCTTAAGTAAAACAAAGATTTATCATATCTTTGCTAAATCGAAATGTTTTCTCTGTAGACAAAATCTACATCAGACTTAAATGCACTTTGTTTATTTACAGTATGTAGCAGGAAGTACCCGACTCCAAAAGAGAAATTGGAATATTCAATACATGCAGTTCCTCAATGATCATTGTTAAACTACAACAACATCTTGTTCAGGACACCCTTGGGGTTAAAGGAAGCTCTAACCTGTCTGGTTAGGTATGTCTACATACCAAGTCTTAGGGATGTTAGTGGTGAAAGCCCTTTTAGCTAAATGGGCACTAGGAGTTTTTCTGTATTTTCTAATTTTTCACTTAATTTCAAAGAGACAGCTACAAATGAAAGTGACATTTTAAATCACCTCCAGCACAAGCTGTCACTGAACATTAGAATATTGACCTGTAATTTCAGGCTCGTTGTAAATGGTTGAAGACAAATGGACATATCTGGGTAAGTCACAGGATAGACGTAACAGGCAGATTTATCTGTAACACATCTAGACAGAGGAACAAAAGGGCGTCCAACACAGGAACATGCACATGTGGGCAAAACGATGGCTTAGTGGTTAGCACTGCAACCTCACAGCACTGGGGTCATGAGTTCAGTTCCCAACCATGGCCTTATCTATGTAGAGTTTGTATGTTCTCCCTGTGTTTGTGTGGGTTTCCTCTGGGTGCTACGGTTTCCTCCCACACTCCAATAACACACTAGTAAGTTAATTGGCCACTAATAAATTAACCGTAGTCTCTCTCAGTATGTGTGTGTTAGGGAATTTAGACTGTAAGCTTCAGTTGCGCAGGAACTGATGTGAGTGAGTTCTCTGTACAGCGGTGGTGATATATAAATAGCTGCTGATGAGCAGAAAACACATGGTCACGTTTAACACAATTCACATTGCATAGAAACAATGTCCCCACCCTGCAACTATTAGATATAGATACCTATTAAGACTTTAAATACTGTTTTATAATATCTGCCTGTTATTATTCTCAGTGTAATACTGCAAATGTTTAATGCTTTTCAATTTTCCAGATAGTACCTATGGGAACATGAGCTGCCACATCCTTTGTTTCTCTTGCAGTCCCAGTTTAACGTTGGCACCTCTGGCAATTGGCCCTCATGACATTTATTTAGTCACCCAGTTTATATTTCTCTATGCCACACAAAATTAAATACTGTCAGCCAGGCCAAGCCCTATCCTTACATTACAACACAGTACCTGTCCCTTGAAAATATATTCCATATCTTTATCGGTCCTTCAATCGATCAAACTCAGACAGACATTTCAAATCCTCCTGTCAATGAAAGATCTGGAGACACCAAAAATAAAATAAATGAAATACTAGCACACTATACCCAACCAATCAGCACAGCTCTAAAACGTGCAAAAGTCACAGTCAAAACATCAAATTTATTCTAGGTACCCACTGTATTGGGGATCACCCACTGTGCATTTACTGACATAGAAATCACCATCATCATCATCAGCTATTTATATAGCGCCACTAATTCCGTAGCGCTGTACAGAGAACTCATTGACATCAGTCCCTGCCCCATTGGAGCTTAGAGTCTAAATTCCCTAATATACACACACACACAGACAGACAGACAGAAATAAGAAAAGCTGTGCATTATGTGACTGATATAGTGTAAATAGAATCCATTCTGTCTGTTTATCATTTTTGTTGGGAAACAAGCTAAATAAACCTGGGAGTGCAAGTATAAAAATTGCCTGCTATCAGGCAACTGATGGAACAAGAGGAAAAATAGGATATAAAGTGGATCCACATCTACAAGTTACTCAATATGAGCCTACCTGGGGTGCCCGCCACTGCCCTGCCTGGAAACAGTATATCGCTGGGTAGCCAGTTATGGTTATTAAAGAGAGGATGCCTGGCAAGCTGGATGAGAGAGGCTGGGTGCACAGCCATACCCTACAGTAGTCAGAGTGAGTGCGGATCTGATTAAGAAAAGTCTCGGGTACAAGTTGCTGTCACTTTCATTGTGTATCTGTGCTAAGAGTAAGATCAATAAGTGTTTGCAAAAATAGAATGAATTAAGAGACAGACAGATACATTTGCAATCATTCATATTTATGGAATCCATAATAATTGTTTAGCTACGATACAATAAATCATAAAAGAATTTAGGGAAAGACAGTGCCACACTTCGGCAGTCTGTCAGTCTGTTGCATGTATTGACAAAACAATGGCACAAGTTACTAAGGCAGTATGTACTTTTGGGGAGGGACAAACTATTAAAGAGATAGAGAACACCCTCCAGACTACAATAACGGCTATTTCAAATTAAATTCAAGTACAGACAGATGGAACTCCAGATCAGGAAGCAAAATATGTTTTGCAAAAATGTTTTGATGCAGTAAAGAGGGCAAATACAGAACATGGTGCAACATGATTAACAGATTCAGATATAATTATTACGTTACAGACATATGCTGAAGGAGTTAAGGAATAATTAGATGCATCAGCCAGCTGCCCTGACTTACGCTCATCAAATGGCTTAAGCTGGAAGGAGGTGTGGACAGTCTTAGAATACAATTATTAAAAAGCATTTCTTCTTGGAATTCAAAGAAAGGGGTGTTTCTAGAATATTTGGATACTTGAACAAGGAATGGAGAAGCTTCATATAACTGACAGTGAAGAGATATTGCAATCTTTCTTTAAATTTTTGTCGTATCATACAAATCAATTCACACAAAGATCTGGAAGAGGTTACAATATGTGCAACATTACAACAAGTAAGATTTAATGTGTAAGGTAAGGTAAGCATAGGATTGGATAAATACAATCCGAAATTGTTGGATATTTTTAAGATCCAATGCATGATGATTTTAGTTTTGCATCATGCTTCCCTCAATATACATTACTAAATAATATATAATAATAATAATAATAATAATAATAATAATATTAGTCTAGAGATATCATGAACCCAATGTTTTAATATTCTACATCTCTTGTTAAAATACCTGTTCCTCAGCAGTAAAAGTTCACTCCACAGTAACCTGAGGAAAGTTTTTTGACGGTTCAAATTTTAAAAGGTTTTGATGGCTCCTCTGTAGTAACAAATTAAGTAGCACTGTTAATCTGATATTTCAGAGTCAGAGGACAGCAAACAAAGATTTAATAGGTATTTATTTTGGATTCACCCAGAACTTTAACATGATAATATTGGGCACTTAGCCAGTTGGGAGTTGTTTTTCATTTGATCTTTATGTTGATCTGTGAAACAAGCTGATGTGGGAAGGTAAAGATGCAACTTTATATATTCTTACTTCCGTACCTGAAAATGCTGTTGCTGAATTTCATGTTTCAACAATTGAGGATTTTATTGCAAATAATTATCTTAAATTTGATGTTTCCTATACTGTGGATTAATAATAAGAATAGGAATAGTACCAGAATTAACTTAATTATTAACTGACTGTCATATATGTGTTGCCTTGGCGTTGCAAATTGCTTTTTAGCCACGCCACCTGAGTCTGCCTTGAAATTTGCCTTTACCATTGAAAACCAACATTATGTATTTTCTAGGTTGCCCTATGGTTTCCAAACTAGTCTGAGCATTGGCACAGATGTTAGAACCCCTTTGGTTAAGGAGACAATGTCCTTCATTATGTGGATCATTTAATGATATAAATATCTCATGAAAAGAACTGAAACAGTTTTGTAAAATATGTGTTATGCCTTATTACAGGTAGGTCTATTCATGAATATTCATACAGTCCTTTTCCAATTAAACCATTGAGCATACAGTTCTAGTGGTAACTAATGGAAATAAGCACTCCAGATATCAATGAGAAAAAAAGTGGTTATTAACAGTATGAGGCAGGGAACTTAATAAGGACATGCACAAACATGACAAATATCGGTGTCGTGACAACTCATATCAATGATTACTGACAATTGCTTTTTTGCTTTTGTGCTTTTCTTTAAAAGATTTGCAGATACTTAGCAATTTGAACGAATTTATAATGAGCAAGTTATACAATCGTTAGTCACTGTTGCTTACAGCAAAAAAAAGATTGTAGGGATCATGAAATAATAGGAAGCAAATCAACATGCACGGATCCTATGTTTGTACACTATGATAAGCATAATATTATTTGCCTTTTTGGCATATTCGTTATTGTGCTTCGTGTTTCTATATGAAAGATTAATGGGAAGACCAGTGACTTGTTTCTGTTAGAGGATGACATGAAATTGCAGAAGATAACTTCGGGCCTGATTCATTAAGGATCTTAACTTAAGAAACTTCTTATTTCAGTATCCTAGGCAAAACCATGTTACAATGCAAGGGGTGCAAATTAGTTTTCTGTTTTGCACATAAGTTAAATACTGACTGTTTTTTCATGTAGCACACAAATACTTGATAGCTTATTTGTACACTGACATCTAAAGTTGATATTTGTGTGCTACATGAAAAAACAGTCAGTATTTAACTTTTGTGCAAAACAGAAAACTAATTTGCACCCCTTGCATTGTAACATGGTTTTGTCCAGGAGACTGAAATAAGAAGTTTCTTAAGTTAAGATCCTTAATAAATCAGGCCCTTCATCTTTCACTTATTTTTCCCTCATTCTAAAAAGAAAGATTATTTTAGCCTTAATATAGAGCAATGTTGTGAATTCAAAACCTGCAGTTCAAGATTGTTTTTTATCGGAGCTTAATACTGCCACTTATATATGATCACACTTGGATTGGATTATTTCCCTTTCTGGCTCAGTTACAATTATTTTGGAACTAAGGGATGCAAATCATACATACTACTTGTGATTGGCTTATTCTCTTTTAAATAGCATTAACTCGAACATGTCAGTTTAGCCTGATGACAAAGCTATTTCAAAACATAAGTTGACTAATGGTGTGATGTCACATGTGGCGTCACTAATAGGCAACTCAGCACCCTGGTAGTTCGGTAGTATGCAACATTATGCACTTAACCCACTTTATAATAAACCAATGTTTATATCTGTGTCTCCATCTTAGTAGGGAGAGTGGCACTATAAAATGACTTGAGCTGAGGAACAGCACTTGCAATAAACGAATAAAACTTTATAAATCATAATTAGAGCAGATTGATAGGATAATAATAAATAAAATTCAGCTCATAATAGACATATATATTTTCTGAGACAAGGATAAACTCAGGCAAATCTATGCAAGACTGGGCACATTTATATAGTAAAGCATTAAATTGCTCTATTTACCTCTAGGACAATACATTAAGATTGTCTAATATTCGGTATATTATGATCTACAATATGTGTCCACAATATTTCTTATAATGTTGTTTGTGTTGCAGATTTTACATTCATGAGGACAGAATTATTCCGGGTCCAGTGCCGTACTTGAGACTAAAATTAATACTAATCACAGTGCACTTTGGAACATACTGATTTTATTTTGCATACAACGGATCCTTATTTGAATACAAATGTACATTTCTGGATCTGACAATATACACACCAACGCCTCTTTAACATATAATCTCTGATATATTAACTCAATTTAAACATGAACAATTAATGAGTGAATCATTTAGGAACCTGAGCACAAGAGCTGTGTGCCTCAAATTGCACAAGTGTGGCTATATTTCTGCCAAAGCACATAGTTTGCTTCAGCAAAAATAGAGATGGGGGGGGGGGGGGAATAGAATCTTGCACCAGCGGACGGGTGGAGTTGGTTGTTTCTTGCTACGTATGTGCCTAGTTTTGCGAAGCAGTGAAACAGTGCAAAAATACTATTTTATTTTTTCAGAGTGAGATTATTGAAATGTGATAAAGGGGCGGAATAAATTTAAGATCACCTCCCCCAACTAAGGACAGATGCAGGCTGGGAGAATGATGCCTGGGCTATATAAGCCCATGCATTATCCAGTTAGGCTTCTCTGCCACTGTACTACAGAAAACACCTACCTTCCTCCAGGACACCTTCAGTACGTTTCCCTGTGCCCTTTGCATACTCCAGATACTTTTAACTCTGCCATATCCCAAATTCTGCAATAATGTTTTATCTATAACTATCTATAACTGAAATATAATTTTAACCCTCTACAATAATGTTTAAACCCTAGCGCTACAATGCAATAATGTTTAAACCCTAGCGCTTCAATGCAATACTGTTTTAACGCTATCTCTGCAATGCAATAATGTTTAAACCCTAGCACTGCAAAGTAATACTGTTTTTGAACTCTACCTCTGCAATGCAATACTGTTTGTTTACCTTAAACCTACCTAATCTGTATTGGAGGTTGTCCTGGTTTTTATCTGTCCATCTTCCCTTTCTTTCCCCCCTCTCTCTACTTCTCTCCTCCTTGATTACATACCTATCTCTATCTATACTCTTTTACGCAAGCTCATGTGTTCACTCACGCTTCCTATCTACTTACACGCATGCTTGCACAAGCTCTTTCTTCTCCTCAAACACATATGCAAACACGCTCACACATGCTCACATCCCTCCCCACTCATATGCACTCATGCGTGCTTGTTTTCTCTCTTTCTCCGCCAACATATACATATTGACTGGTGTATACAGAGAGAAAAGACTGATATCACAAATAGGCAAACACATATTGTTTCTATCTTTATACATACACACCCATACACATGCACATACACATAGGTACACACCCTATAGGTTCCCGGTAGTTACAGGTATACACAAAGGAAGGATTAATAAAATATAGAGGTGACTTAGTAACATAATGGAGTAACAAGTTACTGGGATTTAAATTATTTAAATACTCACTTCAGAGAGTGGTTTAGTAATATCTAATAATATCTTGCCTGATAAATTATAATATAATGTATATAAGGTTTTCATGGTCCGTATATGTGATCTCTGAGTTATCTGTATAAAGTAAAACGATTTTGCCCCTTATGTTTGTCTGTGTCTCTGATAAGTGAGAGAGAGGCTAAATGGATGGTTTGTCTATATGTGTAATACATTATAGTGGGTTTGATACTGTGTGCTACTGTATGTGTAGATCAATAGATGTTTGATACTTGAATGGTGTAGAACCTGGTCAAACAAGGGAATTGCCAGTGTAGCAATCACAGATTCTTAGTTGAGAAGTGTCAGAATCTTAGCTGGGATCCCTTGTCCTGTGTTGTAGTGGTACAAGGCGAATGTTTTAAAAGGTTGAGTAAAAATATGCCTCATTAGAGCATCATCATCATCACCATTTATTTATATAGCGCCACTGATTCCGCAGCGCTGTACAGAGAACTCATTCACATCAGTCCCTGCCCCATTGGGGCTTACAGTCTAAATTCCCTAACATACACACACACACAGACAGAGAGAGAGAGAGACTAGGGTCAAATTTTGCTAGCAGCCAATTAACCTACTAGAGCATCTAAAATGTCACAGGTGCGCAGATAATTTTGACGCGTCGAAAATAGTGGATAAGCTGCAAATTGCATTATTTTCCGATAATTAATAAGATTAGTTATTAGTAAAAGTTATGTCACTTTTCTTATTATTACGAGGAATAAAGCACATGCCCATTCCTATTACAAGACCAAAATATTGATATACTTCAGTGGTTGTATTTATATTCTGGGGTGACAGTGGATTCCTAATTAGCCATAAGGAGGCTGATACAAAGGAGTATCATCTATCCCGGGAATTCCATCAACAACTTTCTGATTGTGTTTTCAGCTGTGTGGGGTAAGGGAACTTGCTACACCCCAGCAGGAGATATTGTACATTTTTAATACCATTTAATAAAATACAATATGCCAGGATCTCTTCTTTCTCTCTTATTCTCTATGAGAAATATGGTAGAATTCATCAAAGCACTTGGCAAGTATCTAGATATTAATACTGATATCATAGTGGTCAAGTATTCCTAATCTTCAGCCCCTTTAAAGATTTGTATCTTTGAAATTTATGTTCAGTTTTTTCAGTGATGACCAATTAAACTATTTTTTTTTAACCATCATTTCTTTAGGCTTTATACATTGACATTTACAGAAAATGAATATTTCAAATGCAATAAAAGTACTCCATTACCACATTCAGTAAATATTACATGAAAGGAATAGTACTGGTCTAAGGTCCACCAAGACAGTATTGGGCATAACCTGCATTGATGGAATATGTTCTTCGCGATGTGTCCTTACTCATGATTAATTTAAGCGATACATGAGGCTAAACTGAATAGCATTTTAGCAAAAAGAAAAACTGAAAATGGTGACAATGATTACATCCTGTTTATATAATTTTGATTTGAAATGTTTTGTAGATTGAGAGAATGCCATAATATTTTTTAATGCTCATTTTGTTTGGTGATCATCTTAACAGTTTAAAACAAGATGCTTCCTCTATACTCATTCTTTCAAAATGTTTATTTTATTTTACATATGCATAAAATTGCTACAAAACCATATGTTATTCATGACTTATACATTTTTATTTAGCATTTTTCATTTCCCTGGAGTTCCATAATTCTGTAAACCCTCATATAGCAAATGCAATGGTACAGATTTATTCCAAATATTTCCAACCTCTCTCCTCCGTGAGCAGCATGTCTGAGCTTTGCCTGCAGCAGCTCCAGTTTCCCCATGCGTTATGTGCTAAATCCTTGTGTATGGCTCTTACAATGCTTATTACCCTTAATCCATAGATATCTTGGTGTACATGTAGTAAGCTCTAGCTGCAGATTCATTTACTAATCATTATTTATGAAGCTCAAAACTACCGAGGGGCAGTGTATAATGCACTTGTGTGGTGTTGTGCTCCTGAATTTGTACAGGTAAGGGGAGGGCTGGCAAATTTTAGCGCGGGGGACAAGACTCGACTCAGCAGCCTATTAGGAACATTTTAAAGGAAAAAAAATTCTGGTGGCCCAGTGACCCAGCCCAAGGTAGCCCACTATGGGACTTGCTCAGGGGGCAAATGCCTCCCTGCCCCCCAGCCCCACCAGTCCCTGGTACAGGTGCACCTAGATTGCCACCAAACCACATACTTTTGTGGAACAAGATTGGCATCTGTGTTTGCAGAGAAGCAGAAATTTGCGCCAGTCTACAGCAGAGGCTGGGCGGACCAAGGGCATTCCTCTATGTACAGTAGATCGAACCTTCCTTTGTAGATGTCACTCACCGGAGTGTGAGTGCCTCCACTATGGTACGTGGTTCTCCATCTTTCCCGCTTACACCTGTGTTGAACCGCGGCCGTCCGCCATCCTGTCGCACTGTGCATGCGCAGGTCCCTTTAACAACAACACCTGACCACTAATGTGATTGATGGATCAATCACCTCACCCTACTTAAGGCACCTGCAGCCTTAGGTAGTTGCCTGATCTTGGAGTCTCATTCCCAGTGATTCTCTATAGGTGTTCCTGTGAGCTACTCGTGTCTGCAGTTTCCAAGCTGCTTCCAGCTCTACTCATGTCTACAGTTTCCAAGTTGCTTCCAGCTCTACTCGTGTCTGCAGTTTCCAAGCTGCTTCCAGCTCTACTCAGCGGCGGTTCCCATACCCGCTACAGCATTACTACTCAGCTGATCGTCTGCAGTTTCCAAGCTGCTTCCTGCTCTACTCACCGGCGGTTCCCATACCCGCTACAGCGTGTCTACTCAGCTGATCGTCTGCAGTTTCCAAGCTGCTTCCTGCTCTACTCACCGGCGGTTCCCATACCCGCTACAGCGTGTCTACTCAGCTGATCACTTCTTCAGCTTCCCAGCTGATTCCGGCTCTACTTGGTATGCATAACCACTATTGACTATTATTGTTTACTTGCATACCTATTGAACTATACGTGACTACTGCACTAAGGTACAGTTACCTATGATAGACTGTCTATGCTACATTGCTTACCCGGACAAACTTCTCACTCAGCTGCAGTATGCTCTCATCATATTGACTTTGTTGTTACTTGCATATCCGCGCTGTCCCGCTTCTCCACGCTGCAGAGCCAGCTACTATATTGACAGACTATTCATTGTACTTACCTAATTGTGTTGTACAAAACTCCTTTCTACTCGCGCTGTTTCCACATAGCTACAGTTTGCCGTTTCCACACCACTCTCCTGCACCTGGACAAGTCCTCATTCCTCCTCACAGCAGTGGTACAACTTGCTACACGCAGACCACTGACTTCCCTGCTACCTACCAGCACCTGGACAAGTCCTCCTATAACAGCAGTGGTACAACTTGCTATACGCAGACCACTGACTCTCCTGCTACCTACCAGTACCTGGACAAGTCCTCCTATCACAGCAGTGGTACAACTTGCTATATGCAGACCACTGACTCTCCTGCTACCTACCAGCACCTGGACAAGTCCTCCTATCACAGCAGTGGTACAACTTGCTATATGCAGACCACTGACTCTCCTGCTACCTACCAGCACCTGGACAAGTCCTCCTATCACAGCAGTGGTACAACTTGCTATATGCAGACCACTGACTCTCCTGCTACCTACCTACACCTGGACATTCCTCATCACAGCGGTGGTACAACTTGCTATACGCAGACCACCGACTACCCCGTTACCTACCTACACCAGTACAACTCTTCCCATCACAGCGGTGGTACAACTTGCTATACGCAGACCACCAACTACCCTACCACCTACCTGCACCAGGACAACCTCCTCATCACTACAGTGGTACAACTTGCTGTACACAGACCACTGACTCCTCCACGAGCTACCTTCACCTATTCATGTCCTCTCATCTCGTCTGAAGCTATATCGCTTCTTCTCTACAGTTCCAAGTCGCTGACCTTCCACCATCAACAGCTGCAAGTCATTGACTTCAAAAGACATTCTCTACTTTCCTGCTGTTATCATCATTCCAATCATTCACCTAACTGCCCTGAGGTCGTGGTCAACACCGCCCCTCTGTCAGTTATAACATCAGGTGAAACTCGAGTATAAACTCCTAGTGCCCGTGACAGTAGAGCAGTGGAAAAAGGAGATATACTTGATTGCTTTCATTCAAGTATATCACTATCGCCTTAAATAAAATATATATTGGCGCTAGAAATGTAGTTTAAAGATGTGCTAAACAGACAGACAAGTGTATGATGATATAAGAATAAGGTAAATGCCAATTATCTATAACCACAGAGGTATGTTTATGACAGGTGATTTTCCGATTCTTTAGAGATAATTTGTTTCCCAAACATCTCTAACTATACCCACTGTGGCATTGATTTCAGTAACAACAGGTGTTTATAAAATAGACAATTTCTTGGATTTATAAGGATTAAGTATATTCCTATCAGTAATCTGCTCCTGTATTTATTTAAATGAAAAATGATATTTGAAAATTATGTTTTAAATGTAAATTAAACCTACAATATACCTATTAAGAACAATTTTTGCCAGTTATGAAGCAAATGTGTAAACTGACAAACTGAGCTGTGTACAGACCGAGCAGTGTAGACAGTGATGTGTGTGAGTGTATCAGTGATGCTGTGTAATATGCAGAGCGTGTAGTCAGCTAGCTGGCTTGGGCATTAACAGTGAACCTGAAAACCCTCATGTGGGCTTTTAGTTTTTTTCTAAATAGGCAAATAGGCTTGTTACATAGGCTTTCCCATGCAAAGGGGAATGCCATTGATTGCTAAAGCAGGTAAATCATAATGCCATTAAGGTTGCACTATCGTGCTTGGCTTTTATGAGAAATCATGTCTGTAAATTGCAAACATGGGTTCCTCCACCTAGGTAATCTAAATAAATTTTAAATAAATTTATCTTGAGAAAGAACCTATGGAGGAAGTCACTTCCAATGGCAAAAGAAATTTGTACCTAGGAATGCACTCCTAGCAGTTTAGCTTCAATTTATTTCATATTTAGCTATTTTCACTTGTTACTGACTTACTCTTTACTTTACCGTGTATCTAATTTTTACTATCTCATCTTCTAGCTTTTTATTATTTAAATTTACTACCAATTTCTGTTAACTTCTGTTATAACCCCACTTAATATCACCCCACCTTTCAAAATCTGCTCAATACACGTCTTATAAAACACCAACTCCGGCATGTTAGAACGCCGGCATATTTTAGACTCTATTCTATTCACTATTCATACATTTCACCATATACCCCCAGTACACACATTTACCATCTCCAATTCTTACCTCGCTATACTCCACCTACCAACTTTCCATTGCTATACAAATTAGTACCACCACGTAACATTCTTAGCGTGACACCTGATTAATACCATATTATACGTCTCTCTCATCATTTATTCATTATTAATATTTTATTTATTATATAATGTATTCTTATTACTACTATTATTATTATAGAAGGCTTTACCTAAAAATTAGCCATACATTTAATGTGGATTACTCCTCTACATAGAAATTCTACTATACTCTTACGCCTTCCCACCTGCTCATAGCCTTATAACTTCCTGTATCCTCATTTCTAATGTCTCCATTCTATTACCTGTCTCCTACCCCCTTCCAATATCCTGATGCCCCTATTTTCCCGCTATACTCTCCCCACTTTTCCACATCCCTACCGGTCCCCTTCACTCTCACTTTAGTCCTGTTAATAGCAATTTCAACAGTAATTTTTTTTTCACTCTTTAATAAATTAACTAGTAGGACTCATTTTTAAAATAATGCAAAACTGCATTGCTCCTTTATTTGTGTTCACATACTAACTGCTGCCTAGTCTATTTCAGTGTACACATCCACATCCATGGCCTTAGAATTCCCAGGGAAAATCAATCAATCAAGATGCCTAGCTTTGCAGGTTTGCAGATAGATCTGAAAAGAAGCACACTGAAAAACCCTAGCTGTCACTTCAAATTCCAACTCTTAGCGGTATATTTATTAAATTGCAGGTTTGAAAAAGTGGCGATGTTGTCTATAGCAACCAATCAGATTCTAGCTATCATTTATTTAGTACATTCTACAAAATGACCGCTAGAATCTGATTGGTTGCTATAGGCAACATCTCCACTTTTTCAAATCCGTAGTTTAGTAAATATACCCCCTAGTTCCTTAATTTAAGACACTAAATTCATTTAAACCTTTCTTTTTTCTCTTAATTGCTGCTTGGTTTAGCTTCATTTATGTCTTACTTCAAACTAAAACAAAAAATAATGGGGTCTGGACTATTTTATTGCTTATCACTTTTGTGTTATTTTTTTTTTTACATTGATTGAAGTGCCCATAAAATGCAACAATTACGTGCTTTTGCGAAGAGAAAAATGCTTTGTGTCCCCCTTTAAATCAGAGAACGTCCCTGTAACAGCACCTTCCCTACACATTTATCTCATTTTAATAATCTTTCTCAAAACAAATAATTAATAAGGGGAGCACATAGGGGGTGGGAATTTCCAGTTACCTACAACCCCCCCATTTACATCAATCACATTATATCCAAGAAGTTTAAATAAAATGATTGAGCTGAACTTCAATTAAGTAGGTTGAGTCCATTAAAGAAAAGATGTAAAGATGTTTACTGAGAGGTGCCTGTTGGTTGTTTTATTAAATGTAATACACTTATGTATAATCTTTTAACTATTTAATTAATAGGACAAAATATTCCATCATTTCTTATATTATGAGAAGTCTGCTCAAAGATAGATCTATTGAAACATGCGTTTTTTTAAAGGAAAATTCCAACACATTAATGTTTAGACTTCTTATTATTTTGAATCGGGTTAGAATATTCCAACACTTGTTGGTCTAGAACTCAAATGAACCCTTAATAAGCTTCTGAGGTCTTGCGGGTATATACTTGCTTTTGAAACTTATGCTGAGAATAAGGATATAAATCTTGAATGATTTAAAAGCCTTGTGGTAAAGCAAACATCTTAACAATAGATTGATGCTGAGTTTGAATCCGACTCAGCTACATAGATCTAAATAACTATTCAAGTAATTTGTCAAAGATATATATTATAAATTGTGACATCAATATCAATATTCTTGTTAGTTTCACGGCTAAGACTTTTATTTTGGAGTCAAGCTGAGTTCACATCCTGTGTGGGGCGCATACAATGAACGATGGAATTAAAAATGAATACAACTGAAAGATTGATATTGTATTATAAGATGTGTTTTTATATTTTAAAGTGTGTTTATGTATCAAGTATTTGTTTCAAATCTTGCCTTTGATACCTATACATAGAAACATACTGTGTGTCCTGAAATGCAAGATGTTGCTTTATCCCATATTTGATTACTAGATACAGACAAATATAAATAGAATAATAACATAATAAATACTTTGATGTCCATTAATTTATTAACCTTTTTTAGCTTTCATGCAAAATTTGTCTGGTATAAGCCAACACATGATGGTGGTGGGACATCTGATATACTGATATATTCCCTCCCACTGTAAAAAACGATCTTGCAAAAGCTAATTGCTACCAAATCGGCAATGGCTGGACCCACAGCAGTATAATGTGTGTCCAGCCATTGCCGCTTTAAAACCGCAGTTTGCATTCGGGACATTGCAAGTGACGTGATTTGGTAGCGTCCAGCTTTTCCAAGATCGGTTTTTACAGTGGGAGGGAATTCAAGTTGCCGCAAACACCACTTGTCATTAACTTGGTAAGTCGCAATTTGTACATGACCGTGGTGGTTGTCATCGGTATATTTTCGACACTCTCTACTGTGTCGGCTTTGTCTGAGCCAGAAAACCCTACCACACGCTTCTTCAGATGGACAGCTCCCATCTCTATACAGCTTGTATTTATATGCTGTTGATCCAATCAGGTCTCCACAATCAATTAATTTGTTAAGCAGCATCTGTCAGGTTACTATTGATCGCAAAATATGTAGTTACTAGTACTTTTATACACAATTTTCATCTAAATATCAATCAATTTTTAATAATAAATGGATCTGACTTATTCAGATTTGAATTATATACTAACATATTTATTATCAGTATATCAGATGTCCCACCATTGTCATGTGTTGGCTTATACCAGACAAATTTTGCATGAAAGCTAAAAAAGGTTAATAAATTAATGGACATCAAAGTATTTATTATGTTATTATTTTATTTATATTTGTCTGTATCTAGTAATCAAATATGGGATAAAGCAACATCTTGCATTTCAGGACATTTCTGCATTTCTCTTCCTCAAAGCCTACCAACCATCCACTTAACCCCCATCTCCTCCCTTCAGCTCGTGCTCCCTTCTCTCCCCTTGCCTCGGCTGGCTCCTCTTGTGCCTGGTCTGTTTACCCTCCCTTAGGATGTAAGCTTGCATTAGCAGGGCCCTCTTCCCTCCTGTCTCCTCACCCATTCTTCTGCTCCTTGTAGCCAGCCTGGAGTTTCTGAAGTATTGGTACTTTTTGTTCATTGTTCTGTATGGTTTCACCCTGTATAGTCTACTGTTCGTACTGTGTGCGGCGCTGCGGATACCTTGTGGTGCCTAACAAATAAATGATAATAATAATAATAATAATAATTTGGTATATTTTTGTCGCTCTCTACTGTGTCGGCTTTGTCTGAGCCAGGAAAATAACTACCACTGCTGAAGAAAGTATATGATTACTGAAACTAAGAGTGCAGCTATTTAGCTAATATTCTAACAGCATATCAGAAGTGAGTATGAGCATACTAACTAGAGACACTTTAGTGGAAAGAAGATTAATAGGTCTCTGAGCAGGCTGCACACTTAAGCTGGGTACACACTACAGGTCTTTCCACCAGTTATCATGCCAATCACACAATAAATGACTGTTAGGTCCGATATCACATTAATGTGCACGCTCCCACGATCATGTTATATCGTACCAAAGCACATCCTTTTTTTCCATCACTCTTATAAACTGGCTAAAAATCACTGTCAACGATGGAACGATGTGAATGAATCGCATATGCAGTAATTTTCTGTAGTGTGTACCCAGCTTTACTTATTCTTTTGGAAGTAGTGAAAGTAATTTTTCTGGCTTATAGCAACAGGAGGGACGAATAAGTTCTATATTCTATAAACAGGAGGCTGGGGTCTATCTGCCTATTTATTAAATGCACTGTATTAGCTTCATCCCTCTTTTTGTCTGGTGTTAAATATAGATGACCAGCATTTAAAACACTCAGTTATAATTGTTTTCTCTGAACTGAATCATGGTACCAAATTAAGAATGCAAATGCAGTGATTTATATTTACTGATTATTGATTATATGAGATTTATGCTGCTCTAAGGTCCAAACAGATGTATAAGAGATTTATAAAATTTGTCATGCTTTTTATCTGTATGCATTGTATACTCGTTAATGATATACAGTGTGATTTTTTTTAGCTATCTGAAATTGAAGGCTCGGTGGTGCGCTATTTGTTCTTTATCATGTTTCTGTGTTATTTTTGTGAGTATCTTTCTCTGTTTTAAGGAACATTGTCCTCAACAAAATGATAACTGTCACTGATCTTACTTTTGAGGCTCTAGTGTTTTGGCTCTAGTGTATTATTTTTACTTATTTTTTGGATCCAGAGCTCTATATTTTTATAATATATAAAAATGTAAATGTAGAAAGTAAATGACCTGCAATACTCTGCATTTTCTTGATGAGAATCACTGGATGAGTAGTTATAACCCTAATTGTAATATTTTTTTATTATAATTGGTTGTCAGACAAGATTAATATTAGTTTATTAGAGTATTATTATTTTGTTAAGGTGGTCAGACGCATGTAAAGGTAGTTAATATGAATGTGTGGTTTAACATTAATGTACAGCTTTTGCCTCATACTTTTTTTTATTTAACATTTTAATATATATATCTACTATATAAATGCCTAGTGGTGTGTGTGAAAAAAAAAAAACAAGCTGAAGCGCCACCTGCTGGGCAGAGTTATACACTGACCTATATATTTCTTGAAGGAGGAGTGACAGTTGAGAGTGGTTGGTGGTTGCCGGGGGTGACAGTGGGGAGTTTTTAACACCTTAAGTAGCTTGATGAAGGATGTGGCGATGAGGATGAAGGATGAGGTGATGGAGAAAAATGATGAGGTGGTGACATGTGGACAAAACCACGTTAAAAAAGGGCGCTTGCGTCGGGAAGTAACGCTCTTCCCCTGAGGAGGCCTGGGCTATGGGCCAAATGCATGACAAGAACCTTTTTAACACCTTAAGTAGCTTGATTTGACTAGAATGCATGAGTATCATGCACGGGTTAACTTGTGTATATATATATATATATATATATATATATATATATATATATATATATATATATAGTATGTATTGAGATATATATATATATATATATATATATATAAGAGAGAGATGCAAAAATCAATTCTACACTATTTACTACTGTGCACCCACAATATGTCTACTAGTGAAAAGCACACACTACCATACAGTACTATGCTATAAAGTACAATATAATACCTTAAAGTGACCTCCACAAAAATGGCCACTTAATGTCTACACATGGCCCAGACCGGGCTCGGTATCACTATGAGGATTACCACTTATCAAATGCAGACCTAAATTACTGGGACCACAGGATAATTCTGTCTGTTAGCGCTTCCTCAGGCTAATCCTGGCTATCACTGCTTCCACAGGCTGATCCTGTATTACTTGCCATTACAGTCCTAAAGCCTGAATTACCTGCCACCACAGGCCTCAAGCCTAAAATACTTGCTTCACAGGTTAAGTCTGAGTTAATTGACACAGACCTAAAGCCGAAAATAACTTACTGTCACAAGCCTAATGTCTGAATCATAATTGCCTCACAGGCTAAGCCTGAGTTAATTGTCACAGGCCTAATGCCTGAATAACTTGCTCCCTTAACCCTAATGCTCCAGGGCCTTATGCCCACTATCACCCCTCGGGCCTAGTGCCCATATTCAGCCAAGGGCCTTGTGCCTAACTGTGTTAAAGAAGCAATAGAGTGCAAGTGCAAGCCTGTAAGAGGTATGTCCACAAGGGCCTTACCTTGCTCTGACAGTCTCCGTGGGGAACCCTCCGCACTCCATTGGCACTCTGGCTGCAGCCATCCTCAATGCTTTGCCACGGTCCATTGTGATCATGACGGCTTCTATCTTCCTGGCTGGGGTGCCCTCAGCCGCTACAACGGCTCACAGTTATCCGCCGCCTTCTTCCCTAAAGGTTGTGTCGCCCGTCTCTGGACGTCCCGTGGTGTCCTCTCTCTGTGGCTCCGCCAACTAACTGTAACCACCACATGGGACTGCTATTTATGAGCCATCGCGTGGGTGAGGATTGGTGACACAACGAGCCCTGATTGACTCATCGCCGCACCAACAATTCAAACTGCCTGGAGGTGAGCCCTGATTGACTTACCTCTCCGGTCACCGATTGGCTGACAGACGGAGGTGAACTTGGATTGGCTCATCTGACAGCTGTCAACCCACGCTGAATCCAGTTGTGAAAGGAAGATGGACTTACCGCTGCTGGATCCCGGTAAGTCTTCTTCTTCCTTTCTCTCTTCTTTTCTGTACCCTCTTCACAGACTTCAGGCTTCTCACACCACCATTTAGAATGATGTACCACTATGTGTTTCATGATCTGACAGTGTTCCCCCACCTCCCCTCAGACATATTTGTGGCATGGTTTTCCATCTGAACATGATTAGAGTCAAGGTGTAGTCGACAGTAGCTGCTTCTATATGAGTATTATTTGCTGGATAAGTTATCACTAATACTATTTTGTAACTTTTTCTTGTTATTTACAGTAAAACTATTTGACTGCGAAAATGTGTCTGCTGCAGGGTTTTTTCATCAAATTTTTTTTATTTTATTTCAAAATCAAGCAGTTGGGTTTCAGTGTCTACTGGTTCCAGGGATAAGGGGAATTGTAGCCACTACACTCCTTTCTACGGCAGTAATTCTGCCCTGCCTGACCCCGCTATCATTTCAGAGCTAGCATAGTAAAGCTGAAACAGGGCATCAATGCATATGCACAGGACCATTCTCATACCGTGAAGAGCAGAGAGGGGACAGTGGAAGGACGTGATGCATCAATGAGCCCCACCCCCCAATGAATGGTACATGTCAGCTTTGGTGACATATGCAATATTTAGATCTTACCAGTGATCGAATTGGAAGTTTAGAAGTGCGGAATGGAACATGTATGTAAATGAAAGTAGTAGGAGAAGTTTTGGTATTGCATACCACTGTATAACGGCCCACTTCGACCACTGGTTTGTACATGTACCACAGCTATGCTCAAAACCAGAGCAGAGCTGATTTCCGTCATGGAACTGATTAAGGATTTTGTTGCACGGAGGAGGTGAAAGTGGCAAAACACTTCACATGGTAATGATTAATCTCATTCCCATTCCCATGTGTCCTTGCTCCACCCCAACTCCTCCTCTGGGCAAGTGCCCCAGTTGGCGGCCACACCAAGGTGCCAAGGGCAGTCAAATATGGTGTAAGTGGGAAAATTTTGCTCTTACTTCCATATTTTCATTAATACACCTAATTTTTTGCAGATAGGTACGTGGTGTCAAAGGATAGTTTATAGGGAAAAAAAATAATTTGCAATATTATGGAAACAGACGTAAAAAAGTACATTCTCCTGTATAAAGACTACAGTACATTTTTCTTATATGGAAAGAAAACTGTTTAAAATGGATGAAGCTTTTCTTTTCTCGGCTCTATATAGCACATTAAATCCATTATAGTGGGTACAGCTATTTAAGGGCTTGACCTTCAAAACCTACTCTGCTATTAACAGGCAGGTAGCCAACTCCATGTTTTGTTCATTTGACATAAGTCAAAGATACATTTGTAAAGAAGTAGCTTCAAGCACAAAAGTTATGATAAGCAAGGTACCACTGCCAGGGAAAAAGGAAAATCATCTTTTGCTGCATAACAGAGGCAATCATTTAAAATAAATTCTTTGATATCAGCAGAGATCACACACAGTAAACAGTGAAATACAATTTCCAATTAAAAAAGACAAGTGAACAGTGCAAGATAAAATACACCTAATAGATTTAGTTTTCCAATTATCTGAAGAAAGACAATGCATTTCTATCATGTATAATTGAATATTTATTTATTTATGCCCACAAATTTATGTAGGTTGTGTGATTTTTAAATATTTTCACAATTTTTAGCTGCATATCTTTTTAACACAAACATTCCAATATAATTGATATATTTATTATAAGTGTAAGTATATATGTAGGGTCTGGACCCTGCCCATGCCCCATGCCCTGCATAATAAAGAGTGATTCCACTCAGTCTTATCTGCTGCAAGGTTTTTTTTCTGAGTCCATCTAGTTTAGCCCATGTTCAGTAAGCCGCATATACTCGATATTAATAGCAAATCATATAATTCCAACATAAAACCATGCTATCGGTGTGTAGTGGGCAACTTACAATAGCTGTAGTAAAGGACTGCCTACTATTCTGCAGTTGGAGGAATGTGTTAAAAGTAGAAAAAGCTGTCTGTAACAGGATTATATGGGATTAAATAATTATCTCCCTAAAACCAGAAGAAAGCAACCAGTTGGACCTATGTTCAAAATTACTGGCATGTGGAAGGCAGTTGGAGTAAGCTGTACACTGGTTCGGCTCTTTGTCCAACCTCCCACTTTTCCTTATTCTCACAAATATAAAGCTTTGGATATTTCCGTATACTGTTGGCCAGGGCCGGATTAAGGGAATGGAGGCCCCTGGGCTAAGGGGGACTCCATTCTCCTGTGAGGGCCCCCACCCGTGATCCGAGCTGCCTGCGCCCCCCGTGGTCCGATCGGGCCCGCGCCCCCCCCCCATGATCCGAGCTGCCCTTCCCGCGGCCCATCCCCCGGCACTTACCTCCTTCTCCGGTTCGCTGTATGCTCTTTACTGAGGAGATCTCGTGAGAGTAAGACTCACGAGATCTCCTCAGTAAGGAGACTACAGCGCGCCGGAGAAGGACCGCAGTGAAAGTGCTCAGCAACACTGATCGTGCCGGGGGCGCCCCCGCCCCCGACCAATCAATACTGCTGCTGAGCACTTTCAAGGGCCCCCTGGATGCCATAGGCCCCTGGGCTGCGGCCCAGTTAGCCCTATGGTTAATCCGGCCCTGCTGTTGGCAAACAT
Organism: Mixophyes fleayi; assembly: GCF_038048845.1. Classification (NCBI taxonomy): domain Eukaryota; kingdom Metazoa; phylum Chordata; class Amphibia; order Anura; family Limnodynastidae; genus Mixophyes; species Mixophyes fleayi. The sequence continues at coordinate 55,373,663 of NC_134404.1, read as the reverse complement.
CACAGCAGCGCTGAGGACTGACTTTATACCGAAAAACAAGGCTGTTTTACAATCTTTTAGAAGATGTAGGAATCTTAAAGAGACTGGCTTCGAGTTTCTATAAGAGTGACAATATGGTATTGACACCTTCTATAGATTCGGTTCTGAAAAGCTGGTTGGGCACCAATGATTTTTACAAATGATTGGGAAACACAAATGTACTACTTGTAGATTTGTGGACCACAAGTGTACGGAATTTTCCTCATTCACTTCAGGTGAAAGGTTCCCCATTGAAACGGATCTAGATTGCCAATCAGTGTTTGTCATCTATTTGATCAACTGTAAATGTAGTACCAAATATATGGGGCATATGATAAGATCTGTGGGAGTACGCTTTCAATAGCATCAACGTAATATTTTGAAGAATGTTAAAGCACACAGTTTATCTTCACATGAAAATCTTTGTCAGAAGGGCAAACTAGAAGGCCTAAAAGTCAGAGCGTTTGAGCAAGTAGGTACCACCAAGAGAGGAGGTGACAGGTTCAATCTGCTCTGCAAACGTGAGTCTTATTGGATCTTTAGTCTCAAAATGCTGACACCACACAGTCTCAATAATAGAATAGAATTGAACAGTATCTTACTTTCTACATGGTCCTACCGAGAATATTGAACTGAATGATTTTTGTTTATTTTTGTCTTTTTCCAGATTTTTTAGTTGTAGATGTTAGTTTCAATTTTCCAACTTGGAAGTTTTTTGGGCTCTGATGTTTGTCAGGCCAATTTATGTTTTTGGATCTTTTGAATATATTTGTCCAATTGTTCCACCTTATCTATATTCTTCACTTTACATATGGGCGAATATTACGTGGTCATAATGATTTGGTTATTTATTTCATAAACATAGGGTATCTTGAATGCATATCAGTATTTAAGTATGTGTTTTGAATTTGCCCGTCACATATCTCGAGGGTAGGTCTTTAGACAGATCAACTGTATAGTAGAGTGGGTGTGTTAGGAGCCCGAGTATACAGACACATATATATATATATATATATATATATATATATGTATATATATATATATATATATATATATATATACAAGTTATGATGCATGATACTCATGCATTCTAGTCAAATCAAGCTACTTAAGGTGTTAAAAAGGTTCTTGTCATGCATTTGGGCCATAGCCCAGGCCTCCTCAGGGGAAGAGCGTTACTTCCCGACGTAAGCGCCCTTTTTTAACGTGGTTTTGTCCACATGTCACCACCTCATCATTCTTCTCCATCACCTCATCCTTCATTTTCATCGCCACATCTATCCAGATGTCTATCCAGACACAGGGATCTCTCTCATCGGTCCTGAGTATCACACTCCTCTCGCTCTGTCACCCCCGGCAACCACCAACCACTCCCCACTGTCACCCCCGGCAACCACCAACCACTCCCAACTGTCACTTCTCCTTCAAGAAATATATATATATTTTTTTAAAATCTTTATAAACACTTTTAACAATTAACAAATTAAATTAACAAATTAAAAACATCTTCGTATACCAAATTTCAGCCCTTTCTGAATTTTTTTTTCCACACACACTAAGAATTTAGTAGGTCAGTGTATAACTCCGCCCAGCAGGTGGCGCTGCTTGGTTTTATTTTTTCCACACACACACACAGACAGACTAACAAATGCCACTAGACATTTATATTATAGATATATATATATATATATATATATATATATATATATATATATATAAATATAATTCTTATTGGTTGTATTGTACCATTGTGTCAGTATGAGCTAGTATATATACTTTTCAGAAATTATGCTGAGTTTGATTTATTACTTAGTGGGGATATTTGAGCTGTCTTGTTTAAATGTATTTTTATTCTTTTTTATTTGTGACTATAGAGCTATGGTCCTATAGTTGTTGGATATTCATTTTTAGTTTATTTAAATATGGAATTATTTTGAAAATATATGTATGTCTCATGAATAAGAATCCTAATGTAGATCGATACTGATTTGTTTCATGGCTACAACATCACTTTTATACAGTTTTGTGTATGTTTTTGTAATAATTGTTGCTATGACAGCTGGTTTAGGGACTCAGTGAGAGTTTAATTTCCGAAATACTGATTGGAGACCGCATTTTATTGGATGCCGAGGATCACGTGACCCGCCTGATGTTTATAGACAGATGGGATGCTGTAGATCATTGGCTGAGGAGATACATGTGACTCGACTGCATGTTATAAACAGTGCACGGAAGGACTCATCCACCAAACCTCTGATGAAACAGCTTCTTGACAGCTGAGAAATGCATCAGGTGATTGGCGGCATACTTGACGAAGTTTGGAGTTTGGTTCATTTCTAAACTCCAGGGTTATTTTTTTCATCTACTACCAGGAGATTTTGCTTTATATCACTGAATCTAGTGTGGGACTGATTTATACACTTTCTCTCTATATTGTTGGCTGAAGAATCGGATGTGTATTATCTTCATTACTTGCTATACCTATTCTATGTGCATGATGCTATGTTTGCAATCATTGGAAAATTTATGCACACACAGCTGTGAAAAAAGTGTTGCTTCAGCCTAGGGTAACTTTTTATACAGTACCCTAAACCAGTGGTAATCATATATAAATATACGTCTCTGGACAGTAGCGTTTGAAGGTTGGGACCATTTTATGCAATAATCCGGACTGTGTTATATGCAGTGTCTGAGATATTTACATTACATATTGCTGAACCTGAAGTTTATATTGATCCTTCTCCATAATAAATGCCATTGATGTTTTATGTTTTTATCAATATTAATATAATGTATTCAATTGTTATATTTTTTTCAAAGCTTAGCAATCTCCTGCTTTTTTTGTTATTGTTTTAGGATCTACTGAACTATCATCTCTGTCCAGCTGTGGGACGCAGGCTGAACTGTCACAGCTGTTTCATCACCTGTTTATCCGCCCACTGAGCTCAATGGAGATTTCTGTTAACATCTCTGTTTGACTGCTGAACCCTATGCATCTGGCTGTCAGTATTCCGGACCTCTTCATGTCAGAGCTCCAGAAACTGCCTACTCTTAACCCCTGTCATGGGGCGGTAAAGTATCCTTCAGCTCTTTCATTGCCCTGCACCATTTGGCACCATTTGGGTCAGTTGTTCCTTTCTACTCTCTCATTATCTACCACAGCTAATATACATTCATTCACATCTCACATCTCTCTATCATGTACCTATTCAATTTATATTCTCTCCCATTCACTATGACCACACTTCTCTTCAAACTTATCTTCCTTCTCCTTCATCCTATTTCTCCCTCCCATATTATGATTTCCCCTTCACTATTTCCCTCACTAGTCTGCACATATGAACTGTTTTGTCTTCCGCACCCACCACACTCACCAGCGTTCAGGGGCGGGCTGGCACGGGGGACAGGGGGTCAGACGGCTATTAGGGCCGGGGGGTAGGCCGGCTGGCCGCCCCCCCCATGTCAAATATATAATTTCCCCCCGCGGCCGCATCTGATGATATCAGATGCGACCGCGTCAGTGCACAGGCGACCGCATCACATGACAGGGGATGCGGCCGCGTCATCAATGACACGGCCACATCCCCTGTCATGGGATGCGGCCACCTGTCTGCCCCCCGGCCATCCCTCTCCCAGCTCGCGCCTGCCAGCGTTCATAAACAGAAAAAACCTCACAACCACAATTTCTCCTCACATATTCTCTTCCTTACCCTATTCCTTCTCATGGCTGCTGGTGACATCTCACCTAATTCTGGACACCACACAATCCCCATTCCACCTCCTTTCTACAACAAAACACGAAGTGCAGCTCTATACAATATAGCTCCATCTACCACAAACAATCTCTGACAAACCAAACCCCACCCATAGTACACCAAACTGACCGGTTACCTGCAAAAATGCTCCCGCACTGCAGAGCGCCACTGGAGAGAATCTTATTCCTATCCTGATTTCCTCCACTAAAAAACATCCTTTCATCTTACAGCACTGCACTTTCAATTGCCAAACAAACTGTCACTCACCGGACTGTGAGTGCCGCTTCTCGTGTGTTTAGGAACCGTGGCCGTCCACCATCCTGAGGGTCTGCGCATGTGCAGCCCTTTCAAACCTTCAGTACCTGTTGCTTTTAGTTAATTGGCTGATCAGGCAACACTCCCTATTTAAAGCACCTGTGGTCTATACCTCGTTGCCTGATCTTGGAGTCTCATTCCCCATGAGCCTCTGAAGGTGTTCCTGTGTTTCCTCGTGTATTCAGCTCCTGCTGATTCCTGTTGTTCGTTTGTGGTTTCCAGACCACTTCAACTCTCCTGTGTTCATCGTGACTGCACCAGCTGATTCCTATCCGCTGCCTCCGTGCTTCTACAGTGTCCTGTTCACTTCAACTCTCCTGTGTTCATCGTGACTGCACCAGCTGATTCCTATCCGCTGCCTCCGTGCTTCTACAGAGTCCTGCTCACCTCAACTCTCCAGTGTTCATCGTGTCTGCAGCCAGCTGATTCCTATCCGCTGTCTCCGTGCTTCTACAGTGTTCCTGTTCATTTCAACTCGCCTGTCTTCATCGGGTCAGCGCTCCGCTGCTTTCATCTCAGCTACTGGTTATCAGACCGCCTCAACTCTCCCGTGTTCTCCAGGTGTCCAGTTCCATATACTACTGCTTCCTGAGTATTGCTTTGTTCTTGCTGGTCTACCTACCGTGCGCTGCACCAACTTGGTTACCGCTTCCATCTTCCAGTGGTCTCTCCTCCTGCCGGCCTTCAGCCGCTCAGGTATCCCTGCACGTCTCTCTGACAGCCTGCTCTCCTGAACCGCGGTATGCATACTTCTCATTGACTGTGCTTGTGTATTGCATATCTAGCTGGACTGAGTTTGTTCTTCTCCGGAGTTCCTATCCACTGAGACTATTGCTATCATTTGACTGTGTTTTCTATTTGCCTGGATAGTTATTGTGACTCTGTATATTTGTGCAGTGCTGCTCAGTTATTATTATATTGTGCATATCATCGTGGGATCAAGTTCTGTGTGCCCGTGTATACTCTGCATTGCATTCATCTCCTCGTGCTCCTCCTCACATATATATTGCAGTGGTACCACTTGCTAGATGCAGACCACTGTCTCCTGTTCCCTGTGACACCAGTTTCAAGTATCCTCTCACATAGCAGTGGTACAACTTGCTAACGCAGACCACTGACTCCCCTGATACCTTCACCTGGATTCCATTCCTTCACCTAGACAGCGGTACAACTTGCTATACGCAGACCGCTGACTCTCACCACCTCCCCGTTACTCCTGAACATTCCTCCTCACTATAGCAGTGGTACAACTTGCTATCCGCAGACCACTGACTACCCTCACGTTTCCTTGTCCATCTAGTTCCTCGTGTACAGTTATCTACCTATTACCAGTGCTGCTAGTCATAGACTTTTCTCGAGCATTCTCTTACCATCTGCTGTCTCCTGTTCCGTGGTCATCCCGCTACCAGAGTACCATATTACCAACTATACTGCTCTGGTAAGTCCATCATCTGGTGATACCTGGGTAAAGACTCCTAGTGCCCGTGACACAAACATTCTTCAAATCTCTAATATCCACCCAGTCTTCTAACCCATGTTGCCTATTTGCCACCTTCAACTCACCTCTCTGCCCACGTGCACCTTCTCCCCCATCCTTCTTTATAGTCCATAAGTTTGCCATCTACTTAAAGACAAAATTGACACCATTCGGCAAGATTTTTCCACATGTAAAATTCCACGCACTTCACTCATTCTACACACCTTCACCTACACTCCTCAGTAAACTCTTAATTCATTCTCTCCAGTAACTGAAGATGAAGTTTCTAAATTCATCTCACCCTACAACCTGTCCCCTCGACCTTATTCCATTCGCTCCCTCTCCTCCACTACACGTCAAACTCTTGCTTACCTCTTCAACCTGTCTCTTTCCAGTAGCACATTTCCATCCTCTTTTAAACATGCCCACATTTCACCAATTCTAAAGAAACCATATCTCGATCCAGCCTCTCTCTCTAAATACCGCCCTCCCCTTTGCCTCCAAACCACTTGAGTGATTAGTGTGCAAATGCCTGTCTCACTTTTTCTCCTCTCACTCTATACAGGACTCTCTTTAATCAGGCTTCCGTCCCAAACATTCCACTGAAACTGCTCACACAAAAGTGATTGATGATCTACTTACTGCAAACAGTAATTTCTCCATGCTCATTCTCCTGGACCTTTCTGCTGCTTTTGATACCGTTGATCACCCTCTTCTCCTACACCCCCTTTACTCCATTGGCCTTTATAACAGAGTTCTTTCCTGGTTCACTTCCTAGCTATCAAATTGTTCCTTTAATGTTTGTACATCTTGCACATCTTCCCCTCCACTTCCACTACCTATTGGGGTCCCACAAGGCTCTGTTTTTGGCCCTTTTCTTTTTACATTGTACACCTCTTCTCTTGAGACACTAATTCGCTCAATTGGCCTCCAGTAACACCTCTACGCTGATGACAATCAAATTTATATCTCGTCTTCTGACCTCTCCCATTCTGTATTATCTTGTGTAACCAACTGCCTTTCAGCTATCTCCACATGGATGTCCCAATGCTCCCTAAAACTCAATATATCCAAACAAAGCTGATTATCTTCTCTCCTGTCAGAACTACCACCTTCCCTCAAATCTCCCTCAATTTCAATAACACCAAAATTTCTTCAGTCTCCCAAGCCCGCTGCGTTGGTGTCACACTTGACTCTGCCCTCAGCTGTATTCCTCATAGCCAGACTTTCTTCCAGTCCTGTCAATTCCACCTTAAAAATATTGCCAGCATACACCCTTTTCTTACTCAGCATGCTACCAAAACTCTTATTCATTCTCTCATCATCTCCCGTCTTGACTACTACAACCTTTTGCTATCTGGAATTCCCACCCACATATCTACACTTCAATCCTTCCTAAATGTTACTGCAAGACTGATCTTCCTCACTCACCGCTCCACATCTGTTGCACCACTTTGCAAATCCCTACACTGGCTACCTGTGTTCTCCAGAATCCAAATTAAATAACACGCCCTTACCTACAAAGCCCTCAACAACCGTTGCCATGAAAAGATGGACTGGTCTGCAGCAATGTCTAAGTAGGTGGTACATGTCAAAATAAAATCCACATGAATGCCAGGAACCAAGGTTTCCCAACAGATCATTGCCAAAGCATCACACTGCCTGCAAGCTTTCCTTCTATCAATTGTGCGTCCTGGTGCCATTTCTTCCCCCAGGTAAACAACACAAGGACACCTGGTCGTCCACATGATGATAAAGAAAATGTGATTCATCAGACTAGGCCACCTTCTTTGTTTGCTCCATAGTCCAGCACTGGCACTTGCGTGCCAATTGTAGACACTGTCATAGGTGGACAAGGGTTAACATGGGCACTCTGACCGGTCTGTGGCTACACAGCCCCAAACTCAACAAGCTGCGATGCACTGTGTGTTCTGACATTTTTCTATTATAGCCAGTATTAATTTTTCAGCAATTTGTGCTACAGTATCTATTTTGTTGGATTGGACTAGATGGGCTAATCTTCTCTCCCCATGTGCATCAATGAGCCTTGAGCGCCCATGACCCTGGTTCGCTTATTGTCCTTCCTTGGACCACTTTTGATAAGTATTAACCACTTCATACCGGGAACAGCCAACAAGACCTGTCGCTTTAAAGATGCTCTGACTCGGTCATCTAGCCATCACAATTTGGCCCTTGTCAAAGTTGTTCAGATACTTCCTGTTTCCAACACATCAATTTTAAGAACTGACTGTTCACTTGCTACCTAATATATCCTACTCCTTGACAGATGCCATTGTATCGCAATAATCAATGTTATACACTTCACTTGTCAGTTGTTTTAATGTTGTGGCTGATCTATGTATATGTCTTTGTTCTGATATTTTGCTTTAAACTTGCAAAAGTATGTTTTCATTATTTTAATTTTATGTCAATAACCATTATGCCTATGAAGCTCAAGTCTTTCAGCAAAATGCAAGATTTTGATCTATTGATAGATCTGTATTTATAACATTCACAAAAATACATAAATATGTTAAATGTCTTTATAACTGAAAAAGTATGAGGGTTAACCTGTGTTTATTTAGCAAACTTACAGTATATCACATGGGCGTCCTGGTAGTCTATATCAGCTCAATAGGATTATTCACCAGTAATGAGAATTGCTTCCTATTATGTATATATAGATATATTTATTATTCATTAAGTAAAACCTAAGCTCTAATATAGTGTAAACTCACATTGTAGACTTGTTAAAGCCTCATTAACTTTATGTTGCCATATGGCTTTTTTTTTGTACTTAATTAGTAATATATAAGGGACACATAGAACTGACTAAAAATGGCAAATTTTTGATCTGTTGCTTTCTAGATATATTTTCAGTATATGTCCTGGCTTTCTCTCCCAGAAAGAGTTATGCCTGTATTATTTTGTCTTAGGGCCAGATTGCCAAATGAGCCAGTCACTTTGTAGCACTGATAAATGTGTCAAAATAATCCTTATATTATCTTGGCGTTGCTGCAACATTCATAATTCTAGATTCTATTGTCACATTTTGACACAATGCACTGATCGATACTTACTGTTTCCAAACCTTTAAATAATATGTAAAGATTAAACCTAGTATTCTCTGGTTTGGAATAACTGTGTAGGACCCCTGCTCATTTCTACACTGTCAATTGCTTTCCTTACTGTTTGTTTTAAGTCACAAGTGTTTTTCCTGCTGTGTTAGGCAATTAGTTAATGATGTTAAGATTGCTTTAACAGTTTTGTATACAGATCTTCCTGGGTACATGCAGACTAATGACTTAATACATCTGCTTCCCTTATCCCTGATAATATCTCAGCCGATCGCACAATTAAAGAGCCCAGTATTGTTCAGAAACGATCTGAGTATTAATTTATTACCGCGTATGGGCAAACGTTCCCCTCTCTTCAGCTTTCCCCTTCTGTTCCCCCTCACACAGAGCCGCATGCTTCTTCCTGATGTCCTTTCTAAATTAAACATTGTAAGTGCAGGCTTTTTAATATCTTTCTCCCTGATTTCTGATCCCTGTTTCTTTGCATATCATCTATGTACTGTACATTTATCACAGAAGTATGTGCACAAACACAAGTACTCCTCTAATTATAATTTAAATAATGCCTATTAATCTTCTGTATGTTTTCCGTGCACGAACTTCACCCAGTTTCATTCTTTGTACAGTTCCCATTTATGTCTATCTCTTTCTTCCTAAAGTGAAGTCTGCTTTCATCCCACAGAATTTTATATTTGATGTTTTCTTTTTAATTGGAACTTGTAATAATTGCCTAAATTTACCCTCACTTGAACATTTGATGCTTTGATATGCTTATACACTGAAGTATGTAATAGAGGATGCAGGAGGATTGACATACGTGTTTACCTTGCAATACTTGGATACATTGGGTAACAATCAAATAGAAAGGCACGTCGCTTGTGAAATGCAGTAAAATACATTTTAATAGCACACAAATGAAACATCAAGTACAACCCGCAATAGACTATAAAATGACATTATTAGAGAAGCATTTTCAGACCATACACATAGATATACAAGGCTACTTATGGATTGACTTGTCAAGACGACAGCCATTATGGAATGTGCAAATTTTGCACCTTGTCATGGGCGGATCAAAATATTAGATGTAGGTAGGTAGAGCTGAAAAAATATGATTTTGTTTCATGAAACAAGATATAAGATTTACCTGAGCTGGAAGGGGTAATGAATGCATATATTTAAAGTGGACCTGGCTATACAAGATGGAGTTTCCACTTGGATTTTCAACCTCACCAATGATCCAGAGATATCTGTCATATAAAGGTTGTAAAAGTACTGATTTAAATGATTATATAAAAAATTCCAATCTGCACTAAGTAAAATGAAATCCACACACACAGTCATATTTACACCAATCATTACAGTGCACAAATGTTATATATTTGATGCAGAAAAGTGGCTACAGTAATAGTAGGGTAAAGTCAGCACTGGTTTAGGAGAAAACCAGGAAAGTTGAGATTTAGGATGAAGCCTGGTGTGCAGTATTGTGTGATGGTGTCTTTATTGTTTTGGGGTAATGCACATCTTATTAATTTGTAACAATTCATCAAGATTTAGGATAAACCCCCCATTTAGGGTCACTTTGCCTTTGGAGTAGAATTTGTGTACTAATATCTATCTCATTCTTAAAGATTATAAAGAAGAAACAATTTATATAATCCAAATTTTTATAGAAGTGCATTTAGGACAGCTATGACTCTCACCCACCTGCTGGCTTGCAAAATGTGACCTGGTACCGATGGTTTAAATAGGGTAGAAACATAACAGCCAATCATTCCTCTCATCATTACCAGGGGTGCAGAGAGGCAGGTGGGGGGTACAAATTACTGCCGTCTGGACATTCTTAAATGTCTTTTATTTATATATTTGTTACCATTGGGTGGTGCGCACGAACCCATGCGCACGCACTTGTGAATTAGAGGGGGGGTGTTAAAAGGAAGGAAGGGAGCGAGCTGACAGCAGTCAGCAGCTCCCAGCAGGGCTGTCATCAGGTGGGTACTACAGTAAGGGGCCCATCAATGTTTATGCTGACAACACAGAACTGCTTAGTGTTCTGTCTGAATGAAAAGCTCGGCTGGGGAAAGCCGCTCCGCCCACAGATTGAGCTTCATCCAATGAAACGCTGCTACCTCACTAAACCTACAAGCCAAATGGATATCCCATCTGTGTCCACCGATCAGCTATCCCTATTCTCTACCTACAATTCGTCCGGCCAGCTGATTGATGCATGCACTTGCCAATCATCTCTTTTCTTAATATAAGCTATAAACAAACTCACTTTCTATCCGGTGTTCTGTCCTGCTATGTAAATTATTTTTATGGATAATCTATCTCAATCTCCCCCATTTCTCTATGTACCATGTGCATTTGCTAGAATGCAATTATGCAGTTCTAGTGTGAATAGTGTGAATAATATTTCCAAGATCCAGACAAGAATCCAGAATCAGGTTTTGAAAGCTGCAATAACAGGTAGGGGAGAGCAACACCATTTTAATACATAATGGGGCGATTTCAACTTCCGGAAATGTGACAAGCGGAAATCGCGCCGCACACATTGCCGGTAATTACGACACAAATTGCTGTCAAAATCTCCACTGTGAAGTGTCTCACAACGTTCCGGAGGCACTTTACTGCTAATTGAATTCCCCTCCACAATGTCATGTGTAAAGAGGCGCAGTCACAGCCCATGTACAAGTAGGGAAAAGTGAACGCTGGTTTAGGATGTGACCACGCCCCTTTTGATGGCACTGCCGCTACGCAGCAGCACACATGCCTTCTCCTGCTTTGTGTGGAGGGGCCCAGAAATTTACTGTACCGGGGCCCCAAATTCCTCTTGGCAGCCCTGATCATTACATATAAATATATAGTGAGCTGATTGATATATTTTAAAATATTTTATTTACTAATTTGTCAATGGTGTCACCACCTTAGATATCATTACCGTCTAGCACATTAAAATACCCCAGCTGCCACAGTTAGCTGCCACTGATATTGAAGAGCTGCCTATGATATTGTATAGCTGCCACTGATATTGCATAGCTGCCACAGATATTGTGTAGCTGCCACTGATATATATATATTTTTAATTCACACCCCTGGTTATTTTTAATGTTATTATTTATTTATTTAAGAATGTATATTCCACAATGTTGCACAGTGGGGAGATAAATCAAAATAATTGTTGGTTATTATAACACAGGGCTATAACATGAGACAAAATTAGTGAAGGCTCAGCTTATAATCCAGTAGGAAGCAGGACATGCTAAAAAAGGGACTTGCTCTGTTTAAAGAAATTGTCCAGCCACATATTAACATGGAGGCAGTGGTCAAAGTGGGGGTGTATATGGTGGTATGCCATGCCACCACTTCTACTACTGCCTTCATTGTAAAACTATTAAATTCCACTCACTTACATTTGCATTACATTTTTCATATAGTCACTTCTATATTTTCACTTTGACCATTGCATAGAGGTGTACAATCATCAAGTCCTCAGGATTACTGGATGGGGCAACTACATGGCCGGTTTCTGCCTGGGCACAAAAGTAAAGTGTTTTGTGTATGACATGGGAGGATATACAATTAGTACAGAGAAGCCAAGTTGGGATGGTATGCATAAAGGGGGAGGCTAGGGAATCATAAGATATCCTTAAAAGGTGTGTACTTCAGGGGCCTATTAAAACGTTGCCTTAAAAACTAGCAAGAGCATTTCATTGTGTATATGTAAGGGCAATATGGGAGAAGTACTACAGGCAAGAATGGCAGATGATGATAAGGCATAAAGGCAGCACGGTGGTGAAGTGGTAGCACTTCTGCCTCACAGCGCTGGGGTCATGAGTTCAATTCCCGACCATGGCCTTATCTGTGTGGAATTTGTATGTTCTCCCCATGTTTGCGTGGGTTTCATCTGGGTGCTCCGGTTTCCTCCCACACTCCAAAAACATACTGGTAGGTTAATTGGCTGCTATCAAAAATTTACCCTAGTCTCTCTCTCTCTCTCTCTCTCTCTCTGTCTGTGTATGTTAGGGAATTTAGACTGAAAGCTCCAATGGGGCAGGGACTGATGTGAATGAGTTCTCTGTACAGCGCTGCGGAATCAGTGGCGCTATATAAATAAATGGTGGTGATGATGATGATGATGAATAAGGAGAAGCATAAGCCTTGACAGAATGAGATGCATAGGTAGAGACAAGGGGGCAATACAAACGACTTAAGAAGGTGGAACATTGAGGAATTTGAAGATGGGAAGCAAGCAGCCAGTGCACAATAATACTGCACCCTTCTTATATTTATTGCATATTTACACCAACACATGAGTATTTAGTAAGGAGAAGCTAAATGCAGACGTTCATATTTTCTCTTAGTCATTAGGATAGTTCAGCAGCAGGGTTAGATTAGCTAATTATTCTCAGCACTAGTTTCCTATCCTGCATCATGTAATCTCCCTCCTTCCTCTGGGCAGCAGGATTCCTGCTTATATATTAAAGCAAGGTAATGCATTTTCAGGCAGGTCCTGATATGCACCAAAATTGTTGTCTATTGTTGGTTCCGCATATACACATGAACAGACATTCTCTATCATGGAGCACAGTAAAAACAACAAATACAACAGATTAATGGATGGAAAGCTTCCAACAGAATTGTCTTGTTACTGTTCCAGCCTTACACCTAACTTTCAAAAGCTGATGGAAAATATGGTCACCCAGAATTACACTGCACTGTCACATTTGTTTTGTTAAAAGTTGTAGCACTTGTTTATCATGATCTGAGAGCTGTGAGGCAGCAATACTAAACACTGTGCAACCCAGTGGTACAGCGGTTAGCATTGCTGCTTCACAGTGCTGGAGTCATGATTGGTTTGGTTCCGACCAGGGTCCTACTTGTATGTTGTTTGTGTGGGTTTGCTCCTAGTGCTCTGTGTTCTTCTTATACTCAAAAAAAATATACTGGTAGGATTATTAACTTATGACATAATTCACCCTATTCTGTGTGTGTTACAAATATTGTACTAGCAGGGCCGTCTCAACAGCTTTATAGGCCCTCGGGCAAAGCAAAGCACTGGGGTCCTACCTACACAACCACTCACAGGATAAAAATGTAAATTATCGATAAAATAAAGGGAGGCAACTGACATGGACGGTTAAAAATATTAGAAAAACTTTATTATACCTTTACGGCTTCAAAATCTGATGTGTGTTGATTTTGTCTTGCTTATGTACAATTAGTACGTGTACATTATTTTTGTCAAGGGCAAGAAATGTATTCGTAACAGCAGCATGTACAGATAATAGCTGATACTGAGCTGATTTGTCCACCTAAACGTTTTAATAAAGTGGGTTTGAATGTTCTGAATAAATCTTCCGGAATAATAGATTGAAAAGTTGTCAACCCTATGGGGCCCCTCTGCTCGTGGGGCTCCCAGGCAACTGCCTAGCATGCCCATGAATTAAGATGGCTCTGTGTACTAGTTTGCTCAACTATGTTCTGCTCTACAAATTTTAAGAGCTAATATTGGTTGTCACCCATTTCCACATCTGTATTGTGAGTGACATGCAACCTTAATTCTAGCTTATAGATGCGTCTGGAGCAAATTTGAATGAATCAACTTGAAAACTGCACTTACTGTATTTTAAAGATATGTGTAACCCAAAATAATAAGCACCACAAAGAGGCATGCTGAACTTGCCTCTTCACGTCTTATCTGTACTGCAGGCTAATGTCCCTGATACACTTCTTCAAGCGCAAGTGTCAGATACATGTAGCTCAAAATTCTGGTGCAAGATGTGCGCATGGGCAGGACGAAACATTTTACACAAGATGCAAATGAATGAGGCACAAATGCACTCGCCTCCAGCTCTGAATCACCCCGATGATGTCTATTAGTCAGCTGGTATGAATGCATGTAAAAGTGTCATACATTATGCAGCGCCATATCTATTTTTTCTCAAATAACCTGTTAGCATCCTACTCTGTCGATAGCTGCAGTGGGCTGAGAATTACAGCCTTAAAAGAGTGAATCCCAATTACAGCGTGATTACCTGAGTTGTCAGGCAGCTGAGCTCTGTATCCCTGAGCAGCTCAAGTAATCTAGAAAGTTGGACTTTGTCACTATTACTGATATGATTTTCTCCTGTAATACCGATGCAACAGATGTATTGCCTTGTCACACAGCCTGCCCTTATTTTTCTAACAACTTAACGTTGTCAGTTTTACGTTTGCCATATTATTTCCTTACCTGCCAATAATGAACCCTCTTGACAAGCTTGGGTTATAACTACAAGTAAAGGATATAGGGCGATAATGAGGAGACATAAAGGACTTCTTTTCCCGAAGCAATTACTCAGTATTGTGCAGAAATCTATCTACTTCTCATGAGGTCTGTACACTGCTGCAAGGGAGCTTTCTTCACACTTGCAGTTGTAATACTGTATGTGTCATAAATACAGCAACCTGAGACGGTGCAGCCTCCTAGGTTCAGTAATTTTACAGCAGAGTGTCTCACCTCTCACACTCAGCTGAAGGATCAAATCCATTGTCATGTTCACAGGTTTCGCTTAACCGGGATAGTGTGCCTGACACAGTGGCTGTACAAATAACCATCCATATCATCAGTAAGAGACATAAGCAGGCTGATTAGTGCAAAGCAAGATTCAAAACATTTTTCGCTGCTTAGAATATTTCTAATTACTTGTTGATTTGCTTTACCCAATTTATTAGCATAGAGTTACCCAAATCCCCGTCCAAATTGGCCAATTCACAGTTTAAATCAATGGTAAAGGAAAATAAAAACCGCAGATTAAATTGCCCAATTACTTTTCTTTCAAAAACCCAATATTTGGCTAGAGGCTGCAATTTTTAAATGAAAAAAACTGGGACACTTTCCATTTGAATGACAAGTAAACTAGAACAGATAACTGTAGCTTGTTGCCAATAATCCTGTTGATTTGGAGGCATCATAAGTCTGAATTTTGCGAAAATAAGCTTTATACACATATAGACTTACAGGGCCTGATTCAAGTTTGGACGTATGTCAGTTTGTGTAGTATATCTTGCATGATTCCACACTGCGTTACACCAATGAGTGCAATTGCTCTTTGCACTCATTGGTGTAACTCATTGCCCTTCTGCTCCAGGGAAAGGTTCTGTCCTCGCTGAGCTCGTCTTAGGACACCTGCGTTACGGTCTGACAGGTGTACCGCATGCATCTGACACTTATGACCCCTTACGATTTGAGAAGCGGAAATGGGGGAATGAAGGGGTGGACTAACGTAGCCTATATACAGTAAGGATGTGTTAACGCAGATGCTAACAATTTAAATCCTGTGTTTATCATAAGTACATTTGTTTTAAGTCAAATATTTTACACCTTCTGCAGGTCAGGTGCTAGATGATACTAATGACACATGACGGCATAGACTTTGATTTAAAAATTACACGTATGCGCCTCAGTAGCTATCGTAGAACCCTTGTATGCAATTAAGATTTATATTCAAGATGCAATGTATGCACTGTACGGGTAGAAGAGTTATTTATTTATTTACTTAATATAAACAAAATGATTATATTTGACCCCCTTTAGAATATTTATTATATTGTTAGCAATTGTTATTTTTGATAAAAGTTATGTGGGTTCTGATGTGAAATTATTGTACACATGAGTATAAGAGAAGTGTGGCCATCAGACTAAACGTAGTTAAAATCATGCGGGTGAGTGGCTTGCTGAATCACCTATTATCTGTGGATTCCTAAGAGTGTCAGCCAATAGGGGCAGGAAGGGGATGGGACTTGTACACAGTTATAAATCAGTGCAGACAGGATAGGGTTCTTCCTGCTTCCGGATTCCTCCCTCCCACCCTTCAAGTTTTATGGGTCAAGTTTTTCGTTCTGATCAGTGTGTTACAGAGTAGGAGAGCAGTGCAGTCGGTAACTGTGCATATGGTGCTCGGTTGATCTTGTCATAGGTCACTACCCCTCTGGTTATGGTGTCATACTATGGTTGGTCCGCCTGTGAGGAGGACCCTTGGGCCGGTATTGTCTGGTTTATACTGGCGGTTATAAAAGGGGACGTAGTCTTGCCATTGGACTTGATTTTTAGCACTGGCGAATAGATAAGGTATGATCCTGGGTTGGTGGTACTATGGTCTGACCTTTCCACCTTTATTGGTTTTGCTTTTGCTGACTGCCCTGCTCTCGTCCACCTTACAGTTTTCTTTTACATTACTAAGAAGTAATCAGGTTAGCTATCCAATAATATACATTATGGAGCTGTCTTTAAGGACTTATGCATGTGGGCATTCAGTCCTATGAAGCAAGCTTTAATGCTGATAGACCAAATATAATGTAAAGTGAATGGATCTGAGAAGTATTTGCTTCTCTTAGCTTTGTTAATCTTTCTACAGGAAAGGTACCCAACAATATTGCAGATATGCCCCTACTGTAGCAATGCTGTGCTGGAACTCTGGGGGCCTCTGTCACTGGTGCCCTACTACCACCACACTGACTGTATCTCCTTAGTGGGATGGACCTGCATTGTTATATTGGGTGTTCATCTATATGGTACAGTGTAATTATATGTTCTTGAGACCTTGTTGGTAAATCTGCAATTTTATGGCTTGTGTGCTCATTATTTTCTATATGAGCTAAGTTGTATATCAACACTTCAAGGTGCACACCTTCTCTCCACTCTCAGGTGACTCTTCTGTCTACCTACTGTAGGCAGGCTTTAAGGTGCACACCTTCTCTCCATTCTCAGGTGACTCTTCTGTCTACCTACTGTAGGCAGACTTTAAGGTGCACACCTTCTCTCTACTCTCAGGTGACTATTCTGTCGACCTACTGTACGCAGACTTTAAGGTGCACACCTTCTCTCTACTCTCAGGTGACTATTCTGTCGAAGTACTGTAGGCAGACTTTAAGGTGCACACCTTCTCTCTACTCTCAGTTGTCACTTCTGTCTACCTACTGTAGGCAGACTTTAAGGTGCACACCTTCTCTCTACTCTCAGGTGACTATTCTGTCTACCTACTGTAGGCAGGCTTTAAGGTGCACACCTTCTCTCTACTCTCAGGTGACTATTCTGTCTACCTACTGTAGGCAGACTTTAAGGTGCACACCTTCTCTCTACTCTCAGGTGACTATTCTGTCTACCTACTGTAGGCAGGCTTTAAGGTGCACACCTTCTCTCCATTCTCAGGTGACTCTTCTGTCTACCTACTGTAGGCAGACTTTAAGGTGCACACCTTCTCTCTACTCTCAGTTGTCACTTCTGTCTACCTACTGTAGGCAGACTTTAAGGTGCACATCTTCTCTCTACTCTCAGGTGACTATTCTGTCTACCTACTGTAGGCAGACTTTAAGGTGCACACCTTCTCTCCACTCTTAGGCAATTTCTCTGTGTCAGTACCAACAGTCTTAGACATACTTAACAAAATCTCCAGTACTGATGACACATGTGGGTAATTACCAGTCAACCACCAACTAAAATAACCTGCTCAGTGAACTCCTCAGTGCCTGAGTGTCTGTTGTGTTCAACAATTGTGTCCACACTCCAGGACTATACTAGGAAGTAAAGCAACTCCTCATGTTTCTTCAACTTGTGTGTCCAGTCTCGCATACAGAAGCACATCCCCATCCTCATTTCCATCTGAAGTGTTTTCAGTTGAGTCCTCATATCAGCTAAATACTCTGCTGCTTTCACAGAGGGAACAAATTACACTGGGCTGTAACCTGGGTTCTCACTGAGTGGAGTCCATATCCGCTTGTGGGGATCCCTGGAGAAATCCAGAAGGGGTCTTAGACTCTGTGCCAGTGTATTTGGTTGTGCTAAACTGGCTGCTAGTTATTGTCATCTAGTTAATAATAATAATAATAACCGCTGCAATGTGTTCCGTTGTAAATATTTGATTATTGCCTTAATAGTGCAACCACCTCTATGTACTTTATTGCATGCTAATAGTGCCAACACTTGCCAACACTTTTGTTTACTTTATTGCTGCTACCTGCTGATTAAACAGTGTCAAAGACTTTGTGTACCTTGATGCACACTACATGCTGCCCAGGCTTTGCCTACAAACCCCAACATTGCACGCTACCAAACCCCCACACTATATGTACTCCACTGTACCCTCAGCATTTTGCTTACATTGTCAAACACCTCAGTATGTTCCGGTGGGACAACGTCTTTTTGTCTTGCATCCATACATCTTCCGGTGTGTTCCTCCGTAGATACAAAATGTCAAGTTCTCACACTCTATACACCTAATGTAGGCAGACTTCAAAGTGCACGTCTCCTCACTACCCTCAGACATTCCTCTGCAGACCTACTATAGGCAGACTTCAAGGTGCATGTCTCCTCACTACCCTCAGACATTCCTCTGCACAACTACTGTAGGCAGACTTCAAGGTGCACATCTCCTCACTATACTCAGACATTCCTCTGCACACCTACTACAGGCAGACTTCAAGGTGCATGCCTCATTACTACCCTCAGACATTCCTCTGCACACCTACTATAGGCAAACTTCAAGGTGCACGGCTCCTCACTACCCTCAGACATTCCTCTGCACACCTACTAAAGGCAGACTTCAAGGTGCACGCCTCCCCACTACCCTCAGACATTCCTCTGCACACCTACTATAGGCAGACTTTAAGGTGCACGCCTCACCACTACCCTCAGATATTCCTCTGCACACTTACTATAGGCAGACTTCAAGGTGCACGTCTCCTCACTACCCTCAGACATTCCTCTGCACACCTACTATAGGCAGACTTCAAGGTGCACGCCTCCTAACTACCCTCAGACATTCCTCTGCACACCTACTATAGGGCAAATTGCCAAGTTGATAAAGTGACATAGAGACTGTATTTATCACAATTTTGTGTGTATCAGGATCTTTATTATATTGCTCAGACTATTTCTGGAAATGCAGCATCGAGTCACAATTCAATAATATCTGTCTACAAAAGAAAATCTTATTTTGCACTGCTCTGGAAAATGAGACGCATATGCACGCCTTCTCTGTATTTTACTAGAAATACCTTCAGACCACCCTACTCTTCCCCTCTGGCAGGGTAAACTTCTGTTCCTCTACAAGAAGCCGCCATCTTGTTCCGATAAAACCCATGCAAGTCCGGTTTAGCTCTTATATTTTGTGTTGACATATTAAGCGTTGCTTCTCCTGTTTCTTACAAAAAAATATTTCTCTATTTTATTTGCTTTGTTAAGACCCATGTAATATTTTTTTTACGTCTCTGGTGACAAGAGAAGTGTTGAAGTAAGGGCGATGCGGATAATATTCAATTGTTCCCACAAAATAGCTTGTAGCAAAGACTTGAGTTTTAATTGCAAGGGAAGAAGAAGAGGAAGGAGCATTATATTTGCTATTGTGGCAGGCTTACATGATATACAATGCAGTTTCAAGTTAGTCAACACCGCTAGGAAGTGGTGTGAAATTTATGAGGATCATTATAAGAAGAGACTGCAGTAGTAAAGTTATAAAAGACAGTCAGAAACAGAAAAGAACAGTAACTCAAGGACTTTTAAAGCAGTAAGGGTTACTTTTAGCCTGGCGTGTGAAATCAGTGCCATTTTGTATTTATCGAAAAACAGCCACAGTCGAAGACTTTCCTGAACATTCCATGTTGTGTTATTGGCAAGAGGTTCGGAATTTTCTAAATTATGCAGCTGTGCCTTACACTATAGCACTATAATATAGATGAGAGATTCAATACATTTTTAATATAATTATATTCATGGAACTCGATTTCCAATTAATATCTCACTCCTGCACCTCTCTAACTAATTTCAGGAAATACGTTGGAGTCATTTCTGAACTACAGGACATAAAATTGAAAACACTTATTTTTTCCAAGTTAACTTTAACCCTAAATCCTACACTTGCTACCAATGCAGATCTCCGAAGAATATTTAGATCTACAATATATTTCAAAACACAGGAATGTCTTATTTTATTGCAGAACACAAACATCCCTTTTATTAAGCTATTTAGACAACAAACTAGTTTGCAATTCAAATATTACAAATCCAGTTATGAATGACCAATAAAAGCATACTTGCCAACTTTTAATTTGTGATATCCTGGAAGGGGGTTGTGGTGGCAGGGTGGAAAGGAGTGGCCAATTGCATAATTTTGTCCTCACCCTCATAACAAAATCGACATTTTGTCCAAGGGGCTGGGTCAAAATGACACAATGATGCATCATTGAGGCTCCCACTAGGAAGTGGGCAGATTGCTGGAGAATTGCCTGCTCTCCCGGGAGTCTGGGAGACCTACCCGGAATTCGGGAGTCTCCCGGACATTCTGGGAGAGTGGGCAAGTATGAATAAAAAAGTCCATCTTAACAATGCTACACATAATAAACACACAATAAACCAGTCAATACACTACTAATGGGACCACAATAGGAAATTATCTGTATTATTTGTAGATTTCAAACACAAAACGCATTATCTATCTATCCATATATATATATATATATATATATATATATGAAAAAGTTTGTTTCTTTGATTCTTTGTTTCCTTGTTTGTTTTTTTGTTTGTAGGCTAATATCTTCGACCTCCCGTTGGTGTACAATGGCCAAAACTTTGACCCCTTGAGCCTGTTTTGAGCCTTCCACTGGATGGATTTGGAACAAAACTTCACAGACTGGTGACACTGGATCCCATTAGACATACTAGCTGGTTGAGCTCCCGGTCTTGACCTCCCATTGATATATGCTGGTCAGAGCTTTGACCTGAGGAGCCTGTTCTGGGCCTTCCACTAGATGGAATTGGTTTGTTTGTCTGTCTGGTTTTGCATTTGGACACCCCTGTACTGAATGGGATGAAACCAATGTGAGGTGGTCCAGTTGAATCCTGGGCAGGTTTAGGATGGTCAGGTTCCAGGTCTGACCTCCTGTTGATGTATATGGGGCAGAACTTTAACCCGGGGAGCCTGTTCTGGGCTTTCCACTGGATGAATTTGGATGAAAACTTCACAGACTGGTAACATTGGATCCCCAAAGATCTTCTAGGGGTAGAGGTCCCGGTCAAACCTCTCATGTACGATGGCCAGAAATTTGACCTGGGGAGCCTGTTCTGGGCCTTCCACTCAATGGATTTGGATACAATTTAATATAAAAATAAAACAACACTGGGCAGCCACCTAATGGGTATGTTGGAAGAGCTTCTAAGCTGCTAATTATTTTTAAAATGTTTACAGTCACATCCAACTCATTGTTAACTTAATAATTTGAAGATTTAAACACGGGCAAGGCCGGATACTTCAGCTAGATATTAATATGCTGTTTGCATAAAAAGGCATCCTTTGAATGAAGGTTTTCAAAGATAGAAACCGCACACGCTTTTTACTGCAACCCATGGATTTGCAAACCATTCATCCTACTAAAAAACATTTCCTGATTTAACCCTTTGTAATGCATCCAACTTTCACTATAAGAATCTTTAGGACACACCTTTCAGGAGGGACACATCCAAGATTCCTGTTCAGATGCAGATGATGACTGCCACATTTGTACTGATATATTTAAAGTTGTGTGTTTCATAAGATTTGTGTCAGATTTATCTTTCTTGTTTTTAATATGTAGTACCATTTGTATGGATTCCATGTCACAAATCTGGCATTCCCAGGTTGCAAAACTAGTCAAATATGCAGCTTCATCTGTGTTATTTTATTTGATAAACTGCACAGTGTAAAAACTGCACAGAAAGAAATGTTTGAGAAAACTGCACTTTGATACATCCACCTGTTGCGTCGGGTACATAATGTCCGCACTTAACGTGCCAAAGTAAAAATATCGGCAGGCTAAATGCCGACACTTGCACTGTGTTGACAGATGGACAATGTCGTCAATGTGTGGGGCATGTAGTTCCACAAACTGAAATGGTGTTTTTAACTTTTTCATATACTCCATACACTTTATTACACTACACCCACCACCCGGTGTAAGAAGAGCCCTAGTGCTTTCAGCATGGGGCTAGTTCTTCCTGGAGGGGGGCCCACACAATATTTTTGCAGACCCCAATTCTCTAGGGAATCCAACCCCATACTGAACAGCCTGTGCTTGGTTTGTCATTACGGCCGTGTGTCCCCCTTTTATAGTGTCACCCACACTGGCTGGTAGGCCTAGTGCTTGTTGCGATAAAATAGGGTGGGAGACCCCACGCATTTTTTACCCTGATTTTGCCGCAATCAGCTCTAACCTGGCAACACTATGGTGAATACCATTAGAAAGGGGGGACCCAAGCGTTTTTTAAAAAAAACAAATCTATTTTTAAATGCTTTAGAGAGCCAGCGGGTCAGGGGGCTGTAATGCTGCACAATCCACCAGCTAAGCAGGTTGCTATCGGGTATGTACGTACCTGCAGCGCCTGAGTACTACAGAGGCCTGCGTCTGAATTCTCGCTTTATGAATTCGGTTACATGCAAATCCAAAATTCTGGCATCATTTTCTGAGCACTCAGAATACGTGCCCTAATGCATCAGGCCCATTATGTCCAATGTAATATTTTTTTGGGAGCATGTTTATGCAAAACATTTTGGCTTCTCTTTTTCGTACACAAGACAAGGAGTTATTTCTGCTTTATTGGATAGGTTTTTTTATATTTTAATTGATGGCTCTTGGTAAATGATTCTGTAGTACAAGTGGGAAATAAGCATCAGTGATGTGTGATGGATATATGGATAGATATATATATATATATATATATATTTATATATATATACATTATTATTATTATTATTAATAATTTTTATTTATAGGGAGCCACAAAGTATCCGTAGCGCCGTACAAGGACAAACAATGGCACAGTGCAAGGTGAAATAGCACAGTACAAGTAACAGTAAGCACTATAACTTTGGGAGCTCAAAGCACAGCTAGAAAGAGAGGGTGGGGGATAGTCAGAACAGGCTGGTTACTTGAGCCCAAAGGGTGGGCGCGGATGACAGGTTAAGAGCCACTGAGAGGAGCAGAGAGAAGCAAGAGTAGTCGGAGGGCAGAAGGTCTGAGAGGAGGTGAGCTGAGTAGCTGGATAGCGAAGTTAAAAGTGATGGAAACAGGAGGTAGGAGAGCCCTGCTCAAAGGAGCGTACAATGGAAAGGGAGGGGAAGACAGACAGAGACACAAGGGTGAGACGGAGAGACGGGTGAAACGGAGACGGAGCCGAGGAGGGGGGAAGAAGGGAAGAAGGGAAGAGAGGGAGAGGTAGCCGACAGGTGGGAGGTTAGGCATGTGACTGGAAGGCTTTTAAGAAAAGGTGGGTTTTTAACGTTCGTTTGAAAGAGGACAGATAAGGGGAAGTTCTGATGGAGCGGAGCAGCTTGTTAGAATGGAGGGGAGCGGCACGGGAGAAGTCTTGGATACATGCGTGAGAAGAGGTAATCAGAGGGGAAGAGAGGCGGCGATCGTTGGACGATCGCAGTGGGCGGGATGGAGTGTGAATAGAGATAAGGTTGGAGATGTAGGGAGCAGTTGAGTTGGCGAGGGCCTTGGAAGTCAGAGTGTGGAGCTTGAAATAGATTCTGTAGGGGAAGGGGAGCCAGTGGAGGGCTTGGTAAGGTGGGGAGACAGAAGTGAAACGGCGAGAGAGGAAGATAAGCCTAGCAGCGGCGTTGAGTACAGAATATAATATATATATATATATATATATATATATATATATATACAGATCTTATTGATCAGAACACATCTTAAAATAGTGGCAACTTTACATATACACACAATTACAGTTGCTCTGTGAACACATGATGTTTTTATAAAGTGGTGCGCAATTGTGGCCAACTCCGCATCAGCTCCTTAAAGTGCAACATTACTTAAAATTATTGCACTACCTTTAAATCCGCTGTAGCAGGTAAATTATTTGGTACTGATACTTTTTTATAGGTCAAAGTAATTTTGTCATCCATCTGGTCAAGTACTCATGCAATTTGCAGTGACTTGAGCGGATCTGAATGAAAAAATCTCTGAAATACACAAAAAACAAGGGACTCCAAAAAATCTTTTCAGACATTGACACCTTTTTTCCTGAAAGCAAACTCTAGTGTCTAACTTTAATAACAATGCCTACCTCCTTCGTTCCCAGCACCTGTCTTGAAGACTGTGCCATACAAAATCATTTTGGTTTCTTCTATCAACAAACCTTGGCAGTTAAAGATTTAAACAAATTGATTACCTTTATACAATAAATAATACCAGTTTTAGTGAATTTTTATCCTTGAGACTTCATCTGTATGCAACTGTGACCATGGTCTAATCACATTATTGTGAGCTAGCCCTATGATGCAAATCCTTATATTATTACAGTTCATGTGGTGGTTATTTTAGTGTATTACAGTTCATGGTGGATGTAAATTTAAAATCTTGTCAATATCTAATGTTATTTTTTTTTAGATTATCTTTTAATCATATGACCCTAAGTTTGACATAGTGGAATACCATTTATCTCATCTTTTACCCTATTGTGAAACATATGTTAATTGTGTATTTTCATTAAATATAATATATATATTGTTCGTAAACATTGTTTCTAAAGTAATCATAACACTTTCTCTGCTAATGTTCTTTTATAGTATATAGTATTCTATTTGTTTCTGTAATGCTGCCAACATACTTTCAAATGGTTATACAGTATGGTTGTGACCACAAGATTCTCCTGTAATTGCCTTTTCCTTCTCTTGTTTTCTCTTTAGGGATGAATATTTTCTTTAAATCATCACAGAGAAAAACACATTCGCAGCCAAAATCTTTATTTACATCCTTCAATCAAAATGTCATAAATACAGTCTTTATTACTGGATAATACTGGATAATTTCAACCAGAAAACACCCTTCACAAATTACCTATGCTCTAATACACATAAAAAGTAAGTTATACCAATCAACTAACATCTTTTTGTGTTAACACATTTCATTATAATCATACTAATGCTTTTTTTTGTGCTTCTTTATCTTGTGTGTATATGCAACTTTTGAAATTGAACTCTTTTTAATAGGTGTTAACAATCCAATTTTGTGGGTTATATATTAGTCTACGTTTGTATTCTATCTTATAATATTTATCTGAGATATTAATTTATAGCTCTGAAACGCGTTGAGTATCCTCTACACCAGTGATGGGCAAACTTTTTCAGGAGCGGGCCAAATAAAAAAGAAAAACTTTAGGCGGACCAATATAATTTATTAAAAAACTCAAATATCGAAATATATAATACAAATTTTTTGAATGGGACGGGAGGGTGTTATATAGCAGAGTTACCTCTATAAGTGCAGCGATCGTACAGACACAGCACTTATTTCAGCAGCTTGTTGCAGATCCGTCTTTCTGGTGAGCCACTAACTGACAACACAGCAGCCAATCGAAATCCGCCTTAGTATATGGCCCAGCCCATCTCTTCTCACATGACTTTCAGCCATTAGGGGGTGGGCAGGTGTTTGAGTGATTGACATACAAAATGTCCTTTTAGGAAGGAGGATGAAGTGTAATGGAGGAAATAGCTGGGAAGGCATAAAAATGAAGGTTCTGACACATAGGGTTGGCCCTAATAATTTTATGCATATTTTAATGAAATTTTTTTAAATATTGGCGGGCCGGATAGAATCTCTAAGTGGGCCGGATCTGGCCCGCAGGCCGTAGTTTGCCCATCACTGCTCTACACCATTGTTTTCCGACCCTTAAGTACCCCTAACAGTGCTGGATTTCCAGGTGACCAGTGATATAATTATACCACCTGTGGGTCTTTCAAAATGTGTCAGTCAGTAATGATTACACCTGTGCTCCAGCAAGGAGATATGGAAAACCTGCACTGTTAGGGGTACTTGAGGATTAGAGTTGGGAAACACTTCTCTAAAAAAAAGCTGATTTTACCTACACAGAAAACACGGGATCCTGCTTTAATTTGATCTGGCTTCTTTCAGTTCAGTGGATTCTACTCCTCAGCTGTTTCTCGTGCCAAATGCTCTAAATACAATTGTTTAAGTATGCAGTAATGATGAACACGTGATTAATCTAACACATATTCATTACTGATTTTTATGATGGTACATCATTGGTTCTTTTTTACGGCTTAGAGGAATTAAATAGTCACAGAATGAATGTTGTATTGATGTCTAAAGAAAGGGGCTCAGATATTCGTAGTGGTCCACTACTCTAAAACTTCAATAAAACATTATTGAATACCCTATGTGTTTTATATGTGTCGGAAGAATGTCAAATTTTTATTGATCTGCTTCTTGTTTTGCTTTACCCATTAAGCTAGCTTTAATTTATTTAGAACATTTGAATGACAATGTAAACCATGTATTATAGTAACTGACTGGAATACAGTATATGCATTCTTTGCTTTTCTCCAACATATTATAGAACATTTATTTTGCTGTCACTTGTGCTTATGTGGAAAGCACTGTGCATAACCAATAACTAAATATAGTATGGCTGAATTCTTCATGTTGATTATAGTAACATTAAACACAACAAGAATAAAAATGTCTATAGTGCTTTTATTTTTAAAATAAAATGAAGGTATAGCTCAGTAAGATGAAGTTTGCTTGGTTCATAAGAACCACACTTTGTTTATTTTTGGGTACTGTACAAGGTCATTCCTGAGCAATAACTCCAATGTCCCCACCCCCACACATGTGCAACAAACCATCCCACTTTCCCTTTGCACTCTCTTCCCACACATCTCCATGCAGGGTCAAGGTGTTTATAAGCTAACTCTGATGTTGTAAGTCTGCGTCCTTCCACTACAATCATCCAGCAGCTGTAGGGCAATGGATAACAATGCAAATCATATCAAAGTAAAAGCCTGTAGCGCTCTCACTAATTGTTGCAATGCTGCTCCTTATATAAAATAGATTATAAAAGCAGAGAAATGGAGTTCAAATTAGATAGAAATATGTAGCTCAATATAGTTTAAGGTACGATTAAGGCGTGAGAAAATTATACTAATTAACAAATATTTTAGAGAAACCAAGGCAGTGTTGGAACAAGCAATGACAAAAGGGGTTAATAAAACAATAAAATCAATAAATCCAATAAAAACTAAAATTAAAAAGCAATAAATAATAACCAAGATAAATCAGAAAAACAAAAAATGAAAGTAAAGAAAAGGAACTTTAAATGTATGTATGATGCAGAGCTGGGACATATGGAGCAGCAAAAAACTTGTAGAGTTAGTGCAGGAATGCAAGAAATCTTTCCCCTAGTAAGCCCTAAGTTCGCATCCCAGCTTTATGATAGATCTGTTACTAGTTTTCCTTCTCCCGGCGGGACCCAATGTAGTAAATTGCTAGTCCATGCTGATACCCACGTAGGACACAGAAGTTTGTTTGGACAGCAAGAGGACTGTAACCTTTTAGATCCAATATAGTGCAAGTGTAAAGCTCAGCCCCTACGCATTTAGTCCGTATCAGACTTCATCAAGGATAGTGTAGAGCATCAGGGTAGGCTATTTATTGCATCTCACTTGCTGCTGTTAGTTGGCCAATTAAGTCTTTATTAAAGAATTGAGGGTTAAATGTCATGTTAAGAGCCACACTTATCTGCAATCACTCAAAGTAAAGAAAAATAAGATATGGAATGGAGTCAGAAAATAAATATAAAGAAGATAAAGTAAAAAATAAAATAAATATAAAAAATCCAAATGATAAAATTTTAAATAAAAATGTAATGGGAATGAAAAATAGGAACAAAGCATTGGTCCCAAAACTAGGGGAGGATTGCAGTAAGTGTAGACTGTAGTGTAGATATTACTAGAAATGAATCATGAACAATGCTTTCACTTGGTAGATCCATTGTGCTTCAATATGTGAGATTTTCCCTATGAAGTTGCCTCCAGAATCGCTCCACATGTTGGATGCCCATAAAAAGTAGGCCTTTGGGATCACAGTTATGATTTGTTAGAAAATGATCGCTGTGTGTCTGCAGACCTCTTCTTATGTTATTGATGTGTTCAGAAACCCTAATTTTCAATGTACGTTTAGTCCTTCTGATAAACTGTAGCACACATGGGCACTCTAACATATAGATAACACCTTCTGTGTTACAGTTATTGGCTTGTCTTATATTGAATATTTTCCCATTCGTATTGTATGCAAAAATAATTGTAGGTTTAGTAGATGTTTGTTCAGTATTCAAACATGTTTTACAGTTTAGGCAGACGTGGAATCCTTTTGCTTTCTGAGCAATTATTTTATCTGTAGACAATGGTATATAACTCCTCATTAGGATATTCCATAGGTTTTTTTTGCTTTCCTGTAAATAGTTCTCAGTCTTTTTCGTCTCTTCATCCAGTTTCATAATCTGCCGATGTTTGCGAATATTTTTATTGGATTTATTGATTTTAATTTTTTTAATATCCCATTTTGTCATTGCCCGCTCCGACACTGCCTTTGTTTCTCTAAAATATTTATTAATTAATAGCATTTTCTCAAGCCTTAGCCGTACCATAAACTATATTAAGCTACATATTTCTATACGATTTGGGCTCCCTTTATCCACTTTTATATGCAAATAATGTCACATGCTATTTATTCCTTCAAATTAAATGCTGTCTTAGGCAAGGGGCACCTCTTGCCAGAGCCGTGAGTCATATCATTCTCTAATCTTTCTAATCTTTGGGCATTTTTCACAAGAAGTGTCAAGCAAAGCTGGAAAGTGAAATTAGAGGATGTGTTATATTGATATTGAAGTAAGCAAAAGGAGGAATTGATTGGATAAACTTGAAGACATTTCTTTTATGAGCGGGGGTGTGGAGAAACATAGACTCATATTACAGATGTATGATTACCCGCTGGCTAAGCCCTGGTTGATAGTTACCCTGTGTAGGGATTAATCTCTAGTCTTAGACTTTCTGCTGCTGGTATCCATTCTGTTATTTAATTGTGATGGTACATGGTCCTATTGTCAACTAAAGCCGGCAGCTGTCCTGTATCACCCGGCCTGGGACAATGGCTCACTCATGGTCTTGTGCCAAGGACTTTCCTCACTGACGAGATCCTGCTCTGTATTTGTAATCCAGATCCCACTCTTTCCCAGCCATCCTCCATCATAATTTAATTACACTATTGACCACATAGAGGGGGCCCTAAAATCTGATGAGAGGCAGAGACAAGGGGATAAATGTATTAAGCAGCGGATTCTGTAAGTCTATTCGGCAACTTTGCAGGGGAAATTTAAAACGGCAATGGCTTTCAAGGCAAAACTTTGCCTAGAAAGCCACTGCCATTTCCTCTGTAAAGTCGCAGAATATCCGCTGCTTAATACATGTACCCCAAGATGTCTAGACCCCTGCCCACAATGGGGTGTATGATCAGATTAACCACAGCTCAGCCAAGGAATATTATCTGGTGTTAAAAAGGATTCTCTACAGCCCTGGAAAGAAATGACCAGACCCCATTTCCCTTGGAGGCAAACACTGAGTTAATTAGTCTTCAGAAGTGTGGGTCTGTCTACAATGATTGTCTGTTTACCTGCTCAGGTACACAATGTCAGCACCTGGCCTTTATAGTGTCACAATACCTCAGCGCTATTTAGCTATATGTGAATGCAAGAATGCTTCCATTAAATTGTATAACATTGGGTACACACAGGGACACAGACAGAATCTTCCAGTACATTGTGATAAACCGCATAATATAAATGTACATGCACAATAATTGCATATAACATGGTACATAATGCACATTTGGAACACAACTGACTACATCAAATACATTTGCCCCTGTTGATTGCAACATATATTTCTACCATAATAAAGTCTGTGAGGAGGAGACCTGGAATAAAAAGTATTGTAACCCATCCTCTATTAGTGTGAGAAGCGAGGTACAGTCTGATTGTGTTTTAAGGGACCTCTTGCTGAGTCACAAAGAGTCATATAGAGTCACATTGCAATAATCACATAGAGTCACATTGCAATTGTGCTAAATTTTATGCCTATCAAGCATTTATTTCTGCCTGAATTTTATTTGTAAGCTGTCTTCTCACTTGTTGTGGCTTGCTTACATTTTTGTGCCTGAGCCAGATTAGAAGTGGTTTTCTCCTTAAGATGACATATTTTTTGGCTTGCATGTGTCCTGCAGCTTTTTGTTTTTTTGTTTTTTACTTTTTAGCTTCCTTATGTGCTTTATTTTACTCATGCGTTTATACATGATATAAGCAGTTCCCCGGTCACTCGTGTTTAGTTTATGTAGGGGCAGATCTCAGACCATCCATTAATCAAATGTATACACGATAACAGTGGGTATGAGGCAAAGAATTACAATTGGGCAATCCGTGAGATGTGCATTGTGGCACACTATCCATCTGTTGTAAATTCACCCATAGGGGTAAATGTATCCAGCTGAGAGTTTTCTGGCTGGTTTGAAAAGTGGAGATGTTGCCTATAGCAACCTATCGGATTCTAGCTGTTATTTTGTAGAATGTACTAAATAAATGATAACTAGAATCTGATTGGTTCTTCAAACCCGCCGGAAAACTTTCAGCTTGATACATTTACCCCCAGAAAGTTTTCTGTCACCTATAGCCAGGTTCAGAATAGTCTACAGACACTAAATGCTATATATCAGTTACTTTTGTGCCTTCACTATGGAAAAGGGTGATCATTTCCTACCTATAGAGTCCACCTTCTTTGTAATAAGTGTTCTTTTTCCAACCTTTGTCAAACGCTTGAATGTACTTAAGCATTTTTTCCA
Source organism: Mixophyes fleayi (assembly GCF_038048845.1). Taxonomy (NCBI): domain Eukaryota; kingdom Metazoa; phylum Chordata; class Amphibia; order Anura; family Limnodynastidae; genus Mixophyes; species Mixophyes fleayi. The sequence continues at coordinate 55,342,311 of NC_134404.1, read as the reverse complement.
TCACAATACCCCTGCCCAATCTCTCATCCAAAGTATGCAGTTATGGGAGGAAGAAAAGCACTGATGAACTCCTCTGACAGTAAAAATAACAATCACTGTTCTCTATACCCTGTATTTTATTCTATAAATCACAAGGCTTTCACAGTGCACATTTCAGTAATTTAATATTAAACTGATTCCTAGCAGCCATCAGTAATAAAAATCCTGTTCTTTTTCACTCAAGCATTCAGTCTCAATGAAAAGTAGAACGTTTAGAATATTGAATAGCTTTAACCGTGTGTCTGCCGCCAGAGCTTTACATTTGACGGGCGTACTGCAGGGTATGTCAGGAAATGAGACTTAGAATTGAGAAATCACACTGGAGTAAGTGATTAAGAGTGGAATAAAGTGCATGTAAGCCAGCAGGTGGAGAAACATGTTACTAAATGACAGCAAGCAGCAGCAGCAGCAGAGTGAGAGAAAGAGGCTGAGCTGTACCAGGAGGGAGGGGAGGGAGGATAGCAGTAGGGAACTCTCTGGATGTGATAACGGTTTATAGTCCCTGCTGCTGATACAGCTACCAGCTGCTGTTCCACACACTCTCCTGTCCTGTGATGGATTAGTTTGTTTAGACAAAAAGGTGCTTCTATTCTGATAACTTGCATACTCTTCCCAGTTGCCTGGGAGCACTTGGCATTTGGAATAAATGACTGATACAAGATCGCTTCATACAGGAATTCATCTGCATGGGAAATGAATGCTGCGGGGAAGCAGCTTCCACCCCAACTAGAGCGCCCTGTCAGCCTTTTTGTACCAACTTGGGCAAGTACTCTACCTATTGCTCTAATCATTCCATATTGTGTGTTTCATCATCACTAACATCTTGCATTATTTTTATGAACACTTTTTCCATGTCAATGTTAAAAAATGACTCTGAACCCATTGTTGGTGTAACAGGCTTTATCTGTAAATCTAATGCATCTTTCTAATTCCAAGCACCAGTAGCATTGTCCTCAAAACCTCTCAAAGTCTTGAACCTAGATAAAAGTACACATTGATTAAATTGTAATTTCATGCAGACTTTCTGGAGAATTGTACAGACCTGCTGCGTGAGTTGTACTCTGAGGATTACAAGGCATTAGGAATCATCTCTGCAGTCACTAGAATTATGATTTCATCCACTTCTCTTTCTGGAATCTGTGTCTATGCAGTGAACATGCTTTAAGAGTGGATGCTTTTCTGGAAAGTGTTAGATTATGTGTATAGATATAAAACACATCTCTTAGCCTGTTCCCGTCTACAGTACAAAACCATATGTGTGTTATAGATAGGAGTAAACAAAATATTAGTGTATTAGTACATGGACTTGTACTCCTCTAAAGTATTCTTACTCACATTTATAATACTTTATAACCTAACTCTGTTTGTCACTGGGGTCTTCATTTCTATATATACGATTAACACTTTAACATTATTTATAAATATAAATAATATTTGTATTAAATGTAATATGCAAAAATACTAATCCATTATTTTATCATTTTTGTTGTGTCAACGAAGATCTCCACAATTATAGTTTTATAATTAAACACTGACCACTTTGTTTTTTATAAAGATTTACTTTTAATTTGTTTACAGAAATGGGTGTTGTCCTTAAACATATATATGATGCTGAACAGTTTATAATCAGTCAATGACATAGTTGAAAATCATTATTTTACCTTATGTGAACTTTTTCTTATTACAATTATTTTATGTTGCTGTAGTTGGAGCCATGAGATCAGGAATACATTCTAACGCAAAGTCATTTTAGAATGTTTCATTATTTTTAGTACATATGTGATATTGTTAAATAGTGTATGCAGTAGTGAAATATACAGGCATAGGATCAATTATCTGAAACCCATTATCTAGAAAGTTACAAAAATCAGAAGGTTAAAAAAGTAAGGAATTGCTGCTGCTTGGGGATCATATAATACACACATAGATTATCACAGAGTGTCTTCCACTATAGTCACTGAGAGGAGCACTGCAAAATGATTAGACCAAATGGAAATTTTTAAGAGCAGTGTAAAGTAAAACGTGTACTGTCACATTTCTTTGGGCATAGTGCTCCAAATGACATTAAAAGCATTAACAGGATCATTCCAAGTAATTTTCTTTATCGAAAAAATTGATTACAATAAAACAAAGTGTTCTTGGAGTTAGAGGATGAGTTACAAAATATAAAATTACAATATTGTACAAAATATAATAAAACCATCTGTAAAAAAAAAAAAAAAGGATTCAACTGATACAAAGCTCAGAATGTTTCTTGAAACTAAAAACAAATTATTTTGAGACTTTGTAGTCAGAGGAGACAACAAAGTGCCAACTAAGAGGACTGTTCAGTGGTTTAGCAAAAATCTTAGTTGGTAAATATCTAACAACAAGATTCCTCTACCTGCTGTCTCGTGATTCTGTTTTCATATTATCTTCCATTTAGCCTATATATCATAAACAACGATATCAGTTCCTATAAATAATGTATTTTGTACAGATGTAATATCTTCCTGATCCTGCACCTTAGCTGGAGCCCACAGACTCAGTGTAATTTAACATGTCACATAATAGAAAAGAAGTATACTAACAATATAAGCAAAACATCATAACACGTTTATAAAGTTCCATAATGTATAATGATTGAGGGTTTCTGTCATAGCTTTGAACATCTTTGACAAAATGTGCAGATAAAACAAGGATTTTTGCACGAGAGTAATATCTGAAGTAAGAAACATTGTCATTTTACATCACCCAGACATATATATTCTTTGTTATTCCTTGTAAAGTTCCTGCTTTATGTCATAGTAATTCTTTTTTCCCAAATTTGCCATTGCTTGAGGCTTCATTTATAATTGGCTGGATGCACCTGTCTTCGTGCTGCACTATTTCAGGGTGATGTTGCATGGTTCTGAATTACTTTTAGTTTATTATATCATCAAAGCCTTGCTTATTTTTTTCTACCTTTTCTTGTAGTTCATGGATGTAGGGCAGTCACCTAATCGCACACCAAGGTCGTTTTAAACACACAACCTAGAGCATAAAAGCCAGGACTGTCAATTGTTACCTTATTGTGGGATAGCTGTGCACTTTTATAATCAGTTATACAACCATGATCAGAGGAGGGCTGGCAAATTTTAGCTGGGTGCAAGAGTTGACTCAGCAGCCTATTAGGAACATTTTCAAAAGAAAGCCCAAGGTAGCCCACGATGGGATCGGCCCGGGGGACAGATGCCCCCTGCCCCCCAGCCCAGCCTGCCGCTGACCATGATGGCACCTATGCAAGGTGGAGGTAACTCTGACAACTCACATAGCATTTAGCTGTGCAGTGCATGGATTGTGCTGGCCAGTAGGTGCTAATAGCTTTGCAATCAGCATCGTGTTAACAACAAATGGTGAACATTCCAATCTAAAATGTGAGTGCGCTAGTAGAGTTTATGAATAATATTTAAAGGTTACTACTGCACAAGCATTTGAACTCACACACTTTTCAGGACAGTTTAACTTTTTGCCTTTTCAAAAGCAGGTCTTTTACAATGTTTAAGTATGTGTATGTGTATGCTCAGCATATTCATATTTTAGTGATAAAATCCATACTGTCAAGTTCCTGTCCTTGGTCCTGAATTTCTCTTTAGGTCCAAAATGTTGCATAGCTTTTTCAAGCTGCAAATTAGCTTATTATATACTGTTTATCTGGAGTTGTCATTAAGTCAGAAACCATATACCTTGGATATACATATTAGGTAATAATTTAATACACACATCGATGTTATTAAATAATACACTTTACAAGTACATGTTGTTTTTATCTGATGGAAAGGGGGCAAAGAAATACAGATAGAAAGTTTTTATATTTTATTTTGCAATTAGAGCATTAGATGTCTGCAGCTATTAAGAGGGCAGGCTGTATTTTTACTAGCCAGTAATAGAATAATTAACAAATGTACATTGTAGATATGCACATAAGACAAAATTCTTGCACCCATAAACAAACAGAGATGCAAACGCATATAAAGTTGGCTAAAATGCAGTGCTCTTCTGAACTAAGAACATGATGGGCCTGAGTCATTAAGGAAAGTTAGGCAAAAAAAGCAGTAACTGTTCTCCAGGAGAAACCATGTTATAATGCAAGGGGTGCAAATTAGTTTATTATTTTAGGCATAATTTAAATACTGGCTGTTTTTCATGTAGCACACAAACACGTATTAGCTTTATTTTTACACTGAAATGTAAAGTTGATCTAGGACATGCCCTATCCCAACTATAAATCTGTCCTCACATTTTAAAGTTACCTCCCCCTCTAATGCAACATGGTTTTACCCATTGACAACTAGCTCCAGTTCCAGTATTTCTTACATGCATAGAGATGTAACTATAGCTATAGAAATGATTGCTGTAACTTCCAGGTGTGCTGTACTTTCTGAATTGTACAGCGTATAGTGACTTACTGTTCAAGTCTTGCAAAATTACATTGAAGTGTTTTTTCTTTCTGCAGTAAGGGATGTACTTGGTTGGTTTATAGGTTCCATAAAAGTCATTTCATTAGTCTCCTTCAATGACTAACTATTACCTTATAGTTACAATCCCACTACCCCCACATCTTATATTAATAATCCCCTGCCCTTCCCGTGTTCTTATCTGTCCCTTGTATGTTAAATGACTCTAGGGTAGAACATGTCTCTTCATTGATGTACAGGAGATAAAGTAATTTATTTTATAGAGATTTACTTTAAAAATTTGATATATTACATTACAGTATGGGAACAATCATTTTGAAGCTTATTTTTATTTGTAATTACTACAAAGATCAATTATAATAAATGCTATATTATATTATATTATTGTATTTGCAGTGCCAGAAATACTCATCTATGAGTCTGCTCGTTACAGCAAAACTTTTTAAATGACATTAAATTGTGCTCGTTTATGAAGAGCAGAATAAGACAGACATATGTCTCTGTGTGATTACGTGCATATTACTGTTGAAGTTGTTTATAATAATAATAATACTACTAATAATAATAATAATACCATGCACTGTGTGCAACCTGATTTGCAATACTATTATATATTATTGTCAATATACATATGGTTTATTGAGAAATTGCTTATAAACTACTATGTCAAGATTAGGTACTATTTGACCTCAAAATGGCTGCTGTACATGTAGAGAAAGAAGATCCGTGAAGTGTATGCTGATTCATTGTAAACTGCTCATGTGACCTCTGTGATGACATCATGTTGTAAACACACCCACCATTGTAAAAGTTTATAAATTAGCCTGCATTCGCTCAAGAGCTCTCTCTGACAAGAAATCATGGGTCTGCATTTAGTATGGAAACTATGATACACTTGAGTAAAGACAAGTCTATGGGCTAGATTTACTAAGCTGCGAGTCTGAAAAAGTGGGGATGTTGCCTATAGCAACCAATCAGATTCTAGCTTTCATTTTTCTATTACCTTCTACAAAATGATAGCTAGAATCTAATTGGTTGCTATAGGCAACATCCCCACTTTTTCAAACCCGCAGATTAGTAAATCTAGCCCCATGTCTCCTTTGCCTACTTCAATATTAAATCGCAATTACATCTATAGGAAAGTGGCCAAGATCAAAGGGCAACTTGTTTGGCCACTCACGTTTAGTTCATTGATGTGTGAAATGAAAACATCCAATATACTGATTGTGCAAGTCATGGGTCAAAAAGTGAATCAAGTATTCACAGTGTTAAATAAATTTTCAGACAGACATAAATTATTAGATTTATCTTTAAAAGTGAGAAATAACTATTGTCATCACATATTCTCAGAAATCTACGGTGAATATTAAACCGAGTACTTGTTTCAACTCCAATGCAGTAAGATAAGGAAACAAGTTATACTTTCTCTAAATGATTTATCTCCTTTAGCAGCTTATATTAGGTCTTTCTTTACCTTCTTTAATTAACTTTTATGCAATTAATAAGAATACATGGCCTTAATTATTGCTTATGGAGTTATTTAAATTAAAAAATTATCTCCCATTTCCTATAAATATATAATTCTTAGGGCACATGCAGCTATAGATTATGTAAAATTAATAGAACATTCTCATTACCTTCTTACATTAAATTTGACCAAGAATAGTACTTGATAGGGGAATAATTATATTTAATTGACATTTCAGGAGTGGTCTTTAGTATTTCTATGAAAGCATGGGTTAATAGCATTACATGTAACTGCTTCTCCAAGGTATAAACCACAAAGTATCATAACTTTGTTGAGCTGTGTGTGTAAGTGTATACTATATGTAAATAGGGATAGGATGAGTATAAGTATTTTTATTACAAAATTAATTGTAAGTGGTGCAGACCTTGAAATATAGTGAGTAGATAAAGAAAGGGTGGGAAGTCCACTATCCTGGAACAACAGTATGTCCCTTGCTTCTTCATGAGTCATGTAATTGATTATAGGGACTCCCCCTAGTGACTAAGGTGGATCAGAAAAGTAAGTAAATGTAAATTTGTATGTTTTAGTTTGTATGTGTGCTTATGTCCGTCTATGACTCTGCCAAGAAACTTTGCATAAGAAAATGCTTTACACTCAGCAAAATAAATGCGAATAATCAATGTCCTTATTACTAATAGTATCTTGGTCACTAATATAGAACTTGGTGTGATATGACATTTTTTAGTTAATAAGAATCACTGTAAAACATAGTTCTAGATATTGCCTACATCACCTGTCTTTATTTTATTAATTCAGTTAATGAAGTTACTTGCTTTAGTCATTGAGATGCTGTCAGTGCAGCTTGAATGTTGCTGACGCACTGACAATGTCCAAAATATTTGACTAATCAAGAACGCAACAAGCAGCGCTCATGGTCTGTCAAACGTCTGAGAGTGTGTACTACAGAGTGTGTCATACAATGAGCAGATTAATGATCTCTAGAATCTCAATATTCACAGTGCAGTGACCATAGATTGTGCCATGCACACAGCATAAGTTGCACATTCCCGAGCATATGCCTATATATATATATATATATATATATATATATATATATATATATAGGAACCCTCTCCACTCTTTTTTTTAGATTTATAGTTTTGTAGATTGGGCCATCCTTAACAAAGGGCGTATCAGTTTTTAAAAATATGAAGGAAGATGCCCAATTACATAATCACCTGTCACCGCTGCTAGCTTTAGAGCAGAGAGAAACTGCTGTGTTTCCCTGATCACAGATCTTTTACACCATGTTGAGTTTCTGCTTATACAGCTTCGCTTACATATACATATGGGGCCTGAGTCATTAAGTCATGTATCTGTCTGTTGTAAGCGTATCCTCAGCAAAATTGTTCTGCGCATGCGCAGAACCGGCTGTTTTTTATTTTTTAAAAAGGCGTAAGCCAGCCTACGTTTTAGGGGAGTGACCGGGATGGGAAATGGGTGGATTAACGTACAATGTACAGTGAGGGCGTTCCCGTGCAGGAACGTACATATCCGCAGAGTCCTGTGTAGTAGAGCAGAGAGGGGGGTCAACATACACCTGTAGTCAACAAGGAACGGATCTCCAGATGGGTGTAAGCTGAGTCTATTTGTGTGGAGTTCAGCAGATACATCATCATCATCATCAGCTATTTATATAGCGCCACTAATTCCGTAGCGCTGTACAGAGAACTCTCTCACATCAGTCCCTGCCCCCATTGGAGCTTACAGTCTAAATTCCCTAATATATACACACACGCACACACACACACACACAATTTTTTGATAGTAGCCAATTAACCTACTAGTATGTTTTTGGAATGTGGGATAACATTAGTATGAACACTTGAATTTGCTACTACACTGGTCCATGATAAAAGACAGACCACAGACCTGTGGATCAAGGAGGTAGAGATGAACATTCTATAATACCTTATAAGCTCCCTTCAAGCTACTAAATATTATCCTATTCTGATTAAATGTGAAATTCTGGAAGTCAACTGTCGGAAAATACTAGTATGGACATTGAAATTTTGTCTGAATCCGGTCACTGTGGTTGAGACTCTACTGTTGAACTATGTCAATACCCGGAATCTCGCCATAAGCATACACATATATTATTTATTCTGTATACTACAGCATGCAAGAACTTCACTTCGATGAGTTTGTTAAATTCTTGGCTTGAGCTTGGTTCTGTAAGAAGAAAGTACCAGGTATACTGTTTTTTGTTGTATACTCATACACAGGTTGTGAGAGCTTACACTATGGACAATTAATATTACCTTTCTGTAATCTAATCTTACACCTTTCTTCATCAGTATAACAAATGCTTGCAACTTAAACATTGTGTACTCATACATTTAAAGACTAGAGAGGTGAATTCTTAACCAGACCCATTCACTAAATAAATAAATTAAATACATCTTAAAATAGTTGCCCAATCATCATTAACTCATCTTAGTGGAATTTGTCAGTCTAATTTCTTAACACTGGGTTTAGTAGAGGGGGATAATAAATTGTGTTGTTACTGTTTTACTCTGGTGTTTATAGTAAATAATTCCTACAATTCCAACAATTATTAGTGTAGAAGCTAAAATTTGTTGGATCATATTCAAATCATCCTCATGTTTCTAAATTCATCTTTTTTTTTTTCGTATGACAAGAGCGAATTACATTTAATTTTTTATCATAATGCACTAATATTGAGTGTGTCATATTCACATCACAGCAACACATTAACATCAGGGTAAAAGGCAACATTGTTTCTAAACTTGTTAAACAGAATGCTGCTTGAATGAAATCCCCCTTTGGCAGATGGAGACTGAGCGGAAACATCATTAATTAGAAGTGACAGCAGACAAAACGTGTCAATAAAAAAAAATAATGAAGGCTTTCTCTTCATTAAATCGTTCTCCCTAGACCATCATCATGTTTACATTGGTATTTATTAGAAAAAAAAAAGAGATTCTTAATTCACCGCTCTGAATTGTAGTGTTAAATAATTTAAATAAGATAAAGTGTTTAAAATGTATCAAACATCACTGGCATGTTTTTACTTGTCACTCAAATTTACAATCAAGGCTGCTTTCCAAGAATCATATCATTCTTTAAACACTGCAGATTAGCACAGTGGAATTTGTAAGTACTTGTCATGCATAGAAGAGTCTAAACCGTTGAACATTTTTCTGCCTTGCTAGAGGACTACTGATGTATATGCAATTAATATCTGCAATGCATAAACATACTGACTTGACCTGGTTGCCTCTAGTTAAGCAGAGTATAGACCTAATTTCTGAAATATATGAGATGCACAGAGCAAAATTCCTTGGTTTAGGACTGCTGCACAACAATGGTCCGCCCAGTGCACTTTGGAGTACACGCCTACTCTGCGCTCTCGGGAATCACCTCCGCAAACTATAAGTGCACCTCAGTGTGCAGAAAAGCTATTTTAATAAATACAGCGGACCCAGAGTCATTAAAGAGAGTAGAGCATAAAAAAGGAGTAACATTGCACCTGGGCAAAACCATGTTGTATTGGAGGGGGAGGTAAATTTAAAATGTGGGGACGGATTTATAGTTAGGGTAAGCCATGTCGTAGATCAACTTCAAATTTCTGTGTAAAAATAAAGCTATCGAGTGTTTGTGTGCTACATGAAAAGATAGCCAGTATTTAGCTTATGTACAAAATAATAAACTCATTTGCACCCCTTGCATTGTAACATCGTTTTGTCCAGGAGCAAACTTACTCTTTTTTTTTTACTTTGCTCTCCTTAATTACTCGGGCCCAACATCTCCATTTTTCTGCCACAATACTGCTTGGTTTTGCCTTATTTTTTACTTAAATTTATCATGAGAGCCAGGGACATCAGCGATGTTTTATTATATGTGGCACTTTTCGGTCTTTAAAGCTTTAATTTACATTGTATAAAGTTTATCTAGAATTGCACTTTTTTTTTAAAGATGTTTTTATTGAAGGTCAGTAACCATGAAACAAGGTAAAACAAAGGTAACAAATAAATGACTGGAAAATTAGTATAATCAACATGAACATCAAAAACTGCAGTATAGTTGAACACTTTTAAACCAATTAAAGTGACCAGAGGGTTTTATGGATTTGTAGAGTAAGGCAGGAGAGGAGAGAAAACCAGAAAAGAAAAGAGATGAAAGATAAAAGAGGAGGAGAGAAGAGAGCAGAAAAGAGAGAGAGGAGAAAGGGAGAGAATAGGGGAGGAGAGAAGGTGGTATGGCTAGGACACCAGGGGGAAGGGAAGGAGAGGGGGAAGGTTAGGTATAATTAGAGGACAATAGCACTAGGTAAGTTAATGAAGAGGCGAGTGGTATTGAGAGAAGGACAACCATGGGTCCCAAACTTTATGGAAGGATTTAGAAGAATTATTAATAATGTTCATAAATTCCATGCAGTGGACATGCCAAGCTTGACCAATGACAGCTGGTAGGGAGGGATGGAGGTGCAGTTTGCTTCCAGTCCGACACAATTTGGCAGGTGGCAGCTGATATTATGTGGCAGACCAGCTTGTTTTAATGTCAGGTCACAGTGGGAAACCCAGGGGGCAGGAGAAAGAATATAGGGTCAAGAGGAATGCAAATTTGGATGAGGAATTAAATCAGATTCTTAATATCAACACAAAACTGTGTTAGCTACGGTTAATCCCACCAGATCTACAGAAACGTGCTACACACCACAACATCCACATCAGCATCTGTCTGAGGAGTCAGGCAACATCTTGTAAAGACAGGTCGGGACATAATACCATCTATGCAAGAGTTTATATACATTTTCTTTCATCTTAACGCAGATGGAGCTAGAGGCAGCATTCTCGTGTATTTTGGTCCAGTCGGCATTCTCCAAAGGGTCACTCAGGTCACGTTCCAATGCTATTTTTGGGGAGTGCCGATTAGAGTCAGTTGGGAAGGTGCATTTGGAGTATATAGTGGAAATTAAACCATTTTTGAATGCTCTGCGCAGGCACAGCACCTCAATCAAGGTGAGGGGGCGAGATATGCGATTTAACAGGCGTATGGAGATTGTGTATCTGCAGATACTGGTAAAAGTACCTAGTTGGTATATTTATTGCCGTTTGAATGTCCGTGAAGTTGGGGAAGAGGGTGCAGTGTGAGATATTATTTAAATAGCGAACTCCTCGGTTGTGCCAGGGGAAAATCACAGATGGTAACAGAAGTGGTGGGAACTCTGGAGAATTGAACAGGGGAATTATCGGAGAGGGGAGAGTGGAGAAGCCATATCGCCGAGATAAAGAATCCCAAATTGCTAAGGAGTGTACGACAGTTGGATGAGTTAAGACCTGCTTGGGGCAATGAGTCCACAGGAGCAAAAGGAGGGTAGCAGGGGTGAGTAAACCCAGACCATCATCCTCAATAGACAACCATACCCTAATGGCCTTATGACCACACCATAAGACACATTGAGTGAGATGGGCAGATAGGTAATAACATTTGAAACTTGGGATACCAAGGCTGCCAACCCAAGAGGACCTCTGCAGTGCACGCAGCCCCACTCGCGGACATTTGTACCCCGGATAAATTTAGTGGTAATATAGTGGAGACATTTAAACACATAGGGAGGGATCCGAATGGTGAGGGTCTGGAACAGGTATTACAAACCGCAGGAGTATGTTCATTATCACCTCTTTGATGCGGCCTATCCAGGAGAAGAAATTACGAGACCAGGACTGGAGATCAGATTTAATTTAGGAGATGGTGTGAGGAAAATTTGCTTGGAAAAGATTGTGATGACGCTTAGTCAAAAAAATGCCTACATTTTAGAGCTTCTATATGCTATTTAAGAGGAAATATTTGGGCTAGAAGGGATTTGTCCAGTTGGGGGATAAAAGAGTCCAGAGTCTCCATTTTTTCAGAATTAATTTTATACCCCAAGAAGTGCCCATAGGTGTCTAGCTCAGACAGAGAGGAGGGGAGGAAGTTACGTGGGGGTATGGAAAATACTCAATAGGACATTGTCCGCATATAGGGCAATTTTGTGGTCTGTCTTGACAACTCACATACCAGAGATCACCTCATTGGCTCGTATCCTTGCAGCCAGGGGTTCGATCACTAAAGCAAAGATAAGTGTGCTATCAGAGATAGTGAAGGAAGGTGAGGTGAGCCTGTTAGCTGAGATTGTGGCAGAAGGAAAGCGATATAGGGTGGAAACACCCCTCAAGAACTTACCAGTGAAGCCCATCAATCCAAGAACCCCATACATGAATTGCCCTTTTATATTGAAGTACAATAAGAAGGTGCAAGGTGCATCCCTTTAAAAGTATTGGGTGCGATCTGATCTCTACCAACTCACAGTACATCAGGGAACAATATCCCCTCTCCACTCCTTTACCTCATTTCAATACACTCATTCTGCAAGTTGAATTTGGTGCACCTGCCCTATAATATCGGTGAACACTTTACTCTCCCCAACCCTTTCATCAGAACTTTGGTGGAATTCTAGGTGCACTTGAAGCATGGCATCTTCAAAGATAATTTTGAGTTGTGCCTTGGCCGTTTATTAATGAGTATCTATGACTTCATGGTGATCATTAGTAACTTTGGAGCATGGAGTCATTGCTGTGGTACATGACATAGGAGCTTTAGGGACTGATGCACATTGGGACATACACCGGTTTGCGTAACGGATTTTTCGTGAAATCGCTTTGCAGATGATCAGAAAGTGGACTCACTCATATGTGTATGAGAAGATTTCCGTGATTCTGCCATTCTGCATCTGGAGGGGTGTGGTAGGGTTTAGCTGCACTTTAAATGCCGACATAGTCTATAAGTACAAAACATTAGCGATTGCCATACCACAGACAACATGAAAATAGGTACTTACCATATAACACACATGCACTGGATCCGACATCGTCAGTCGCCTCCAAATGAAAAATATGACTGAAATAAATATGTACAGTCACAAATGAGGTCACTAAGAATGGACACAGTAAAAATGGCGCTTTAAAGCGGCAATGGCTGGCCCCAACACCTGGATTACATTATTCAGGCGGTGAAGCCAGACATTTCCGCCTTAAATGCAGCGTTTTTCCTGTGTCCATTCTTAGTGACATCATTTGTGACTGTACATATTTATTTCAGTCGGTGTTCTAACGTAAGGTGGATACAGCAAAGTCATGTTTGTTCAATTGCAAACAGACGCAAATAAATAGGGAAAAATACATTTGAGAAAGCCGTATTATTTAAAAGTGGTAAGTGTCTGGTGTAAATAGCAGATGGTGCTGATTGTGGTCTCTGGAACTACTGAACAGCTTGTGATTGGCTGTTTGTGATTTTACCACTGACACTGATTGGTGCTTCCTTTGTTGCTCGGACATACATTATGCTTTTGTGCGTGTCTTTAAGCTAAAAAAAAAAATTTCCTACGTAAAGTTATCTCTACTGTATTAGACAGTTTTTTTTACATTTTATTGGTGCTTAAGAGTGAATGCATTTGTTACACATAAAATAAATAGATAAAAACATGGGGTGCAATTGGGAATTAAGAGTCTGTGACGTGTGTCTGACATAAACCATCACACTTGCTATTGATGCCAACCTTCACTGACCTCAAGATGGAGAAATACACTATTTTTACGCCCAGCTTTTCGATCTTAAATGATGCCCATTTTGCATTCCACTCAGTATTCAAGACAGTTCAGATTAGATTGTAATCTCTCACAAGCAGGACTTTCTCTCCTCTTGTCATTTTGTCCACACACCTCTTATCCACCTGTCTTTCATCATGCCTTTTGCATGTTCTGGTTGACACTTATTCTTATATACCTTATCTTTTACATTTTACATACAGTATTATGCCTAATATTTGGCTATTCTTGTATTGATGCTTGTATGTCTTGTATTTTGCTTTTGATTGTTTCATATTTTGCTGTTGGTCCTCTACATCTTTTGTTTTATGCTCTATTTCCCCACTGTATAGCACTGTGAAACATTGTGGTACCAGATAAATTATTGTTAATAATACAATAATAAATATTGCTGTGTCGTGAGTAACACTGCCCAGGGACACCCCACATGAAGCTCTGAGATATATAAATTACCAAAAGTACAACAGTGGATTGTGATATATGTGCCTTATTGCAAGAAAAAAGGACGAGAAACTATGGATATAATGATAACTTAAAAAAAGATGTCCTCTTTTGAACATTTCTCTCTCCCTGCATATAATTAGGGGAGCTTTTCTGGTACTTGTATAGTGGGGAGAGCCGGTCCAGTTATTCCCTAGTTCTGCTACAGACAAACCAAAATAATGTTCAGCTGTCCACTTATTAGTGTGTATGTGCAATGGTAAAACCCCGCGCATGCACTCTAGAAATCTAACTTCAATACAATTTTCTGTTCAGATTTTCACACATAAGGAACTCAGCTGGGTGACATGGCAAAAGCAGGGATGAATATTTACACTGATTGGCTCCTTTAGATCTTGGGTCCTTCATGAAGTTGGCACCACACCACTAAATAGATTTCGGGAGTCACTAATGTATTAGATACACAAGATTTTTTTTCTATTGTTCTGTCATTATTATTAGACTACCTGCATGACTGCTTAATATTGTCCCAAAAAGGAAGAAGCTGAAGTGATGAAATAAATGAGAGAAAAAGAGAAGGCTGTAACTGTGTCTGGGTGGAACCAAATATTTTTATTATTACAAATATATTGACCACATTTGTGATCATTTCAATTCATGCAAATAATTTTAAGTGAAATAGAGAGTGATTCTTTAATGTCTTTTTAGGAAATTAGGATTTACATTGAGAAAATATCATTTAAAACTGGACACATTAGTAATGGACACTTGAAAACACATATTCTATGAACTGTATAGAGCAAACATATCTTTTCTTTTTTACTGAGAAAAATATACCTTTAAATTTCTGTGCAAAATATTTATAAAAATTCATACTATGGGCAGTCAATGTGCTGCCTTTTTTCCCCAAAATTTCAGTTGTTTCCTCAATAGGTCAAAATTACATGTTAATCTGGACATTATTATAGGTGTATTTTTGCAAAGAATCTCAAAATCATTTTTTCCCACCAGGTCTTTCTGTGTGGAAAGCAATTATCATACGTCCAAAACATACAGTACATGCTACAACTGCAATTGTAGTCTGAGTATCTTATCCATCATTTTTATTGCTATCCCAACTGTTGATCTTCTGTTTTCATTATTGGGAATTTATTATAGAAATAATTCAGCTCTTGATGAAAACTATAAAATACAGACCTTAGTACCACTGAGAATCTGCGGAATGATTTAGAAATTGCTCAGCAACAGTTCCCATCTAACCTGATGGAGTCTGAGCGATATTGCAAATAAAAATGGGACATAAGTGCTGTGTCCAGTTGTATAAGGCTTGAAGACACTTAACCAAATAGACACAGCTTTAACTGCAGCTAAAAAGCTTCTACCAAGTATTAATACAAGGGGGTGATTACTTATGTAATCAATTAATGTCTAGTTTGTGTTTGTAAAGAAAAAGATTGACAGTTGTTGTTTTTTAATTATTTAACTCTACAGTCTATTATGTGTTGATCACTGGTACAAATAAATCCATTATGATTCCATGATGTAAGAAAATAAAATGTAAAAGATGCCAAAGGCAATAATTACTTTTTATAGTCACTATATATATATATAACTACCAATTACGCCGCCAAGATTCAACAAGTGTTTCTTGATGGAGCTTTGCAAGAGGGCCCATGGTACATTTTCAATTTAGATTTTGAGACAGATCCTGACATGCAGTCTGAAGATTGATGCAGAAGAAGAATTCCAGATATGTGGAGCAGGCTTAATGTGCCAGAGTCCAAAGATAGTGAATGTAAAGGCAATAGTGAAGTAAAAAGGCAATTTTATAAAAGACAAACCCTGATTGGCTTTGCCATTAAGACACTTTATGTTTTAAAAAATGACAACAAACCGTTGAGAGTCGACGGCTTTAAGTAACCGCTTTTTGATATGTTTATTCCAAAGCTTTTCAAGGAAAATCTCTATTTATGGAAAGGGCATCACTTGACTGCAGTGAGCTGGTGCGGTTATCACCCTCTGTTGAATTTAATTTTGATGTTGTGTAAGTAATGCAATCATTAGCTTTTCTATTGGGTTTCCGATTATTGTAATTAAACACCACGGGTCTGAGTCATTAAGGAAATTAAAGCAAAAAAAAAGGAGTAAATGTTATCTGGGACAAACCATGTTACAATGCAAGGGGTGCAAATTAGTTTATTATTTTGCACATGTTAAATACTGGCTGTTTTTTCATGTAGCACACAAATGCTTGATAGCTTTATTTTTACACTGATATTTAAAGCTGATCTATGATGTGCCTTACCCAACTAAATCTATTCCCACATTTTAAATTTACCTCCCCCTCCAATGCAACATGGTTTTGCCTAAGTGCAAAGTTACTCCTTTTCTATGCTTTGCTCTCCTTAATGACTCAGGCCTCGCAATCCTAAAATCCTCACTTTAGTCTCTTGAGAATTTTCTTTTTTAGGATTTGTTTTTTTGATTGACCTATTTCCATTTGATATGTTTCATATGCTTTTTTAAATGTTTCTAGGTTCTCAAACTCATTTCATGTAATTCCTATTTTTTCCGACTTCACAAGTGTTTTTCTCTAATGATAAACGATCATGATGAATATATTTATTAATTCCCTCAAACATCTAGTGAGGGTGTTTTGCCATTCTGTTTATAATTCCTCCATAGCTAACTCAAATGCCAGAAATATCTTGGGTCTAAAGACACTATATATACTAATTAAAATTTGAATACTATGAATTAGTAACACTTTCATTTTAATTACCTTAACTTCTTATATTGAATGATATGAATATGTATTTAAGCAGGGATTATTATATAGCTCAGTAAATAAAATATGGATATATACTCGATAAAAAATCTACTAATCAAACAATAATTCTTCAGAAGTTCAGTCATCATTTTTTTCTTTAGGAATCCTTACCCACTATTAGATTTGTATCACTTTTGCTGTTCCGCATTAAGACAAGAATAGCTGTGTTATTATGTTTGTAATCAAACCCTGATTCATGACAGCTGTCACCTCATTGGCTTACAACTCTGTCAATCACTGAAAGAAGGAAGGTCTGGTTAATGATGTAATACCAAAGATTCCAATATACAATTGGCGGTAATCACTGACAAGTAAACACAAGTCTGCTATTTCATTGGCCAAAATAGAAAGAATAAGGACACACAGCCCTTTCATATCAATGAGTGTCTCAAACTATATTGATTGGAAAATAGTAAAATTATGAAACAATTCCCAATTGGTTGTTGCTCCTTCCTATATCTTGGTTCATCTTGCATGAATCTTTTAAGCCCCAATAAATCATTCAGCAAAATGTGCATTGACATCTCTACTGTAAACCTATATAGATGCCTGTAATTGATTATTTTGTAGCAATCTGACAATTCATTAGAAACTAGTGAGTAGATGTGTTAGTTGTGGCCAAGGAGGGACAGACTAGAGTAACTGTTACTCTGTAGACATCAGAATTACTATGAATAAAGTGTAGGATATTGACCAAGTCAGACATTAATTGTAAACTCTGGATAGATACCTGGCTGTACAGTGGCTTAGAGATAGAACCAGTTCTTTAAAGTATGTGCATGTGAATCTATATTGATGGAGAATCATCTTTTTAATATTATAGAAATCTATCTTATTATGGAATAATCATATGAATTAATAGAGTCTATAATTAAGGAATTCAGATTTGTAATAAGGATAAATATCCCTGGATTAATAAAGACTATTTCCATACCACCACTTCAAAATTTCCACTTTGACCACTGTGAATATATATATATACAAGTTAACCCGTGCATGATACTCATGCATTCTAGTCAAATCAAGCTACTTAAGGTGTTAAAAAGGTTCTTGTCATGCATTTGGGCCATAGCCCAGGCCTCCTCAGGGGAAGAGCGTTACTTCCCGACATAAGCGCCCTTTTTTAACGTGGTTTTGTCCACATGTCACCACCTCATCATTCTTCTCCATCACCTCATCCTTCATTTTCATCGCCACATCTATCCAGATTTCTATCCAGACACAGGGATCTCTCTCAGCGGTCCTGAGTATCACACTCCTCTCACTCTGTTACCCCCGGCAACCACCAACCACTCCCAACTGTCACTTCTCCTTCAAGAAATATATATATATTTTTTTAAAATCTTTATAAACACTTTTAACAATTAACAAATTAAATTAACAAATTAAAAACATCTTAGTATACCAAATTTCAGCCCTTTCTGAATTTTTTTTTCCACACACACTAAGAATTTAGTAGGTCAGTGTATAACTCCGCCCAGCAGGTGGCGCTGCAGCTTGGTTTTATTTTTTCCACACACACACAGACAGACTAACACACGCCACTAAGCATTTATATTATAGATATATATATATATATTGACCTTTGACTTGTGTGTTGAAAAGTTTTAACAAGCCATCTTTCGTGCTATATAGGTGTAAAAAAAAAAGCCTAGATTATTTTAATGCCCCTTCTTCAGGCCCTCCTCTTGTTCTCCTACACACTTTTACAGTCCATCCGTCATTATTTCCCCTTCATACTTCTCTCCTAGTCTGCACCCATGATGTGTTTGGTCTCCAGCTCACAACTCACTCAATGGACTAAATAAGCAGAAACAAGCCGCACACCCAGAAATCATCCTTTTTTTCACATTGGTCCTTCACATGGCTGCTGGCGACATCCCACCATCCCTGGGATGTTATCATATCATGCTATACATACCAAAAGTTCCCATCCTCCTCATAGTTCCTTTCTGTCCATCCAACCATATGCACATATCTCCACTATCGTTCCTCTCCTTTACTTGTGCACTCTGGAATGTGATATTTGTTTAGAACAAACTCACATCCAATCATTTTATTAATTTAAAAATCTCTCAACCTTTTTGTAATTACAGAAGCCTGAACTACTTTCTATGACACTACATCCCATGCAACTCGCTCCAACCGGGAACTCTCCTTTAGCCAGATCCAGAAATGGAAAAGGTTAAGGAGAAGGAGTCCTACATTCTCCATGCTGCATCTTTGGAGTCATACCCCCATTATCACCCTCTTCTTCTCTTCTTTTGAAGTCCACAACATCCATTTGTCCTCTCCACCTTTTGTTGCTGTTATTTATCACCCCAGGTCCATTTTCCAAATGCCCTTAAAACTTTGCTGCCTGGGTCACTTATTTCCTATCCTTTGACCTACCCACTCTCATACTAGGAGATTTCTACATTCCCAATGTCATTTCCACTGTCTCTGCTGTCAAAATTCTTTCACTTATTTCCTCCTTTATTCAATCCCAGTGGAGTTCATTCATTGTGATGGACACTTCCTTGAAGTTGTCTTCTCCCGCTTCATCTCTGCAACTTGCCCTTACTACGCACATATCACAACCTAATTTCTTTCAGCCTCATCTTACCTGATGCTTCCCTCGTCACTCAAATCCCCATCCACTCAGCAACACTTAAATACTCTCAACCCCATCCACTTCTCATCTTCACTAAAACATTATCCTCTCCCATAATTACCATGTCCTTCGCTGATCTGTCTCTTTTTTCTACAAAAACAAACTCGCTATAGCTCTTGACAATGCAGCTCTATCTATCATTACAGTCTCCAATGATCCAAACCTCAACCATGTTGGACCAAATAGACCTGCCACTAGCAAAAGTGATCATACATTTTCTTTGTCTTTAAACAAGAACTCATATTCCCTAAGATACCATATCTCAACCCAACCTTTCTCTACAACTATTACATTATATCTCTCCTCACCTTTTTCTCCAAAGTACTTGACTTGCCTGTGTACAGCCACTTTTATCTCCACTCACTCACTACTCGATACTCTGCAAAGTGGCCACAACATTGCACTAAGCCTGACCGCACTAAAGTGATGAATGAATTATCTATGTACAACAAAGTCTAAGGGTCACTTCTTCTTACTCATCTACCTGGACCTCTCTGTTATACCTCATCTTTTGGTGAAGTAATTCCCTCATTCTAGCTTCAGTACCACCTCTACGCTGAAGATACCAAAATCTACCACTCCTTCACTGACCTATCACCTATTGTACTCATGCATCTAACTGTCTCTCTGCACAAGGATGAAGCTTAACATGTTTAATACAATGTTTATCATCTTGCCTCCTTCCAGAGTCATAATTTCATCTCACTACACTACTCTACTACTGTAACATTTAAATCCATCCTTTGATTTTTTCCTCCGCTATTCCACATCTGCTGCACGTTTTATATATTCTTACACTGGCTCCCTGTGTCCTCTAGAATCTACTACTGACCTTCTCCCTTGCTGCTACCCACTTATGGAATTTCCTACAATGCCCAATCAGATTGTCCCACAATCTTCAAATCTCTAAATGCTCTCTGAAAACCCATCTCTTTATTTGTACTTACAGTACTCTCAACTATACTACTCACACCTGACAACCATCCCAATCTCTCCTTTTGTATCTGCTGTGTCCTTTTTTTTAGATTGTGAGCACTCTCATGAGCAAGGTCCTCTCTACCCTTTTTTTCATGTCATTCATTTTGTCTGTGTTATGTATGCCATTTTTCCCCCACTGTCCAGTTCTGCAGAGTATTGTGGTCCATTACAAATCAACGTCAATGAAAATAAATATATATAGAGCCAGCATTTTACACATCATTGTACAGAGAATATTTGTCAGTCACATCAGTCCATGCCCCATTGTAGCTTTTGGTCTGAACTCTCTACCACACAAGTGCACTAGGCTCCATTTTTTCGCATTAACCTACCAGTATGTTTTTGTACTTCCTTCCTTCAAGGACTGTAGAAGAGCATCTGGAGGACATGCAAACAAAGCGAGAACATACAAACTCCACACATATAGAACCTGTTTAAACTTGAACCTATGTCTCCAGCACTGGGGTGCATCAAGGCTAATCAGTGTGCCACCATGCTGGATAGAACAAGGTACATGTACTGTTCAAAACATGCTATTTCAATGACACTTTAACACAAAAGTGACAGGCCCTTTTTAATATTTATTATAACCTAATTCATTCTATAATAGGACAAATTATATGACTTAAAAGGTTTTATTTGATTACTTCTTTTGGCCTCCTATTGTGCATGAGGATCAGCTGGCTACAAACATTTAACTTTAATGGTTTGTCTATTCTGATATATTCCTTAAAGTTCAGTGTAAGGACAGTCTGCGCTCCTGAGTCAGATTAATTGTGGCAGTCTCTTTAAAAGTAAATATGTGGCCTTCCGAAAATAGTAATGTACTATGTGCTTATATAACAAATCCAATGACATTAGTGACTATAGTCACCCAGTCACACAGACATGACACGCATTCCATTATAAATAATGTATTTATTTAGCCAGTTTTCCCTGCATAAATAATGTATTTAATTAGCCAGTTTTCCCTGCATAAATAATGTATTTAATTAGCCAGTTTTCCCTGCATAAATAATGTTCTATTTCATTTGAAAAGGCCATTGAGTCACACATATATTTTAGCCTTTAAATGGCAGTAATGCTATAACATTGTGACAGTTTTGTAAAGACATACTGTACAACCGTTAATACAGGAAAATATTTCAATTAGTACAAAAATATTACAAAATATAACAGGGTTTGATAGAACATTTGCATTTTAACTTATGGTTTAACTTATGTGTTAATCTCACTGTAGTACCAGTAAATGGTGGGAGTGCAAATGCCGTCCCTTCCGTTCATATAGGTAGGGAACCGTCTGATCAGTACAGGCAACATTATGTAGGAGCATCTGTTGTTTCCCATGCAATCTCCCTCGTATCTTGCTAAAATATATTTTATTATCATTTACTAATTAATTCAGCATATTCCACAGCACTTCACAGTGAGGAGATATATCAAATAGTCAATGACGACAATACTTAAACAATGTTTTACACAAGTAAAGTGAGGGACTTGCTTATAGATAGAAATATAACGCTGTAGTATGGGAGTAGTAAATGATTGTAGTTTGGTTATTATATGGAAAGAGTGAGGTAGGCTGATAATAGAATAGAAAGAGTCAGCGACAAGCTTCCCTGAAGAGATGAGATGTTTTGGACCCAGGTAGAGCTTTGATGGTTATAGGACTGTAGAACACTCTAGAGTTATGAAGAGCATCCAGGATATATGGTTGTGAAGAAACCTGTAAGTCGCCGGCATATCAAAGAGCACAGATATGGAAATATAAAAACATCTGGGGATGGGTAGATGCTTCTTGATGGCTTTAAAGACAGGGCCAAGA
Organism: Mixophyes fleayi; assembly: GCF_038048845.1. NCBI lineage: Eukaryota > Metazoa > Chordata > Amphibia > Anura > Limnodynastidae > Mixophyes > Mixophyes fleayi. The sequence goes on along the minus strand of NC_134404.1, from coordinate 55,319,971 downwards.
AATTTGTATTAAATCATGGCAGAAACAGGCAGCTATTAGTCTAGCAGCTGCTTTCACAATATATTAAGCAACGCTAGATTAGAGGAGTTGGGTGCCTTACACCAAATCTGAAATTGCCAACTTGGGATACGCCGACATGATGAGGCCGAAGACGTCCTTATCGACAGAGTGGTAATAGTGACAGCTTAACAAGCAGACGTCAAAATGTTCCAACGAATGAAGATGCCGTCAGCCTAGAATGATGTCACTTTCAAGGGCCAAACCCTGATTAATGCTGTTAAGCTGCTAATTTAACGAGGCACCGCCTGTACAATGTACTATGCTTTGTAAAGAACATTGTACAAGTGGCGCCTAATTAAATTAGCATCTTAACAGCAGGAATCAGAGTTTGGCCCTTAAAAGTGACGTCATTCTAGGTTGACGGCATCTTCATTCGTCAGAACAGTTTGACGTCTTCTTGTTAAGCTGTCACTATTACCACTCTGACGGGAAGGACGTCTTCAGTCTCATCATGTCGGCATATCCCATGTGGGCATTATCAGCATCGTTGTAATGACTACCACTAGATTAGAGAAAGACAGGCCTATTTGGTGATACTGAGAAGACCCCTGTAAAGATACTGGGTTTATCTGGACCAATGCTACCCACTTCACTCTGACAGGTCACCCAGGGGTGCCTTCCTATGCCAGGGAAGCTTACCCAGTACCTTCTAAGGTTCTTATTAGTCAGTCAGGCAAATGCAGTTAGAAAAGTGCAACAGTACATTTATTGTAATAAAAACAATCATGTACACACAGTAAATAAATGCCAGGCAGGTTCACCACATCATATGTCCCTTACACAACTAGCTTAAGAAAACCTGGCTGTCCGGACTTAACGACCCATTGCTCTGCCAATGTAGTTTACTGGTAGAGAATGGACACTCCAAAAACCAGCCACCCTGAAGCTTTCAGCCATCAATTCCCCAAAGGAACATCCACCCCACCTGGAGTGGCTCCTTATATCTAGGGTCTAATTTCCACAGTGTTTTCCCCTCCATGGGCAAACCCCTGGGTCTCTCCTTGTTGAACATTGGTGAGTCCAGGACTAGGGGGTTAGAGAGGGGAGTGGAGATGAGCTTTGCTTCCACAGAAACTCCCCTGCTAGTTTCTAGACAAAATGTCTGGAGTAGTCTTGTTAGAACAATGGATACAAATTAGCCTCCCCCTCACCTTTATCTTACAACCTGATCCCTACCCATAACCCACCTGGCTTCACTTTAAGGACAATGAATAACAGCTTACATGCAATATCAATAAGATACAATAAAAAACATACATATTTACAATGAGCTACAATGTCCACTTATCCACATGTAATTGACACTGCAGATGTACTCTGTTAAGCTGGGGAACAAAATCAAGGACTATGAAAAATTCATGCTATAATCCACATATTGTGAGAAACGAGGGACAGGCTGGTTAAGGTGTTATCAAACTCATTTCGTCACAGCCCCACAAAAAAAATAATATGAATAAAATATCACTAAGACAGCAGAGTAGTCAACTAGCCCAGGACAGTAGTTGTAACTTAACACTCTTCGTCTCTTTGAACACATGTGAGCCAGTTTGACAAATATAGGCTTTCAATAAAGAATACAAAAAAAATACATGCACACAAAAACACTATATATATAATATATGCTTTAAATTATATATAAGGCTTTTTTTGACATACAATAATAAACTTTGTTTTAGTTTAATAAATAATTGTTTATTATTTCAGCACTAGTGCTTTGAAAAGGCTTTATTCTAATAACAATTCATGTTTTTAATGCTTTTGTTCTGGTAATGCTGGTAATGTCATCCTGGGTACTGCTGCAATATTCAGTTAATATGCTCCGTCATACATAACCATGCAGGAGCCTTTTCCGGCAACCCTGCACACCGACAGGGTTATGAACGGTGGTAACCCCTTTGATGGATAGGGTGATGGACTAACGAGCCAAATTGCTAAAGATTAGTTGCTAATCCTGTAATGAAATAGGACTGCTCTCATCAGTTCTACAAACCGTTACATTTTAATAACTACGAAAACCTATTATTAAGCCTATTACAGTGTATATGTAATATCAAATGTTTACATAAAAGCCATGTATATGGTATTGCTGCTTATAGCATTGTTTAATTCTCAAAGACATTTTAAAGTCTTTTAACACTTATGTTTTGAAAATAAATATTGTTCATAACTCTATTTCATATGAAACATTGAAGCTATAATACAATAAAGTTGAAGAATTAGACAAGCAGAAACTCAGCTCTAGAAGTATATGTCTTAGCTTTCAATGCATTTACAAGAAAGAAAATAGTTTTATAAAAGTCCATTTTACTGACATGCATTTTATTATTGTTTGATCATAGTCCATCAAGTGATGTCCTTGTATCCCTGCTTTTATCTGCAAAATGTCTAAGGAATCACAAAATATATTGCTATACAGTGAATGCAGAACAATATCATGTATTTCCTTTATGTCTGTTTCCAAGAGCTGCTAGTCTTTAATATGGATTCATTGTCAACGTCCAACAAAAATACATTACAGCAAATGGTAAGCAGGATATTTTAATCATAGTTCAACTGGTTTATCATTCTGTTCTTCTATTAATCACAGTTGTTGACCTACCATTAGAGAAGAGCAAAATAATTTTGGAAGTGTGGACATTTCATGAATTTTAATCATTCTGAGAGTCTGAATAAACGACTGAAACGTGATTTTAAAGAGAATTATTCAAACATTTTTGGCCCAAAGGAACCAATCAGAATGCAGGGAGATTGGTTTATAAAATAAGTAAATAACTTCTCCTTCCCTAGACTCCATTTGCCATTTCAGTGTGTACAACTGACAGAGAAGCATTGCTGTGTTTCTTATCTTAAAACTTAGTCCCACTAGAATTGACAGCTTAAAGATTGGGTAAAACTCTAACTCCCCCTCTCCCCCCCCCCAAAAAAAAAAAAAAACGAAAAAAAACTCACATCACACATATATTGATTTTACTATCCTGCAAAGGTAAGATGAACAGTCATGGGGAAGGGATGAAAAGTTACTGTCTACTTTTAACTATTATACCTATTATACATAGTTCTAGTATTATAGTGTTTAGTGACACCAGCTATCTGCTTGTCATTCTGCCATAATTTATTCTTCCACTAACAATAAACAGCCAGCAAGCCCTGACATTGCGTAGGACAGTAGGAACTATATGAATTAAAATCTTATATTTATGTGCATGTATATATAAAGCAATGTAGATAAAGAAATAATGATATTAATTTACATATATATATATATATATATATATATATATATATATATATGTAAATTAATATCATTATTTCTTTATCTTTCTTTTAAGGTAATGTGATCACAACGGTCATGATATTCTAATAATACACACAAAGTGCTAGGATGGATAACGTAATAACGTAAAAGTTAGACAATAGACAATACATCATTTAAATACACAGCTGTATAAGAGAATCAATGCAAGATGCTCCAAGAGCAAATAGCAAAATAATAATAAAGAAGAAAATACAAATTAAAAAAACACTTTTTGGAGCAATGAGCTGAAAGGTAAAGCTGTCTCAAGTGGGTCCATAATGTACATGATGATACAGTGGAGTGTTGGATTTACTGAGGAAGGACACCATCACACAAGGTCATTGAAAAAGTCCCCAAACTCTCAGACAGATGATAAGCTATAATACTAGCTGTCCACATAAACTTACAGGGCCAATTGGCCCAACAATGCATAACATATGCCAGTTGAATCCACACCGACATGACAATGAGGATCCAGGGCAGATTAGGGTGGATACCTCCATTATTCCAAACATACTACTATGTAGACATTTTTATTGGTGCAGTTGCTCTGGTCTTCTATGGCTCTGCATACTGACTGTTGCCTCCGAGTTGAGGGGCACCTCTACGAGAACCCAGGGATTTGGACATGTTGGAGGCTGTGGTAGGAGTATCAACCTTTTCTGGGCTGGAAGAAGAAGTCTCCATCCCCTAATATTAAAATGATTAACTTTATTGTCTACATTGCAGCTCCCACCACATGGGTAGCCCACATAGTAGACCTGTGGGCCCTGAAAACCTTCACTCTTTCACTAGCCAGTTGTCAGTTTATGCTGTGGAACATCTCCAAGTAGGTGAAGAAAGAGGTGATTACCAACCTGTCTGGATCAGATCCCTGGGTCAGTTGCATATCACGCAATTGACCACTATGTCTTGCTTCAGGTTAGATCATCAGCTTTGACTAATGAAGTGGCAATCTAGGTACAGAAACAGCCCTCTTCTGACACTAATATATTAATTGAAAAATTACCTGCCAGAACTCAACCATTTTTATGACACCAGAATCACACACCTTCCCCTATCTGTTCTGCTTCATTCAGAAGCTGTGTAAAATTACTGAGGCACTGGGAGGCACAGACACACACATATATATATATATATATATATATATATATATATATATATATATACAAGTTAACTCGTGCATGATACTCATGCATTCTAGTCAAATCAAGCTACTTAAGGTGTTAAAAAGGTTCTTGTCATGCATTTGGGCCTAGCCCAGGCCTCCTCAGGGGAAGAGCGTTACTTCCCGACGCAAGCGCCCTTTTTTAACGTGGTTTTGTCCACATGTCACCACCTCATCATTTTTCTCCATCACCTCATCCTTCATCTTCATCGCCACATCCTTCATCAAGCTACTTAAGCTGTTAAAAACTCCCCACTGTCACCCCCGGCAACCACCAACCACTCCCAACTGTCACTTCTCCTTCAAGAAATATATAGGTCAGTGTATATTCTGCCCAGCAGGTGGCGCTGCAGCTTGTTTTGTTTTTTTTCACACACCCCACTAGGCATTTATATAGTAGATGTATGTATATATATATACATATACAATGAAAAGGTCCTGTTGCTGTCAGAATCTGCACCAGAGGTTGATGCTGCAGCTAAATATCCTGGTCTGCCCTCTCTCTCTCCCTCTCTCTCTCTCTCTCTCTATCTATATATGTATATATATATTATTTATTTAATGACTCCATTGAGCCTATTTACTGTGCAGCGGTTCCGTAGAACCGCCGATTCCTGTCACTTTCAAGTCATTTTTTAAAATGCACTTTTATTAAAGACACAACCCATAAGTTTTGCCTTTAATAAAATTACCGTTTGAAGAAAATGGATTCAAAGCTTAAGTAACCAGCAGTTCTATGGAACCCCCACATAGTAAATATACCCCCATATTTCCCTCTGCCTCTGCTCAACCAGCACATAACCCAGAAGTGATCTGAATTGTCAGAATTGTAGACTTAAAAAAAACATTAAAAGTGAGTGAGCAAAAGAAAAAAAAGTCTCACGTTCTCTTTTAGTACCTGTGCAGAGTTCATCGTCTTGTGTAAAGCCACCTCCCCACCTCACCAATAAGCTTGACTAATTAAAAAGAAAAGCTGTTATTGTTAAAAGAAACATCAAATGATTATACAGTTATTTATTACAGTCAGAGGAAATCCTGATTTAATCAAAATGGACAGGTATTATGACAAATGTTTTCTTCAGCCCAGACACAATGATAAACTTGTTACTTAGTTGCATATCACACAGGCACACCTATATTAAAATGGAATAACATAAAAAAATAAAACTCAGAGATAAGAGTTAGGCATTTGGAAAGTACTTGTTAAAGTGATAAGTAGTTATCTGCTTCTTGTACCCACATGTTTATTGTAGTGTAAACACTGGAATCCTGTCACATTTGCGCTGATATGATCTATGGATGCTAAATCATAGCTGTGTGTTGTATTTATTGTTTTATCAATAGCTTACTATAGGTACCGCACAGCCATTTCACACCTGAATTAGAGCATACTTACCAACTTTGGCAAGAGCTACTCTGGGAGATTGGGGAGGAGGTGGTTGTGCTGTGGGCGGGGGACGGTGGGCGTGTCATTTGGATTCACCCCTTAACGGCTATCACAGTTTCTGGCCAATTGCAACAGAGGGTGGGGCCACAATGACGCACAATTCGCATTATAAGCCCTGCCCCCTGCCACTTTAATATAGAAGAATTTAATAACCGGGAGCATGCCCTGCTCTCCCAGAGGTCCAGAAGGACTCCCAGAAATTTGGGAATCTCCTGGAAAATCTAGGAGAGTAGACAACCATGAATTAGAATACCAGAATGGTGGTCATGCATGCAGCCATTTGTTGGACTCTGAGTGGCTTCTACGTCCTAATAGTGAAACGCTGTGAGTGCCTGTGGCAATATTTTCATTCAGCATATTGGGCTTTGTGTAGTGGTATACAATACATTATCCCTGGAGTTCTGTATTTATCTGCTGGTTATGTCTGCACATAGCAGGCAATATAAACAACAGGTTCCTCTCACACTAGCATTTATAGAATGGCAGTTCATTAAATGTATAAGTGTATGAGTGAGAGGAGCCCAGATCTTACATTGCTGGTTATGTGCAGGCATAAGGAGCAGATAAATGACTGGTCAATGTGGCTGATGAATACAGAGGCAGAAAGCACCTTTAGACTGATAGATTAATACAGTTTGTAGTATTTCTATCTAGAATAAAGTCAGAATAAAATGAATACTTACTCTGTGGGGGAGATTCAATTCACCACAATGGGTCTCCAACACATCCACAGAGACAAATTGCGCCGATGTTACGGCAGGAATCTCCGCTAATTTTACCTCACACCCCACAAAGGTACACAGAAAAATGAGCAGAGATTCCTACTGTAATGGCTGACAATGCGCAAAGCCGGATAGCGCAGGGATGTCCTAGTGGGACATCACCAGTAATTGAATCTTCCTGACTGAAACTATATTAAGTGGATAACTTAAGAAATACAAACATTAACTTAGTAATTCAATAAGGGTTCAAACTACTAATCTGACACGGCCGTCTATACATAGTGGTTTTGCTTCATTAATGGACGCATACTGAACGCAATCTGCGTTTTTTTAAAGACACATGTGAATTGGGTATGCGCACGCACCTGAATTCAACAAGGAGCGGATCTGAAGATACATGTGGTGATGAATAGGGGTGTAGCTCTGCTCTGCTCTGCTAGACCAGACACTGCGGGATAAGTCTAATACCTGTGGAAAATAAAATCCTCATAGAGCGCATAGAAAAAAAAATTCAGTTAATGCCACTTGTTAATAATATAGGTATTAATGATAAAACATTAAAACATAAAAAAGTGTTTTGGTTTTTCATAGACCATGTGTAAACTAGTATGTTGATTAAATGATTAATTCTGTATTATTATTTGTTTGCAACATTTGATCACAATATTCAAAAATGTGTGAATTGATTTGTAGGTATGACAGTAAAAACAGAATGTAATATCTTGTACACCAATCTTTCTTTACCCCCAGTTAGTTAGGTACCTGGTATGTAAGTGAAATTTAACTACATAAAAATTATATGATTATAGAAATTTAAACCGCACTTACTGCTATATTTATTTGAGTAAAAAGATGCATGTATAACACACATATGGTCATGTGACGGTGGTTGTTGCACTGTGATTGGCTTAATTGTCACTTGCTTGATTGGCTTTTATTTCCACAAAGCTTTTAGCTTTCAGAACCTACTCTTTGGAAAAATGGACTCAAGACTTACCTTTTTCATTAATGCACCTCTACTTTCATAATACTAGCTTAGCTCTCCTTTCTGTATTCTGTTAATTTTTAATGTGCTTATTTTGTATTTTGTTTTCATTCTGCAAATGTAAAGTGTTTTTATTAATTATTATTATTATTATTATTATTATTAATAACATCCAAATTAGTATTGATTTTGTTCGTTGGACTGCTCATTTCTCTATTTTGCATTCAGTATCATTGCTATGACAAGCAAGGTAAATTATACTTGATTATTTATGGTTCTTGAAGTGTATCAAATACATTATGGTTGTGGTAATCTATGTACAATGGAACTTACAATAAAAAGTCACGTGTGTCACATCTGAAGGCTTAAGATGAATTGTTTTACTAGATAATAAAATGGAACTGCTTCAATTAAGAGAACTGTGTGGATCCCATAAGGGGGACTCCACCAATTCTGGATCCAGAACAGAAGCAGCTTCCCTTTAGCTAAATATCACCCCTGGGGGTATATTTACTAAACTGTGGGTTTGAAAAGGAGGAGATGTTGCCTATAGCAACCAATCAGATTCTAGTTATCATTTAGTACATTCTACAAAATGACAGCTAGACTATGGTTGCTATAGGCAACATCTTCACTTTTTCAAACCCACAGTTTGAAAAAGTGCCCCCTAGAGTGAAATTCATGCAAGTCAGTCCATACCTGGATATGTTGAACCATGGCAAATTGTTTCACTCATATCTAATCATAAGTGATGGTTAGCATCCATAATTACAATAGGTTCTGGAAGTATGACGACATGGCTCAGATGGGAAAACAGTTTCAGCTTACTTATCCTTCACATGTCCTGGAACTGTTTTTGTCCAGAGGAGAATCTAATCATAAGCTACATGCTCTGTACGCTCCTCCCAGTTTTCTCCAATGTTCACCCCTTATCCTCCCACACTTTTTCATCCTGTATAAAACAATTTTGTGGTCCATATTTTATGTTTTTCCAAGTATTTGTTATTTGCCCATAATCAAGACAAATACTGCATTTCCCCATGTATAAGACGCACCTTTTTTGCCCAAATTTTGGGTCTAAAAACTGGGTGCGTCTTATACAGGGGTAGTAGCGCTTACCCTGTCAGATGATTCCTCTGTCCGGTAAAGTCTTCTTTCTTCTGTCCGTTCTGATCCTGATGCTGGAAAGTCGCTCACCGTCCTCTTCGCGATGACCGGATGTGGTGCGTGAACCGCATTTGAAGCGCACACACTTCCGGTTCTGCATTTGGCGTTTTTCCAATCAAGACCTTGTCAAAGTCCTGATTGGACATCCGGTCATGGCGAAAAAGACAGTAAGCGACTTTCCAGCATCAGGATCAGAATGGACAGAAAGAAGACTTTACTGGACAGAGGAAGGATCTGAAAGGGTAAGGCAGAATTGACAATAGCGTTAGAACCCCGTCTCCCCTCTCTGTATATGATGCACAATTACTCTGTGAAAAAATTGAGGATAATGTTTTTTGCAGTCACCAATTACTCTGCAAAAAACTATAAACGTTATCCTCAATTTTTTCACATGATTTATACAGGTGCGTCTTATACATGAGAGCGTCTTATACATGGGGAAATACGGTAAATGACCTTATGTATCTGTACATGTGTGCATCTAAAGTAATCTACCGTAGACATCATAGCCTAACAAAATTCTGCAAACTACTATGTGCAATAAACTAGCAATGGAAGAAAGGGAGCACTTTGCACTGCCACATGCTGGCCACAATCTGAACTGCAGCAGTTTAACAAAATAATAAACCTTTGCAGATACTAGTAATGATAGATTTAAAATAATTTTATAATGGACACTTAAGAATTACTTATAATTATGTAGCAAAGATTAAAAGTAACTGAAAGGATATTTTGTTCTTTTTCATCAAAACCACCAAAGTCAATTATAATTACATTTTTATTTCTATTTAATTTCTAATCTAGTTTTGAAGCTTGATTTTTCTCTATATATTAACTGTTACAGCATATAACATACTAACAATGTTTCCCCTCTACCGCATGTCCCTCAAATGTTTTATATTTCATCACACTTGTTAAGATCTATAATTGGGCCATTCGTCTGAACATGAGCAAAAATATTTCTAATTAAATGTTATGCTAGATATTAATGAGAAATGAGATGACTCTAACTCCGAGGGAGTCATGGAGAGATGGGGAACACAATGAGCAGGATATTTACTTAGACTAATTATGATGATTTAAGGTAACACGATTTCCTTCTTTGATGCTGTAAAGCCAGAACATATTTTAACCATATATTTCCCATTTTCAGAGTAGGGATATATGCCACTAGATGTAATTAAACAAGGAGAGAAAATAAAATATTATAGTACCATTTTAAAAATTGTATTTATTCAGGTTTACCTTCTATTCGTATCAAAATACTAACAAGACAGAGGTGCACAAGCCTTGGATCGGGACCCCAAGTGAGTCTGTTTGTGGGCCCCTGATTTACAATGTTTCTTATGTAAACAAGTACATGTTTGGACAACACTATTGTATCATTAAGAATATTGAATGACAGGCACAATAATTAATTGAGGAACGGTAATTGTTAGTCAATTAACCATCTTGCAGACAACTTCACTCTATTTCATATTTCTATATTAACATCAGGCTTTGAGTCACCAATTCACAGGCACAAAATCACTTGTGAATCATTTACGGCTTTTACTATTCAATGTATGAAAACTCAGATTATCTGCTATTATATAATAGAGCTATCCATACCTCCCAACATTTAGAATCCCGAACTAACTCTGACCCACAAATGGGTGAATTTTTGAAAAATTCCATCCACTTTCATGTTAAGCGCCATCCCTTTTTTCGGTCCATATATATCTATCTATCTATCTATCTATGTTTATATTATATACTTCCACAGAGAATGTCGAGAAAGAGAATATAACAGAATATTAACCCATTAAGGAAGTTACACCCTTGATTAAGTATGTATGCTATATAGGTATACAAACTCTAGATGAACTTTTGATCTCTTATATTAGTTTATTGTTCAGTGGGAGTGGGTGGGGGTTGGATTACACAAAATAAGGTATGTCTGCGATATGACTTTACATATAAATAATATATTACGTTCATATAAGACATGCATTTTTATTGGTAATAGGATCTGACTTGCTAATAGGTATATGCGACAACAGATGTTTTTTGTCCAAATTTATACCCCAATTTTAACGAGGATAACCCATACTTAAGATTAATATATTTCAACATTTTTGTCTGGTAGTACTGCATTTTCCATCTGTGTGGCCACTAGAATATTGTATATATGTTATCACTGCTGTCTCATGCTTTAATCCATGTTAATTTTTTTAAGCTTCTAAAAACTTTTTTAATTATATAAGATTCTGCTATATATAAACTTTGTTTATCGACATTTTCCATAGATATGTTTTATCTTATATATTCTTTAATAGTATTAAACTGACTTAACAAGAGATCATGTTGTCTCCTCTGGTGACAGTTGTTTTTTTCAAACTATTGATACTAATATCTATTAATAGTTAATTATCACCCAATGTAATCTATTTACATTCTTTATGTAATGTGGGTGGAGGAGTGAAGGATATTAATTTAATGGTGATGGTGATGGCTAGTCATTTAACAGTTGGGTGGAGATATTAATTTATTGGTTGGGTGATGGTGAGGGCTATTTAATTTAAGGTGGGTGAATTGACTATTTATCTAATTTCGATGTGGTTTGGGGTCTAAAAATTGAATGTGAAGCTGAGTTTGGGGAGAACATGATCTAATTATTAAGTGTGAATACCAATTATTTAGTTGTTTGGGGGGGTTATTTATTAAATGTAATTACTATTGAGGTAATGTCGGGGTAAGTTGGGGTGAAGAGGTCTTTTTATTAAATGTGAATGCAATAAATTTAACAGTGAAGCTGATTGTAGGTGGGGAGACCTATTTAATAAATATGGGTGCTACTGATTTAATATTGAGGTTGGTTATGGGGAGGGAGGAATAGAGGGTTCACTCATTGCTAGGCTTTCCATATTTTATGTATTTATCCCCTTCTTCAAACATGGCCCCACCATTCCAGGAAAAGCAGCAACTGAGCTATACAGAGGCAGTGAAATTACAAGAACAGCTAGTAGAGAGCAGGTCAATCTGCCAACTGTCCTGAATTTGTGTGACTGTCTCACTCAGTCTGCACGATTTGTCTCCACTGCAAGAACAGTTGGGTGGTATGTCCTGCTTCACACTGCTCTGTTCATAAAAGGGAAAGCTGTGTGCACTTAACAGTAGTGCATGCAGCATTGCCTCTGTATTTGAAATGAATGGGTGGGGGTTGGAGAGCACCTGCCTTGCTCTGGCTAAATTGCCCGTAGGTTATGGTTATGGCAGCATAGAATGGAAAGGCCCTTTAGAAATCATGCATTTGTCTGAAGGAAAGAAGAATCACCGCTCCTTCTTTCCTTCGGCCCCCTCTTGTGACTGGTCACACCACTCTGGCAGCTGGCGTCACTCCCTCTAGCAACTGGCCATGCTCTCTTGTGGCTGAGAAGTGCCGTTTCATGGATCCCTACCATTGCATTTCCCCGGTAGGCCCTTCATGACCCAGTGCAATGCTGAGCATTGATATAGGCGTAGCAGGTCACAAGACAGCTATGGGGTCTGACAGCATTGGGGGCTCAACATCGTTACAGGCTCTGGACACACGTGTATTGGTAGGGCACCAATGACCTCTAGCTATGCTTCTACATGTGACGCATTTCTCGAACACTGCTGCTGTGATAGAAGCAATTTGGTGAACCTAACACTGGCCTCGCACAGGTCAATCCTGTCCCTTGGTCCCAGACCAGGGTCCATATTCTGTTTGGCCACACACATGTGGAGCAAGATTGGAAGGTCTCAGTCTTTCTTTGCTCAGGCTGAGCCATGGGACAGCATGGGGGCCTAGGACTGTCGTTGGCAAATGACAACACAGACTGACAACAGTAATCATTATCTGGTTTCCCAGTCGTTTTGGGACTACAGACAACATTTCCTGCAAATTTGCATATATTAGCACTGGTATATTTTTCTTTGTGTCCATCATAAATATATTACTGCGGCAGATCCCCTATGATGGAACAAATGCCAAATATGCTTACTTTATTCATTTTTTTTTAAGATTATTTAGGTTCTTTTTTATATTTTAATTCCATATACGAATACAGCATTTAACACATTTTTAGAATCCGTACAGATTACAGAATAGGAAGAAGTCTGTAAGATGTAAATTTAATGGCAGTATCAGGGATTTCTTCATTTATTTATAAGGTTTATATGATAAAGCTGTCAGTGTTTTTAAATGACAGTATTTCCCCAAGCAAACATGTTCTGCATGTTTGCTTACAATCACCTTCTCAGTAAATAAATGGGATTTAATGTCAACCATCAATTCTCGATTTCCTGACATATGCCAGGTTTGCACAACTCTAGTGATGGATCTTTATTTAGAAAAGTATATTTTGCAGAATGTAATATGTATATTAATTGTCACCTTTCTAGAAGGACTAAATAGGCTATCGATGTCACCAGTGAAGCAGCGCATTGTATTTATAGCACCACAATACTGGATAACCTGCTGCGACGGGAGATTTTCTGTATAGCATTAGAATACAGCACATGGATTAAACATAAACCCTTTTAAGTCACTATTAAAGACTAACACCTGCATAATCGTACCATAGAGAAGTGTTGTAAATGTTAATGATGATCTTTATCTACATATCCAAATGCTACAGGAGCATCACTGCCTTAAGAAAAGAAATTATTTCATTTTGTGTAATATACTTTCAAGAGGATCGTTAAAAATAAGATGTTGCAGCAGAAATATGTGACTGCAGGAAAATGCAAACATGTTAGTTCTTTCGTGTTCCAAATAATCCAGTGGACTGGTGTCAGTGGCGCACGCAGGGGGGGTTTCTGGGTCTCCATAAACCCCCCCCCTCCGCTAAATAGTGCCCTACATATCGTCACTGTAGTATACAGCAGTCGTGGCGCTGTCTAAGAAGCGTCCGCAGCGGTGCTGTATTGTATACAGCACCGCCGCGGACGCTTCTTTGACAGCACCGCGGCTGCTGTAAACTACAGTGCAGCCGAAACGGAGCATGCGCGGCAGGTCTCTAGGAATTATTTTTTTTTCGGGGGCGGAGGAAACCCCCCCCCCGAAAAATCCTCTGTGTGCCCCTGGGTGTCAGTGGTATAAACGAGTTGTTTTATCTCTCATTTTCTCCCTGGTTCCTGATTTCCTGTATTCCTCAGCGGTGACCTCTCTCTACTGCATGCTGATTCCATAAACAGAACTTAGAACTCTCACTTTCACAGCTAAACACATTGATTACAATCAATGTAACCTGTCTGTCCTCTGGGAAATTCTCAGTTGATGGACTAAGGCTGGGTATACACTACAGAAATGTTCTCCCAATGTGTCATCTATAACAATTTTACCATCAACTGATAAAAAAAAAAAGTCCCTATCAGCATGCCGATTCATGTGTACACAGTGTATATGTCTTACACGACTTACCTTCGGACCTGTGCTCTTCATCTGTCATAACCGTCGGCAAAAGACTCTGTAAACTCTGTGTAGAACCTGATCGTGAGTGCATACACACTGCAGGATTGGAATGACTTTGTTCCATCTTTGAGCAAGATTTTTAGTCCGGTTTAAAAATCTAATGAAACAATATTAAGTGCTTCGGAACGATAATTGTTGCAGTGTAGACACTAATGTAATATCGGGCCGAACAGTCGTTTATTAGATGATTAGATCCCATATTTTGATGAAAAACCTGAGTGTATACCCAGTCTTAGAATAAAAATTTCAGTGTAATATAAACCTTCAAATCAAGAAGGTTTCATCAGGTAGTATCATTTTCTGGTTCAAAAGTACCAACTACGCGCCCTGTAAACTATTCGTCGCCTTCATTTTAGTTAAGTTTAGCAAAGACACTGAAGCTATTTCGCAGAGATCCGATGAAGTAATGTTTCCACTTCTGCATGGTCATTCTGAAAGTTTTGCCAGTTTTGAAAGTTTTGCTCATAACTGACACTGACAGGACATGCAAATGAGACACATTCATTGGGATTTTTCGCAATATGAAAAGAATAAAGTCCCTTCAACTGTTTATTTATAGACATTAATGACAAAGTTTTTTACATTGAAATAAATGAATAAAATTAACATAGAACCACTTCTATCTGTAAGCTCCTAGTGCCCTTTTTGCCTCTCTGGTTAATACATTCTCGTTGCCTAATTAATTTCAGGATGCTGAAAACACAAATATGAAAGATATAAAGCAAAATGACTTCACTTATTGTAGAGATAAACAATTCGGACAGTATGAGATTTTGTTAAAAATGTTCCACATTTGGGACGTGATTCATTAAATGAATGTAAATTGCGTTTTCTTAGAAATGATATTCAGGTATACGCATACTACAAGCGGTTCTTGTTGAATATGGGTCTAGGTACGTTCCATGTTGACAGACACAATACTGTATACGTCCAATATATATGTGGATTATAAAGTCCCAGCAAAATGCACAGGACAAAAGAATATGCAATGATTTTCACCTGTTAGTAATATTATAATTAATGAAAAAACAATGATTTTTTTTTAAAAGAATAGTAATAATTTTTTACATGCAATACATCTATCATGATGTTTTTAATGTCTACTTGAATTGGATATTGCTGTGTGCGCTCAAGCTAAGCACACACTTACTGTACATTGACTATGTGCATACGGCCACTCCCCTCCCTATGTTTCCCCTGAAAACGTTGGCTGTAGTAAGGGTCCTTTGTTCTTGAAGATGAATTGGACATTGCTGCATTCCCTGGCGTAGAGTCCAGCTCAGGTCAAGCACAGAGTCATTTTGCGCAAAATGTGGCATGTACCAGCATTTACTTTCCTAAATAAGTCAGGCCCTTAATGGGCTGAAGATTTTGCAGAGGCAAACAATGCCTAGTATATGAAGGAAATTGAACCAATGGGAATTTGCGTGGGTTTCCTCCGGGTGCTCCGGTTTCTTCCCACACTTCAAAAGTATACTGATTGGTAAATTGGCTGCTATCAAAATTTACCCTAGTTTGTGTGTGTGTATATTAGGGAATTTAGATTGTAAGCTCCAATGGGGTAGGGACTGATGTGAGTGAGTTCTCTGTACATCGCTGCGGAATCAGTGTCACTATATAAATAAATGGTGATGATGATGATGATGATGATGGAAAATCGTCCACTTATAGACAGATTAGTGTGCTAAATATTCTACATTTTCCTCTTTGGGGCAGTCAAGCTGGTCTCTTCGAGTAGGGTAGGGCAGCTTTCATCACTTCAGAATGCTGCGGTTTGTACATTACCCTAAGGAAACATACATTAATTTTTCCATTTTGTGTCACTCAATATTTTGAGAACTTCTCCATAAATTCATAAACCAGAACAAGAAACAACAAAACAAAATGTATGCATGCATCATAATCACAGTATATTTCACCGTTATGGTTTAAAAATACTGTAACTGTTAAATTACCCAACAATCTTTCTGCATGAAATAGCAACCTGAAATGTAAGTATGTAATCATTCATTCATTGCATACCTTATCTATTACATTGTATTCAACACTAAAATAAATCGTTCAAAAAACAAATATATAACAATAACTGTCAATGCACAATAAATATTGAAAGTCTATTCACAATCAATGCATTCAGGGATGCAGCAAGTAATATACTGTTTGAGTAACGTTGTGAAGCAATTTAAATATTTTAACCATGGATATTTGTACTTGTTTAAGGATTGTTTACATTGATAAATAATAATAAGAATAACACTAATAATAAACATATTAAGTAATTGTAAGTAAGTTCTTCCGCTTTAATTAACCCTTGTAATAAATCCCCTCCCTTTCCAATAATAGTACTTTGGTGGGGGCTCCAGACAGGAGTCCCCTCTGCCTCCTCACCATTGACCATATTTAGCAGGGTCTTGGGACTCGCCTATATAACTGAGACTCCTTCTAATCGCCCTCAGCACTGCTCAACCCTCCCTCTGTGGTTGGGGAGATCTAATACAGCAACTCTATGGATGTAAATTAGAGCACTGTCCTGAACATGGTGAAGAATGTACAGAAATGTAAATGAAACGCTCAGAATGCACCCATGTTAGAATCTAAAGCCAGGCCCAGTTCTATGTGGCAGTACTGTTAACCACTGTCACCCTTAGACATTCCAAATGCATATGTTCCCTGGGTTTTACAATCTTCAGGCGCCTGATACTGCAGCATTAATAGCTGCAATTAATACTTGTCAGACAACACTGGTGGTCAGTTCAAACAAGTGTCTGTGGAAATAGCTATATCCTGTGTTGCAAGGGTGGAGGACAGGAATTCTGACCATAATTACTCCATCCTCATGCTGACGGGACAGGTAAAGAAACTCTCAAAAGGAAGTAGATGATAGCAAAACATAAATGTGTAATTGTCACGCTTCATGCAGGGATACACAGCTCAGGAGTCAAGAATGAGGTGAAAACACACAATGTTTATTGTTGGAAGTACAACCTGATGGTGAAGTAATGAGCATACAGGAAAATGCAGAAATAAATACCAGGTATATGGCTGATGCAGATAAGCAGGAAGGGAGCAACAGCAGCATGTAACAACAATAACCAGCAATGAATGCTGGGAGAGACAAGTATAAGAAAGAACATACCCAGGTGCAAGGAATAATTAGAGAACAAGTTAACCCCTAATATAAACAAGAAGGCACAATAGCAGCATCTCTGGTGAATGGAGGTACTGCCACAATAATAACGATGATAAAGTCCAAAAAGGCAGAAACTGCCAGGCAAAGCAGCATGCAATGCAAAGGGCTTGCAGGCAGATTCTGACAGTAATGATGTCAGAGTCCTAGGTTTGCCAGATCCCCAGTTTCAGGAGCTTTAGTTGAGCATTTCATTGATGCGTTTTTGTCTTAAGCAGATTTCTCATCCTGTGTAGTCACAAGCTGGCCCCCAATCAAGGCCTGGTCCCTAGGGCACATTCCCAGCCTTTCAATCTACTATACATGAATTGCTGAGCCTAGGATCTATTCCTGGCTGAAATGAGTAAAAAGGGAGAGCTGTGATATGGAAATAGTAACATCACTCTATTTTCTGACTTCTCTCAAGAGAACCAAAGGAATATCTACACTTTTCAAGCTGTTAGGAAACAGTGGTTACATGATAAAGAATCAGGTGCTTCGTGCTTTTCTTTACATGCTTAATAGTTCAGGAATGCATTCATGTATACGCCTGCACAGGATGCGTCTTCACTGGTCCACACAATAACTCTGTCTAATATCTATTATATGAGAATCTTGTTTTTTTTTTTTTACATCCTTAGCTAAGCCAGATAAGTTACAAGTGCAATTTGACTTACTGACAGCTATGACATGTCATATTGCAGTATACAGACTAGATTACGTAAATGTTCTGTTAGGAATACTGAACATCAGAGAGCTTTAGGTTAGCTAGTTTGACCTAGATCAGACTCATTGTATTAGTCAGTTTAGTCCTGTATATGTGTTTTTTGTTTTGTAAGAATGGGTTTTGGTTATGCTATAGAAACTGGTCAGGGTTCAAATCTTTTTTTCTATTCATTACTTTTCCCACCCTTGTTTTCTCTAAGTAGATGTGTCTCATCAGACCGTGGTTGCCACAAGTCCCGATGCTATAACTGACCAAGCACCTTCACTGCATGCCCGTCATTGCCACAGTTTCACTCATAGCTTTATCTTTCATGCAGCTGAAAACTGTGTCACAGAATGTCTGTGGGCTTAATTTAAAATGTTTTGTGCTCCAATTTTTATAGGCACATAAGCTGCATATTCTCTTATTAGAGAAACATCTAACAGAGTGTGTTGGGTCTAAAGAGGGCCTAGTCTGCTACACCATACCATGCTGCCAGTGCCAACCCATGCCAAACTATGCTATGCCACAGGGCCTTGGTACTAGTTAATAATTCGTTACCATGCATTACTCCTGCTATGCACCAAGTCCCTGAGTGCCAATATACATTTTCTAGTGGTTAATATTTAAGTGCTGCCTCCATTCAAAATGAAGTAGTTGTATAGGACTCCTCTTATGCTGATGGGCAAATTATGGGCAAAGTATGAGCATCAATTAACTTTTACTCCAAGATTAATTAATATTTGGAATTAATATTTGGAAATTACAGTGTTACAGTGTTCTACACACGTGTTCTAAAAGTATTGTTGTCACACTGGTATTAATGAGGAGACTGTTATCAATATCATTAATTTATTTTGTGTACTTATTATTGACTTTTTCATTATAATTACCCTCATAGGTTATAAATTGTAAGCTGGGAGAAGGTGCTACCAACCAACCAAAATCAGCATAAAGAAAGAAGAAGAAAAAGAATTTGGCTTATAGTCATCTTCCTAATTGGAGACATGGGCCTGCTTTTGACTTGGCAAAGTAAAGAAAGGGAGCAAATTTGCCCCTGGATAAACCATGTTATAATGCAAGGGGTGCACATTGAATTACTTTTTGCAAACAAGGAAAATACTGGCTGTTTTTTTCACCTAGCACACAAATACTTGATAGCTTTATTATTACACTGAAATTAAAGTTGATCTATGACATGCCCTTTCCCAACTATAAATCTGTACCTACATTTTAAATTTACCTCTCACTCTAATGCATAATGGTTTTGCTAAGGTGCAAATTTGCTCCTTTTCTTTGTTTTGCTCCTAACTCAAAATCAGGCCCTGTGTGTGCACCACTGTATAAGCCAGAGTTCTACTGCACCCAGTGTTCTTAAAAAAAAAAAATAAAAAAAAAAATCATCACTTCAACTTCCTCTAGGCAGCTAAGGTGAGGTTTATGATATGTAGATTGAGGAGGCCAGCAGATATGAGTGGACTTACACCTCATGATTTCTGTAAAAATAGTTGTATATAGTATATTGACCACCCTTAGGAGAGTTTAGGCAAATATAGTTATGTCTATGTTGACTAGAACTTTTATTAAAGACAACTGGTCACCAAAAGGTGATCTGACTCCTCATAGAGCTGAGAAAATTCTTACTGCAAGCATTATCCTTTATGCAAGGAAGGCACTGACACTTCAGTAGTAAGATCCTGAACCTCCAGCATTTTGCTGACAGCGATCAAATCAGCATTTCCCCTAAATAGGGCAAGTATAAATAATCCAAGCAAAAACACTCCCCCTCTTGGATGAGGTCTTCTTCTTGACAATCTTTTATATCCTGATTAATTGAGTTTTCATGTGTGAAGCACAATTTCCTCTCACAAAATTCCATTCATGAAAATGGGATTTGTTTAATGTTGGTTATTTAGGATTTGTTTTATGTTATCAATTTCTTTGTTGTTAGGTAGAGCTGATGGGTCTTCAGTTCCTGTGATATGCACAATTTTAACTGTGGCTGTTACACCGTTATGGATTAAAATTTTACAAATGAATCTCCTGTACCAAAGTACAAACTAATTAGTCAATTTATCTAACATATGAGAACACTAGGAAAATTCTGCAAACTAGAGCTCAAATAATGTACTCTTAAAAGGAAGACTTATTATGACTGTGCACAATAACCACACAGTCCTAATAATCACAATTTAACACAATCAATACCTATCTTTCTAAATAGATACGACAGAACAGTGACATATAATTGACTAACTAATGAAAGCCCAAGAAACTTAAAGGGCTAGATTTACTAATCTGCGGGTTTGAAAAAGTGGGGATGTTGCCTATAGCAACCAATCAGATTCTAGCTTTCATTTATTTAGTACTTTCTACAAAATGACAGCTAGAATCTGATTGGTTGCTATAGGCAACATCCCCACTTTTTCAAACCGGCAGCTTAGTAAATCTAGCCCAAAGTCTTTGAACAGGATTGTGCACTGTACAAGTAAAACTTTGGTATTTATTTCAATTTTAAAAATATGGTGACAAGTTCACTTTAAGTATAGACATTTGTTTAATAACTAAACACAGTAACAACACACAAGTCATTAAACAAGGGCTAGTAATATTATAAACAACTATTCATAGATTACCTACATGCATCATCAAAGACACAAAAACACAGGAGGTTATTGCAATTTGAAATATTTATGTTTATTTTGAGCAAGCAAAAATATGCACCATCTACAGGTTTAGCAAGGAAAACATATAACTAATATAATTTCAGGAAAATGCTGAAAAGATGCTATGAAGCTTCCCTCTTTTTAATCAACATATATAAATATTTAGTAATATATATAAATATTTAGTACATATTACAGTCTAGGTTTCCATTCGTCTCTTAGCTAGCAGCCTTGAATAATATGCTTAGAGCTGCTTATTACCATCCATGTATAATAGTAAATGTATGGGAGGGATTAAGCTGTTTTTCTGAAAAATAAAACTAGTATTAGTAAAATGGTCTATGCATCAATTTAAAAAACATTTCTGTGTTCACCTAAATACTATGGGCCTGATGCTGAGTTAGGAGCAAAGCCCAAAAAAGAGCAAATTTGCACCTTGGCAAAACTATGGTGCATTGAAGAGGAAGGGAAATTTAAAATATGGCGACAGATTTATAGTTGGAGTAGGGCATGTCTTAGATCCAGTTTCAATTTTAGTGTAAAATAAAGCTATCAAGTATTTGTGTGCTACAGTATTTTTATTTGCACCCCTTGCACTGTAACTTGGTTTGCCCAGGAGCAAACTTACTCCTTTATTTGCTTTGCTCCTAACTCAGCATCAAGCCCTATGTTGCTTAAAGTCACAATAAAAATATGCATTGCTCCAATAAACAGTAAACTGTGTACATCAATTTATTAAATGTCAAGTGTTTTTCCTAGCCTTATGCAAGTTTGCTGAAGTTGTACTGAAATGGCTCATTTAGATTCTTAATTTTAGCTTTTTTTCTCTACTTTGATTTCTTGTTTGTGTGATGTTCTACTTAGTTTTAGGTACATAGTGCTTTTTACAAAACCAGCATTGCACTGGCTGCTAATCTTAATCTGGACAGATTTTTGCCAGGGTGCATTGGTTTACCGAGCAAGACGTTTGCCGATGAGCAGCAGTTTGAACAGACATAGTGAAGGCATTTATACTTAAACACAGAGAAGGCACACCTGTACCCCTCATTTATAGAGCAGTGCAGAAATCAGACGGTATTTTGCGGAGCGAGATTATTGTAATGAGATAACAAAAGGCCTTGAATTTTGCTCCAGCCAGCGGTCTTGAGATCTTGTCAAATATTTTTAATGCAATCCGTTTTGTGTTTCAATGTTGCAATTCAGAATGGGCATTAATAGTCTCACTCCGAGCAATGTAATCAAATAATTAGCACACACACAACTGACACATGTGACATATACAGTCCTGATATCCCCATACTCTTATGGTAAATGTATATCATATATGAAGCTCAACCAAGCAGTATGTTAAGTGAGAAATAGAAAACGTTGTTTTATTGAAAGTAGTAGAAGATTGTATTTTGTTTCTTTTTTTCTATTTACTATGATTCTTCCAGAAGTCAGAGGGCCACTAAGACTGCACAAACACTAGGGGGTAGATGTATCAAGCTGAGAGTTCTCCAGCGGGTTTGAAAGGTGGAGATGTTGCCTATAGCAACCAATCAGATTCTAGCTATCGTTTTGTAGAATGTACTAAATAAATGATAGCTAGATTCTGATTGGTTTCTCAAACCCGCCGGAAAACTCTCAGCTTAATACATTTACCGCTAGATTTACTAAAACTTCTAAAAGGTAAAAGAGGAGGTGTTGCCCTCTAACTATCAATTTCTAGAATGTACTAGATAAATAATAGCTAAAATCTGATTGGTTGCTATGGGCAACACCTCCCCTTTTCCTTTTTGAAAGTTTTAGTAAATCTATCCTAGGACTCAATTACTAACATTGCATTTAGATGCAAATTATGCACTGAACCAACAGCAACAAATCAGCAATTATCTTTCATCTGTCTAGAGCTTCTTAGACAACGAAAAAATCTGATTTGTGCTATCTTTTTTTACAATTTTAATGCAACGATTGCAAATGAGCCTACTGTGTTTAAACAATATCTACTACGTTTCTGTTTCATTGGTCTCCCATCTTTGTTACTGCAGCAACAGATTTCATTGTCAATAATGTGCCAAGGGGTGGCCCGTAACTGCTTAACTTTCTCTCATTAACAAATAAACAAAAATGCAGTTACTGTTTGGATGCAACTGTATCCAATGCAGACAGCAAAGCAGGTCTATGTTGTATTGGAGGGAAATTAAAAGAAACATTTCTAGCTGAGTGAGAGCTAAAGTACCCCGAGCCTCAATGCCAAATCTGAAATGGGACCCCTTAAATAAAGCCTCCCCCCTCTGCAACCTGCACTTGTAATAACCTACAGCTCACATATAAACTGGAAACAGGTCACCGACCTCCTTTCAGCCCATTTCTCATCTGATGTTATTTTTGTCTCTTGTTCCTTCCTTTTGTTTCTCTCATGCCTAGTCTGCACCTGTCTCTGGTTTAGCCCACTGTACCCGAATCTCCCTTTTCAGTTATTATACCATGACTTTCCACTGTGTCTGTCATTGTCTTCTTTGTTCAATATTTGTTCGATTTATTTTGTGTATTTACCACTGTCTATGGTTCTATGTATACGAGTGTGACTGTAGTATGTGTTCATTTGCTCTATGTAACCCACTCCATTGTGCAATTAATTCTCCTGTGAGATTTTTCGGTTTACTGGCCTGAGTCATTAAGGAAAGTAAGGGAAAAAAAGGACTAAGTTTTCTCCTGGACAAACCATGTCACAATTAGAGATGTTCATTGACCCCCGTGTTTTGGTTTTGGTTTTGGATCTGGAGTAAGTCTGTATTTTGGTTTTGGTTTTGGCAAAACCGACCTTGTGTGTTTTGGTTTTGTTTTTGGATCTGTATTTTTTAGAATAAATTGCTAAAATATGCTAAAATCACATAATTTTGCTGTTCTTCGTTCCTACATTATTGCTAACCTCAATAACACTAATTTTAAGTCATTTGTAGTAATTTTTGAAGATCTCACAGGTCACGATATTATTTTCATCCACTTTCGGACAAAGACTGCAGGGACCTGGCTGGATGCTAAGCGCAGAGCAATGACACAAACATCTGGTCATAAGACCAAAAAAAATCCACCTCTTATCTGTGGAATTATTTTTACCCAAATCCGGACAACAGTTGTCTAGTCATTTGTAGCATTGTAAAGCCACAGTCAGTAGAGGTAAGGACGTTAACCATCTAGTCCCTCTGCTATAGTGCCACCAACCCCAGCCTGTTTGCGTAGTGCTGGTTTCGTGAAAATCGGGGGGACCCCACGCAAATTTTTTCCCCGATTTTCACGGAACCAGCAGTAGTCTGGCAGCAGTAGGGTTAATAGTGAATAGAGGGGGACCCCCCGCATTTTTTTTTAACTTTCATCTATATTTTAGTTTTTACAGTTGCCGGAGCTCCGACAGTATGACAGGACAGTGTAACGGCAGCATGTTGTATCTGGCGTATTTGAAAGCAAACTCTCCTGAGTTTGCTTAATCGCAGCTTCATACATTTGAGACTTGCATAGCTGGAGTGGTACAGTCGGAAATTTGATGTCTATCGATTTTGAAAATAGCGATTTTGACAGAAGCACATTTTATTTGAAATCTCAGCTTCATACATCTGCGAGTTTCAAATCTCCCAAGAAAATCGCTGGATTTGCAAAATCGGACCTTGATACATTTACATAGTAGAATCTGATTGGTTGCTATAGGCAACATCTCCAATTTTGCAAACTCACAGTTTAGTAAATTTACCCCTTTGTGTCCTGTGTTTCTCTCTACCCCTCCATAGTCTAACAATGCCTCCATTATTATATGTGTGATCCGTCTGTCTCTAAACACAGGAAGGACAGAATGGCAGTGTGATAGCGTCACCACATAGCTCCTGCATGAGACAGTCTACCTGTGGTTGGTTAAAATAGGTAGGTAGGTCATACATGCCCACTTTTAAGATTTGAGACCTGGGGTTGGAGGAGGGCGTGGTGACATTCTCGCGTCATCATTGCCCCGCCCCCACTATAATTCACGACATTAAATGAAAGGGGCAGAGCTTAATGACACAATTAAGCCCCCGCCCCCTCCATTCACTGCCGTGAATTTCGCCAATTTTCGGGACTTTTGCCTACTCTTCCGGGAGTCTGTGAGGACTCCCCAAAATTCGGGAGCCTCCCGGGAATCCCGGGAGGATAGGCAGGTATGAGGTAGGTACAGAAGTGGAGTACATTGGAAAATGCTCATCCCTTAACCTGGGAAAAATTATGGACACTGAGTGGGCCCCTGGGGCCCTAAGGTCACAGTAGCAATTGCAACACTGCATCTGCTATTGCTATGGCACAGCTGGGTGATATAAAATGCACAGAAGGAAGTAAGAATAATACAGCAAAGTGTTTAATACAAGTTAAAAAATGACATGTATAAGGTAATACATTAAGTATAATATGCCCTTTAAATATATTTTTGTTCACATTTTTGTTCATCTTCTCCTAAAATGGAACTAAACCTCCCAAAATATATTTGGAAATGTTATAGAAAGTGCAATCTGTGCTATTTTATCTTTCCTTAAATGTCAGAACACTTAAATGAATAACAAATGAGACATCAGGATAAAACATTTACATTATAATACAAATAACCTTACATTCAATACATGGAGCACAGTAGAGCCAACTTCCAAAATTACTTTTATTGAAGCTCTATGTCAGAAATTGCAAAAACTAATCATAATACCCACTCTATTACTTTTGCGTTTTACATTACAATAAATGGTTACATTTTTCCATTTTAACATTTCTAGATTATGTGCTACAATGAGAAAAAAATATATCAATATGGACAATTACATAATTATCGGCATAGCCTGGCTAGATGGTTTTCATTTTCTAGCTCCATAACATTTAGTTTATTAGAGAATGTAGAAAAATCAAAGATAGTGCCCCAAAGGCAAGGCCAAGCCGTTTATCACACTCACAGCGATGTCTTCACATAACCAAGAGGAAAACAGTGATGAACAATGTGGAGAGGTCATGGATTGGGGGTATAAAGCTGCATTTTATATATTGTCATAAAGATAAGACACAGAGAGCTTTTATCACAGCAACTCATGGAAGTTCTAAGAGCCTTTATCACAGATATTCCATGGAAGTTATAAAGCAAAAAAATATATGTGCACATTTTTTATATATGTGTATGTGCAAAAACAAACTGTGCACAAATGCATAGAGGGACCAGTGGCTTTGATGTAAATAAAATAATTCTATGTTAAATACTTACATGGATTACAGTCTTTATTTGTGTCCCCGTGGGCAAAGCAGCAATAGCTGCCAGCCTGGGCTCCTTTGTTCCTACCTGCAGTGACGGAGGTGCCTCTCTTACTATGCTACAACCATACCAGGGTGATTTGTGGAGCCCCTTTCTGGGTATAACACTATGTTAAAGTTACTGTTATATACAAGAATACAAACAATACTGTAGATTCCTCTGTCAGTCACTAAACTGCTCGCCTGTTTCTTACTGAATCCGATATAAAATACTACTACTAACATACAAGGCCATCAACAAAGCTGCACCTACATACATCTCCTCACTTGTCTCAACATATCTACCAACTTGATACCTCCATTCTGGACAAGATCTGCGGATCTGCGTCTCTCATCCACACTCATTACATGCTCCCATTCCCGGTGACAGGACTTTTTCAGGCTGCACCCACTTTGTGGAATTCTCTCCCTCTTCAAACCTTCAAGCGTTCTCTGAAAACCAACCTCTTCACACAAGCTTATATATTCCTCAATCACCCTCTTAACCGTCCTAGGTTACCCCAATACCACCCTTTACACAATTCACACAAGACAACAACTCTCTGACCCCCTGACCAACATTGCTGTGCGACTGGATTATATTGCCCATCAGGCACTCTTTAACTCTGCATTCTGGCTGAACCACTATGCAATTTGTGGAACTTGACCTCATATATCAGACTCCCATTGTCCTATAAATTTTAGGACCTGCATATAATGAGGTGCCCTTGATTCTGGGATGCAGGCTTAAAAGGTTTTGATCAAAATATGAACTAATGCCTCATGTTTTTATTTTGCTAGATACACATATTTATGCAGTGTTAAGGATAAGCGCTGACAACAACTGTCTTTTTATGTGCTTATCATGAACTATATCTAAGGGCTACATTAGATAAACAGAATCACAAATCAAAAGTAACCTTGCACCATTCTATTATTTCCAGAATCCATTCCTAAAACTACAGATTTATGTAGGTTTATGTTCTTCCTACCAAGGTTATGTCATTCTCCAACCATTCTCTATAGTAAATCCAAAATCAAAATAAGTTCAGGCTGACATTAAATATAGTTCTTTGCTTCATGTGTAAGTTAAAATATTATTATTAAGCTCCATAAATGAAAAACGACTCCAGTTAGAGTTATAGTATGTATTCCGTGAAGACAAGTTGGGTAAAATATTCATATTGCTTGAAGGTGAACTTCAGTAAAACATACTATTGTTTAAATATAGGGATTCCTGTTTTCATTTGTTTTTTGGGGGGAACTTCTGTGTTTCATTCTCTTGTTTGGTTTTTTCCACGCAAAAAAAAAAAAAAATTCAGTATGAATTAGTAATTGTAGCATAAACAATATGAAAATCTCGATTTTAATTGGTCTTTATCTTGTTTTTATTTGACAAATAAGAAGGAGAAGGTCCCAGGGGGGACAGGTATCATGGGGCAAAGGGACAGGACCTTAGTGGAGAAGATAGGGTGCCAGGGTATGGGGAAGAGTGTCAGGGAGAGTGACTCTTTATCCCTCCTCCATGGTCATTAGTAAGTCTTTTGTTTTCTTTTTTATAAAATAAATTAAAAATGTTAATAAATGTTTAATAAATTAAAAGACGTTGAGCAGTTAGGCAATCCTGGATCTACCCACCACACCAATGGACACATCAGATCTGCATTTCTCCCCAGAGAGAGACCCCCTAGGACTGGATATGTCTGAAGCTCCCCTTAATGGCATGGACTGCCTTAAGCTATCAGGGCCTCCAGCAATGAATCTAACTCCACTCAGTACATCAACTCCTAGCGTCTTTTCTATAGGGATGTGCACCGGCCACTTTTGGTGTCTCGTGTTTTGTGTTTTGGATTCGGATTTGCTTGAGGTTTTGGGTTCGGATTTGTTTCGCAAAACACCTGACGAAAGGTTTTGGTTCGGATTTAAGGTTTTGGATTCGGATTTATTTTGAAAAGAACATAAAAAGTGTTAAAAACACGTTTTTTGGTTTATTTTCACTCCTACGCTATTATTAACCTCAATAACATTCAATAACAATCATTTCCACTAATTCCCAGTCTATTCTGAACATCTCACACCTCATAATATTGTTTTTAGTCCAAAACGTTTCACCGAGGTAGCTTTCTGGACTGCATAGTGCAGTGGTCCCGGTACACAATTTGGTACGGGGCCACAATACCTCCGCCTTCAAATGGTCTGAATTCCACTGCACAGCTGCCTGCAGTAATATAGCAGTACCACTGGACTTATACTGCTGAATCAGTGAACTTTATAATATAGCAGTACCACTGGAATTATACTGCTGAATCAGCGAACTTTGTAATATAGCAGTACCACTGGACTTATACTGCTGAATCAGTGAACTTTGTAATATAGCAGTACCACTGGACTTATACTGCTGAATCAGTGAACTTTGTAATATAGCAGTACCACTGGACTTATACTGCTGAATCAGTGAACTTTGTAATATTGCAGTACCACTGGACTTATACTGCTGAATCAGTGAACTTTGTAATATAGCAGTACCACTGGACTTATATTGCTGAATCAGTGAACTTTGTAATATTGCAGTACCACTGGACTTATACTGCTGAATCAGTGAACTTTGTAATATAGCAGTACCACTGGACTTATACTGCTGAATCAGTGAACTTTGTAATATAGCAGTACCACTGGACTTATACTGCTGAATCAGTGAACTTTATAATATAGCAGTACCACTGGACTTATACTGCTGAATCAGTGAACTTTGTAATATTGCAGTACCACTGGACTTATACTGCTGAATCAGTGAACTTTGTAATATTGCATTACCACTGGACTTATACTGCTGAATCAGTGAACTTTGTAATATAGCAGTACCACTGGACTTATACTGCTGAATCAGTGAACTTTGTAATATAGCAGTACCACTGGACTTATACTGCTGAATCAGTGAACTTTGTAATATTGCAGTACCACTGGACTTATACTGCTGAATCAGTGAACTTTGTAATATAGCAGTACCAATGGACTTACACTGCAGAATCAGTGAACTTTGTAATATTGCAGTACCAATGGACTTATACTGCAGGATTGTTTTTGGATATTTTTTTAAAAAAAAAATTTTTATAACTTTTTTTTTTTTTTATAACTTTTTAAAAAAAATGTTATAACTTGGGAATAATGGGAAAATAACAATGCCCTTAGAAGGACAGAGCACAGGACACAGCACCACTGGACTGAACAGGACACAGCACAGGACCCAGCAGCACCACTGAACTCAGAAGGACAGAGCACAGGACACAGCACCACTGGACTGAGCAGAACACAGCACAGCACAGCACAGAACTGAACAGCACAGCACAGCACAGCACAGAACTGAACAGCACAGCACGAGATATAGCAGGACAGAGGACCACCTAACACAACCTCCCTCTACCCTGATCAATGCCCGAGTGAAGATGGCGGCGACTAGCGGGTAATTTATAGGATCCGAGTATCGCGAGATCCGACAGCGGGATTATGACTCAGAGCCTCGGTTTCAGTTTTGCAATTGGCGGGAATACCCGGATCTGTCTCGGATCCAGCTCAGATCGGCAACGTTCGGGTGGGCAGCCATGACATGCAGCTACAGTGGGACTCCGGCTTATAAGTCAGCTGCTGCTGGAATCCAGGAGGTTATAAGAAAGAAGATAGCACTTTCCCTGATCTTCATCTAATGAGTACTCAATCATTAGAGTATAAATCAACAGGCCAGTTGGTACAATATGCCAAAATGGAGGGAATAAATGCAGCCCCTCTCCCATGGGCTATGGTCTCCTCCTTGACAGTGAACGTTTAGGGAGGAGTAAACACTTACTTTCTTCAGCAGGATTTGTTGCAGTAAAATCTAAATGCTCAGTCTCAGCTATCACATCACGGGACACTTTATTTTAGAAAGGTGGCTATTAATTCTTGCAGAACAGTAGTATACTGAGGGAGGATATGTCCCTCTCTATGGAACCTGGTGAAGAATCTTCACAACAACACTGCAGCAGAAGAGGTGTTTCCACAAATGTCCTCCAAAATCTTAATAATGGTTACAAAGTTTGCACGTTCTTCTTCCAAAGATATCTACTCACCGCCATGTTTTTGCTTAAATCCGCTCTTTCGCCTTTACCTCTTTTTTTCTGCTTTGACTCACTCCTTCCAACCTCTACCAGAGTCGTCCTAACAGCATTATAGGCCCTCGGGCAAAGCAGTGCACTGGGGCCCTACCTACACAACCACTCACAGGAATAAAAATAAATTATCGATAAAATTAAGCTTGTTTCTCCAACTAAATCAGTGTTTAAATAAAAAAAAAGCATGCTATACAGCAGAGATTAATCCCCACAAAAGTTTGGACAATATAACATGAGCCTTGAAGTTCAAAAAAAAAGAAATTTAACCTAAAAATGGTACTCAGTTGGTAAATCATGCATACGGAGATGGCACAGTAAGAAATTACTATGAATTATTTTTATTAATCAAGTGTTCAACACAAACATTTGTGAAATTTATTTGCAGAGAATTGCTTCAAAAAATGATGTGTGTTGAATTTGTCTTACTTATCGTCGAGGTCAAGATACGTATTTGCAACAGCAAGGTTGAATATACAGATAACGCCTGATACTGAGGTGATTAGTCCACCTAAACATTCAACTAAAGAGGGTGTGAAGGTTCTAATTAATCTTCCTGGAATAAAATATTTAAAAGTTGGCAAGCCTATGGGGCCCCTATGCTCGTGGGGCCCCCAGGCAACTGCCCAGCGTGCCCATGCATTAAGTCAGCTCTGACCTCTACTGTTTCCTGTTCTTCCTCTTGTGCAAGTGTCTCACCTCTGAGTCTTGTTCTCTCAATGGTTCAAAGTTAGCAAACGGCTTGCCCTGGCCACGCAGCTGCATCAGATGTTGCATACCGGTAAAGTGATATACAAAACTGTTTAATTACAATAGGTGCACCATGTTGTCATTAGTGTTGCTTTTACATATAATAGTGCATTGCCGAGGTTTCACAAAACGTGAAGTCTCAATAGGCTTTTATTTTACAGGCAGTACTGTTTTCTACCATCAGATGTCATAGCGCTGGATTTCCCATTGATCTGAGAAAAATAAATATGTAAGATGGATAGTGTGCCCTGTAAATGTATAACTAGCATTGCTATAGTGTGGGCTTGTCATCGCTAAAACAGCCGTACAACAAGCCTGGGATCAACTAGGATCAGCCTGTGCCACGCTGGGCGAGTCACAGGGAGACCTGCAACGTGGGGTTCCCTTGTCATAATGTGAAACCAGCACCAGTCCATAGTGCATGCTAAAATTCTGCAAGGAAATCAGTCCTGCGAAAACTCTGCAGCAAACCAGCCCTGTGCAGAATTGCTCTGGGGCTCTAGTCTTCTTCTAGTAATCTAAGGGGAATATTTATGATCTTTATCATATTCTTCTAAATAATTCAAAGAAAAATAAAACCAAAACCATAAGACACTAATGCAACTGCGCCATATGTAGCTCCTCCATTAATGACATTAAAATAAATGTAGCTGAGCAAGAGTAATGTCATTTACCGGAAGCATTATGTTGTGCGTACTGTATGATGCATATTTTCCCTGGACGCATCCATATATCCAAAATGCTATGTGGTACAGTATTATATTATCTAGCTAATGGGGTGTTATGTTACATGTATGATGCATATTTTATCTGGATGCATCCTAAACCGTCAGATTCTATCATACAATATAGTACAATATTACAGTATGTTATTTATGAGTGTTGTGTTATGTTATTCATATAACACATTCCCCATACCTCCTGTATCTAATAGCTAAATGAAAATGAACTGAATGGAACCTGACAAGCCTTTACTGCTCAACCATTCACAAATGGTTTTCTCATGCAGGTAGCTTGTGATTGGCTGAGTGGCAAAGACTTGTCTGATGATGATGACTGCAGATGATGACTATCTATAATACAATATACTTCCATATTATGTGCTCTACCTACGTATAGTGCTATTTTATGAGTAGAACACATTATTGCTTTGTGCACATCCATATTCCAGCATCTCTCATTGCCTCACACATGGATTCCTATGTGCTTCATTGACCACATTAAAGGACACTCTCTGCCTTTGGGCACATTGGCTCACCACACATGTCCAGTACCTGTGAGGGAGAAGAAGCAAAGTACTTACTGTAACAATATAAGTCATGTAATATCTCTTGTTCTTAATATAACATGGCATACTCTAACTTCACAATTCTTTCAGCACTGTTTCAAAAGTGTTGTATATGATGTCTAATTTGGTAAATATTGTTTTGTTCTTTGCATCCTAAACATCAATCTCCCTTTCAGCAATGATAATTAATATTCTTATTCACGGGAACAAATTCAACATGTTATATTGTAAAATGCAACAAGTCTGACCTTCAAGGACTAGAGCACTCAAGGTTCTAAGGATAACATTGCTTGTCCACGTGTGCATTCATTTATTTTGTGAAATGTATTAGTACTAACCATGTATATCGCAAAATGGCAATATTTTGAAAGTGGTTCGGTAAAACAGTCTGTGGGGTGATTTAGGCGGACATCTATCAAAATTCGATTTGACCAAATCTCCTATTTTTTTGTGATTTACATGGTGATTTCCAATTCACTAACTCTACTTAAGGCAAATCACCATGTAAATCTTCACTTTTTAAAACTTCAAAAATGGATATACATTTTACAGTCATAAAAATCATCAATCAATCACCATTTCTACAGCGTGCAGTGTAGATCAGAAGCAGTCTAGCAAATGGAATTTGCAAAATCGTCAAGAAAATCCCTTAAAATAATCTCAGTTTTTCAGGTGCTAGAGATACAAGTTGTACCTTTATAATAATTATATAAATTAGCAATGCTGAAAGACAGAAAATCAAAGGATATTGTGTAAAGAACAAAACAATTTTCACCAAACTACAAATCCTTTATTCTAAAATTCAGAGAGTTTTGAAACAGTACTAGAAGAACTCTAAATTTATTCCATGTTATATTAAGAAAATAAAATTATATATATTTTTACTTGTATATGACATGTATTGTTATAGAAAATATTTGGCATATTCTGATACACAGGTCCTGGAAATAAGAAGGTCGGAAGCCGAGGAAAAGACCAGGGGGCATATGTGTCAATCTGCGCATTCTACAAGTCACCGATATTCGGCGACTTTGCAGGGCAGATTTAAAACGGCAATACTTACCTGTAAAGACATTGCCATTTTAAATCTGCCCTGCATCGTTGCCAAATCTCGGCGACTTGCAGAATGTGCAGATTGATACATTTACCCCCAGGAGTAATTAGGATGTATGTCTTAAGCTAGGTACACAATACAGAATTTTCCACCAACTTTTTATGCCGATCGATTTTACATGCGATCGATGTTCCGATCACTCGGTCCATGGACTGCATACACACTAGCCTTGTTTAGGACGATAAAGGGAAGAGCGGACGTCCCTTTAGCGACTTTTTACAGCCATGTTGTTGTGAGCAATGACTGTAATTTCTAGAGATGGGCGGGTCCGGTTCTCCGAGAACCGAACCCACCCGAACTTTGGGTATCCGAGTACCGAGCTGAGCAGCTCGGTACTCTCCCGCCAATTCCGAATCCAAATCGAGGCCGAACGTCATTGTGACGTCGTCGGATCTCGGGACTCGGTTCTCGCGATACTTCAACTTTATAAATACACGCCTCCACAGCAATCCATCGCCATTTGACAGAGGGAGAGAGCAGGGTGTAGTCATAGGCTAATTAGAGCAGGGACAGAGAAAGAATACAATATTGTTCTTGCAATTGCTCTAACCAAAATCGCTAGTGCAGAGAGGAGGATAGAGGTTTATTATTTTTTCTTCATATTTGGCACTCCCCAGCGCTTTTGGGTTGTCCCCCATAATTGTGCATTAATATTTCTGGCTGTCAAAAGTCATATCTGTCAGCAGTATCTACTCAATAAATGTTAGCACTCCTCAGTGTTTTTGGGGTGTCCTCTCTAATTGTGCATTAATATTTCTGGCTGTCAAAAGTCATATCTGTCAGCAGTATCTACTCAATAATTTTAAGCACTCCTCAGTGTTTTTGGGGTGTCCTCTCTAATTGTGCATTAATATTTCTGGCTGTCAAAAGTCATATCTGTCAGCAGTATCTACTCAATAAATTTTAGCACTCCTCTGTGTTTTTGGGGTGTCCTCCCTAATTGTGCATTAATATTTCTGGCTGTCAAAAGTCATATCTGTCAGCAGTATCTACTCAATAAATGTTAGCACTCCTCAGTGTTTTTGGGGTGTCCTCTCTAATTGTGCATTAATATTTCTGGCTGTCAAAAGTCATATCTGTCAGCAGTATCTACTCAATAATTTTAAGCACTCCTCAGTGTTTTTGGGGTGTCCTCTCTAATTGTGCATTAATATTTCTGGCTGTCAAAAGTCATATCTGTCAGCAGTATCTACTCAATAAATTTTAGCACTCCTCTGTGTTTTTGGGGTGTCCTCCCTAATTGTGCATTAATATTTCTGGCTGTCAAAAGTCATATCTGTCAGCAGTATCTACTCAATAATTTTAAGCACTCCTCAGTGTTTTTGGGGTGTCCTCTCTAATTGTGCATTAATATTTCTGGCTGTCAAAAGTCATATCTGTCAGCAGTATCTACTCAATAAATTTTAGCACTCCTCTGTGTTTTTGGGGTGTCCTCCCTAATTGTGCATTAATATTTCTGGCTGTCAAAAGTCATATCTGTCAGCAGTATCTACTCAATAAATGTTAGCACTCCTCAGTGTTTTTGGGGTGTCCTCTCTAATTGTGCATTAATATTTCTGGCTGTCAAAAGTCATATCTGTCAGCAGTATCTACTCAATAATTTTAAGCACTCCTCAGTGTTTTTGGGGTGTCCTCTCTAATTGTGCATTAATATTTCTGGCTGTCAAAAGTCATATCTGTCAGCAGTATCTACTCAATACATTTTAGCACTCCTCTGTGTTTTTGGGGTGTCCTCCCTAATTGTGCATTAATATTTCTGGCTGTCAAAAGTCATATCTGTCAGCAGTATCTACTCAATAATTTTAAGCACTCCTCAGTGTTTTTGGGGTGTCCTCTCTAATTGTGCATTAATATTTCTGGCTGTCAAAAGTCATATCTGTCAGCAGTATCTACTCAATAAATTTTAGCACTCCTCTGTGTTTTTGGGGTGTCCTCCCTAATTGTGCATTAATATTTCTGGCTGTCAAAAGTCATATCTGTCAGCAGTATCTACTCAATAAATGTTAGCACTCCTCAGTGTTTTTGGGGTGTCCTCTCTAATTGTGCATTAATATTTCTGGCTGTCAAAAGTCATATCTGTCAGCAGTATCTACGCAATGGATTCAAAGCAGTCCACATATGATCTAAATGAGCAACCAGGTTCTGTCACCAGTCCTGATGTTAGTGTTCCCAGTACGTCATCTGGCCAAGGCGATGTCAAACAACAGAGTGTTTTCAAATTAGTGCAAAAAACAAAAACCAAAAAAAAATTTACTGTATTGAAGCGAAAACGAAGTGTAACTGAGCAAAAGTTAAGTGACGATAAAAAAAAAATTGCAAGCATGCCATTCTACACACGCAGTGGCAAAGAGAGAATGAGGCCTTCACCTTTGGCTATTAGTGGCAGATCCCAAAAAGTTACCCAGCCTACAATTGGTGCACAACTACTGTTACGCGTCAAAGCTGAGCTGCAAGATACCAGTGAGGCATTACAGGAGAATATTTGCTCTGATTCACAAATGACAACAATCCCTGTGGAGAGTCCATCCAACAGTGGGATGTCTAATCGTGAGCATTCTGCTGATGTGTGCCTTAATAGCCCGAGTGTAGCCGGTGATACCCAAATTGAGGATGCCACTTTGGAATTAGAAGAGGATGAGGGGGAGATTTGTGTAGGCGACGAGGGCGCTAATGAGGATGTTGATGAGGATGAGGTTGTTTGTGTAAGTCCTGCACCAGTGGCAGCAGTTCTGGCACGTGACAAGAAAAAGGCCATTGTCATGCCTGGGCATAAAACAAAAAAATCCACTTCTTATGTGTGGAATTATTTCTACCCAAATCCAGACAACAATTGTATAGCCATTTGTAGTGTATGTGAAGCCACAGTCAGTCGAGGGAGGGACCTTAACCATCTTGGAACCTCGTCTATGTTACGCCATTTAACGAGAGTTCATGGCAAAGTGTTGGGAAAAGCTGAAAGTTCTTCCCAAAAGAATACAAGCACTCCCTCATCAGCTAAGACCCTCCGCTCACCGACATACCGACGGCCACAAAATACACCCACCACACCATCCTCATCAATATCCTCAGTAGCGCTCGGAGTTAGCCCGGCATCCCACTTAAGGCTGGATGACTCCGGCACTATTATTGATTCCTCTGAAGAAAGCGTTAGTCCTGCTGCTGCTGTTGCTGCTGCTGGGGGTGAATCGTCATCCCAGAGGCAGGTGAATAAAATGAGCAGTCCTACATTTCAGCAATTAACTGTGAAACAATCCTTTGCGAGGGGAAGCAAATATGACAGCAGTCACCCAGTCGCCAAGCGAATCACAGACGCCATGGCTGCAATGTTAGTGTTAGATCTGCGTCCAATCTCCACCATAAACGCAGCTGGTTTTTCACAGTTA
This sequence comes from Mixophyes fleayi, assembly GCF_038048845.1. Classification (NCBI taxonomy): domain Eukaryota; kingdom Metazoa; phylum Chordata; class Amphibia; order Anura; family Limnodynastidae; genus Mixophyes; species Mixophyes fleayi. The sequence continues at coordinate 55,283,162 of NC_134404.1, read as the reverse complement.
ATTGAGGTTTTGTGTCCGCGTTACAGAATTCCATCGCGACACCATTTCTCCCGTAAAGCTATTCCACAACTATACCAAAAAGTGTGTAAAAATGTAGAGATTGCGCTGAAAAATGCCATTCTGCCCACTGTTCACTTAACCACAGATATGTGGACAAGTGGAAGTGGCCAAACCAAAGACTATATGACTGTGACAGCCCACTGGGTTGGTCATTCACCTTCACCAGCAGGAACAGCAGCAGCATGTACACCACTACGTAACATTTGTCACAGGCAGGCCACTCTTTGTATCACCGGCTTCACTAACAGGCATACGGCTGACAATTTGTTACGCAAACTGAGAGATGTGATTGATGCATGGCTTATACCACTCGGACTCTCCCCAGGGTATGTCATTTCAGATAACGCCAACAATATAGTGCGAGCATTACAGCTGGGTGATTTCCAACATATTCCCTGTTTTGCTCACACCATCAACTTGGTGGTGCAGAGCTTCCTACGAAACAACCGTGAGGTGCAGGAGATGCTTTCGGTGGCCCGTAAAATTTCAGGCCATTTCAGGCATTCAGCCACAGCATGTAGGAGATTACAGCAGCTCCAAGAGCAGTTTAACTTGCCCTGCCACCAACTTAAGCAAGAGGTGGTAACTCGGTGGAATTCCACCCTGTACATGCTTCAGAGGATGGAGGAACAGCGCAAAGCCATCCAAGCATATTGCACAAGTCATGACATTGGGAAAGGAGGGGGGATGTATTTCACTCTTGCACAGTGGGGAATCCTTTCAGTGCTGTGCAAGGTGCTGAAACCATTTGAAGTTGTGACATGTGAGGTCAGTGCAGACTCTGCTAGTTTGAGCCAAGTCATTCCTTTAATTAGACTATTGGAAAAGCAGCTTGAGAAAATGAAGGAGGAGCTGAAAGCAAGCAATTCAGCAAAGTATGTTGGCCTTGTCGATCAAGTACTTAATTCGCTTCACAATGATCCTCGAGTTATTAAGATCTTGAACTCGGATCAGTACGTTTTGGCCACTGTGCTTGATCCAAGGTTTAAAACCTACATTGAGTCTTTACTTGTAAATGAGCGAGATGTGAACTTTTGCAAGGAGCTATTGCTCAGCAAGTTGGCCGCTGAACTGGGCCTCGGCTTGACGACGTGTCCTCCTTCACTTTCTCAAGCTGTTGCTCGTAAAAAATTAAATTTCCAAAAAAGAAGCAGGGAAGACACAGGGGGCAGACGAGAACAATTTAACATCTGGGCTGGTTTGAAGGATTTTTCAAAAAAAAGTGTCACTTTGCCCATAAGTCCATCCAATATGAGTATAAACATGCAAAGGATGGTGGAGGATTACTTTCAAGAGGTAGTTGATATGGAAATGTCAGACAGTCCCTTTCCTTACTGGGAAGAAAAGCAAGCTATTTGGAAACCCATGTACAAACTTGCTTTGCAATACCTAAGCTGCCCACCCTCCAGTGTGTACTCTGAACGAGTGTTCAGCACAGCAGGGAACTTAGTCAGTGATCGCCGTAGAAGGTTACTTCCCAAAAATGTGGAGAAAATGATGTTTATAAAAATGAACTACATCTTCCACGAGGAAGGCCTTCACCATCCAAGACATGCAAGCACTGACTGTTCTCTAATGGCGGATTCAAGCGGCGATGAATTGATAGTCTGTGATGATGACGATAACACTGATGAGGGTGAGGATGAAGCTGAAGATGATGCCGATAACATCTTTTTAAAACTTTCTATGTAAGTGTAGGGTGCAATCTACCCCCAAAGAGGAAAGGGACTTGTGGCATTTCCATATCACATACCATCTTGAAAGGCTGCTGTTAGGGCAATTTATCCTTAAGGGTAGGGTGTCATAGACAGAGTGACCCTAAACTGGCTTTGTCCATTTTTCATAATATTGTACAGTCTATAATGGCTGAATTTTTTAGTATTTTATACAAGTGGAGGGGGGCCTAGAGAGACAGAAACCAAACTGGCTTTCTCCATGTCAATTAATATTGTACAGTCTATAATGGCTGAATTTTTTAGTATTTTATACAAGTGGAGGGGGGCCTAGAGAGACAGAAACCAAACTGTCTTTCTCCATGTCAATTAATATTGTACAGTCTATAATGGCTGAATTTTTTAGTATTTTATACAAGTGGAGGGGGGCCTAGAGAGACAGAAACCAAACTGGCTTTCTCCATGTCAATTAATATTGTACAGTCTATAATGGCTGAATTTTTTAGTATTTTATACAAGTGGAGGGGGGCCTAGAGAGACAGAAACCAAACTGTCTTTCTCCATGTCAATTAATATTGTACAGTCTATAATGGCTGAATTTTTTAGTATTTTATACAAGTGGAGGGGGGCCTAGAGAGACAGAAACCAAACTGGCTTTCTCCATGTCAATTAATATTGTACAGTCTATAATGGCTGAATTTTTTAGTATTTTATACAAGTGGAGGGGGGCCTAGAGAGACAGAAACCAAACTGGCTTTCTCCATGTCAATTAATATTGTACAGTCTATAATGGCTGAATTTTTTAGTATTTTATACAAGTGGAGGGGGGCCTAGAGAGACAGAAACCAAACTGGCTTTCTCCATGTCAATTAATATTGTACAGTCTATAATGGCTGAATTTTTTAGTATTTTATACAAGTGGAGGGGGGCCTAGAGAGACAGAAACCAAACTGGCTTTCTCCATGTCAATTAATATTGTACAGTCTATAATGGCTGAATTTTTGGGTATTTTATACAAGTGGAGGGGGGCCTTGAGAGACAGAAACCAAACTGGCTTTCTCCATGTCAATTAATATTGTACAGTCTATAATGGCTGAATTTTTTGGTATTTTATACAAGTGGAGGGGGGCCTTGAGAGACAGAAACCAAACTGGCTTTTTCCATTTCTTTACATATTTAACTATAAGTGTAGGGTGTAATATACATTCAAAGACGATGGCTGCATTGCCAATATGCATAGATGGAGAGGAAGACAATCTGTTTTGTGTGTAGAATAGGCCTACCAACGAAGAATTAAACTGTTTTTTGGGATGATTTATTACCTCAACAATTAGATTACTTGTCTCTAAAACAGTTGGAGCACTAAATTGGGTTAATTTAGGCCCAAAAACATGGATTTTCCCAAAAAATAGCAAAACAAAACCAAACAAAACCAAAACCAAAACCAAAACACGCAATGGAGGTTTTGCAAAACCAAAACCAAAACCAAAACACGACGGTAATCCAGATCCAAAACCGAATCCAAAACCAAAACACGGGGGTCAGTGACCATCTCTAGTAATTTCATACTTACTGTTGTAGATCGGTCGGAAACTTATACACACTACACAACGGAAACGAGATTGGAACGAAAAAATTAAACGGTACGACCAACCAAATGAGGCGACAATCGTCCATTTGGGCAGACATTCGACCATCGTGTCACTACACACACTGACCCGACTTTTGAACGAGCGATCGTTTGTCGGCTGATTGAGCCGATTATTGGACGAAAACCGTGTAGCGTGTACCTAGCTTTAGCTGAGCTTGAAAAGCGATTGACTAACTGGCTACTATTTTTATTATTATTATTATTTGTTTGATCATTCTTTTTTTGTTTTTGTTATTTATTGTTTTTTACATTGTATAGTTTTCATCTGATTTGATTATGTTTAATAGATTATATTTATTTTCATAGTGAACTAAGCTATTACTGTGCAACATTGTCAGGAATATTTAATAAGGAAAATAAGTCATACACAGAACAAAAACACTGTAGCAAAAAAACAAAGTCTACGTTTATTTTTACAGACACTCTAGATCAGGACCTGTTTGCATAGAAATGCATAAAGGAGTTATTCAAATTACTGTTGGATACCTTCCCCCATGCTGTTTGCTTGCAGCTCACTTGCTTTTAATATTGGATATACTACTTACCACATTATCTTCATCATATTTACTATTGTTGAAACTACAAAATCCCATTAGGATTGTCTCCTTCATATTGCAATTTATCTTCTTCACAGTGTTCTTTAGAGTTGCCACCATTCTCTATATTGATATTAAGGTTGCTTACAGTACGTTTTGCAGGAGTTTCTCTGATTCATCTATGATTAGGTATTATACGTCTTGTATCAGGGTGTGTGCCTGTAGGCTAATTTAGAGTTAAAAAATCAAGCCAGTTTTGATTTGATCAAAGATTCAGTAAGGCAGGTAAATGCTGATACATGCTGTATGTCGTGTAAAACACTATGTGCATGCCCAGAAACAACCCATATACCATAGAATGCAGTAACATTCAAAACATCTTTGAGCACAAAGGACCCCAAGTTAGAGTGCACACAGCAGCCTTCGTTTCAAGCTTTGGGTATCTCAAAGCGGCTTGTTTTTCTGTTGTATCACTTGCTTCAGCTACAGGTCTGGTGTAAGTACCGATTACTAGTGATGACGGTTCCATAAGCATGCTAGAACATGTGTTTACAATCAAGAGCAACTGTCAAAATGCATTTTATGTACAGTAGATATTAAGAGCATTCTCATACATTTATTATTTTCAAATGTTTTGTTATTAATGACTATGAGAATTGAGGGCTGAATTAAGCTTGAAGGATTTTAAAATCTAAGGCTGGATCATTAAACTGTAGTCATAGGGGAGAACCAGACATAGCTCATAAGTTAGATGGGCGGGGAGTTAAGCAGCCTCTTGACTTCTGGACGTTGCCCACCCACCCTCCCTGGTTGTATGACAGTATGGCCTGCAGGAGATGTAGAATGTTCTATAGTGCTGAATCTGGTTCTGGTACAGCTTGTGCTGCTGGTGGTTGTCAAAGATAATAAAGTTGCTGGAAAATGCAGTGCAGCTGATGTTCAGTGGTTAGGGCGCACATTACGGTAGTGGGCACCCTTAACCTGCCTCTCTTCGATGGAGTCAGCTATCGTCTCGGTCCAAGTACCACCCATGTGGGTTGGCTTGTGGTTGCATTCCTTTAGGCCAGAAGGGCTGCTGGTTCTGTAGTGCCCGGGGGGAATTCCCGATATAAGGTAGATATGTGCGCCCGGGGTGTGTTTGGTTGTCCCCCCATTTGCGGGTGTCCCGTGGTCAGGGGCCGATTAGGAATTTAAAGTGGCCCTGGAAAAAATTCTGAAAGTGACCTCATGTAGGCGGGACCAAATAAATGGTAGGCAGTGCCAATACAAAATGAGGCATCGTTAGCAAACCATTATCCGTAGCCATTTCAGTGGTAGACAAGGCCAATGCAACATGCAATGGTAAGCAGAGTCACAACAACGAAAAAGCATTTTAGGAACCTATATACAATACAGGAAGCATTTCATTGAGTGATATACAATATAGAGTGCATCCCAATTACCCATATACAATACAGGGTTGGGTACTATTTAGCGACTGCCCAAAATCCGACAGCACTTTAACCTATAGCATAACTCCGATTGTCATGTTACCTACCTTGCTGTCACATCGACTGCTTGCAATACATCCTGGAAACAATAGCGGCCAATGAACAAGCCACCGTGTAAAAATTACGTCAACTTAAACTGCGACACTGATATTCTTCATAGTTGATCATTTAAGGAAGGTGGTCATTTAAGGAAGCACCGCGTCTACAATGTTTATTCTACATTGTAGATATGGTTTTTGAGTCAGATCTCTCTAGTACTCAGACGTGGCTCCATTTGCTCTATTGCTCCACACCTGCCACTGACTATCGCTCCTTGTCTCCAGCAACTCTGTTTGTTTTGCGTGCCTTAATTAATCAGACCCAGAGTGTATTTAATAACTTGGTATTATTACACTGCCTAATTCTAGATGTCTAGATCCGAGTACCAATGCTGCTTAAGAGACGTTTAAAGTATCTTAAGTGTGATTCTTTGTATTCACATTGCTCATTATAGCTAATGTATTAATTGTTATTAAGTATTGCCTATGTAAATTAATTTCAGATATTGCTATGTCATACTGTCTTTTCATGTACTTTTACTGTTCCATTAAACTTTATCTACCAATACACTGTACCATTGTTATTGAATTGTTATTGAATATGCTCTACATTAGTTTTCACCTTATCACCCTTATCAGATATGAAACTTCTTGTACATCACCCACTACTTATCAGGTTACAGACCTATTACATGGCCTTATAATAACCATGCCAAATGGATTATCCCCTTTACCTGGAGTGTGTGTGCGAGTTTACACAAGTTAGTTACAGATAGTTGGACAAGGTTTCCTAAGTCAACCCATGGTGGACTCTGCCTGAATCTAAAGCCTAGGGAGAGAACATGACATCGGGTGGAGGCACTGCATTTGAGAATTTAGTAAAATGTGAGATTACCCTAATCATGGGGATTACCACTTCTTTCCCCATCACGTGCACTGAGGTAACCAGTGGAGCTACAAACTAAATTGTATTGTAGAAGCTAGCGTACAAATGAGTATGGGTCATATGTGAACATAATACTACACTTAGGTAGATAACGTAATATTGCACTGCATTGTATTGCAAATGTTGGCATATGGATGTGCCAGAATAATATTGCATTATACATGTAACAACACTATATTTATGTAGGAGACATAATGCTTGCCTGGCTACTTTCAGTTCAATCTAATTTACCCACGAGGCTTGGTAAGGAGCAATTACGTTCATCTCTTACGGTTATATTATTTTATTTTCCTTTGGATTACATTGTAGATGAAGATTTCCCACAGACTACTTGAGGAAGAAGATCTCCTTGGCATTTAGCAGTTTCATAAAATGGTAGACAAGGGTTTATTTTGATAAAAATGTTTTTAAAATGTTTGTGCTCTGTTTTATAAGACACCATTGTGCAAATACATGTTCCTGTGGGTTCCGGCTGCCAGGGCATGCTGGTGCTTGTAGTTCCACTAGTATTACTCTGGCTGGCACCCCCTACTTAGGGTGACCACTCCAGACTGGCATAGGGACCCTACATTCAATGTCGCCCTGCTTTAAAGGTAACCAGTCCAGTCTTTAGAACTGGGGAGGAATTACTGCCTCTTGTATCACTCACTTAATTTATGACAGTGAATTGGATTTTAGATTGAATGACTTTTGTGATGTGTATAGTTGACTCAAGCATTCAGTACTAGAACTACATTAAAGACAGATTTAGTCAGAGATCCTCACTGACCCCCGCATTTTGGTTTTGGTTTTGGATCTGGATTACCTTCGGGTTTTGGTTTTGGTTTTACCAAAACCACCCTTGCGTGTTTTAGTTTTGGTTTTGTTTGGTTTTGTTTTTTGCTATTTTTTACAAAATTCCATTTTTTGGGCTACAATAACATAATTTAGGTATTATTTTGTGCCTATATTATTATTTACCTCACTAACACTAATTTGCAGTCATTTCCATTCAATTTTGACCATCTCACAGGTCACAATATGCTTTTCATACACTTTCAGCCAAATATTGCTGCGATCTGGCTGGATGGTAAGCGACAGAGCAATGACTCCAACATACGTCAGTTCCTACCACATCTAGGAAACATTGCAACGAGCGCTCCACCTGTTTCTTGGATAAGTGAGGTAATTCTACAGCTTATATATGGCAACGAGTGTTCCACCTGTTTCTTGGATAAGTGAAGTAATTCTACAGCTAATAAATGTCAACGAGCGCTGACCTCCCCGGGATGTGTGCTTTTATCAGACACACAGCAATCCAGGGTGCCAGACAACACACTAAAAAGAAATATTGAAATTAAAAGTAAAAAGACAGTTGGGTGTCTAACTGTATATTACACCCTACACTTATAGTGAAAGTTAAAAAAAAGCAGCCTGCAAAGACTGTACGATTATTAGAAATGCCCAAAACAGATTTTGTGTTTGGGTGTATATTATTCCCATACACTAATAGTGAAATAGAAAAAAAAAGCAGCCTGCAAAGACTGGACTATAAATATAAATGCCCAAAGCAGCTTTTGTGTTTAGGTGTATATTATTTCCATACACTAATAGTGAAATTGAAAAAAAAGCACCCTGCAAAGTCTGTACGATAAATAGAAATGCCCAAAGTAGCTTTTGTGTTTGGGTGTATATTACACGAAACCTTATTAGTGCAAATTAGGAAAAATACAGTTTAATCCCGGCTAGGCCCTCCTACAGCTAATAAATGTCAACGAGCGCTGACCCCCGCGGGAACTGTGCTTTTATCAGACACACACCAATCCAGGGTGCCAGACAACGCACTAAAAAGAGCTATTGAAATTCAAAGTAAAAAGCCAGTTTGGTGTCTAACTGTATATTACACCCTACACTTAGTGAAATTGAAAAAAAAAAAAAGCAGCCTGCAAAGACTGGCCAATAAATAGAAATGCCCAAAGCAGCTTTTGTGTTTGGGTGTATATTATTCCCATACACTAAAAATTAAATAGAAAAAAAAGCAGCCTGAAAAGACTGTACAAAAAATAGGAATACCCCAAGCCCATTTTCTCTTTAGGGGTAGATTACAACATACACTTATAGTGGAAGTTTCAAAAAGATGTTGTCATCATCATCTTCAGCATCATCCTCACCCTCATCAGTGTGTACATCATCATCACAGACTATTAATTCACAAATTCAGCTGGAATCCGCCATTAGAGAATGTGTCAGTACTTGGATGTATTTGACGGTAAAGGCCTTCATCGTGGAAGATGTAGTTCATTTTGATGAACATCATCTTTTCCACATTTTTTGGAAGTAACCTCCTACGTCGATCACTGACAAGGTTCCCGGCTGTGCTAAATACTTTTTCTGAGTGCACAATGGAGGGTGGGCAGCTTAGGTATTGTAAAGCAAGTTTGTACATGGGTTTCCAAATGGCTTGATTTTCCTCCCAGTATGAAAAGGGACTGTCTGACATTTTCATATCAATTAGCTCTTGAAAATAATCCTTCACCATCCTTTGCATGTTAATAGTAGGATTGGATGGAGTTATGGCCGAGGTCAAACTTTTTTTGGTAAATTCGTTCGAACCAGACCAGGGGTTAAAGGAAAGCTTCCCTTTACAAGGCAGCGCCGCTTTAAATTTAAGCTGTCAACTCGCCCAACTCCCGCGAGTTGACAAAACCGGGGTATGATACATTTACCCCCAGATGTCAAGCTGTTGTGGTTTGCCACTTGCGTCATCCCTGCTTGTCTTTGGAAAGCGCAATTTATTCCGAGCAGCAACTGCCTGAGAAACTGAAGGAGGAGACATTGTCAAGCCAAGGCCCAGTTCAGCGGACAACTTGCTGACCAATAGCTCCTTGCAACTGTTCAGATCTCGGTCATTTGGAAGCATAGAATCGATGTAGGTCTTAAACCTCGGATCAAGCACAGTTGCCAAAATATAGTGATCCAACTTCAAGAGTTTAATAACTCTTGGATCATTGCGATGCAAATTAAGTACTTAATCTACCAGGCCAACATACTTTGCAGAATTACTTTCTTTCATCTCCTCCTTCAGTTTGTCAAGCTGCTTTTCCAAAAGTCGAATTAAGGGAAAGACTTGGCTCAAGCACGCAGAGTCTGAACTCACTTCACATGTCACAACTTTAAATGGTTTCAGCACCTTGCACAGCCCAGAAAGGATTCTCCACTGTGCAAGACTGAAATACATTCCCCCTCCTTTCCCAATGTCATAGCTTGTGCAATACGCTTGTATATGCTTTGCGCTGTTCCTCCATCCTCTGAAGCATGTACAGGGTGGAATTCCACCTTGTTAACACCTCTTGCTTAAGTTGGTGGCAGGGCAAGTTAAATTGTTCTTGGAGCTGCTGCAATCTCCTACAAGCTGTGGCAGAATGCCGGAAATGTCCCAAAATTTTACGGGCCACCGAAAGCATCTCCTGCACCTCACGGTTATTTTTCAAGAAGCTCTAAACCACCAAGTTTATAGTGTGAGCAAAACAGGGAATGTGATGGAATTCACCTAGCTGTAATGCTCGCACAATATTGTTGGCGTTATCAGAAATAACATATCTTGGAGAGACCAAGTGGTATAAGCCATGTATCAACGACATCCATTAGTTTTCGTAACAAATTATCAGCTGTATGTCTGTTAGTGAAGCCGGTGATACAAAGAGTAGCCTGACTGTGACAAATGTTACATAGTGGTGTACATGCTGCTGCTGTTCCTGCTTGTGAAGGCGAATGACCAACCCAGTGGGTTGTCACAGTCATATAATCTTTGGTTTGGCCACTTCCACTTATCCACATATCTGTGGTTAAGTGTACAGTTGTTAGAATGGCATTTTTGAGCCCAATTAGTACATTTTTACGAACGTTTTGGTACAGTTGCGGAATAGCTTTTCATGAAAAATGGTGTAGCGATGGAATTTTGTAATGGGGACACAAAGCATAAATTAACTGTGAAAAACCTGCTGCGTTTATAGTGGATATTGGACGCAGATCTAACACTAGCATAGTTGCCATGGCGTCTGTGATCCGCTTTGCGACTGGGTGACTACTGTCATATTTGCTTCCTCTAGCAAAAGATTGTTTCACAGTTAATTGTTGTAAAGTACTAGTGGTCTTCTTCTTGGGCTGCTTATGTGAGGAAGATTCACCTGCAGTAGCAGCAACAGCAGCAGCAGTGGGACTAATGCTCAAACATTCTTCAGAGGAATCAATTATAGTGCAGGAGTCATCGAGCCTTACCAAGTTGGATGCAGGGCTAACTCTGATCGCTACTGAGGATATTGATGAGGACGGTGTTGTGGGTGTAGATTGCAGGCGTAGGGATGTAGGCGAGAGAAGGGTCCTAGATGATGATGGACTGCTTGTTGTTTTTTTTACCATAACTTTTAGCTTTTCCCAACACCTTGCCATGAAGTTGCGTCAAATGGCATAACATGGATGAGGTTCCAAGATGTTTAAGGTCCCTGCCTCAACTGACTGTGGCTTTACATACACTACAAATGGCTAGACAACTGCTGTCAGGATTTGGGTAGAAATAATTCCACAGATAAGAAGTGGCTTTTTTGATCCTATGTCCAGGCAGGACAATGGCTTTCTTCTTGTCACGTGCCAGAACTGCTTCCACTGGTACAGGACTTACACAAACAACCTCATCAACATCCTCTTTAGAGCCCTCGCCGGCTACACAAATATCCACTCATCCTCTTCCAATTCCAAAGTGGCATCCTCAATTGGTGTATCACTGGCTACACTCGGGCTGTTCAAGCACACATCAGCAGAAATGCTGAAAGGGCCCTTCTTTATGGGCACACTATCAGAATGGTCACGATTACACATACCACATCGTAGATGGACTCTCCTAAGGGATTGGTGTCATTTCTGATTCTGAGCATACATTTTTCCTCTAAAGCCTTACTGTTTTCTTGCAGCTTGGCTTTCACACGTAACAGTAGTTGTGCACCACTTTTGGACTCCGAATTACTTGGTCTTGCTTGGTAACCTTGCAAGAAGTAGCATCAGTAACATTTTTAGATCTCGCACTAATAGAGAAAGGCAAAGGCCTCATTCTTTCTTTGCCACTGCGTGTGTAGAATGGCATGTTGGCAATTTTTTTTTTTATCGGCAGTTAATGTTTCCTCTATTACAGCTCTTTTTCTCTTCAACACGGTAATAGGTGTTTTTTTGTGTGTTTTTTTGCCTGACTTAAAAAGACTATGTACTTTTACATAGGCTTTACCAGATGATGTACAGGGAAGACTACCATCAGGACTGGTGGCAGCAGCTGCTTGTTGCTCCTGCTCATATGTTGACTGCTGTGAATCCATTTTAATAAGACCCCAAACACTTGTAGTGCAAATTCAGAAATATATAGTGCTGGTATATTATAATTTCAGCAGGCAGAAAATAGTTTTTTTTAAGAGAAGAGGGGAATATGTCACACCCCAAACACTTGTAGTGCAAATTCAGAAATATATAGTGCTGGTATATTAGAATTTCCGCACAGAAAATACCTTTTTTAGAAGAGGGGAATATGTGACACCCCAAACACTTGTAGTGCAAATTCAGAAATATATAGTGCTGGTATATTACAATTTCAGCAGGCAGAAAATAGTTTTTTTAGAAGAGGGGAATATGTCACACCCCAAACACTTTATAGCGTAAATTAGGAAAAATGACTCCTCTATACTCCTCTATACTCCTCTATTCCTGCTCACTCTTTTCCTGCTCTCTTCCTGCTCTATTCCTTCTTGCGACCTAACCCTTCTCTCTCCCTCTCTCAAATGGCGCTGGATGTTTGGGGAGGCGGCTATTTATTCATTAGAAAAATAGCGAGATCCGAGATCCGTCAACGTCACAATTACATTTTGCCTCATTTTGGAATCTGAATAGACTCGGCTCAGTACTCGGATTCTGGAAGTTTGGGCTGGTTCGGTGTCAAGGAAACCGAGCCCACCCATCTCTACATATAGTATTGCAATGTGAAATAGTAACTGAGGAGGGGCTGCTGCATAACCCTGCTTTGCCAGATGTCAATATAACATTGCTATATCTATATAACCTCTGGTTAAAACAGTTGGCACCAGGTCATCTTTGTTGGATAAATAACTGAGAAAGATTTATTTACAGACACATATTTAATGTCTCTTTTCTTTTTGTTCTTAAGTAGTGTTTACCAAAATCATGCTGTTTCAGCACCATATATGCCAGAAATGATGTCTCTCCCTCTCTCTTTCTCTCTATCTTTCCCCCTCTTCCTCTCCCTCTCCATTCATCATTCTGTGTGCGTTACCACTGCTGTTCCATGCCCCACTTTCAAAAAACCCTCATCCTTTTCATAAAATGGAATCTTACTTTTCACTAGAACAGATTAAAAGTAGCGTTGGGTTCAAATGAGTACAAGTTATTACACAATATAAATGCATGCCTCATATTATCAGTGTCAGATAACTTCACACAGTTTCATGTTTCTTTTTGTGTTCTGTAAGGAACATATTGTTACATTAAAGTTACCCTTTAGAGAAGATTACTAAAACACATCAATGCATGCCCCAGCTTGCAATCTAATTTAATTACAACAGATATATGCGCAGACATGCACACACACAGAGGCACAAACAAACAGTTTAGTCAGGATACGTTTTAGCTACCATTATGTCTGTGAGGATATTGGGTTTATCTGGCCTAATTATACCTATTTGCTGCTGGGTGTCTTACTATGCCAGGGAAGCCTACCTGGTTTCTAAGGTTCCTATAGTTACCTAGGCAAATGCAGTTAGAAAAGTACAACAGTAGGTTTATTGTAATAAAAACAACACTAGAATATTATATATGAACGGTAAATAAATGCCAGACAGGTTCATAACATCATCTGTCCCTTACCCCACTAGCTTAAGGAACTACAGCTACCTGGTTTTCTGACTTCAAGACCCATGGAGTTCTTTTCAGCTGCAGATATAGGGTAGAGAATGAAAACTCAACACCTTCTACTCTGCACCTTCCAAGCTGTCAGGATTGGAACCCAGGGCTTCTGCCTCTGTAGACTGCTGCTCTACTGCCTGAGCTATTCTGGCTGCTGGACAGTTCCTTGCCTTTATCCTGTGTTCCAGATCAGTCCCAGTGATCTCCTGATGTTCCAGCATGCCTTAGCTCCACCCCCTGACTTTCTATAAAAGACTGGTCAGTTCCTGTCTACAGTGCCTGATTATTGTGCTCCTTGCCTGTTGCTTTTCCTACCTACAGACATCGACTTGCCCTCGACTTTGCTTCTTCCCTAACTACTGGACCTCATTGCCTCTCTGTGTACTGTACCTGGCTATGTTTGACCATTCTTATCATGTAATCTCATGTTGTCCAGCCTTCCTCAATGCCACTGGGCTCCTATCCAGTCCAGTCTCCGGACCGTGACACAAGCAAATTCCCAGAAATCATCTCCCCTCCTCACCTTGAGTGGTTCCTTATATCCCAGGAGAAATTTACACAGTGCTTTACCCTCTCTGGGCAAACCCCTGGCTGTCTCTCTCTTAAACATTGGTGGGTGGTAGATCAGGGGGTTGGAGGGGGAGTGGAGATGAACTGTCATAACACAATGACTTCCCTGCGGTTTACAGATACAATGTCTCAGGCAGTCCTGTGGATGATAATTGGCCTTCCCCACCTCCAGAGATAATATATCACTCATCCCCTCCTGAAATTAACCCATTATATTGCTTTGTCATGTCACAGGGTCCCCAGCTGTTCCATGCTTCCTGTAGAAAAATCAGGGGGAGAATGAATGTAGCTACAGCCCCCTCACCTGTGTACTGGAACCTGCTCCTTACACATAACCCACCTGGCTTCACTTTAAGAACAATGAATAACAGCTTCACTGCAATATCAACAAGATACAATAAACAATATACATATTTGCAATGAGTAACATATAGTGAAAACATACAATGTCTCCTTATCCACATGTAATTAGACACAGTAGCTGTGCTCTGGTGAGCTGGGGAACAAAAAATAGGGCTTTAAAAAGTACATGTTGTAAAGCTAAACAGTTTGTGAGAAATGAGGGACATGCTGTATGAGAGGATATCAAGCTTGTTTCGTCACAGTGTCTTTGAACTATAAAAGGGCTCCCATGTTAATACAGGGAGAAAGTACAAACACCAGACAGCATCCAAGGCACCCATTGTTCCACTATGCCACCTAGGTAAAGGAATATGCTGCCTAAAAGTTATACTAACCACTTCAAATAAACACATATGTTTCTTAACTCTATTTTATATGGCAATACATACTTATTATGTTACAACCCCTAGCCTCTGTTGCTCGTGTTAATACTTCAGATATATCATCATAAGTATAAATGTTTTAAAACAATGATTCATTTTCATATGTTACTTTGAGAAATTTCCCAAAATGCACAGATGGACGTATTATCTGCTGCGTTGTTTTATTTAATTATGTTCAAATCTCCTCTGGAAATCACTCATGCATTTTCCGAGACATAATAGGGCATTTAAAAGTCCTGAATGCGAATAATTCTACCTAAAGTCAGCGACAAATTATCCCACTAAAAGATTTACTATGTCCAAAGCTCAGATGACATATTACAAATATATAATAAAGATACAACATTTAAACATTTATTACATAACATGGTATAAAGTGTCCCTAATGATTGAATGAATACCAATTTTATTTTTTATGATAGATGACACACTTTAAATAATCATATGCAGTGCATCAATATGTTATACAAGTTAACCCGTGCATGATACTCATGCATTCTAGTCAAATCAAGCTACTTAAGGTGTTTAAAAGGTTCTTGTCATGCATTTGGGCCTAGCCCAGGCCTCCTCAGGAGAAGAGCGTTACTTCCCGACGCAAGCGCCCTTTTTTTAACGTGGTTTTGTCCACATGTCACCACCTCATCATTTTTCTCCATCACCTCATCCTTCATCTTCATCGCCACATCCTTCATCAAGCTACTTAAGGTGTTAAAAACTTCCCACTGTCACCCCCGGAAACCACCAACCACTCCCAACTGCCACTTCTCCTTCAAGAAATATATAGGTCAGTGTATAACTCTGCCCAGCAGGTGGCGCTGCAGCTTGGTTTTTTTTTCCACACACGCCACTAGGCATTTATATAGTAGATCAGTAGAATAAATGCTAGTTTTTAATCAAATGGCTTGGCAGAGTATACTAACTAGTATACTGCAAATAAGAGAAATATGTAACCTTGACCCAACTGCCTGCTGTATATATGACACCAGGGTTCATGAAGCCCCAGAAAATCTGTTGGCTGGGGTTTGGCTGATTTCAGCTAAAAATGTGTAAATTGCTAAATAATGTATTGTTGTCACTTTTAAATTGTGCTTTTCTCTGGATCTCAACTCTGAGTTACCCTTTAACTTCTTATTAGCCAACTACAACTTCTAGAGGAGGAGCAGGGGGTGCAACTCAACCAGTGAGTGCTGGAGGGCTGCTTAAATTTTTTTGGGGGGTTTTAGTATATTTTTTAGTTAGAGTTCAGTTGTGTTTTTATTTAAAGATGTGCATTTATTTTTTATTTTTGTATTTCTTTAGTTATTAGCTTAAAGATTTTTTTTTTTTTTTTTAGACTAAAGGTGGTGGCTGAATAGGCGCTGCCTTGCTTCAGAACTTTTAGCCACTTAATTTGAAGATCCCATTTCTACGGTATCAGTGGAGGTTAGTGCTAGTGCCCAGCTACAGACAGAGTGAGAGCTGTGGACTTTTTGTTTATAGGATTCATCCAGTGCTGGAGTGTCCCAGGCAAGCAATGTCTGCTTTATCAGCTGCATGCGTGTCCTGCCCTATGTAGTCTCTGGTTTGGCAGTATTTCACAAAGCCATTAGGAGGTTTTGAAAAAGTTTAAATGAAGATTACCTGCAATGTGTGATGATCCATTGTGCAAAGGAGATGACATGAAGCATGCTAGTATCTCTACACTCCAACACTTCCACTGGTTATGCAGGGTGGATGGACAAATCTGACATGAGCTTGGTGGCAGCTGCACAGTTCCTGCATACACTGGAATGGGTATTGTGCAGCATGGTGCCAGTTGCTGCGGCTGTAGCTCCCCTAGCAGACGGGAGGAAACCTATGATGATATCTACAGGGCCAAATGCAACCAGCCTTCCAACAACAGGGGAGTGGGATACAATTGTGGCAGAAGGGCAAATATGAAGTCAGAGCAGTACCTTTCTACCACCAGCAGATAGTCACAGGTCCCTGAAGTGTGTTTGGGGTGTGGCATCCAAATCTGATGCAGCAAATTCAGGAAGAAGACATGTCAATAACTCACCAATATTGATTTCTGACTATGAAACATAAGGCTGAGCAACTATTTGTTTAGAATTAATATGTTCATCCTCATGTATCTGCCACCATGGTAATCAGGGCTACCAGGAAAACAATAGATGGGGACCTCATTACACATTTACTGGTGCCTCTTTGGCCAATTTGCCTTCCCCAATGTTTTGTGTCTTAGTCCATGTTTTGGACTGTCGGCAATCCCTGTTACCGAGTCTGGAATAGGCACATGTGGACATAAGTTCAGGGCGGCACTGATTTTATCTACACTCATTCTTATCATTTTACCTATCTCTTGAGTATGGGTTTTATGTAATTTAAGCATTTTATAGTTTGGATTGGGAAGATATTTAAACAATTTTATAAAATGAATAGTTTGTTTTTTGTTTGTTTTAAAAAAATATTAAAAAAGTAACAACGAGTGTTACTAA
This sequence comes from Mixophyes fleayi, assembly GCF_038048845.1. Classification (NCBI taxonomy): domain Eukaryota; kingdom Metazoa; phylum Chordata; class Amphibia; order Anura; family Limnodynastidae; genus Mixophyes; species Mixophyes fleayi. The sequence goes on along the minus strand of NC_134404.1, from coordinate 55,266,000 downwards.
ATCATCATCATCATCATCATCATCATCATCATCATCCCCATCATCATAATTTTATCTATATAGCACTATTCTCCCAATAGGACTCAAAGCACTTTACATTTTCAGAATAAAAGCACAGGATGAAAATAAACATATTAAAGATTAACAGACTATAGAAAAGATATGTGAGTGTTGGAAAGTGGATATTCGCGGAGGGGGGGGGGGGAAGAAGTCCGCCTGCACTTATTTTTCCTGTGAATCTTGTACGGCAGTGTGTGACTTTATGGGTTTTCCATTTTTCATTACTTCCCAAGAATGTGAGCATTTTCGACTTTTGGGGGCAATAACTGATGATAAGTGATTATTTGTGACTACTACACCAAAAGCATCAAATAAATGTTCAGATAATATACTAGAACATTGGAAGAAAAGGAGTTTATATTTCAAATTTGGGTAATTCTGGCCATAGGTGAAGCTCATTCTACCAGAATTCAAAAGAATTACTATATGGTAATTTGTGATTTTTTTCCACCATTTTCTGTCCATATGGTGCAGATCTGAGTGGATATTGATCTTCTAAAAAAAAAGCCAAAAAAACTTATGCACCATTCTCATCAATGTAGATTATTTTTTTTTTTATTGAAGCATGTTTAAATACATGTAAAAAACGAGGGATAATACATAAGAATAGGACAGTTTTATTTTTATATTGATGTTGATACATTTTCTCTTCCTAGTAGGCAGTTTGCATGACAGGTTACTGAATATCATTAGTACATTCATAGTCATGAGCTTAATGTGAACGCTCTGATACATGTTGTTTCTGGTACATTTCCTTTTCTTGCTCTATGAATGACTGAAGACTTTGCGTAAGTATTTCTTTGCAAAGTAAACATTTTAATCATGTCTACATGCTTCGCTCTTTGTCTTTGTTTGTGCCATTGCTAAATAAAATTTCACCACCGGCTACAATGTCATCTTCTACCAGTGCTTCGTCCTAGTCAATTGTCAGCTCTTGACTCTGATTAATGACACATAACATGATTAGCAACATCATCACTATCATGATCATCAAAAATATAAAATACAAAAACACATTTCCCACAAATTCTGATGTAACGTACCAGTAAATGATGGCTTTTCTGTGCTCAAGCTGTATCTAAAGCATAGCCACAGTAGCCTTCCATTCGGTTATAAAATCACATGTGAGCTGTTGTTGTGGAAAATTGCGCTATCAGCTCATATGTGATTTGCATGAGATGGCAAAACGGCGTTTCACTTGTCCCTTTATTAAAAGCATTGAGGCCAATAGAGATGCGGATGATGGCAATGATGAAGATGATGATAATGGTGCTCATAGATAATTGGTACGATAAATAAATAAAACCTCACTAGTCCAGACACGTAATGTCAATAAAAAATACACATTTATTAAAACATATCATGTAATTTGTGTGTTTTATGATATGTTTTAATAAATGTGTATTTTTTATTGATATTATGGGTCTAGACTGCTTAGGTTTTATTTAGTTATCATAACAATTAGCTACGAGCGCTGTTTCTTGTTGATATTGGTAGTTTTTGCTGAGAGCTGTAAAGCAGCTGTAGCTGATTGGATTCCCAGCTCCATTTAAGGAAATCCTTTTTCATATGATGATAATGATGTTTATGCTGGAGAAGAACCTTTGGCTTGACCATTTGTGGACACTCTAGAAAAACCCACTAAGAGGTGAAATACATATATTGACCCAGGCCATACTCACTGAAACACATATCTGTTGTAGGATGACCCTTAGTACAAAGTGAGTGACCAATTTTTATTGGTAACATATAAAGCATATACAACTTTAGTTGAAAAATAAAAGTGGCTAGCCATTTAGGTTGTGCACAAGACATCAATTCCTAAAAAATTACACAGATTCAACAAACTTGAAAATCATAATTTTTAAAAAAATCATCTGTGCTAAGAATGTGTTTAGGCACAGTGCTCTATGATGTGTCCTGCTGTACTTTCTGTCTAATACTTTCGACAATGATGATTGGTAGTGATATCCAAGGCTTGTTTGAAAATTTCCTGTGGAATTATTGCAATTATTTTACAATATATTGATGTTATTTCTTGATTTGGGAACTTACTTGGAATTCGATTGTAAGCTTGTTGCATCATGAAGTACTATCAGCAAGGCACTGTCTGGCATGGCTTTATCTATTTTACTTCACCTATGATAAATTATACTTTCCTTCACAGAATAGTGTTTTTTATTGGTGACAAGATGCCTGTTTCCTCCTCAGCTTGATAGCTTATTAAAACTTTGCAAGCATTTTCTGAATATATGTTGTCTAACCAAATTTCTTTTTGTGAGACTTTGAAACCAGAATCGGCAAACACAGACTACTTGGAATGCATAAATGCACACAACAGACACAGATTTGTCCCTCTTCACATCATTTTCTATCCTAAATAAGTTGTATGAGGATGTGAGTGTGTCTTTTCCTTATTAGCACAGGCACTAGCATTGCTTTTTTTTTTTCATACTATGTACTTTGTGATGTGTGAGTGTCTGAGTACATTTGCTCTTTTTTGCCCATTTCAGATGTAAACTTATCACTTATTGGTAAATGTTCGTGCCCATCTGAAAACTGAAAAACTAGTCATTGTGCCAAGTAGGGTGTTTTCTTTTCACTATTCTGTACATTGTAAAAAATACACCAGATATGACAATGTTCTGCTTGGGTGTTTGTGCGCTTAAATGAGGAGGTGAGAAATATGTCCACTGGTGTTTAATCAATATTACCCTATTGTGTTTGTTAGAGGTTGTCCACCCTTTTGGAGGATTCATATACTGGGATTTGCAGGATAACTTTAGAATTGAGATAAGCATGATTATTTTAATTTCTGGTACACAACCACTTTTTTGGGTGTGTGATAAAAGATAATATTGTGCTATTGCGGTTTTTTGTTTTCTTTTTTGTACCTAAGTGATCCATGGAGGCAGGATTATTGTGAGATTTACGATTAAGCTATTTACTGTTGTTTTCTTTACACACATTGGAATGTTTGTTATAACTATTCCACCGGTAGGCGCCACTGTGCTCTTCTCTGTAGATTCCTTATTATCCTGATTGAACAACAGGATTTGCGAGGACGGCAGCCACCTTGAATTATGGGAGTGTTTTTGATTCAAACAAAGAACTGTGTTGAACTAATGTACAGCTTTTCAGATTGTGGACTATATGGAAAGCTATATAAGGTTGAAGCTTCAAGCACCAATTACTATCCATTGACTTTGATCAACACAATTTATTTCAGAGGATGGTAGCTAAGAAATATATAGTAATGTGCAGGTTTTATTTAACTAATTCAAATTTACAGATCCTGAGACTCTCAAGACAACTTGAAAAATGGAAAACAGGGATGGCTGTAAGTGCTGGTGATAGTCCCTAGTAGTTAGATGGTAATGATAGACTGTATTGTATCCTTGATCTAGTGGTATTACCAAGTATGTGGCTTGCATACAGGGGTAGGCTGGGCTGGGGGGCAGGGGGGCACCTGCCCCCGGTCTGGTCCCGTATTGGGCTATCTTGGGCTGGGGCACTGCCCCACCTGTATTTTTTTCCTTTAAATTGTCGAGTCCTACCCCCCGGGCTAAAGTTTGCCAATCCTCCCCTGTTTGTATCAGATACTGCTTTCTTTATTATCATTTATTTATAACAAAGGAAATAGAGATTGTAACCTCTTGTAAACTTGAAATGTGTGATTTTTATAGTTTTGGTCAGCTGCAACTTAAATAACATACTCTCTTCACCCACCTGTCCCTATAACAGGTTCTACAATCTAGGCCTGGTTTCCACAAATATACATGTCTTCCCAAAGATTGTTGACTTGATATTGTTAATAACCATAATTAGTAAAACACTGCTCATTTCCTGTAATGCAATAACAAACAATGATAATAGACCCTCACCCACAGACAGGTGCAGAGCAGATGACAAGTGTCTGAATCCCTGCATCTAGAACAGAAATGGTGAATGAGTTGTTTATAATTAGAATAATTGTTGTACTACCCTTTCTAATACTTGGCCTGGCTCTTCCTTGCAGGAAAGTGTGCTTAGTGGCTAGATCTGAATGCATTGTACTGTACTTCTGTTCAAGGAACGGTTTGTGATGTTGAGGTAATATATTATAAAAAGCCTGTTTATAATATAATACAATTCAATTTGTTTGACTTTTTCTAGAATGTGTTCATTAAATGTGACATTTTAAAAGATAAACACCTCTTCTGAACTAAGTTTGCAGGAAGGCAGTACAATCTGAGGAGGTGAACTGCACAAAAGTGTGAACATTCCATCAGAAGACCAACCTTACATCCACAAGTTTCATTAAATAATACTTTCCCATTGTCTTCTAGAAAAATAGAGAAACATAAAAAGGAGAGAGAGAAAGAGAAAGGCATTGAAAAGTTGAGAGAGGAAAGGAGAGAGAGAAAACTGAAATGGAGAGCAAGGAGAGAGAATATGAGAGAGAGACAAAGACAGAGAAAAGAGAGAGAGAGAAAGAGAGAGAGAGAGAGAGAGAGAGAGAGAGAGAGAGAGAGAGAGAAAAGGATAACGAGTGAAATTAAGGGAAAAGAAGAGTGCAAAAAAAAGGTGCAAACTGGAGAGGAGAAGGGGAGGAAAACAATTAGTAAAAAACATTGACGAGAGAGAAAAGAATTTAGAAGAGGAGAAAAAGAGAAAGGAGAGGGACGAAAAGAGAGAAGGAATGGAGATAGAACTCCCTCCCCACCTGAACAATTTTCTGCTTTTTTTACTTTTTTGCTTTTACATACTTAGAAAAATAGATGCTGTAGTGCATTTCCACTAAAGATGTCTGTATGTCTGGTCATTTTAGTTGAACCCACACACATATAAAGGAATGTGAAAGGTAAATAAACATTTATTTAAGGATTTGTAATAGCACCCCTTTACTCTTGCTCTGTTTTATCCTCAATTATCATCATTATTATCAGAGTCAAAACCTTGCACAACTCTTCATAATCGGATAATTGAACACTTTTGACTGCCAATGCAGCTGTATTTTTAATAATGACAAGTCCAGTTTGTCTTTGCTAGTGACATAATTAAATTAAGGTATTTATTTTTAACCAAATGCTGCTGATGCTGGTGCCTCTGAGTTTGTGTTAACAGGGACACCATGGGGTAGATCTATCAACTCTTATAAAAAAGAAAAGTGGAGGTGTTGCCCATAGTAGCCAATCAGATGCTAGCAGTCATTTTATGGAATGTACTAGATAAATGCTAGCTTAATCTGATTGGTTGCTATGGGCAACACCTCCATTTTTATTTTTAGAGGATAAATCTACCCCTATATGAGGGCAACCGTTTGATTTCCAGGCACTGTTGCTGCTAACTGTAGAGGGAGATGCTCTTTAATCCTGTAACATCACTGATGTGTAAATCAGCTTGTTCCACAGAACTTGTGTGGCTAATTTCAACTTGACTATGTTCCTCATTATTTAAATAATCAGGGCTAGTTGGATTTATTCTGTGACTGTTGAAGTACCATTATAGTAGCTTCACCCATTGTATTGCTTACATTTCAGTTGATGACTTTTCATAACAGTCATGTTTTGGGTTTTTACCACTGTCTTTTTCTGTTTTAGTATTTTGATTAATATTATTATTACTAGAACAAATAAAAGGATATGTTTGAAGATGGACACTGAAAAATTAATGTCCAATAAAGTCACAATAGTGATAATTCTGAAATGTTGCAAAACAAGCAAAGAACATTTCTCACGGTATTACTTAACCATTACTAGTAATTATAATTCTATCAAACCAAATCAATATTAATTATATGAATTTGAACTTAAATTGTGTAACAGAAGCATTGGACATGAGGTGAAGGCAGAGTTATATGTTCCAGGCCTTCTGTCTTGTGTGCTCTAGAACCCCAGGGAGATTGTTTTTGTGTGGGAAGGAGCTTCCCAAAGAGTGGCTACAGGAAAAGCCCATATAAGGGTCCCTGGGGTATGAAAGGAGAGAGAAGGGTGGGCCCTATTCATAAGGCCCAGTCCTGGTCTTCTAAATTACCTGTATCAGTGTTGGGTAATCAGGAGTTGCACCTGTATGGTGCTAGTAAAAGGCTGCAAGGCAACTCAATCAGTCTCTCAGACCTGGGGAGGAGGTTGGATGGCTCCTGAGAGACACTGCAAATAGTGACCAGTAAGTTCTGTATTTTGTATGTGTATGGGACACAAGGTCCTTCACATGAGAGGGGTGTTCCTGTGTATTAAGTTAGAAGTTGGACAGGTTAGGACTTTTGTTTCTGTTTGTTGATTTTTATGTCTGCAGAATAAAGCAAGTTTACCTGAGACTAGTTGAACCAAGACATTGGACTGGTGTGATTTATCTGACTGAAGTGTGTGTAGTGCAGCCGTCTAACTCTTGGAGACAGTACCCCTAACCCAGTTTTATGAAAACTGTTTTGTTGTCTTGATTTAGCAATACTTTATAGGGCAGGGAAACACAGTCAAAGTACTGAAAATATATGCTAATGACCCCAGGTCGCCCTGTATAATTGTTTTGAAGGAAAACACCAAATAGAAAAGAGGACACTGCAGTTGTTGAATAGGTGTGTTAGTAACTAGTCAGTCAAAATGAACAACTAATAGTACTATAGTAATATAAATTCTGGAATACGAAATCAAGATAAACTGTATGAAAGGCAGCCAATGTACTGCTGTTCTGCAGCTTATGTACTTATGTTGTCCTATACTGGCAGTACTAAATTACTACATTTCAGTATGCTGTGCATGATGATGACAAATGCGACTGGCCATAGAGTCCCATTTATAAGTTTCTTAAACAAAATGACTAAATAGAACAGGTCAGAGCAAATCTCACAGTGGTAATTGTGTTAGTCACTAGTCAATAAAAAAATGACTAATGTTCATTCTACCACAAATCAAGATCAGTTGTATTCATTTCAGCTTTTGTACAGCTGTGCTGCAGCTTTACCTATGCTGTCTTGAACTGGCAATACTACATTGCAATACACAGTGCACACAGTATGGTTGATGACCAGCAAGTGAAATGACAATAGACATTCATTTATAAGCTTGTCAAAGACAAATAATAATTGCAACAGGGGACATCAATTCTCACAGTGATCAACAGGTGTGTTAGCCTCTAACCAGTAAAAAATAATAATCAGTGCTAATTTGAATTTTGGTACTTATTTGGTGTTTATTACCTTTGCAATATCAACTCAGAATGAAATTACCATTTGTAGCTCAACTCTATTTTTAAACTATACAATCTGTAAATTTGAATTAACGATGGATAATAACCTTTAGAATTCCCATAGACGATACCACAATAAGTTTCTGAGGTTTACCATTAGCATGTTCCTACCAGTAGATTAGATGTTAATGTCATTAATTGCTTATGACTGTTTGCATCAGCTCAAAAGATGAATAACTTCATACATGCAAACTGTCTGTTAAAATGTCTGTTTGACATATAGTTGTACGGAGGTGACAGGTTTAAGTTCCCTTAACATTTTCAAGAAATTAATAAAATGATTAATTTTCATAGTAGACGGTTGTTGTTTTTTAATTACACTAAAGGCATCAAAGTATTTGTGAATACTTTTTTCTTAGCAATATAATGACTCATAGACCTAATTACCCATTATCCAGTGCAGCAGAAAGATTTGGACATAAGAATTTAACCTAGTTCCAAGTAAAGCATAAATAACATTTAGTAAATAGTAATTTCTGAGAAATGAAATTGTCCTAACACAGGATGCCATAATAATTACAGACTGTCTGCAGTGAATTCTGCTGAAAAACATGATGGTATTTGACAGCTTTTTGTCATTATCCAAATTCCTGTCAAAGCTGACACAGCAGATGGGCAAGGTGACACCGCTGAGAGAAGACTCAGGTCCCAATTTTGTTTGCCTGGTAATAATAATGAAGATAGTTCAAGGACCACCAAGATTAAACCACTGCAAAATAGAATTTATTAAATACTACAGCATCTGTTATAAAAGTCCTACTTTATTCACACCAAAATTATTTTAATCACTGTTATGTATTTGACCTTGATATATTCAGAATTATTAAGTGATAAAATCTGTCCTATGAGGAAATTTCTGCATTGTGACATTGTTCCACTGACCTAATGTTTGCCAATATATCATCTTACGAAAGAGTGGTAAGAACTGCTACCACATCTTACCCCAATCTATTGGGTTAGCTTGTTAACAGTGAGTTTAGAATTGGAGGCAACAATTTATTGAGATTGTACTAAAGAACCTGGCAATGTTTATTTTACTATGGTACTTTGTGATTGGGGCACCAGTGGTGGCCTTTACATCTCCAGAGAGGACACCACCGATCCCAAGGCTGAAAGAGGCGAGGCCAATACAAGAACCAAGCAACAAAACACATTTAAAGGGAAGGCATTTTCCAAATGCATGTGATTTATTCTAGGTCTAACGCAGGTATAGAGGCCAAAGCCTCCACACACAACCCTAATGGAATGCCACATGTGGACAGAGGTGAAAATATGTTTAGGATAGGTGTACAGGTAAATAATGCTGGCAGAGGGCAGACAGAAATCAAGGGGGATGGAGAATGTTTGTGGGCTTGGGGTAACATAAATTCTGAGTGATATTTGTGCATTAATGTGATGTGTTTGTGTCACCCAATATAGATTGCCCTAGTTTGGATAGCCTGGGAAAGGAGCCAGATGAGTGGCAGGGATTTTTTTAAGTAGCCAACATAGACTTTTTTTTGTTAGCAAGAAGATTTTTAGTGCCATATTAATAAAAAGTATTTTTTCCAGAAGTTCCTTCTATAACTCAACCCTTCCCTTTGCAAAATCGATTTCTAAGTGATTATTTAATATACCTAATATGTCTGCAACTACAAACTACTGTTTCACACATGGAAATTCTGCTTCAACACAGGAGAGGATAACCTGATCTCTCAGTCAGAAAGCTGCTTCATGGTCACGTGCTGGCAGAGAAAATAACAGGGGGTTTTAATGGGATGTGCCTGCTGAGTGGGCATTCCAAAGCCTGCTCCTTACATTATGTGACATGTGATTGTGGTTGCCATGGTAATTGCATGACATTAAGCTAAGTGCTAATAGTAGCTTGAGTCAGAGCTCATATGACAAATTAGCAAAGCTATAGATCTTCTTTCAGGTTACCAGAGTGATTTATGTTAAAGAACCATACCTAGAATTTTGAGGAGTTATAAGGAGCTGTAATCTTTATATTTTACATATCATTATTTTTTTTATTTAAATATTAACTTTTTAAAAACTTTTTCTCCTTCTTTATTTGTACCGGTAGATGGCCGAGGTGCCATAGGGACTTGATGCATGTCTCCCCTGCCTCTCAACAATGCTAGATCACTTCTATTAGTGATCTATTTCTAGCCCAGAATTTTAACAGGAGTGATTTATTGTTACTAAGTGGTAGGGGAGGAATAGATCAATTTTCTCCTGCCCTAATATGGACAGCCACTTTTTGTGGAAGCTCAGATGACATCATTGCAACATCACAAGGATTCTATGTCAACCCCAAGGAACAGTGTATTTGTATTGGGACCACAGTACTTAAAGTAAGCTCTGTGTTTTACTGTTCTGGTTCTTGGTCATAGCACTGGAACCAGAGGCTATCAGTGACCACCTGAGTCCAACCACCACACTTCATATTCGTTATTTTGTCATGATGTTTATTTAAATCCTGCCACTTTAATGGTGCACCCTGTCAACTCTGCAAGAGTCTCTGGAAACCACTGCTGCAAGAGCCCTAATCTTAACCAATAAGGATGAATGTCTGAAAATATTATACAGTATTTTAAACTCATTTAGATTATTTACTTAGCATTGTGCAGGTAGAATGCTAAATAATTGTTATTTGTTATGTCAACTCACTTGAATAAATCCTTGTGGAATAAACTAACAGACTCATTAAATAATCTCTTTGATTTGGCAAAAAGATGATTTAACTGAGCGGCCAGTTAGAAATCATGCTGACCTGAAAAGGATAGAGATGGCTTTTGATCAGCTTGAAATTTATAGCAAGCCACAGTCCTGTAAACACAGTGTCAATTATAGCGATGGGATAATAAACAATATTTAAATGCACGATGGAATTTTTTTTGACGGTTCAATTATGCATTAGGAAAACTAAATCAGAAGTTTATTATATGGGCCACACCCTTTGCTATCCCATCTATCCCACTATCCCATTATATTTGCCATATGTAACTCACTTGCATACAGTGGGCCTGATGCAGAGTGGGACAAAAAAAAGCAAAATTGAACTGCACATGTCCACAAGGTGACCGTGGACACCGGCACCTCCTTACGAGTGTAGCAGTAGAACAGGGGAGGGAAGGGGCGGTCTAACATAAGCCAAGTACAGTAAAGGCCTGATTGAGCAAATGCGGCTGATGCCGATCAGCGCGGATATATAAGAGCCGTATCTATTGTGGGTGCTAGATACACTCCGATAGTGATGATGACTGGCCCTTCTGATTGATTGTCTGTGGATTTACCTCTCCAGTAAATATCACTTTCTTCATTGCTCATGACTATATTATGGGATGTATCATCTTATTGTGCAGAGACGGAAGCGCATGTGTATGTATGATTCTATTCATGTCATTGTTATTTTGGAATATTAGTGGATATTCAGATTTACATACATAGCTGCATGCCTTAGTGAAGCGCCTGATAGAACCATTATTATTTTTTTATGATACTATGGGATTTAGGTGACATTTATTTGTCTGACTTTGTGGCTATTTGGCTGTCAGACCAGGACAGCACAAGCTAAATAGAGATATGTAAATTTAACTTTTTACAGCGAATATCAAAGGCATGTCACGCTAGCAAAACAAATGTCAGCAGACGTTTCTGTTTAGGATATTTACATTACCATTATGTGTTCCTTGGCTTATGGCTAGGCATAATGCACTATTTTTGTACTTGGTTTAAACCTGGCACATACGCTGCCGATGCATCTTGAGAGGCGTCCAGCTGAGCATATGGGCATAAAATCCTATTTTTGCTTGTGTCATGTTTTAGAGTAAATTTGGCTAATTTTGCATCAATTCAGCATCAGGCCCAATGTGAGCACACATAGAGCTGGTGATAAGGATCTGCATGAGTGGGAGTAGTGAGCACACTGGGTGTCAATCCCGTTTTTGTGCAGTCACTAATGGGTGCTGCGGGCAAATATGTTGAAAAAATTTGCTCACAGCTCTTTTGATTGAATAAAAATGCTGGATGATCAATTGCTCATTTGTAATGAGGGTCATTGCTGTATTTAAAGGCCTGCCCCACTTGAATAGTGACCTAGCCATAATCCAATGCAGGATGGGTAAAACAGAGGGTGACTAGATGAATCAGGGGTGTTGCCTACTGTCTTTTAATCATATTTGCTAACATTCTGAAGTTGCTCTCCTGGAATTTCTGAACGGGGTATAGGCAGAGTGGGTGTGGCTTGAAGAATTGCATAATTTTGGCCCCGCCCTGTGATGTAAGGACGCAAATGCGTCATTCTACAGTGGGTGGGAGGGCCAAAATGACCCGATTCCATGAAAATTGCATCGGTCACATCATTGGGCAGATGCGGGAGGATTACCTACACTCCCGGGAATCTGGGAGACCTACCCGGAATTCGGGAGTCTCCTGGACTTTCGGGGAAAGTTGGCAAGTATGATTTACATTTTTAATCTTGAAATGTTGAGCGCTCTGCTCTAATCTTGGCCTAGCAAACTCTCTACAAAGACAGGAGATTTGTAGAGGGGGGTTTCCACACCACGCCACCAGTGGGCGTGACCAGCATGCATGTGGGCATAGCTATAATATTAGACAGTGCTTGGCTGCTCTCCAACTTTTCCTATCCCTATAATATACATACATGGGCAATGCTGCATGCACTACTGTTAGGTGCACACAGCTCTCCCTTTTCAAGCAGAACCGTGTGAAGCAAGGACAGGGTCCAGCCACCTCAATTATACAGTGCCCCAGGCTTGCAGGGGGGTTTACAGGCACTAGGAAACCCCCCTCGGTTTGCCTATGAAAGGTTATGTACCAGAGTAGATGGGTGTAAACAGGAGGCAATTACAATGAAGAGTGCTGTGAGTGTGAGTCCAGTGCTGGATCAGAGACAGTACAAGCAGAAAGGTTCATTTGCAGCTCATTCATTTGGGCAATTATCAGCATATGATAAACTATTAGTGGGATGTACATAAAAAAAAGAATGGACACATCAGCCATTGCTGCACCTCATCTCGATGTGATGCTGCACCAGCCGCTGCATTCAATGAGTAAATCACAAAAATAAATATATTTCAAATTAATTGCTACTTCTCTGTGTATTTGTCACCAGTTTTTCTAATCTCATTATCAAAGTGTACTACATGACAGAGAAAGTATTGCAAATTCAATAAGCACATTTTATCTGATTAAATGCAGGAAATTAATTTACAAATCCTTGAATGAACAAGGCTCTAAAAAAAAGTATAGGAACAAGAGCCATCGGAAAAATAATCCTTTTATATGATGTTGGATCACAGCTGATGACTGAGTGCACAGCAGGGTTTTATTCATTCTATGTATAAAGCTTATTACCTTCAATAATTCATGCTATTCAAGTCCCTTAGACATCCATATATGATTTCCCTTCTATATGCATGTACTATACAGTAAGTGGCCTTTGACAAATTATGATTCCTGCTGGCATATTGCTGGCATTAGAGGCAAATATGAAAAGGAAGATTGACTAAGATGGAAAAAGCGCATTGTAAATGTTAAGAAGAGTCCACTTGGGCTGGGCACATATTTCCCACTCTAATCAATGCAGAAGTGATGACTTCACTAAAGGCTGATTACAAACTATGGCAACACTCAGCAACTTTTACATAGGTACTATGTACAGGAGCTTATACCTAGAGGCAGGGGCAGGCTGGACCGGGGGGCAGGGGGGCAGCGGGCACCCGGGCCGCTCAGTCTAGATGTTCGGGCCGGCCGCCTCCCCCCGTCCCCCGCCTTGGATGCAAATTTTTTTTTATATTACAGATGGCCGCGGCGATGCGGGCGCGTCAGCGCACAGGCGGCCCCATCACATGACACGCGATGCGGCAGCGTCATTATGATGCGGCCACATCGCATGTCATGTGATGCGGCCGCCTGTGCGCCCCCCCAGGCTGATCCCTCCTAGCCCGCGCCTGCCTAGAGGTTATACCATTGTATACCATCATTGTGCATACTGCCAGCCCCTCTCTGCTAGAACACTTTGATTTTTGCATTCTAAAAGTGGTATGAGTGTGCAATTTTTCTGTACATACTGCCTGATAATTTGAGCATAACATAAAGTTGTCATTTCTAAGACTAGTTCCTAGGCAGGGGCAGGCTGGGCTGGGGGCAGGGGGGCATCTGCCCCGCGGGCTGGTCCCATAGTGGGCTACACTGGGCTGGGTCACTGGGCCACCTGCATTTTTTTTCATTTAAAATGTTCCTAATAGGCTGCTGAGTCCAGTCTTGTCCCCCGGTATAAAACTTGCCAGCCCTCCCCTCTTCCTAGGATGGCTATAAGACAGATTTCACTATAGAAAACTGTATGTGCGTAATGTGGGTACAGTGTATGGAGCATGTAAATGTACCTGAGAGAAATAAAGAGGTATGAATGCTTGACATATAGCTTCTGTGTGCTGTATTATTATCATCATCACCATTTATTTATATAGCGCCACTATTTCCGCAGCGCTGTACGGAGAACTCACATCAGTCCCTGCCCCATTGGGGCTCACAGTCTAAATTCCCTAACATACACACACAGACACAGACACACAGACTAGGGTCAATTTGTTAGCAGCCAATTAACCTACCAGTATGGTTTTGGAGTGTGGGAGGAAACCGGAGCACCTGGAGGAAACCCACACAAACACAGGGACGCTGTATTGCATTGAACTTACAAATGGAATAACATCTATGTCAGTGAATGATGCTAGATAAACTAGACAGATCTGGGATCTACTTTTGGAGCACAGCAGCGCCATATGTAAGAATTGTTTCAATACAGTTCTGCTCTAAAAACAATGTAGCAGGCGATTTTGTAACATAGAGGGGAGAAGGAGCAGTGCACATGTTAGGTGGTAAAGATGGTTTCATTATCATGCGTGCACGCTGTCGCTCAACTCCGACACCAGGCTCTCCGTCTGACTGACCGCTGCTCAAAGTGACAGAGAAGAGGCAAACATGGAAGCGCACCATTCTTTCTTCCATTTTTGTTTTAATCCAATAACAATATAATCTCTGACCATGTTCCATTCACTGCAATAAACCCTCCTCCATCTGCAGTAAACTAACTTGTACCTGCCTACCACACATATCAATATCAGCTACTTTTTATTTTGTCTTCTTAATACTGTATTGTTTGTTGAGCTCAATATTACAAACACTGTCCGATATGGCGGTGCTGGACTTACCTTTTTAATATGTCATAATAATTCTTTATTTATATAGTGCATTTCTCCCAATAGGACACAAAGTACTTTATATTGTTGCAGAGCCTGAGGCAGCCATCTTGGGTGCCCTCAGCTTTTCTCTTCTATTTGATCATTCACCTCAGTTCCTGTGCTATTGGAACTTACAATCTAAATTCCCTAAACACACTAGGGTCCATTTTTGTTGGAAAATATTTCACTTTCTAGTATGTTTTTGGACTGTGAGTGGGAAAACAGAATACATGGAGGAAATCCACGTAAACACGGAGAGAACATATACTGCCATGGTAGGGAGCCAAGGCATGACCTTAGTACTTTCAGGCAATGATGCTAACTACTGCAGGGGCGGATCTAGAGAATAGTGCTAATCGGGGCGATGTAGGGGGGGGGGGGGATTTAGGCCCCGCCCCCTTTTTGACATCTGAGGCTGCCGGCGGCTGCATACTATGTGCAGGTCCGTTCAGCAGTGACAGGCAGGGACAGTGTGCTGCCCGGATGCTCTGATTGTGTTTAAAACACAATCAGAGCGGCCGGGCAGCACGCTGGCCCTGCCTGTCACTGCTGAATGGACCTGCACATAATGTGCAGCCGCTGGCAGCAAGCCCCTTCTAGGGGGGGCGATCGCCCCGATCGCCCCCCCCCCTGGATCTGCCACTGAACTACTGTGCCGCCAGGCTGCCATAGAAACAAGCACAAATGGTCAAGTTCACCTAGACCTGCAATAACCTGCTTTTAATGTTTCCTTTTCACCTGAACATTTCAGCACAATCTTGCAGTTTTTTTATGTATGTAAACAAGTAGCTTAGGTTAGAAGAAAGAGAACATATTTTAGGAACATATTTCATCCGAGACGATAAGGTCTGAATGAAACCACTAAGAGGTAAATGGTTGCTAAGCTCTGCTACAACACATATCAGATAGTGGAAGAAAACACCAATGCAATTAGAATATTAAAATGTTCATGAGAGATAAACACAAAACAGTTTCTAGTTTTCAAACTACAGTAAAATATTATACTGAGATATCACATTGAGTAAATCTCGCCACACGTGCTGCCATATAAAAAGAAACATTTGAGAAGTTATCCAATATTGGAGGGTCTGTGGTACCAAAATGAGCACAATTTTGGTTAATAAGCCGAATGATCATTATTGAGCATAAAGATGATAGGAGGTTGACAACTGTCAGATTTTGTGTCCAGTTATCTTCCAACCACACTAATAGCCCCCAGTGAAGCTGGACAGATCCAGGTGCTTGTACCTAACAGTGTCTCATAAAATATGAACACTCATCTACATGGCTACAGTGGTCACCTTCTAGATATCCCACTATCCAGGAATTCTCACTATCAATATTTTGAATGTTGACTTAATCATGAATGTATTAATCATGTATTGTTTATTTATATATTATATTATACAGTGCCATGCAGAGACCATTTAAACGCCAAATGACTAATATTCTCCCCCTACACATTCACCTTCTAACCCTAAAATTAAATATATAACTACTGTGACATAGACACCCTTAGGTGATGCATACACGGACATCAATCACAGACAACGTCTTGCTGAAAACAGAACTTTTATTGTTCCTTCACAATAAACAGAATACTTTCGTCAGGATGACACCATTAAACAACATCAAGTTGCATATACCTCCTTGTGACCCTAATGCTAACTAACGCAGTCCAACTCTTTAGCCACTGGCCGACTTGTTCAGCATCAGTCACCTGTGTGTGGAAGCGTTTGGCAATGTAACCCTGTCTGCAGCCCGAGCCTGCAGATTCCAAAGGATACTCTTAGGGATATATTTACTAAACTGCTGGTTTTGAAAAGTGGAGATGTTGCCTATAGCAACCAATCATATTCTAGTTATCATTTTGTGGAATGCACTAAATAAATGACAGCTAGAATCTGATTGGTTGCTATAGGCAACATCTCCACTTTTTCAAATCCGCAGTTTAGTAAATATACCCCTTAGTCTCTCCTTTAACAGTCCGTGGAAAACTGTTCTTTTTGACATACTTCTTAATAGCTGAAATAAGACACAGGTTTGAATTTTGTCAAACTAAAGTCACAGTTTTAATTGTATAAATGAAGGTGGCAACGAAAGCAGATGCAAGTTCAGCTAATGAGCTAATCCTATACAAACAAAAATAGGGATGGCGCTTACTTAACGACAGTCCCTATCACACACAGGCACTAGGGTCCAATTCTAGTCTGCTTCCCATTAAACTAACAGTATGTTTTTGACTGTGGCAGGGGCATTAGAAGGAAGCCCCTGCAAACACAGGGAGAACATACAATCTCCACACAGATAGAACTCTGATTGTGATGAACATTCGTGCATCCATCATTATCATCAACTTTTGCTTTTAAATATGCCAAAATATTTTCATATATAGTACACATTATTTCTGTTATCAAGAAGGGGAAACATTTGAAATGTATTAATCTAGGCATTAATTTGAGTTAGGATTTATTTCAATAGAAATTCAACCAATAATGTCTTTATAGACTGAACAAGGAATCTTCAGGAGGTTTATGAAAGGGGGAGGCATGTAGGGTTGTTAGTAAGTGGATATCGGGAATGCTTGAGTCATTATGTCTGCCAGACTCTGAATTTGGAGTAGTCAGTTTTTTCCAGTTATAAGGATTAGAGATGAGCGGGCTCGGATTGCAATAATCCGAGCCCACCCGAACAGTGCGGATCCGACGGTGATCCGCCACTGTTCGGGTATTTCCGGTGGGGACAAACACTGAAAGCGAGGCTCTGACTCCAATCCCGCCGCCGGATCTCGCAACACTCGGATTCTATAAATTCCCCGCTTGCCGCCGCCATCTTCAGTCGGGCTAAGATCAGGGAAGAGGGAGGTTGGTTTTTTTAGTGCTGCTGTGTCGTCTACGCCTCCGATTATCATTGTTTGTATGTGAAGTGCCACAAACTCAGTAATCAGACAGTCTATATAACAAACCATATATAAATAGAAAACAAGTACATGGAGAAGGTGCATATGTGAGAAAGAGGGTAGGGGTGCTGCTTGTGAGGGATTACAGTCTACAGACTATGATTTATTTAACAATACAACATGTCTTTCATCTAGAATTATTTTTGGGAAAGTTGTACAAATTTTAATAAATTAAAGATACATTCCTAAAGCGGAAGCAGGGCCTGCACTTCTCTATACACCTTGCGGTCAAACAAGCGCATTTGTGCAAAATGAAACTCATAGCATGTCTGCATAGCCTGGGGTTAACAGATGACCTTTATTGTCTCTACCCCTCACTTGTATTCTTCACGAAATGATAATCTACCCATCACTTGAAGTTATATTTTTCTTTTCCCCGACTTGAACAGACTATCCCTACGCTACTTCACCTTCCCGTACAGTATCCCTATTTTATCTTTCCTAACTATTTTGTTCACCTCCTTCTTTTCTATTATCTGCCAGCCTTGATGAGATGTTTCACAGCAACATGTGTATTGCACATATGCTACATAGACACTTCCTATTAGGAGATCATTACAGGGAATGATTTGCTCTTTGCCCAGGTGTGTCTAGAACTGCTGTGTAGTAACTGTACAGGAAGTCCTGTACTCCAGTGCTCAGCCACATTTTATTCTGCTTCTGGGCTCTTTTATGTTCCAGTCATGACGAATGCACCACACACTCCATCGAGGGGTAAGTAGTCACAATTACAATAGTGAATATCAGGTCATGTATTTTAAATGCAATATCCTGTGGAATGCAATAAATAAGTTCCAACAGTTACTGCCACTTATATCTGCCACAATATCTAACTACGTTCACTGTTCCTGCAGTAAAAAGAAATTTCTACTGCAATATATAACTATGTTCACTGTTCCTGCAGTATAAAAAAAAATACTACTGCAATATATAACTACGTTCACTGTTCCTGCAGTATAAAAAAATTAGTACTGCAATATTTAACTACGTTCACTGTTCCTGCAGTCAAAAATTGTTAAAGTGTGCATGTCCTATTTCACCAACATAAGGGTGGGTCTTTTTTTGGCATTATGTGCTCTTTGGGGCCTAGCTTTTGAAACTGCCATCCTGTCTGCCACTGCAGTGCCACTACTAGATGGCCCACGTGTTTGTGCCGCCCACTTGTGTCCCTTAGCTTAGACATCCAGCTACCTCGGTGCAACCTTTTGGCCTAAAAACAATATTGTGAAGTGTGAGGTGTTCAGAATAGACTGAAAATTAGTGGAAATGAATGTTATTGAGGTTAATAATAGTGTAAGAGTGAAAAAAAAACCAAAAATATGGATTTTAGCACTTTTCATGCTTTTTAAAAAAAAAATCAGAACCCAAAACCCTAAATCAGAACCAAAACCTTGAGTAGGGTGTTTTGGCAAAACCAATCAGAACCCAAAACCTCAAGCTAATCAGAACCCAAAACCCAAAACACGAAAATTGGCCGGTGCACACCCCTAATAAGGATATGAGTATTTTTCTGGGAGTGTGAATGTGCAATGTGGGGAAAGAAGTAGTCCAACTCCACCTCCATATCTGCTTCCAGCTTTGGATGTGTGGGAGAAATAAAGGCACCGTGTGAAAGGGATGTAGGTGAGGCAGTGTCTAATTGTGTGAGCCGTGTTTCTGTTATTGTCAGGAGGATGTTTAATAGGAAGAGGTTGTGTTTGGAGCGCATTATGTAGTGAACATTTAATGGACTTTGAAAGATATGAGAGACAGGGAACTTTGGAGGCCAAGTAAACATCTTGAACTCTTTGTCATGATCCTCAAACCATTTCTAAACCATTTCTGAACAATTTTTGCAGTGTGGCAACGCGCATTATCCCACTGCCATCAGGGAATAACGGTGCCATGAAGGGTTGTACTTGGTCTGCCACAATGTTTAGGTAGGTGGTACATGTCAAAGCAACATCCATATCAATGTCAGGATCTCAATTTAGTACTAAATTAATCTCCATTAGTACATACTGGTGCAATCTCTTCCCCGCGTAAATGATTATTAAAGTAATTTTATTGTTTACCAATATCATCATCGTCATCATCATTTATTTATATAGCACCACTAATTCTGCAGTGCTGTACAGAGAACTCATTCATATCAGTCCCTGCCCCATTGGAGCTTACAGTTTAAATTCCCTAACATACATACACACATAAACAGACGGAGACAGACAGACTAGGTTTAATTTGTAATTTTTAATTTTATAGGGGGTCTTGCAGGCTTAACAATCCTGACACTATTTTACAAAACTGATCAAAAGACTACTGAAAGTCAGGTTTTCTATACAAGTATTATTAGAGAGATCCAGCCCATTTCTTCTTATTTGCAGTATTAGTAAACATGCAGTAAAAATAAAGTTATGGTCTCCCTTTAAGCAGGCAGATAAATTACAGTTCAAGGGATTTGCAATTCTTGACATTCTATTGATTGTAATGAAAGAATCTTATTGAACAACTCCTACAGTAAAAAGATAGTTGTGTAACTGGCGCATGTATGTAAATAAATAAACTGGGTTCTGTTCACATGTGTCTGTTGACGTCTTCATGGAATTCACAGAATCCATGCACAGTGGAAAAATGATAAAACAGATTTCAGATACAAAATGTATATGAAAAGCCGACATTTCAAAAAGAAAAACATAAATGATAAATATAAGTGCATTTTAAATTTTCTTTGTGAAAATTGAAAGACCTGGACCTGGCTAGGATTCTCACACACATAGAAAAAGACTGAGATTTTTAGATGCTTCTGAAAAATACAATATAATAACTATTACTATATTTATCTTGCTACATACTAATAATTAGCATTTAAGCCCCTACACAATGGTTTCTGTAAGTATTACACTATGTATATAGATGTTCTATGCCAGAATATAAATAAGTTAAACAAAACAATGCAAGTTCCAAATTTTTATAAAAATATTTATTTAAAAATAATATTTATATATCCATCCACGTTATAAATGAAGATTACGTCCTAAAATTACACCAGTTTCTTTGGTATGATAATCCCTTTCTAAGAGGACGGTACCTTACTCTATATGCTAAGAAGAAAGAGAATGCTATAATAGTGACAACATTATACTATGGGGGGAATTCAATTGCTGGCGATGTGGTATGTGAAGATCGCAATGTACACATTCTGGACAATTACGGTAGGAGTCTCGTCTCAATTTTTCTCACACCTCAGTTGGGTACGAGGAAAAATGAGCTGAGATTTCTCTGAAATCTCTGCAGTGAAAAAAAAACTCTGTTGCATCTTTGAGACACTTCGTGGATAATTGAATTCCCCCCAATAAATGTATTTTTAAATAATATGAGCTGGATAGGGTAAAATAATGAAAGGAGGGTTTGTTGTAGTAAAAAACTGAGCAATGCTGTCCTGACATCACAGGTGCACCGCAGCTCGTACATGATGTCACGGTGAGCGAACAGCATTAATATCATTCATTGTCACTTAATATAACAAAACATATAGTGAATTTGGGGCAGCACGGTGGCGTATGTTCTCCTCGTGTTTGTGTGGGTTTCCTCCTTGGTGCTCTGGTTTCCTCCCACACTCCAAAAAACATACTGGTAGGTTAATTGGCTGCTAACAAATTGACCCTAGTCTGTCTGTCTGTCTCTATCTGTGTGTGTATGTTAGGGAATTTAGACTGTAAGCCCAATGGGGCAGGGACTGATGTGAATGAGTTCTCTGTACAGCGCTGCAGTATTAGTGGCGCTATATAAATAAATGATGATGATGAATGTTAAACCCCTGCTATGGCAGGGGTTTAGAGCCTGTATGGTCCACAATCCAGAATGTTTCTTTAAATCCACTTAGTACCTCATGTTCTAGTTTTAACCCACAGTTTAGCAACCCCTGTGATACTGGTTAACGTTTAAATCTGATTCCTTGGTAAGGATTATATTTAGCAAACCGTAACTACAATTTTTTGAAGATTGTGATATTCTTCTCACAGTATGAGATATTGAATATGGAGGATGAGAATTGTTTGACTAAGCCCTATTCAGTATTAAACTTATACATATTAAACTTGTGGAACCAAGAATATAATGTTATGGTGTCTCCAAACCAGCCAGAAAAACATCCCATTTGTTTTATGTGCAACATAGAAGCTCAGTGGTTAGCATTGCTGCCATCCAATGCTGGGGTCATGTGTTTGACCAGGGTCCTATCTGTGTGTGTTGTATGTTATTCCTGTGTTTACATGGGGTTCCTTCCACAGTCCAAAAAATTACTGGTAGTCTAAGTGTGTCTGTACTTGTGTACATATGTGTGGGGTAGGGAATTTAGACTGTAAGCTCCAATGGGGCAGGGACTGATGTGAACTATTACATAAGACAGCAGCTGAGAACGCCCAAGGAGGCTGCCTCACTTTCTGCAAAATATGAAAAGTGTTTTGAGACCTATTGGGAGAAAAACACTATATAAATAATAACATTATTATTAACCTAATTTATCATGCCTACTGCAGGAGGGTTGCTATGTTGGGATGTTGGGAGCTCAGGTTTATGTGGTGATACATGCAGTCAAAGCCACTACAGATTTGGGTATCTGCATTGAACAGTTGGCACATAATAGATCACTAGTATGCATTGTAAGTGGTCACTAGAGTGCTGCCTTTATTTTACATTGATCATTAGGATGCACTGGACACTGGAATGCTCACTGAAATCTGTATTGAATAGAGGTCACTAGAATGCTCTCTGTATTGTATACAGTGTCCATCGCTGGAATGATGTTTGTATTTTATAAAGATCACTAGAATGCTCTTTGTATCGTATACAGTGTCCATCACTGATATGATATTTGTATTGTATAGAGGTCACTAGAATAGTCTCTGCTCTGAATACTGGTCAGATGGGACTGCATTGTGTTTGATGTATATATATTATTGTACAGTGTACAATACAGATAGTATTTTATTAAACAATATACAATACAGAATGTATCACAGTAACCACTTTACAATATAAAGACCATTCTGGGCACCAATATGCAATGCCTACCCTAGATCACACAATTCAATTCAGACCCCAAATATTTGGTGACCACCATAATGCAGACCTCCTGGAAATCTTGTACTTCTCAAATATCAACACTATATTTTTATTTTGAAGGAACAACATAATATCCCATATCACAAAACGAAACAATTTATTGAGCCACAAAACAACCCAAAAGAGAGCAGAATACCAAAACATATACAGTAAGTAAATAAAATACACTAGAATGTAAAATATACATTTTATAAATTGTTGATGGTGCTGTCCCTTTATGGAATGTAACATTTGTAGCTGGAGTGATAATGCCCAAAGTCAAAATGTAACATATTTAGTTACTTGTTTTTTTTAGAAATCATCCACTTCTATTTATAGCAATTAATGTAAAATTGAAGCAAATGTACAATTTCACCACCCTAACAACAAATGCTATTTCCATGCCTTGAAATATGAACACATGGATATTTTCCAACGAGAAAGAAATGAGCATATGGCGAGCTGGGAGACATTCCAAAAACCATCCTTAAAAGATTATTTGACAATTTTCTAAATGTAGAGGCTATAGAATGTGATCATCTCCTCTTAGTGCGGTGCTAAAGGTTAGTTACGATATGCATTAGGAATGAAACATGTTTCACTGTATTGAATTGAATATTTTTCTCCTGTCTCAAAACCCAAGCTTTTCATTTAGTTTCACTTGAGGCTTAACTGTGTTTTTTTTTTAATTTAATCAAAACATTTTCTACTTAGTTTTGTGTCTGAATATATATATATAATTAAAATAAAATAAAGTAAAAAAAAAAAAAATATGCCAATGACTCATTTTGTGCTATTGATCTCTGCTTTTGTGCTTTTCCTCAACATGCATCAAGTTTGGTCAATGTTCGGTCTGAGATGGTATTGTTCCCTTTGTGATCTAAATATATTCACATAAGGTTATATCCTAAGTCTATGTCCCTATGATCAAACTTCCTTATTAAGTAAACCATGTTTTAACAATGATATTTAAACCTATATGATTTTAATATTATTTAATCCTCACATTTTTACAAAGCAATTTGCAGATACAAAGCAATTGTGTTTCATTAACCTGTACCTATTACTTCCACAGTTTAAACAACCATTTTGTCAGCTGAAGCAATATTTTCAATTTAGGGGGAACTTCGCTCAATCCTCAGAAACATCATTAGTTCCCATTAATTGCATTCTCGTGAATATTGCTTTTTCACAGGGTTGATATTCAGGAGGCTATTATAGGGTTCACAGCCCAGATCCACTTTGCAAAAAAGCTCAAATGAAAAAAATTGTTAGCTTTATAGGGAACTATAAATAGAGTTTTGGCCCCCATAAGGATTGCTTTCAGTATCAGTGACAGATACACTTTAATGAGTCTAGTATTTAGCTTTAACCTCCAAATTACGTTACTTTTTAGTGGGCAAATGTGTATTTAAGTATATAAACATAATCCTATTCAAATCCTCACTTAAAACTCAGTATGGTCTAGATGTAAAAATACATATTGTTTACACTCTGAAAAAATATCTTCAAACCCTCACATATGAAGTACCCATCTCTAAGTTTATCTATTGTGTAAAGCAAATATTAGCATGATCAGTTTAATCAGTTTTATTAACCCTACATAGCTTAGTGTTATCAGTAAGTATGGTCAGTATATTATATAACCTTAAATAGGTCATTTACAGGGTTATTAAGACAAAATTACTGTAGGATTCCACTAAACATTACATACAGTCTGAATATTCTTCATTTTTTATTCCTACCTGGTGTATTCTATTCTTTAATTAGTTCTCTACCCATCTACTGTACATCAGCAGACCTAGTACTCATCTCTGAACAGTATAAAATTATTTTGCAAAAGTCAAATATATCACATCAATTGTACAACTGCGATCCATTTCTAAACATATTCCCCCAATAAAAAGTCTTCCATTTGTAAGAAATGACTAACACTGTTATCAATTTATATTCTACACTATATTTCAGAATTGCATCTCTCAGAATTCATTCAGATAATTTACATACAGCTGACGTCAGGCTCACAGGTCTATTATTTCTATAAGACTTATTTTAAAGATTGGTAGCACATCTGCTTTTTGTCAATCTTGTTACAGGAGGAGGGAGTCTATAAATATAAGAAATAGTGGTCCATCAATTACTAAACTTAGTTCCTTTAGTTCACATAAGTGGGTGCCATCTGGGTCAGGTGCTTTATTTGTTTATCTTGCTCAGGAATTATTATTGTTAGAAAAGCAGTATTTAATGGTGTGCCTCATGTTAGGTTTTCATCCCCTTTGCCTTCTGCTTGTTACTCACATATGCTATGCAGTTCAGATAGGTCTTCCTCTGAGTACTGATTGGAAGGCTACACTTTATAAGTTCTTACCTGTCCTGCACTGGTTGCCAGTGATAGCTTTAACTGCTAGCTTCCTGGTTCCTGTATCTATGTCTTGTGTGCTTGTGACCTTGCATCAAGCAGTTTTGGACTCTGACTCATTTATTTTCTGCTTATAAAGCAGAGTACAAGACTGAATGGAGCAACCAATTTCTGTGTCATGTGACCTCTTCTGCACAACACAGAGAGGTCATACAGCACACTGGAGGAAGAGGAGGGAGTGCAGAGTGCTCTCCCTCCTTTGACTGCATATATTCAGCACACAACAACTTCAAAAAGTCAGAAAATGAGGGAAACGAGAGGGGAAGAGAAGAGAGAATAAGGAGGGATGAGCCACAGGTTTATTAATGATTAAATAATTAATAGCCAAAAACAGTTTAGAAGATTGCATGCATATAACAATTTGAGACTTTATTTAAGAACTTTTTGCATTTATTTATTGGTTTTAGTATAGTAGTAAAGCGCCATACTTTTAACCTTTTTTTTTTTGGTTCTTAAATAAAAATCAATTTGTATGAGATAGAACAAGATATCTAGATGGCGCTTAACCCAGTGTATGGATACTTTCACAAATATAAAACAGAGGAATTTTATGAAATTGGATTATAACAACACCTCCACAAATATGTGTGTGGCAACCAATCTTCAAAATAGGATGGTTAGTCCGGAAACAAATGGCAATACAGATATAGAAGTACGGCGCCTTCAGGTGTGTAGGCAGTATATGCAATAATCACAGAGCAGTTCAGAGGGTATATAACCAGACGGTGTTAATATTTGCGCACCGCAGTCAGTTCAAATATACCGATATACAGGATAGATAGAGGTTATTCATAGACAAAACAGCATGTGATGGTATAGTACAATATAATAAAAGTAAGATGGCGTGCGTACCAAATATAAAAAATAAAACCGCTTATCTGTGTATTGGCTCCTTGGTCATCCCGAAGTAAGGTCTTAAACCAAAACACCTTGGTGATGGTGAAATAAGTATGTTCTATTAATATCGCAACTGCAACACCAATCTCATCCGCTCATCGTTAGGAAGAAATATAAAAGAAAGCCATATAGTGTAGTATTTCATGTAAACAGTTTATTCCGAGAAGAAATAGAAATGCTAACTCACAATATATATAAATTATAAAGGCTTATCTGGAAAATTACTGGTCTGTTGTTTCGTCCCCTGGTAGTGATAGATGTCCCTCAGCAGGCTCCACACAGAAGCTAGGTGTAGGATGATCTATAGGTATATCTATCAGGATGTAGCAGTATTCTCCAGTGTTCTCCAGTGTGTGTGATAGGGGTCTCAACGCGTTTCGTTCAGTTAATGAACTTCATCAGGAGGGATAGAATATGTTGTGTGAACATGTGTGACTTATAAAAGTAATGCGCGGCGCCATCTTGCGCCGACGTCATCTTTTTACATGAAATACTACACTATATGGCTTTCTTATTTATATCTTCCTAACGATGAGCGGATGAGATTTGTGTTGCAGTTGCGATATTAATAGAACATACTTATTTCACCATCACCAAGGTGTTTTGGTTTAAGACCTTACTTCGGGATGACCAAGGAGCCAATACACAGATAAGCGGTTTTATTTTTTATATTTGGTACGCACGCCATCTTACTATTATTATACTGCACTATACCATCACATGCTGTTTTGTCTATGAATAGCCTCTATCTATCCTGTGCATCAGTATTTTTGAACTGTCTGCGGTGCACAAATATTAACACCGTCTGGTTTTATACCCTCTGAACTGCTCTGTGATTATTGTATATACTGCCTACACACCTGAAGGCGCCGTCCTTCTATATCTGTATTGGCAAAAATCAATTTGTGTAAAGAATCCAGCTTACATGTCCACTTAATCCTACATTGATCTACAATGTATTATAAAGAGCAGCTTATATTAGTCATCATGTTCTAATACCCTCCTAAATTTAACACAGACGAAAGATAGATGACAAACAGCTAAGTGGGAGATGTCATGAAGGAGACTATGGGGTAAATTTGTCAAGCTGTGGGTTTGAAAAAGTGGAGATGTTGCCTATAGCAACCAATCAGATTCTATTTATCATTTATTTAGTACATTCTACAAACTGACAGCTATAATCTGATTGGTTGCTATAGGCAACATCTCCACTTTTTCAAGCCCGCAATTTGATAAATTTACCCCTATGTTTTTATATTAGTTCCAAAATATTGCTTATTCTTCCTACACATGAATCTTAAATGTCCAGTAATGTCATAAATTAGGTTAAGACCTCTAGGGGATAAGGTGTTTCAACTATAGATCCATCTAGCTTCCTCCTCTGAAATTTGTGTGACGTAGGAGTACATTTTCTTTGCTGCCCTTTAAATTTTCAATACTAATTGAATTTCAGTACAATAGTTTATGTTTTATTGAGGTGTTGCCAAACTTCAATTAGTACTTCACTGGCGTTTTCTTTCTCCATGCAACTCATAATGTGCTTTTTTATCGTAGATTTCCTCCTGCTGTGCAGGTCTTAGTAAGTTTTTCACATATACTCGAACCACGCTCAATTTCTTATCTTTCCTGTCCTTTTTAAATATACTATACTACTATATACTATAATACGATACTTTTTGCAAATTCACTGAGCAGTCACCACTTTGATGCTGCCAAGATTCAGTTATATCCACTATATCATAATTATCTCCCAATTCTGTTTATACGGTTTTGTTTGGAAGACTCCTAGCATTAGGTACTGAACACTTGATATTTTACTGCCACTTTTCATTTTACAAGACTCCTTATCCCCTCTTTTAAGCCCCTCACCTATATAAGCCTGTGACAAGATGGACCGCCTATGCCACCCTGTCTGCTGTTGCTGGGAACCAGCTGGGCTTACTTTGCCACTGTTCCATTAGTTATCCCAAATGCGCCCTCTCACCACAGTAGGAGGGGCTTACAAATGCTGTCAACACTGGACTCCTTTATCGGCATCCAGAACCGGGTATGTTCTGGATAACTGACGCTGCGAGTGTACCCCGTTAATGGTGTACCTGGGCTGTTACACCTGAGCTCTTTCTATGGATCAGGGTTACTGTGGGTGGATACCCCCTGGCCTATCAAATTGGCCAGAGCTGCTGGGTAGCAGCAGAGCAGTGGTACTGGATGTTTGGTCCAAACAGCCGGGAACAGATTCGCTTTTGGATCTAATCTGTAGGTTACAGGGATAGAATTTTTTTTCAAGCAGGTCTTTGAAGCAAGTGATGTTTATTTGCTCACCCTGGTTGAAGGTACTGAGGAGCAGGTCAGATGGAACATGAAGAACAATTTTCAATACAAGACAGTGCTTTTTACACAGATTTGAATACTGCCTCACAGGGTAAGCCAGCCCACTGAGGTCTGAGCTATTTTTAGAAACAGGATGCAATTTGTTTACCCAAACATGGATTTACATGCAATGCAAAGCTAACAATATTTACACCTATCTGTGATATCCTAAAACTTGCTGTGATTTCCTGCACCTTATACTGTGTACAATGTTTAGACAGGTTCTAACACTCTGGACAAAAGGCCACACAGTAACGACCCCCTGTTTGGCATTCGGGCAGAGCAGATTTTTGACACTTTGTCACAAAAGACTTTGTTAGCATTTCAGACTCCCTCCCCACATATGCCTAATTGGAGATTTCCTCTAGCAATGTTAAAACAAAAAACTAATTTTCATCCCTGGTCTCAGAAATAAAGATATTTCCTTTCCCAAAATACACACAATATAAAAAATAATTACATTTGCAATTATATAGATAAGCGCCTTGCGCTATTTAATTTGAATACATTTATACTATAAGTTACTTAGAAGTGATCCATTCACAAAGCCCTGTCCCCTGACTGTGCTATCTTTAACACTGATTCTACCCTCACCCTTACCCCTAGTTACCGGTTTCAAATCTCCTCCAGCTGTTTAACTGTCTTCTCCCAGGACATCTGCACTCTCCCAATCGAAGCTCAGCAGATCTCTCCAGTAGAGACAGAGCATATAGTTAAGAGAGGAATCGGCCTAGTTCTCTAGAAAATCCACATTCTGTTTCCTACACCCACTACTTCTCTGACACGTATTTGCCTCACTAGGCTCCCACTGTCTTGAAGTTGCAGAACTTAGCACAGGAAGTATTTCAGAAAATACTAGCTTGGATATCCTTGCTTTAAGTCTACAACCGAACGCTTTTAAATAATTTTTGAGGACAGACCATTTTCCTCCAATAAGTCCAATGACCACTGCGTTCTCCCCAATAAGTCAAACCCAAGCAACCTGGAGACAAAAATCTGTTTGGCATTGGTGCCCTACATGTCCTTCTAATAATTGAATCTCTTACTAACAACACCTATCTGTCCTTCAATACACTTCCCTTCCCTTTTTTTTTTTTTATTTAAAATTTTTATTAAGTCAACATGGGTGACATCATACATACAAACAATAGCAGGACAATAATACAGACATAAAAACAAGAACAAAAAGTAAAAAACAGCCACTGTCACAAAGCATGTTAGTAATTGCTGTTCATAGCAACATATGGTACATAACTGAAGAATTGTATTGTCACAAGCAATATCCATATTATTAAAAGGGTACTGGATGGAAAGGGGTGGGTGGGCGGGAGGGGGGGGTTGTCTGTGCTAACGAGATAATGCAAAACGGTAGCTCAGACATCAGAGGGAGTAACTTTGTCTGTAGAACTATTATAAGCAGAAGTTTCTCTTCCCTTTTGTAGACTAGTCATTGCCCTGAATTGCTAGTGGAGATGTCCTCCTTCAACTAGTCCAGAACTGCCATCCATTGTCAAACCAACATCCACATGCATAATCCCACAAAAGACACAAGTGAGCAATCTCAGCTTTGCATAATTACATTCATAATAAGGTCTTGTTCACTCTAAATTGTATCACAAACAAACAAAAAGCAACTGTTTTGTTAGTCTTTATATTGTGGTAGATATCTTGATATGAAATTAATGCAGTCTTTTAGAGTCTATAAAAAATTGTGGCATCATTCTTTATAAGATATTATTATGATCATTGAAGGATGATGAAAGAGAAATTAGAATCCTACAGGCAATGTGGTGTCTATTGCATTATATACACAGAGACCATCTAACATGTTTCCTTTGAAAATAAAACTATTTTGTTTGATATCATTTTGCTATTTTTAATTTTGAAAATCTCCATCATTTATGAAGAAGACTGTACTGTCTGGTACCTTAATATTCCAGATCTGTGAGTAGTTGACATGAGAGAATTATGGAGTTTAAAACCTTTGTCTTTTGTAAGGTTGTAAAGCATGAAATGGACTTATCTACAATAAGCTCTAATCTTTATTCTCTGCAAGCTATGTCAATTAACAACAAATTGGCTATGTTTTGGAACTGCTAAAACATTGGAATTAAAAAAAGGTTCAGTGAGCCATTACTGAAATAAAAACCTAATACTCATTCTATTATTATTATATTTATAATACTGATTTAATTCTACTACATTTAAAAACTACATTTTTTGTGATTCATTCAGGCAAATTTATTTTTTCTTTAAACATATTTTAAGCAGCATCTTGTTTTTTTTAATAGGGAATAATATATCCACAACTGTGCACAACAAAGCTGTGACAGAACCAGGGGCGCCAAGAGGGGGAGGGGCAGGTACAAATTAGCGGGGCCTGGGCCTGCCTGGGGGCCCCGCTGTCAGGTAGTTTAAAAAAAATTGTAAATTACTTTTTTTTTTTTTTCGGCCAACGGGTAGCGTTGTAAAAGCTGCAATAACCGGTAGGTGAAAATAACACCGATTTAATAGATAATGGGGGGAATTCAATTTCTGGCGATGTGGGGCACGGATATCACGCCGTGCACATTGCCGGCATTTTCAGTATAAATCTCCACTCATTTTTCGGTGTGAGGAAAAACGAGCATAGATTTCTGTCAAAAAATGTGTCTCATGGACGTTTTGGAGACACTTTGCGGCTAATTGAATTTCGCCCATAATGTCATGTGTAAAGAGCCCACGTTAGCCACGCCAACGGTGATGCCACTAAGCGTCGGGGAACGTCTCTTTTTCTGCTATATGTGTGTTTGTGTGTGTGTGC
Organism: Mixophyes fleayi; assembly: GCF_038048845.1. Taxonomy (NCBI): domain Eukaryota; kingdom Metazoa; phylum Chordata; class Amphibia; order Anura; family Limnodynastidae; genus Mixophyes; species Mixophyes fleayi. The sequence continues at coordinate 55,234,936 of NC_134404.1, read as the reverse complement.
GTAGGTGGGGGAGGCAGAAAGTTTCTGTACTGGGGCCCAAAAAATTCCTCTTGATGGCCCTGAACAGAACATATGCACATTCAGACATTGCCTTCACACAAAACACTCCTCGCCTGAGACCTCCTTTTTCTGACAATGATTTCTGAAAAAATTAGACTTCCACCCAGAAGGACTGTCACAATGGGGCCCGCCATGTGACTTTGCAGAAGTCATGCAATTTAAGTACCCCCGTAAGAATAATGACAGCATCGGAACTTTCAAATGTAATGATGTTGGTGGAATGTGACAGCATAATGAGTGGGTCCAGAAGTATTCAGTGTTGCTGCCAACTCTACATGGTGGGTCACTGTCACTTCTCCTATGCAATAAGAGAGAATACAGGAAACTCAAGAGAGTCCATTATTTTTAAATAATGTGCTGATATATATATCATAAAGTTTGGTTAGGGCAGAACATCCACCCCTCACATCCTTTTGGGTGCCAAATATTTATAGGAACCTTATTTATTCATTGAGTTGAGGTGCATCAGAAGTCTGAATTGTGTGAAGAAATCATTATAATTTAGGATTTCTAGAAGAGAAAAGGGGACGGTCCTGCGGAAACTGGGGCACATTGAAGCTCCTGACAAATCCCACTATAGAGGAATGTGAGTAAGGAGGGGATGTATTGCAAATTCTAGTGTTCATGTCAAAGCGAGCGGAATGCTGATATCTTGCTCTATATGGGCTTGTGATAACTTATTACTCTGTACCTCAAAAGGAGTGCTGATATAGGGGCATATTTAATAAAGCACGATAGTGCTTTTAACGGGTCATTAAGGTCCCACAGTGTCCTCCGCAAATTTATTAAGGGGGCATCGCAGCAGATATCATGGATATCTGCTGCTTTGCATTCCTCTTCGTTTTTGGGAGCCAGCTTATCATCCGAATTGAGGAAATCTAATGCTGTCAGCTCTGCTCAGTAGAGCAGAGCTGGACAGCGCATGTGTGGAGGGATCACATGATCCCTCCCTGTCACTCAGCGCTCTCTCTCTGCAACTATCATTGCAGAGACAGAGAGGGGATCTGTGTGCGCATGTCTAGTTCTTGGAACTGGACATGCGCAATTGAAGAGTGAAGAGAAGACCCGAAGACAGCGCTTCCGAAGAGGGGGGTAAGTATGATTTTTTTTATCACTGAAACAGCAGTTTTTCGGAACTGCTGTTTCTGTGCAGGGCTGTACATAAATGTGAGAAGTAGTTCAATCCTTATCATTGCGAAAAGGATTGAAAACTACTTTTCACTTTATGTGAATATTGATAAATGTGCCCCTTAGAGTCTCAATATAAACACCAGTCACTTTAATTTATCAAATAGTAGTGGAATTGTATTAAGGGATAATTGAGAAAATATGTGAAACTCCTTCAATTGAAAATATACAAATATACAAATTTACTCATCTGACATAAGTAGAATTCAATTTAGCTATAGGTATAAGAAAAGGGGAAGGGGCCTGGAGCCCTTCTTCAATTAATCCAATAAGTAGAATTCATACAGAAATAGTAGTTGCTCAATCAACAGAGGATCAGCACTCCCCATCAGCTAGTGGCAGGGGTGTAGGAATAAATTTTTTATTGGGGGGGCAAAATGCCGAAGACTGCTATAGGGCTTGGAGCCCCTTTTTCTCGCGTTTGGTATCTCGTTTGATGTAACAGTGAATAAAGATATACAAAGACTCCCAATCATATGTTCATTTTTGTCAGTGTTTCAGCGGTTGGCCAACCCCAGTTTCATTGATCATTTCACTATAAAAATGTATTTATACATTATTAAATAAATATTATTATTAATATTAACTCCCAATTAGTTATTAGAAAGATAGATCATTTCAATTATTCATAATAAAATTTAACAATTTTCATAATTAGTAACCTAGTTTTTATTCAGATTTCGTTGACAGACTAATCACATTTGATTGGGGGTATTTTTAAATCTATAGTCACTGTCTCACTGGTTATGGCATGTGCTATAAATTTAAATTGCTATAACTCATGTTTGTTACTGGACGCACCGCACGAAATTCAGGGTAAAAGTTATGTGAATAGTCGTTTATCATCAATACAGATTATTTATTAAAGGTTTATGAATGGAACACTTAGGAGTACATTTACTAAACTGTGGGTTTGAAAAAGTGGAGATGTTGCCTATAGCAACCAATCAGATTCTAGCGGTCATTTTGTAGAATACACTAAATAAATGAAAGCTAGAATCTGATTGGTTGCTATAGGCAACATTTATACGTCTCTTTTTCAAACCCGCAGTTTAGTAAATATACCTCTTAGAGTTTTTTAAATAAACAATTTAATCACTCTGTATTAAATCTGTACTAAGGCAATCTATATTAAAGAACATGTGATAGTTATACTAAGACAATCTCTCATTTAAAAGAAGTTTCACAATTTTAGAACAAATACTATGACTTCATCCTCATTTTCATTTCATTAATCTCCATTCGCTTTTGTGTAGAAGTTCATGGGGGATCAGTACACAGTCTTTGTCCACACAACAGAAACCATTGCAGGGGCGATTGCCCCCTCTGCTCCCCCGGTTCCTACTCCACTTGCTACTGATACCAGATATACCTTTCAAGGCAGCTCTTTTACTGGCTCAGAGCAATGTTGCTGGGGGATTCTTCTTATAAGCAGAATCCAAACAGAATATTAAAACTAGAGATGGGCGGATCCGGTTCCCCGAGAACCGAACCCACCCGAACTTTCGGTATCCGAGTACTGAGCTGAGTAGCTCGGTACTCTCCCACCCGCTCCGAATGCAAATCGAGGCCGAACGTCATCATGATGTCGTCGGATCTCGTGGCTCAGTTCTCGCGATACTTCAGGATTATAAATACCTGCCTCCACAGCAATCCATCACCATTTGACAGAGGGAGAGAGCAGGGTGTAGTCACAGGCTGATTAGAGCAGGGACAGAGAATACAATATTCTTATTCCAATTTCTGTAACAAAAATCGCTAGAAAAGAGAGGATGATAGAGGTTTATTTTATTTTTGTAATATTTGGCACTCCTCAGTGCTTTTGGGGTGTCCCCCATAATTGTGAATAAATATTTTTGGCTGTCAAAAGTCATATCTGTCAGCAGTATCTACCAAATAATTTTTAGCACTCCCCAGTGCTTTTGGGGTGTCCCCCATAATTGTGCATAAATATTTCTGGCTGTCAAAAGTCATATCTGTCAGCAGTATCTACCAAATAATTTTTAGCACTCCCCAGTGATTTTGGGGTGTCCCCCATAATTGTGCATAAATATTTCTGGCTGTCAAAAGTATTATCTGTCAGTAGTATCTTACCAAATAATTTTTACCACTACAAGTGCTTTGCGCTCAGAATGGATTCAAAGCAGTCCACATATGATCAGAATGAGCAACCAGGTTCTGTCACGAGTCCTGATGTTAGTGTTCCCAGTACGTCATCTGGGCAAGGCCATGTCAAACTACAGAGTGTTTCGTAATCAGTCCAAAAAACAAAATCCCCCAAAAAATTTACTGTGTTGAAGCGAAAAAGAAGTGTTACTGAGCAAAAGTTAAGCGCCGATAAAAAAAATTGTCAACATGCCATTTTACACACGCAGTGGCAAAGAGAGAATGAGGCCTTCACCTTTGGCTATTAGTGGCAGATCCCAAAAAATTACCGAGCCTACAGTTGGTGCACAACTACTGTTACGTGTCAAAGCCGAGCTGCAAGATAACAGTAAGGCATTAGAGGATAATGTTTGCTCTGATTCACTAAAGACACCAATCCCTGTAGAGAGTCCATCCAACAGTGGGATGTCTAATCATGAGCATTCTGCTGATGTGTGCCTTAATAGCCCGAGTGTAGCCGGTGATACACAAATTGAGGATGCCACTTTGGAATTAGAAGAGGATGAGGGGGAGATTTGTGTAGGCGACGAGGGCGCTAATGAGGATGTTAATGAGGATGAGGTTGAGGTTGTTTGTGTAAGTCCTGCACCAGTGGCAGCAGTTCTGGCACGTGACAAGAAAAAGGCCATTGTCATGCCTGGGCATAAAACAAAAAAATCCACTTCTTATGTGTGGAATTATTTCTACCCCAATCCAGACAACAATTGTATAGCCATTTGTAGTGTATGTCAAGCCACAGTCAGTCGAGGGAGGGACCTTAACCATCTTGGAACCTCGTCTATGTTACGCCATCTAACGAGAGCTCATGGCAAAGTGTTGGGAAAAGCTGAAAGTTCTTCCCAAAAAATTACAAGCACTCCATCATCAGCTAAGACCCTCCGCTCACCGACATCCCGACGGCAACAAAATACACCCACCACACCATCCTCATCAATATCCTCAGTAGCGCTCGGAGTTAGCCCGGCATCCCACTTAAGGCTGGATGACTCCTGCACTATTATTGATTCCTCTGAAGAAAGCGTTAGTCCCACTGCTGCTGCTGTTGCTGCTGCTGGGGGTGAATCTTCATCCCATAGGCAGGTCAAGAAAATGAGCAGTCCTGCATTTCAGCAATTAACTGTGAAACAATCATTTGCGAGGGGAAGCAAATATGACAGCAGTCACCCAGTCGCCAAGTGAATCACAGACGCCATGGCTGCAATGTTAGTGTTAGATCTGCGTCCAATCTCCACAATAAACGCAGCGGGTTTTTCACAGTTAATTGAGGTTTTGTGTCCGCGTTACAGAGTTCCATCGCGACACCATTTCTCCCGTAAAGCAATTCCACAACTATACCAAAAAGGGTGTAAAAATGTAGAGATTGCGCTGAAAAATACCATTCTGCCCACTGTCCACTTAACCACAGATATGTGGACAAGTGGAAGTGGCCAAACCAAAGACTATATGACTGTGACAGCCCACTGGGTTGGTCATTCACCTTCACCAGCAGGAACAGCAGCAGCATGTACACCACTACGTAACATTTGTCACAGGCAGGTCACTCTTTGTATCACCGGCTTCACTAACAGGCATACAGCTGACAATTTGTTACGCAAACTGAGAGATGTGATTGATGCATGGCTTATACCACTTGGACTCTCCCCAGGGTATGTCATTTCTGATAACGCCAACAATATAGTGCGAGCATTACAGCTGGGTGATTTCCAACACATTCCCTGTTTTGCTCACACCATCAACTTGGTGGTGCAGAGCTTCCTATGAAATAACCGTGAGGTGCAGGAGATGCTTTTGGTGGCACGTAAAATTTCAGGCCATTTCAGGCATTCAGCCACAGCATGTAAAAGATTACAATAGCTCCAAGAGCTGTTTAACTTTCCCTGCCACCAACTTAAGCAAGAGGTGGTAACTAGGTGGTATTCCACCCTGTACATGCTTCAGAGGATGGAGGAACAGCGCAAAGCCATCCAAGCATATTGCACAAGCCATGACATTGGGAAAGGAGGGGGGATGTATTTCACTCTTGCACAGTGGGGAATCCTATCAGTGCTGTGCAAGGTGCTGAAACCATTTGAAGTTGTGACGTGTGAGGTGAGTGCAGACTATGCTAGTTTGAGCCAAGTCATTCCTTTAATTAGACTATTGGAAAAGCAGCTTGAGAAACTGAAGGAGGAGCTGAAAGCAAGCAATTCAGCAAAGTATGTTGGTCTTGTCGATCAAGTACTTCATTCACTTCACAGTGATCCTCGAGTTATTAAGATCTTGAACTCGGATCAGTACGTTTTGGTCACTGTGCTTGATCCAAGATTTAAAACCTACATTGAGTCTTTACTTGTAAATGAGCGAGATGTGAACTTTTGCAAGGAGCTATTGCTCAGCAAGTTGGCCGCTTAACTGGGCCTCGGCTTGACGATGTGTCCTCCTTCACTTTCTCAAGCTGCTGCTGCTCGTAAAAAATTTAATTTCCCAAAAATAAGCAGGGAAGACGCAGGGGGCAGACCAGAACAATTTAACATCTGGGCTGGTTTGAAGGATTTTTCAAAAAAATGTGTCACTTTGCCCATAACTCCATCCAATACGAGTATAAACATGCAAAGGATGGTGGAGGATTACTTTCAAGAGGTAGTTGATATGGAAATGTCAGACAGTCCCTTTCCTTACTGGGAACAAAAGCAGGCCATTTGGAAACCCATGTACAAACTTGCTATGCAATACTTAAGCTGCCCACCCTCCAGTGTGTACTCTGAACGAGTGTTCTGCACAGCAGGGAACTTAGTCAGTGATCGCCGTAGAAAGTTACTTCCCAAAAATGTGGAGAAAATGATGTTTATAAAAATGAACTACATCTTCCACGAGGAAGGCCTTCACCATCCAAGCACTGACTGTTCTCTAATGGTGGATTCAAGCGGCGATGAATTGATAGTCTGTGATGATGATGTACACACTGATGAGGGTGAGGATGAAGCTGAAGATGGTGGCGATAACATCTTTTTAAAACTTTCTATGTAAGTGTAGGGTGCAATCTACCCCCAAAGAGGAAAGGGACTTGGGGCATTTCCATATCACGTACCGTCTTGAAAGGCTGCTGTTTGGGCAATTTATCCTTAAGGGTAGGGTGTCATAGACAGAGTGACCACAAACTGGCTTTGTCCATTTCTCTTAATATTGTACAGTCTATAATGGCTGAATTTTTTTGTATTTTCGACAAGTGGAGGGGGGCGTAGAGAGCCAGAAACCAAACTAGCTTTGTCCATTTCATTTAATATTGTACAGTCTATAACGGCTGAATTTTTTTGTATTTTCGACAAGTAGAGGGGGGCCTAGAGAGCCAGAAACCAAACTGGCTTTGTCCATTTCAATTAATATTGTACAGTCTATAACGGCTGAATTTTTTGGTTTTTTAAACAAGTGGAGGGGGGCCTATAGAGGCAGAAAGAAAACTTTTTCCATTTCTTTACATATTGAACTCTAAGTGTAGGGTGTAATATACATCCAAAGACAATATCTGCATTGCCAATATGCATAGATGGAGAGGAAGACAATCTATTTTGTGTGTAGAATAAATGAAGGCCTACCTACCAGGAATTAAACTGTTTTTTGGATGATTTATTACCTCTACAATTAGATTACTTATCTATAAAACAGTTGGAGCACTAAATTGGGTTATTTTAGGTCCAAAAACATTGATTTTCCAACAAAATCGCAAAACAAAACCAAACAAAACCAAAACAAAAACCCGCAATGGCGGTTTTGCAAAACCAAAACACGATGGTAATCCAGATCCAAAACCGAATCCAAAACCAAAGCACAGGGGTCAGTGACCATCTCTAATTAAAACTGCACATTTATATTTAGCAAAAAAGAAAGTAATCTTACTTTATGGATATCTGTATATCTGCTCTGGTAGTGAAAAAAAATGACCACATAACTATATAATGGGTTCTACATACAGTGATTGTCCATTAGTCAGTGAGCCATTTACTGTACTGATCTTTGGTGGCCATGTGTTGTCAGCTCCTTGTGGGCTACATAGATGTGTGAGGGAGCTCAGTCCAGCAGCTCCACTCCTGCAATCAGTACCTCCTGCCCACTTGTCCCTGCTCAGGCATGGCTATCAGTGGCTCCTCGCAGGCCGTTTGGCTGTGTGATAGGTAGCATGGCCCGTCAGCTCTACTCCTGCCAGTGGGACTTCCAGACCTCCTGCCACTGCTCAGAATGCTGCAGCCAGTCTTGTTGCCTCCTATGTAGCAGCTCTGCATCCACATACCTGCTGTGGAAGCTCCTGAAGAAGTTTGGACATCACTACGCATGCGCTGGCTCCCAAACATGCTCAGAAGAGCAGAGCGTGAGCCCACTTTGGCATGGAAATTAATTGGCATACCCTTCAACAATCTTACTGGGATCCTGTGATTATTGGGGGATAGTTCATGGTCATGCTCACAACACTGCAGTACTCAATCCATCAATATCACTCTATAGATAAAGTTCAACTAAATACTAACATATATTAGAATTCCAATACAATAAAATGTCGGTTTATCATGCAAAAAGATCATTAATTTGTGGGAAATGCTGTTTTCATGTTGTAATCAATGTATTTTGAATTTGTAAGCAACATTGATGCCGGATCTTATGAACTAAGTGTAAGGGAACAGCCTAGTGTAATTACAGAAATTCCATCAGTTGGCAGATTCTTGATGAATCCTCCCTTCTCCCAGAAAATGATGTCACAGAATAAATTTAAATACGATCATGTTGATAAATAATCATATGAATTATTACAATGAACGAAAAATCACTTACTTTTGCATGTAGAAAAGAAACTGCAACATTTCAAACTTGTAGACATTTTAATATTATTATATTATTGCAGTGCCTAATAAAACAATTCTGTTATTATCGTGAAATGTAGTTTCCGTATTATTTTGAAGTAATTGACAATGTTATTTTTTTTTGCTTTTGTACTGAAATAAATTGTCTTTTTGAAAGGTGGTGTAAGTGATGAGAAGAAGGAACCAGCTCAACCTATCATAATATATCCTGACATTTTTATTACTGCTATCAAATTATTCAGGGTTGTAGTTGATAAAAAAAAAAAGTAGCAATCTATGCAGATCGTTCACAGAGCACTTTGGTACAAAAGTCATTTCCAAGTATTTTATAGCATTAAAAAAAAATTCAATCTTTTAGAGTCGGAGGAATAATGTAACAAAATACACTTGTATTTCTGTCTGTCATGGTCACAAAAAAAAGCAAAAGGGCTCATTTAAAAACAGGGAATTAAAAAGATAAATTAATTATGTTAATTAAATTAATTATGTGCACAAACAGTTCTTAGCAATCAGTAAAATATGTTCTTTAAGTTTGTAAACTATTATTTCCTGATAAAATATAATGTGGCTGCTAATGTCACTCTGGTGGACTCACACTAAATTTGAAGATACATTATTGATGAGATGTGTTTAGTGGTTGCCGCCTTGTTAATGATGATTTGTCCCATTTCACCACAACTATCATAATGAATTATCCGGTGACCAGTATATAAAGCAGAAGCCATTTGACCAGTGATTAGCACCATTTTGGCCAAATGACAATGCCCTTTTGACCGCTAATTAGTACCCATCTGTTATCAGCACCACCACTGCCCGGTGAAGAGGAGCCTCTACCTTGTCTGCCTTCCTGGACATCATATGTTAATAAGCTGTTTGTCTCTGTGATCTCCAAAAATCAGTTATCAGCAATAAGGGAATGATGATTGGTGATTGGGGATTAAAGGAAGAGTAACAGGCAGTGTGCCTATCAATGTGGCCCCTCCTCTCCTGACCCCCAACAGCCATTTGGAATCAGCATTTACTTGACCGTTAATCAGCATCAATTAAACCAGTGTCCAGCATCCCTTTGCCTAGTAATCAGCTCATTTAACCAGCACCTTGCAACCATCTATTCTAGACATCTAGGGCTTGATACTGACCTGGGTATATGCTCATTTGTATAGTGTAAAAACCACAAATTTGTGCTGCACGTGTTCAAAAAACAAGCTGTTCGTGTATGCACGTATACAGTTTTGCTTGCATCTGACACATGTGGTTCCTTGCGTCTCTAGAGGCAGAATGGTGAAGGGAAGGGACAGTCTAATGTAGGAGTACAGTAAGGGCATGTTCGCATAAATGCAAACAGAAGCAGATCCGAACATAGACGCATATATATCAGTAACCATATCAATTGCATTTGCTTGTTGGCAGGTGCAAACACACGTTGATGATAATGGCTGCCAGCACCAGCGAGCCACTTCTGATTGGCTGATTGTGGGTTCACCTCTGAGGCTGCTATGTGTATATATTATATGATATTTTGAGTGTATTTTAGCAAAAGTCTTTATTTTCTTATATATGAAAAAAATAATTATACCTGCTGTATTTGAAAGGTTTTTTTTCACTATCAAAACCGAAGTTTAAAAAAATTGGATGCAAATGTATCTGATGTATGTCTGTCGTAAATGTGGCAAAACCACTACTGGTGCATAGCTGCATGCTTCTTGCAATTCATTCAACTTTGTATATTCGCATAATTAGTTTTTTTGTAACGTCAGAGTTTTTTTGGTGCAGTTGTGTTCGAACTTGGCATCAGCACCTAATGTGAATGCTCAGTAATCTCCAATAGCCAATCAGTTTTAAGTAAATGCTGACTGGTGGTAGCGGATCCAGATAGGTGAGGTAGCTATCTGTCACGGCTAAGGATATTATTGGATCCCCAACCTCTACTTAGGTGGTAAAGCAGAGGGTGGTGGAGACAGAACACGCTGGGATAAGTTCAGATGAGAGTCACAATGAAGAAATACACAGACGATGGAGTGGTGTTGCAACTTTAGTATATTGTTCAATGGTGCAACAGCAGTAATAAGTATTGTACAACTCAGCTATGCTAAGTACACAGAAACTCATAAATAAAATAATCACATCAGTACTTCAGGTGGTAACCATAGGCAACAGCATGCAAACAAATAATACAGTTCAACGCTGAGATGATGATGATCCAGAACATTTGACACCTTGTAACACAAATATCAATATAGAAGAATCACTGACACAGCTTGAAAGTCTGATGAAGATAGTATAGAGACTTGGCTGATCCAGATGGAATGTGATTCACTTAAGCAGGTAGTTGCAGGTAATATAATGGTTCTTTATCAGCGGAACAACAGATGTATATAGTCCAAGTACTAGAGCCATGCAAGGAATGTTGCTAGAAGTACAGCGTGACAATAGGAACTCAATACATGGAGAAACATCATGGGTGACTTCAACATCCCCATTGATAACCCACCTTCCAAAGCTGCTTCCAAACTACTCTCTCTAACATCCTCACTTGACCTCTCCCAGTGGATTGAATCATCTACTCATAAGGATGGCCACTGCCTTGATCTTGTTTTCTCTAGACTATGCTCAGTTTCTAATTTTATTAATACACCCTTCCCCCTCTCGGATCATCACCTTATCAGCTACACTCTCACCCCCACTGCTCTAACCTCTCTACTGTCTAACTCAACCAAGCCTCCTCATACTCGTAGAAATCTTAATTCTATTAATCTTCAACAATTTTCCACCTCTCTCCAACACCTTCTCTCCCCTATCTCTACATTCTCATCCCCTGAGATGGCAGTACCTCATTTTCACCTAACCTTAGCAACGGCCCTTGATCAAGTGGCTCCAGCGACACTTCATACTACACGTCGACTTCGATGTCAACCGTGGCACACCAAAGCAACACGAAATCTTCAAAAACTGTCCCGTAAAGCAGAACGTCACTGGCGTAAATCTCGAAGCTCTAATGACTTCTTCACATATACTTCTGTCTACCACTCCTATCGAAATGCTCTGGACACTGCAAAACAAACATACTTTCAATCTCTTATCTATGCTCAGGCTTCTAACCCCAAACGCCTTTTCAATACATTTAATCATCTTCTCAATCCTCCCACCCCGAACCCTCCATCTACTATCAGTGCTCAGGATCTTGCTTCCTACTTCAAGGACAAGATTGACAAGATCAGACTAGAAATGGTATCCTCTTCCTCAACAAGCCATCAGCTCATTTCCTTCCCACTACCCTCTGACACCCTTTCTTCATTTGACCCCACAAATGAAGAGGAAATTTCTACGCTCTTCTTATCTTCCTACTCTACCTCCTGTCCTCTTGATCCTATTCCCTCGCAAATTGGTAGATCCCTGTCTTCTGTGCTCCTTTCACCTCTAACTCAAATCTGTAATCTCTCACTCTCTACTGGCATCTTTCCATCACTATACAAGCATGCAGTGATTACTCCTATTCTAAAAAAACAAAACTCCGACCCAAACTCTCTCTCAAATTACCGTCCAAAGTACCGTATCTCTCAGCTCCCTTGCCCCTCCAAGCTTCTAGAGAGACTTGCCTACACTCGCCTCACACGCTTTCTTTCCGCAAACAACCTGCTGGATCCTCTTCAGTCTGGCTTTCGTTCTCAACACTCCACAGAGACTGCGCTGACCAAGGTTGTTAATGATCTGATCACTGCTAAGACTGAACGCCATTACTCTCTCCTAATTCTTCTTGATCTCTCGGCTGCATTTGACACCGTTGACCACTCTCTTCTCATACAAACGCTGCAATCCCTAGGTCTTCAAGACACAGTTCTATCCTGGTTCTCATCTTACCTCTCTAATCGCTCTTTCACTGTTAATTTCTCTGGAGCCACCTCTGCTCCGCTTCCCCTATCAGTTGGAGTACCACAAGGCTCGGTGCTAGGTCCTCTGCTGTTTTCTATCTATACCGCTTCTCTTGGAAATCTAATAAGTTCCTTTGGCTTTCAGTATCATCTCTATGCAGATGATTCCCAAATCTATCTATCCTCTCCTGATATCTCGACATCTGTGTTGTCCCGTGTAACTGACTGTCTTTCTGCCATTTCATCTTGGATGTCCTCTCGTCAACTCAAACTTAATCTTTCTAAAACAGAGTTAATAATATTCCCACCCGCCAACAAGAGCATACCTGACATTTCTATCTCTGTTGATAACATGACCATAAATCCCACCCCACAAGCTCGCTGCCTAGGTGTAATCCTTGATTCACGCCTATCCTTTGTTCCCCACATTGACTCTATATCTAAATCATGTTACATACATCTAAAGAACATTTCCAGAATCCGCACATATCTCACACAAGACACTGCTAAAACCTTAATTCATGCACTAATCATCTCCCGCATTGACTATTGCAATTCCCTCCTTACTGGTCTTCCCAAAAACAGACTCAAACCCCTAAAATCTATTTTGCATGCTTCGGCAAGACTGATTTTCGTTGCAAATAGCTATTCCTCTGTTGAATCACTCTGTATGTCTCTACACTGGCTGCCTGTCTTCTACCGAATCCAATATAAAATACTTTTACTAACCTACAAGGCCATCAACAAAGCTGCACCAACATACATCTCCTCTCTTGTCTCAAAATATCTCCCAACTCGGCAACTCCGTTCTGCAAAAGATCTGCGTCTCTCATCCACCCTCATTACATCCTCCCATTCCCGGTTACAGGACCTTTTTCGGGCTGCACCCACTCTATGGAACTCTCTTTCCCTCACACAATAAGACTCTCCTCTGTTCTACAAACTTTCAAGCGTTCTCTGAAAACCTACCTATTCAGACAAGCTTATAATATTCCTCAACCACCATCTTAACCTCACTACCTTTAGCCTGTTACACAATTTCACAGAAGACAACTACCCCCGGACCAACATTGTTGTGTGACAGGATCATTTAGCTTATGAGTCACCTTACCTTTGCAGTCTGGCTGGGCCAAGATGCAAAATGTATACTTAACCACATGTGTCAATCTCCCATTGTCCCATAGATTGTAAACTTGCGAGCAGGGCCTTCTCACCTCTTTGTCTGTTTTACCCAGTTTGTTTATTAGTTTATTACGTTTGTCCCCAATTGTAAAGCGCTACGGAATATGTTGGCGCTATATAAATAAATGATGATGATGATGATGATGAAACATAGGTTCATCACTTGATAGAATAGCAGCTGATATCGCACAGAACTTGATTAACAGAGCGGGCTCCTAGCTCGGCAATAATACTTAATAATAGTCCAGCAATACTAACAGCAGAATGACAATAATAGCCGTGCCGGACCAGAACCACAGATGACCAGAACTTGATTGTAGTTCAATAAGAATTACAGACTGCCGAGCAGAGAGGTAATAGAGCCAATCAGTATGCACAGATTGTAATAGGCAACTCACGGAACAGTTCAATGTGCAGATAAAGTTCAAGTAATGATTGCAGCTAGAGATGAACCATGAACTGGTATTCAGTGGAGCCAGATAGAGATCAGCGATGACAGGCGATCTTGGCAACCGATAACATCCAGAAGACACTCAGAGGATAAGGTATACAGCCAGAAACCACGGCAGGGTAAGTAACATGAAGATCAATGCAATGAGTCCCTGATCACAAGAGGTTGAAATAGTCTTCAGTAACCAATAAGCTTTAGAAGGAGGTTCCAATTAGGAAAATAGAAAACAGCCATGAACAAGTAGAGACTCTGAAACAGGAGACAAGCACCAGCATAGTTCCTTAAAGGGCAAGTCACACAGCAGCACCTAGTTATGGGAGCGGTGTGTGACACTATCGTTCCTACCAGTCTGACTGTCTTTCCTGTCAACCACCAGTGAGTGGCTGCTTGAGGTCAGGGAGGAGCAGCCAACATTCCTACCAATCGCAGTTCTTTTGGTGGATACACTAGAAAAATGACAGAATCTAAGTGCTCACTATGGATTACACTAAATATGTATATATACTACTATTATAATAAGTTACATAAACAAACAAATCCTATTATTGTATTCATTTGATTTCTTGTCTGTATAAGATATCCACATGAAATCAGTATTGACCTAACAACCTGCATTTTGTTTCTTACTTTTTTAAGTCTTCTTTATATTGTAATGTAACTTGTAGTTTTTTTCTTCTTACAGGTTAAGGAGGTATATGATCAATAGGTAAAAATCAATGCCATGTGACCAAAACAATTATTCATTTTTATGAATGACATTGTTAGTTGTTCATGTCAGTTATACATTGCTATTCAGAAAGCTTTGTGGGTTATAATATTACTGAATTTATCTGTTGATTAATGCATCATTCTTATGTAAAATAATGTTGCTTAAGCTGCCAAAATAATTTATTTTTATTGTAGCCTATATGTATGTGTTGATGATGTAGAGATACCAGAAACATCTAACACTAAAAGTATATCTCAGGGCATACTAGCTCTTTGTAATGTAGAGCAACACTGATTGCTGTAGATGTCCACAAGAACCTCTATATAAAGTGCTTATATGTAGGTTCCAGCAGGGGCTTAACTATGCATCTCCTGGTCCCATTACACAATTCGAGGGAGGGTCCAGTGATGCAGCTCCAACCTCCAGACCCCTGGTCTACTGTCAGAAGAGCACAACAGTGAAGTCCCAGTCAGGTGCACAAGCTGCTGACTAGTTCATGGTTTCAGGATGGTGACCTGGAATTGCTGGATCCCCATTATCTCTGGGGTCTGTAGCAGTGATATTGCAGCAGTGGTGGCAGTTCTGCTACTGGGTTCCAGGCAGAGATATGTACCTTTACTGGAACTATACTTCTCACTGCTGTTATGTTGAAGAGACTAGTGACTTGTGTTATGGCAACTTAGACCGTTTGTGGTCTATTCAAGGTTATACACTGGTGGTTCAAGCCATCTGGGGCCCTGCTGAGATATCAATCTGGGGCACTGCTGAG
This sequence comes from Mixophyes fleayi, assembly GCF_038048845.1. Lineage (NCBI taxonomy): Eukaryota > Metazoa > Chordata > Amphibia > Anura > Limnodynastidae > Mixophyes > Mixophyes fleayi. Next base: position 55,219,713 of record NC_134404.1, on the reverse strand, counting down.
ATATCAATTTGGGGCACTGCTGAGATATCAATAAAGGGCATTGCTGACATGTCGATATGGGGCACTGCCGACATGTCGATATCGGGCACCGCTGATATGTCGATATGGGGCACCACCGATTTGTCGATATGGGGCACCGTTGACATATCGATATGGGGCACTGCTGACATGTTAATACGGGGCACTCCTGACATATTGGTATGGGGCACTGTTGACATAATTGATATGGATACTGCAATTGGAATGGACCAGCACCTGGTTCAATATTAGATAAAAATGAGAATTAGCTGTATTAAGGAATAAGAAAATTGGAAATTTAAAAAAAACACATGATACAACTGATATAATTCTTAAACATTTATGACAATTAACAAACCACTAAAATATTATACTATTTAATATCCGTTTACACTGGTAATATATTCTAAAGCAGCTGCTGATGAAATCACAAAGCTATTACATATCAAACTTGGTTGTTATGGTAGATAACACAGAGATAATATACTAACACTCCAATATCAAATTTTTAGCAATATAGTACAGATAAAATCCACACTTATCCATTTGCTGGAGTGGTACAATTCTTAAATGACTGATAGCTGTTCTAAACAGGCTCTCTTTAATGGTCTTATCTGTTCCCCTTTCCAGCGCTGACTCTCTGTGCCGTGATCGTCACTTCCGGGTAGCGGGTCATATAACTCGGCTGCCGGGGAGGGCTCTTTGAAGTTTCTATAAGAACTCGGCACTGACACTTGCTCAGTGTCAGTGCAACTTTGTTGCTGAGCGTCTGACTCCTGTATCCTCTGTGTGTCCTTCTCCCTGTGAGTGTGTTCTGCTGCTGGCTCCTCTGTGTACCGTTCCTGGCTTGTTTGACATTGTTTGCTGTTTCTGCTGTGCGCTGTTCCCGGCCTGTCTGAGTACGCTTTACTGGATCATCTGTGTACCTAATCCGGCTTGTCTGACTATGCTTTGCTGGATCACCTGTGTACAGAACTTGGCTTGGCTGTCTACGCTTTACTGGCTCATCTGTGTACCGAACTTGGCTTTGTCTGACCACGCATTGCTGGATCACCTGTGTACCGAACCTGGCTCGTCTGACCACGCATTGTCTGACTACCCGAGTACCTGATCCTAACTGGTCAGTACCTCTATGCTTTATTTGTTGTACTAAATCCTTGCCAGTCTATTGATTGGTGTGCACCCATACATATGACTCCTCCATTATTATTATCCCTATATTACTCTTCTGGGATTAGTATTCTCCTGGGGACCTGTGTTACTTCCTGAGACAGTTCAGGGGGCCACAGCCTGCTAGTTCCTGGCAGCAAAGTCGATTCATTTTATTTTCATTAATATCAGAAGTGTATAAGAAAACGGAAGTATGTACATGCCCTTATGAATGGGTAGGGGGCTGTCACGTCTGCGCCTGTCGCCGTCCTTGTCTTTTCTACTTGCTTATGCTGAAGTGCTCACCCCGAGATGACTCACTCTCTTCAGCCTTTACCATTGGAATACGTCAAGATTAAAATGTTACTACATCTTCTTTTTACTTTGGAGAACAACTATTCTCTTATAGTTTAAAATGAATTTCAGTTTCTGCTTCTCCTTGTCGCAATTTCCCACCCCAAATTTTTTTGCTCCCCACCTAAAGTTTAGTGACTTAGGCTGTAGCCTAGTCAGCCTATTGAATAATCAGTCCCTGCCAAAGAAGAAAGAGATAAATAACCTATGCACTGCCAATACAATGCCAAAAGAGTCAGATATAGATACATAATTGGGTTTTCCATCCATCCCTCAACTGAAAAGCTTTACCAGGAATCCTCAAACATCTGATTGTTATCCCAATCCCCGAACTAAAGTCCTGATCATCAGACTCCTGCTGATACTTGAGGGCAAGAGTTGAAATAGAATGATCATTGGTAGTTTGGGCATCACAAGAGAGAAAACTGCTGTCAGTTCTTATAAAACAAAGAAACTGAACAGCTTGTTGCTAAATAAAGCCCTACAAATAATTATAATAGTAATAATAATAATAATAATAATAATAATAATAATAATAATAATACAGAACTTAACAACTAATAAGTCACTAGTTACAAATAAGTCAATATTAATATTTAATATTTAGACTAATTAGCTCAGCCCATGTATCCATCTATTCTCATTCCGAAAGACAGTTATAATAATATTGGTAGATCTTTAATCTGTAGGATTTTTATTGTGAACTAATCTGAAATAATTAGATAAACTCTGTATAACCATCTATTTTTTAATGCTAACAGTGTTATTAAGTCTTAATTGTAATTTGCAACAAGTGTGGTGTGGTCCACATATTGAAGACTACAAGGACACTTAATTAATATATAACATTATAGGTTTTGCACGAAAAGTAGATTGATCTTAAATATTTTACCATATTTATGTGATTGAACCTCACTAATCCTAGTTGAATATATGTTGTTGAATATGCAGGTTTTACATTTAGTACATGGTAAAACACCACAAACAAAATGGAAAGAAATACTATTATATATACAATATATATTTTAATAGGTTTAGGTGCTTTTAAAGACAAGAAGTATCTGGGATAATCCAATTACAAACCGGATCACACATTGGAATTTGCCAATAGCGAAATGTGTCAATAAAGAAAAAAAACATAACAGTTCTGGGTATTAATACGTTTTTTTAAAATATTTTACAACTAGATTTTATCCCTAGCCACACATAAAACATAAATATGCACGGAAGGGCATTTTTGACTAGTAGCATTTATGGTTTTATAAAGCTCATTGAGATGTAAAGTCTGCTTCTGAGCATGTGCAGAGCTCATTTCACGCAAGATATGGCAAGCAAAGGGACTTACATTCGAACATGGATCAGTCCCCCAGTGTGTAGTAAAAGTTTCTTATCTAATATTGTTAAATTGTATAATATTAGTTAAATAGACACGAGAAAGAATTAGCACTGAGTGGCAGCACCAGAGCTTGGCTCCAGGAGCAAAGGTTTAACTGGTTTGTAACTCTGGTATAAGTTAGTAACAATAATTTGCAATATTATCAATTAGGGGATATCAATTTTAAATTAAATAATGTCTAGATTCTCCTATAGATTATTTATAGGCATTTAATGCAATAAACTGTTTTAATCAATTTTTATCAAAATATGCAATATGAATCTAAAATAGAATTAGGAACTCCCATTTGTATCTCCACAAGAAATAAAATTAAATTTAACTAAAACTAACTAAACGGATTTCTACATTTGCACACTAAGTGATGAAAAAATACAAATACAAATTTGGCCCTAATGGCACAAAGGATTTGTGACATTTCCAAATGCTTAGGATCACATGAGAAACATGAAAACGAATATAGCAAATTATATGCTGTCATATTTTCTAATAATGCATTGCTAATTAAATGCAATTAGTTTAAGAATATTAAAGTTTTACTGTTTCAACTGGACATCGCCTCATATAACCTTGCAACGTAATTTGCAAAAATATGTATTTGTTTATACTTATGTGCTCTGATTTCACGGGAACCATGTTGAATGCTAATTCTGATTTTATACATGGTAAAATACAGTGGATGTAAAATGTATAATGAAAATTACTGACTAGAGTGCTTCAATTTTCAGTAAAAGCAGCCTTATCACACCAACTGAGTGCCAACCCACTCAGAGTATCACAATTCTATATATAAATTGTCAGACAAGTAGGTGCTAAAACCTCTCATAAAGGTACTTAATAATAAAAACTGATAAAACTGATAAAACTGATACAGAGAATGTTCACAGTAAAGCCCACCTGTTTGTTCCAAGGCATGCCACAAAAGTCCTAAATATTCATCTGTGAGTGGATCTTAGTTTCAAGAGTTTGATTCCAAGTCATAAAGGATATTCACATAAAAAGAATAACAAATTACTATGGTAAACTATGTCACCTACAAAATTGGAAGACCCAAAACCACGTGTTCCAACCAAACAAGTGCACACACCAAGGGCCCAGTGGGGTGTAAACATAGACAGGTCTTCCTTGTGCACAGTTTGTGTGTATGCTTAAGTTAATTATCATCATCATCATCATCATTTATTTGTATAGCGCCAATATATTCCGTAGCGCTTTACAATTGGGGACAAACATAGTAAACTAATAAACAAACTGGATAAAACAAAGAGGTGAGAAGGCCCTGCTCGCAAGCTTACAATCTATGGGACAATGGGAGTTTGACACATGAGGCTAAGGCTACATTTTGCATTTCAGCCCAGCCAGACTGCAAAGGTAAAAGTGACTCATAAGCTAAATGATCCTGTCACACAACAATGTTGGTCAGGGGGTAGTTGTCTTGTGTGAAATTGTGTAACGGGTGGTAATAGGGTAATCTATTGAGGTTAAGAGGGTGGTTGAGGAATATTATAAGCTTGTCTGAAGAGGTGGGTTTTCAGAGAACGCTTAAAAGTTTGTAAACTAGAGGAGAGTCTTATTGTGCGAGGGAGAGAATTCCATAGAGTGGGTGCAGCCCGAAAAAAGTCCTGCAACCGGGAATGGGAGGATGTAATAAGGGTGGATGAGAGACGCAGGTCTTCTGCAGAACGGAGTTGCCAAGTTGGGAGATATTTTGAGACAAGAGAGGAGATGTATGTTGGTGCAGCTTTGTTGATTACCAGAAATCTGCGACAGGATGGACCACCTATGCCACCCTGTCTGTTGTTGCTGGGAACAGGCTGGGATTACTTTTCCACTGTTTCCTTTCATTATCCCAAATGCGCCCTCTTGTCGCAGTAGGAGGGGCTTACAATGCTGTCACCACTGAACTCCTTCTATGGCACTCAGAGCCACGTTCCTTCTGGGTAATTGACGCTGCTAGTGTACCTCGTTGCTGGTGTACCCGGGCTTGTACACCTGACTCTCACTATAGATCAGGATTGCTGTGGATGGATCCCCCCTGGCCTATCACACTAACCAGGGCTGCAGGAAGAGCTTGGGTCCAAACGTCAGACAGCTGGAGAACGAATAAGATTTAGGGTCTAATCTGCAGGTCACAGGTTTACAGCAATATTGAAGATGTTTTCAAGGAGGTCTTGAAGCAACATGTTTATTTGCTCTCACTGGTTAAAGGTCCAAGTGATCAGGTCAGTTGAAATCAGAAGAATACCTTATATGCTGACACAGCTTAACTTTTATACAGTTCTGATACAGGCTATTTTTATCACCAGGATGTACTCTATTTACACAAACATGGATTTACATGTATTGGAAAGCTAGCCATATTTACACTTATATTCTAGAAACGCTGTGATGTCCTGCGTCTGGTTTTCAGATGCAGAGAATCCAAGAGCCAGTCTTAATTAAAAGTTCCTGCCTTCAATGTTGGACCTTCACACATCAAAAGATCTAATTAGCATGGGGCCTTTCTTCAGACTGTTCGGAATACATATTCACACAGAACAACAAAAACAAAAAACAAGCCAGTTTCCCACACCACAATACACAACAGGCTTTGTAAACAAAGGCTCATTGTATCAGATATATAGATCAGAAATAAGGTATTTCCTTTAGCAAGGGTAAACAGAAAAACCAAATTTTCTACCCTGGTCTCAGAGATAACGATTTCCTATCTCACAATATACACAATATCAAAAAATAAGTGCATTGGCAATTTATATAAATCAGTGGCCTGCGCTATTTCCTTGAAATAAATTCATACCAAAAGTTATTTATCAGTGATCCAGTCACACGACTCCCCCCCCCCGTCCACTCGGCAACCAGGGTGCCATGTCTGATGATTTGGCCCCTGGTCCGCCATCTCCTAGGGTTACCGGAGGTGACCTGGAAGTTTTGGCTCTTCCTGCCGAGACAGTCCATAAATTTGAAGTGCAAGGCTCCAGCGCAACAAATGGCCATTTCCCCCTGAGGTGTGTTGTAGCAACTTTAAAGGATTATGATCAGTCACCACAGTAAAATGTCGTCCATACAAATAAGGTTGTAGTTTTTTCACTGCCCACACATTGGCCAAACATTCCTTCTCAATTGTGGCATCCCCCATCTCCTAATTTAGCAGTTTTCAGCTCAAATAGGTCACAGGGTGCTCCTGCCCATTTGGCCCCACCTGGCTAAGTACTGCTCCAAGTCCATACTGTGACGCGTCAGTTTGCACAATAAAGTCCTTGTCATAATTAGGCGCCAACAGTACTGGAGCATGAACTAGGGCTTTCTTTAACGACTGAAATGCCAGCTCACAAGCGGGTGTCCAGTCAACTACTTTGAGGAGTTTATTCTTAGTGAGAACTGTCAAGGGCGTCGCTACTGTGCTAAAGTCTGGGACAGAACGTCTGTAGTCCCCTGCAGTCATTAAGAACGTAACAAGTATATGTAACTAGGTTGTGGGCTGGGACCAGTCTCGGATTGTCTCTAGCTTAGCTGGTTCTTACCTAACCCTCCTCCCCCCACACGATCACCCAGGTACTGTACCTCTGACATCCCCATCTGGCACTTCTCTGCCTTAACAGTCAAAAATGCCTACCCAATGTTTCCTAACACCAGCCCTATTTGATTCAGATTATCTTCCCAAATCTTACTGAAATTTTAAATGACCTCTAGGTAACCCTGAACTCTGTCCAACTCATCTACAGAAGCGTTAATACAGGGTAAGGGGTAGGTGTCAGACATGGGCACAGGCAGGGGACCTACTATGTCGACAGCCACTTGCTGAAAGGGTTCCCCAATTATTGGTAAGGACCTGAGGGGAGCATGAACACTGGGGCACCCGAGACGCTGACACACCTCACAGGACTTACAGTAGGCCAGAACATCATCAGACATTCCAGGCCAGAAAAAGTTCTGTGTTAGGCGCTTCAGTGTTCGGTCTCTGCCCTGGTGTCCCTCCATAGGGATTTCATATGCAACTGCCATTAGTTGCGCACAAAAGCCCCGTGGTACCACCAGATGAACTTGTTCCCAGACTGGTCTATCCCCATCTATCTTCCTGGCTACACGATACAACAACCCTTTACAACAGATCACACTCCCTACCTCCCTCGCTGGAAGGCTGTCGCCAGTCTGGCGCCTCATGCCTTCCAGTGAGGGATCAGAGAGCCACGCTGCCCTGAACTCTTCCCTGCAGTCCTCACTATTGTCTAAGTCAGGATACGCTGCAGGGGGGGGTCTATGCTGGGGTGACTAGGGTCAGTCAAAGAGGAGTCAGTGAAAGGGGTGTCACTGTGGTCAGCTGTACTCACCGCTGGAGCTGGCATACTGCTAGGGACAGGAGCATCACCGGGCACCCCCACAAGATCAGGTGGGCAAGAGACAGCATCCTCTGCATTGCTAGGGGACGTAGTCTTTCCAGCGGCAAAGGGCTGGCTGTTTCCTGAAGAAATAGCAGATGTGGTCTTTTCCTCTGGGCTTGCTGAAGCTGTGGATGCAGGTGATGACTGTTGTCTAGCAGCTGTGGTTTTTTCCTCTGGGCTGGGCTGTGCAGGTGTAGATCCTGAAGACTGTAGCTTAGCAGCTGGGCTCTGGGTAATAGAGTTGAGAAATGCAGTCGCAATTCCACCCCAAACATCGTTGCCCAAAATCACATCAGTTAGGAGGCCATCCACAATGGCAACATCTCGCAACTTCTGGCCATCTCCCCAGTCCAGATACACTCTTGCTACAGGCACTTCCTTTTCCAGTCCATCTGCCACAGTAACTTTGGCAGTGTGATCCTGCAATACTGCAGCAGGATCAATAAGATGGGGACTCACAACAGTGATTGAGGCCCCTAAGTCTCTCAGTCCTTCACCCTGCAGGGGTCCCAAATGGACCGGCTGCAGGTTTCTCCAGATGTACTTGGGAGGTCTTTTGACCACATGGGTGACTCTCTCCGCTGAGTCAACTTTAAACATGCCACACTCCATTGGGCTAGCAGGGGTGGAAACAGTCTCTAATTGCTCACCTTTGCCAGTTAAGCAAGTTAGCCGGGCCCCAGGACTCGGATTAGGGACACGAGTCTGGGGTGTTGGGACCGTGGGACAGTCCATCCTTAAATGACAGATTTTCCCGCAGCTGTAATTACATGCATACTTGCATACTTGCCGACTTTCTTAAGTCAGCATTCGGGAGTTGCCTGTGGGAGGTGGGTGTTTTGGGGCGGGGCTATGAAAATCCCACCATTTTGACCCGGCCCCGTTATGTAATGACACAAGCGCATCATTTTACAGCGGGGGGCGGGGCCAAATGAGCATTTTGGATCTAATTCTGCCCACTTCACTAGGAAGTGGCCAGATGCGGGAGGTTGTCATACTCTCCTGGGAGTTCGGGAGATCTACCCGGAATCCGGGAGTGTCCCGAACATTCCGGGAGAGTTGGCAGTTATGATTATATGTTGAAAATCGCCATGTATCGGGTTGATAACCTTAATTGTTATATTCCCAGCTTTGAATCCCGGCACTTTAAATCAGCATAACTTTTTAGAAAATGGTATTCTACCCTTGTTTATTCCCATTGTACAAACCATTCAGTATTTATGGCTGATTGATTAGTCCAAAGATGAAATTTGAATATATGTCATAAATTTGGTCCTAAAGATATATTTAGTGAATTGAACCTGATTTTAATAAACCACATGTTTTAGGTGTCATCTTCTAAAGCAGGCCTTGCCAAGTCTTGTGAAACTACAAGAGCCAACATGTGACTTGAAGTTTCTTAACACCTGGAGAGCCACAGGTTGGCCAACCCTGTTCTAATGGTTTACTGCAGTGTTCCCAAACTTTTTCAGTTCGTGGCACCCTTAGAGTCTCCATAATTTTTTCAAGGCTCCCCTTCAAATTAATTACCGAGCAGTCCAGTATTTGAGTCAAAATAACGTAATAAGTATTTAGGTCAGGTGAGAAATACTTAGTAAGTTGTTTGCAAAAATAATATACATAAATCCAAGGGAAAATAATATTTTTATATATTTTTCAACTTCATCCACACACTGTCTGCCCCTCTTCATCCTCACTGTCTGCCCCTCTTCATCCTCACACTGTCTGCCCCTCTTCATTCTCACACTGTCTGCCCCTCTTCATCCTCACACTATCTGCCCCTCTTCATCCTCACACTGTCTGCCCCTCTTCATTCTCACACTGTCTGCCCCTCTTCATTCTCACACTGTCTACTCCTCTTCAGCCTCACACTGTCTACCCCTCTGCAACCTCACACTGTTACCCCTCTTCATCCACACACTGTCTTCCCCTCTTTATCCACTCAATGTCTGTCTTCCCCTCTTCATTCACTCACTGTCTGTCTGCCCCTCTTCATCCACTCACTGTCTGCCCCTCCTTCATTCTTTTGCTCCTCCATTGCTGTTTCCTTTCACCTTCCCCTCTGTTTCTTTATTGCCATATTTGGCCTTCTTTCTTCTATTTATTCTGTCTTCTCTTCTATCTTCTTACCAATGCGGCGGCGCCCGGGACCCAGCATCCTCCTCTAGCCTCCCGATTCTCACTGAATATGTCGAACATGATGACATCACGCCCGACTTTCAGTGAGACACTAGGAGGGAGGAGGATGCTGGGTCCCGGGCGCCGCCGGATTGGCAAGTTGCTTTTTGTTTTGTTTGTCCCCTGGCCAAGGCACCCCTGTGACAGCGCCGCGGCACCCCTGGGAGACGTGGCGACCACTTTGGGAACTGCTGGTTTACTGTATTGTGCAGCTTCTTAAAATGTGTCCTAATTAATGCACAAAATGGAGACAAACACAACATACCACACATTTTCTCAATGTCCCTACATCTTTTTCACTCAAATAAACATTGCACATCATGTGACTGAAATTAATGGAAAATACCTGGAATAAAGATGATGCTGTGAGGTGATGCTAACCTAGCAGCTGTGAAACAGAATATGCTTTTATGTGTTAGAAATTCCAAGAGTATTCAAAATATTTCAACAGAGGATTATTTCATTGCTGCTGAATCCACATTACAAACAAAAATTTGGCACTTGTAAAAGGAACTCAGTGCTTAATTGCGTCATTGCAAAGTAGCAATTAGCAAAATGAAGAACAAGTATACAGAATAAAAAAAAAATTATAGGACAAAAAATGGTAGTGTTGAAATGTGTTGATGAAATACAAAAGTAATGCTAAATATCCCTCGCCTCTGTACATCATAGCCAGTCCATTTACTGAATATAAAAAAAGAATACTTAAACCAGTAGTATCAAGGTAAAAATTACCACTACAATACCAGGTGAACATATTGCACGTAGTGAATTAGTGGGAGCCATAACGTAAAATAGTGGGTGCGCTTATGATAAATTGAATGTGAGGCTTGTATAATAGTGAGCATGTTGTAAATGTTCATAGTTTAACATGAATTTATAAGCAGGATTTGTGGATATACTGTAACCTGTATCCACAGATGTAGCACTAAGCATTTGTCAACACACAGAGATTCAGAAACAGGATAGGCTGAGCAAAGACATACTAGTAGGTTTATTGTCTCTCTCTCTCTCTCTCTCTCTGTCTGTCTGTCTGTGTGTGTATGTTAGGGAATTTAGACTGTAAGCTCCAATGGGACAGGGACTGATGTGAGTTCTCTGTACAGTGCTACGGAATCAGTGGCACTATATAAATAAATGGTGATGATGATGATGAAAATGTGGTTTCTCTTTAATCATACCTCCCACCATGTCTGTTCCTGGCAGCGGGACAGGGGGCGTGGCCACGCCCCCAGAGGCATGCCTAGCGCTTGCTCCACATTAGATACCTCCCTTCCCTCAACATTCCCAGCCACAGGACAAATACGTCCCTGGGAGGGACAATGGGACAGATCCCTAAAATCGGAACTGTCCAGCTGAAACAGGAACAGTTTGGAAGTTCACACAATACACAAACTACATCTTTCTAGATACAAATTTAAGTAGTTTACATTTGTGATTTAAATCATGTTATAAGTTATGCACTATGAGATCCTAAAGTAATAGGATCTAAATATAACTTAAAGCAAAATAATATTTTGTATGAAAGAAATGTCTTTACTTGGCTTCAAGACGTGCCATGCTTTACGTCACTAATATAAGGTATTAAGAGTCATTATTTTGAAAGAAACCTTATTTTTAGCTGTTATCACACTGGCGTATATTGGTAAAACTGAGATCGCCTGTGGATTGTACATTAAGAACTGACTTTTAATTGCTCCTTCACAAATAAATGACCTTTCTTGCAACAAAAGCACACTATGCGGCCAGAACATAATGTTATACCAGGCTACGTTTATAGCCAAAACAAATATTGCATTATTCATTTCAATTCTATCCAAAATGGACACTTAAATGGTGTAATCATGCAAAATGAAACATTTTCCATATATTGATTCGACCTATGCAGTGAATTTCATATGCTTCAGTTACTTAAATGCCAGACATCATTTAAAATCAATTGTGCCTTTGTGAGAAAGTTATAATGACAGCCAGAGCTGATTAGAAGATGAAGTAGTTCCGTGTCTTTTGTGTACATGAAACCACCTTAGTCTGCGTTCAGTAAATGTACCTCTGGGTAATGGCTGTTTCTGATGATAGTAATAATTCAATGACATGAGATTACAAATATATAGTATTAGTATTTGTGCACACTTTATAAAGTATATTGATTGCTTTTCTTTTGGAAGTGTTTATTGTGCAGTGATGGAAGAACTGATTCTGCACATTCTAAAATATGGGGAACTTCAGCGATTTGTGATTCAATTCGCAAGTCAGTCCAGATTTGCTTAAAATTGGCTTAAAAATATATGCCCCCTGAAATATGAGGCTAATTACAGTGAATTAATCTGTATCAGCAAGGATCAAGAAATGTAATTTATCTTTAGCCTTATAAAAAGAGCTTACAACCCCTCTGGCACTCAGTCGTCCTGGATTGTTCTAGGGTTAAACATCAAGGAATGCTACTGTTTGTGTTTGTGACTTGTGAACTGTGATTTATCAGTAGCCTGGCCTCTGGCTATCATAGTCTACTCTTCTGTTCTGTGCATATAATTAGGGGTCTATTGATGACTCACTGCTAAATATCTACTTAAATTATCTACTGTGTTAGGCTTTTGTTAAATTGACTGTGCCTACGCCGTGCGGAAACAGCCGTTACTGCTTGGTTTAAGGCTTAATAAATAGACACCTTCATGTAGTTACTTCCCGCTTAGTTAGATCTATAGTGACTTAGAATCTATTGGAGTCTAACAGATTTGTGTAGTTTTTTTTCCATTGGACACATTGCTCATATATTCAACCCCCAATTGCTTTAATATCACTCAGTACTATTTTAAAAACCAAAAGCCATTGTTTCTGTAATTGTCATTAACCATATAGATGTTCAAATACCCAGGCAATTTGTTGCTTGCTACCTCATCTGCTCTATTTTATTTCCAACACACTGACTAGAGTAAACACTACTAATGTATTTTTTCTCTTGCGCTTGTCATCATTGATATTTAAAAGTTCAAATATCCAGACAACGCATTATCACCTCAACTTGTGTAATGATTTACAGTGCAGTGAATGCACATACGCCCTTATTATTTTCTGCATTGTCACACACTGGTCAATCAGTCCATCCAATTTAAGTTTATCCCTTAATGTATTAGGAAGCTCTAATATCATCATCATCACCATTTATTTATATAGCGCCATTCCGCAGCACTGTACAGAGAACTCATTCACATCAATCCCTGCCCCATTGGAGCTTACAGTCTAAATTTCCTAACACACACACACACACACACACACAAACAGACAGACAGACATAGAGAGAGACTAGGGTCAATTTGATAGCAGCAAATTAACCTACTAGTATGTTTTTGGAGTGTGGGAGTAAACCGGAGCACCCGGAGGAAACCCACGCAAACACGGGTATAAAGTTTATTGTATTGTGGTTTTCAAACATGTGATAGTCAACTTTGTGAAATTATGGACTGGATAGCCATTGATGACAGTTTAGATGACTTGTGAATCTCTGCCATCCCCTTTATCAAATCGTGACACATCAATTTCTTTACTTAGTCTCATGACTTTAAAGACAATATGTCAGGTCCTATTGGTGGTGAAAACAAAATACAGTTGAAACTACAAATAAGTGCAACTCTCATCTCATACAAAGGTGGTCAGCTGAAGAAGAAAACTGATCAACAGCAATAAACCTATGTTTATATGGGCAAAAATAGGCAATGCTACATCACATTGTACAAGAAAAAAAAAAGCAATGTCAGTGCCAATGGCAATGAAGAAAAGAAGAGCAGTGTTGATGCATCCTCATCCAATTTATTTAGAATTAGAAAAATGTAATGGGATGACAATTTTGTAATTATTTAGAATTAAAACAAATTGTAATGGATGACAAACAGGTGTCAGTTTTTCACAATACAATCTGTATTTGCAGATTCTGGAGACCTATTTTTGAAAAACTGCTTGTAATATTGTATCAAGTAGTGATGATGTAAAGCAAGCAGGCATGCAAGTTGGATGCAGCTACTATTCAGCAGAAGCATATAAAGTAATATAAGTGCTTACCCTATCAATCGCATTAACGAGAAGCATAGATCTCCCATCCCAATTACCTCCCAAAACATTTAACATAAACTGTAATTTATCATATGCTAAGACAGTGCCGTGGCTGCTAGTTTTCCATCACCTACAACCTTACAAAACAGAGCAAAAAAAGTTCCTAATTAAAGAAATAAAGGACATACATTGTGTAAAAGGCAGACATCATTGAAATCCAGAAATCTTCCATTTAGATTATTTGTTTTTTCTTAGTGACGTGGATAAGATGGAAATGGACAAATGCGTGGTATGTGCACAAGGTGGGAATTCAATTGGCCGCGTTACTCGTGAAAGTAACTTGACCCAAGCACTATTACTGGTAGTATGGTAATTTTAACACAGATTTCTGCTCGTGGCTCTCAGAGCTACGAGCAAATATCAGCGTTGAAATTACCGTAGAAACGGTAATAATGCACTATCACAGTAGTAACTGTAACAATGCCCACTGTTACCATAGTAAAGGGAATAGTGCGCGGGCCACGTTACTTTCACCAGTAAGACAGACAATTGAATTTTGCCGAAAGAGTCAGTTAAAGTCGCTGGGGAACAAAGCTTGGCATGTCAGTCCTGATTCAGAATATGGAAAGGCAACATAGTTTTTTTGGAAGGGAATCAATGTCTGACAAACCAGATGACAGTTGAAAAAATAAAAATTAACATGTTAATAGTATTTTCCTTGCTGATGGTGATGAGTGTCATGATGATGCACTTGATGTGAATTGAAGGAGTACCTGCTGACAACTGTGAAGTGCAACCTATAAATTGTTAGTCATCGTTACCTAATGTTTGAAATAGTTCCATAGGAAGATTCTAAACCAACTACAGCTAAAGCTACCAACCGTTACTAATGGAACTATTAGAAAAAAGTAAAAAGTACAGCAGAACTCACCCTAGAGTATTCTCCTTAAATACTCACATACAAAAATGATAGCTTTAGAAATGATGCCTTTGAAGTCTGTTGAATCTGTGTAATTTCAGAAATTGATGACTTGTGCAGAACTGAGAAGGCAAGAACCTAGTCTCTGACATAGCTATATTTAATTCAATAATTCACATCAGTCACTGACCCAGTGGAGATTATAATCCATATTCGCTACAACACAGACAAACACACACGCACACCTGGGTTAATTTTGGCAAAAGTCAATTAAACTAACAGTATGTTTTTAGAGTTTGGGAAGAAACAGAGGAACACCGTAAAAATAAGTGGAGAACATACAAGGTCTGTAAACAGAAAGCATATAAAATATTTTAATGTTTAAGCACCCTCTTAATTTTCTATCTCTGTGTTGTGCTGCCTGCTGCTACAACATACATTTTAGATGGCTGATAGAAAGTGAGCTGGATGAAGCAAAGCAAATTGTGAAATTTAAATAGAATTAAAAAAATAAAAATAATTTGTGGATCATCTGAATTGTAGCTAACAGGATTTTTGTGTCATACTCTTAGAAACGTACTTAAAAAGTAGAGATTAAAGCTGAGTGAAACAATTTGACATAGTTCGTAATTTGTCATATTTTAGGATCCCATATCTAGTTGCAAATTGAATTGCAGGAAGATTGCTCTTAGCTGTTTATTGGAATTAGTGAACTTGCAGGACATTGTTGTTTAAAAACGTATTACTCTAATAAAAGATTAAACAAATAAATATGTTTAACTATTTTTTACTGTTAAAAGATATTTTAAAAAGAATTACTCTTATTAAAACAGTAATAAAGCTTTTACATTACATTCAGTAGTTACAAGCTTAAATATTGGCATGTTCACAAGTAATTTTGGAAACAAATCCACAGGAGATTTGTTTAACTTTTAAACATAATTTGAATTATTATGATATTTGTGCTTTTGTGAACCAATTACAATGGATAATGTTAGTGACTTATGCTATTTCTTTTTGCATAATAAAATATTCCAAGTGTTTAGAAAAGTATTTGTTTTTATTCTGCAAGGCAATGCGCTGTTTCATGAAGACTGAATTATTGTAAGGAAAATATATTTATATCTTATTTTAGGGGAACGGTTTAGTTTTCATTTTTTGTTTTCATTCTTCCACTCCTGCTCAGTCAAGTTTTGAGATGGTTCATACTAAAATAATCCATAGCCAATCAGATGACTGCAATGTTCACTGCAGGACAAATTATGTGAAGAGATGAGTGTGCTGATATTGTTGGAGACAGTGATCCATCCACTTGTGTGATTGAGTCAGGACAGGGCTGCAGGTGACATAGATAGATCATGATGTGAGGTGGAGAACAGAGGTAAGCAGGAATCCAAAGACAAAGATAAATGGCGGAAGAAGGAACAGAGTAGTCCAACAGAACAGAATAGTGATGTGAGGCTCCTGTCAAACAGGTGTATAAAGACTGTTGAGTCAAATGCACTGCTAAATTAAAGTTCATACATCCCACTAGTTTCTTTATTAGGCAATTGCATTGTTTTACTTAATATACTTTATTTAAGGCAGCAGTACTCAACTTGGACCCATTTCATTACACTTCCTTCACACTATCTCTAGTAAAAGCACAACATTTTTCTAATGGACTCAAATGTTTCATTATTTTCGGTTCTATTAACAATAAATGTCAGTCAAGATTTATTCTACAATGCAGCTAACATACACCAATAAAGACAGGCAATTATTGTTTGGGGGCTAAGAACGCAGAGTCACTTTACAAAATGCCCAAGAGACCATTCAAGGTCAGGATGTAAAGATAATTGATTGTAGAGTGATGCTTTGGCTTTCATTACAGAAATTCAACCTGATGTGTTAGCAAATCTTTCCGATAAGAATGATGTGATACTATATGTTAAAAATCTATGTATTGTGGCTTTCCGCTTTAACACAAACAGGCTTGTTACAAAAGCTCAGGAGCGGTGTTTCTCCTGGAAGAGCATGTCCAGTTAATTCTTTATATTCTTTGCCCATATTCAACCTATTTAAAAAATCATGAATGGTGAGATTTGCTTTTCAAACATTTTTTTGGCAGTTACATTATGTTTGCATGTTAGAGGTACATCTTGTGTGGACTCTCTATGGGACTTGAGCCATTAATTTCACTGCGACAGTTGCCTTCAATGGAACATAGGTATTCATTGAGAAATTAATGTCACTTTAAATTTTGTAGCTTTCACAGGAAATATTTTACAGGATATGTAGTTACAAGGTATTAATATCACCTCAACCAGTCTGCACCTCATTTCTCACAAGCTGTGGACTATAAAAACATATACTTTTTCTAGCCCTCTGGTTCCCTATATTTGTCAGTTATATTTATACTTGTATATGTTCTATTTGTAAGTAGTTAAAATATCTGCCAGCTTGGTTTTCTTAGCTTGCAAACTAGTCCAATGTCTTAGCCTAGACAAAAATATTATAGTCCACCAGTCCAGTATGAATGTACATCACACCAGGGGGGTCTCTTGTCTATGTTTAGCTGTGTGTCTGTGTGTGCTAGCATAGGGAACAGGTCAACAGATAGATGACTACATTATATATTTAAATGTAATGTCTCTGGATTGTTTAAACAACTTCTGCTGTATAGCCATAAAACAATACCTGTTCCTAATTGTATCAAGAGCAAATCATCTGCGATCTGTGAAAAGGTAAACACAGAAAATAACCAATCAGGCAGGTCCTGGAATTCCAAGGAAGCTCATTTCTGCCTCTAAATAACAGCTCCAGAGAACAGCAAATTAGCATTCACTACCCAGTGATAGCTGAAGTCAGGATGGGGTTGAGATCCAGATCTCGGCCCTAACAGGAAAGGGACAATCAGTTCCTGGAGTACTGCCTTTGCCCTGATCTACCTCTCTAGGTCTTGGAGAGCTGTGTGTTTGCCAAAAGCGGAGTGACAGTGAATCAGGACCACTGCTTTGCTGGTAGCCTCAAAGGAGAGAGGTGGAGAAGCTTGGATGAATAGACAGCAGTACCTGAGAGTGACTAGGATACTGGTGAGGTGAGGTTTTCATTATACCCTGAAAGTTGTCTATGCCAGACTGTAGTGTTATTTGTTGCAGGTAATTATTTAATGATGTTTATTGCTGTTTGGTGCTAACATTTGGTTAAATAAACATATTTATTTTATTTTGAATACTTGCCTGGCTGATTTTGAATCTTGGATAGGTACCGGATAGGCCAGCTGTGCGGCGCAGAGGGTTACATTATACCCGGTATCTTCACAGTAGCCTTTTCACCTCAATCATTGACTAAACAGGGAAGATACTGACTGTCCTAAGCAATGGCCCAGATGACACACAAGATGTTTTTCTGTTGCATTTTTATCCAGGAAAAAAAGTGTGTCCAGTGATTTTTGTTTAAGATGTTTTCTTATTTAAATAAAAGGGTCTTGTGTAGATTGTGAACCATGATGAAATGTCCAACTCTGACAGCTTTCACAATGCAGCCTTTAGGGTCAGCAAGAAAACTGCTGGAGTGAAGAATTGTTCCATAGAATTCTTTGACATTTTTTCCTGCACCTATCAGATAAACAATTAATCTGCTCCACATAAACTGTTCGTACAGTTTGTAGAAATTTTAAGACAGCAATTTTCCTGCCTAGCAGAAAATGCTCTTAAATATTTAGCTTTTTTCACTTGCTGTTTCCCTGCTAAGAGAAAACAGCTTGTGTGACACTAACTTTTCTTTTATTAAATACAATTTCAGAAATGTGCTTCAACCAATATGAAACAATGAGACGTGGGCTTTTATCAGACTGAATAATAAATCATAACTTTGACTGTTTTCTATGAATTATAGAATATGTGCATCAATGAGCTAAATAATCACTTTTGCGTATGAATGTGCACTGGGCACGTCCACCATTGCTATATAGAGTGTTAAACAATAAATGATGTAGTTCAGTTTTATTGTACAAGTCATAGGAGTTTGTTTGTTTGCATGGTGTTACATAATTACCAGGAGTTTGTGTTTATGGATTTTATGTAATGAATGACGTGTTGGGCAATATATATAAATATGTAACAATATAGCAGCAGCCCATGTAAATGCTAGGTAAATAGGTGGCTCAGTGGTTAGCACTTCTGTCTCACAGCACTGGGGTCATGAGTTCAATCCCCGACCATGGCCTGATCTGTGTGGAGTTTGTATGTTCTCCCCGTGTTTGTGTGGGTTTCCTCCGGGTGCTCCGGTTTCCTATCACACTCCAAAAAAACATAATAGTAGGTTAATTTGCTGCTATCAAAATTGACCCTAGTCTCTCTCTGTCTGTGTGTGTTAGGGACTGTAAGCTCCAATGGGGCAGGGACTAATGTGAATGAGTTCTCTGTACAACACTGCAGAATCAGTGGTGCTATATTAATAAATGGTGATGATGATGATGATCTGGGACATAGAGGAAACCATCTGAGCGGTGAGCCTCACTCAGACTGGCTACTGAGAACATCAATGTGTTTTTGGTACAGAGATGTCATATTGGTACAGAGACAGATCCGTGCACTGTAGTGTTGTGTATTTTGAGTATTACTTAGAAAAGTGGAGGCCCATTAACACTTTACTTTGACACCCATTCATTTCTAGTAATGTTCTTGCCTAGTAAAGAGCTTTCTGTGGACTGTCACATTTTATGTACTAAGGTGTATTATTAGCCTTGAGCAAAGCATGTCAGTTTTATAATGATCATGGGGTATATTTACTAAACTGCAGGTTTGAAAAAAGTAGAGTTGTTTTCTATAGCAACCAATCAGATTCTACCTTTCATTTATTTAGTGCATTCTACAAAATGACAGCTAGAATCTGATTGGTTGCTATAGGCAACATTTACACTTTTACAAACCCGCAGTTTAGTAAATATACCCCCCAAGTGTTAAAATAGAGAACGTTTATCCTACTGCCTCAAACATGGGCATCATACTTTAGAAAATAAAAGGGGTAATATCAGATATGAAAATGTCATGGTGATATGTTTAATAGTTTTATATTTAAAGGCATTTGGCTAATTAACCCCTCCACTGCTGAGCCTATTTTGGCACTTTTTGCACAACATAAATATCAGCAACTTGTTTGCGCTGTACCTGCACAAATTATACTTTTCATAAAAAAAAGAAATCTACCCAAAATAGGTAATTGAAATTGCAAGAAAGTGAACTAAAGGCAAATGTGTGTATACAGCATCAAAAAATACTTTGCGCTTCTTGCATTAGCATCAATCTACGTTTTCAGGAAAAGGCAGATTTCTACACATAGGATCTTATTCATTAAGGAACATAAATGCCAATACTTGCCGTATTTTGCGCTAAATTGCACAGCGTATGCCCAGACACAAACTGTCCACCAGTGATCGCAAGTACATCCAATTAATCTTTGAACACATAGAACACTTCCGACAGCCTACGATTTAATGGGTGGAACAGGGAAGGGAGGGGGCTTATGCACATAGTTCATACTTGCCAATTCTCCTGGAAAGTCCGGGAGACTCACTAAATTCGGGTCAGTCTTCCGGGGTCCCGCGAGAGCTGGCATTTCTCCCACATCCCAGAATTCCCTTGTTAAAATGACGCGATTCACCATTTTGCCCCCCCCCACCGTCAAAACGCCCATTAGTCACGCCCCTCTCCTGGACGTCAAGTATGACATAGTTAATGTACATCAATTCAAGATAGATTGATTTTAATGAATCAGACCCATAGTTTTTTTATAATGAAATCTGCACTTGAAAATGATAATGTATGTTTTTTTAGTAGTTTGCAGTTTTGAATTAAATACAAAAATGATGTAAGAACAATATGGGTAGCCCAACAAGGCATAACATCTCCAAAATCTGTTTGGAGATTGAAGTCAGTATTTGCCTAAAACTAATGCTCCAACAGGATGCAATGATAGTTGGTAGACCAATGATATGGAAAGATTTATTGAAAAGCTCCTGTTTTATTAGGTATGAACAGAATATATGGGGCCTGATGTAGAATTGTTTGCAATTTACACTATTTATCTGCCTTATGGGCAGATGTGCATGATACAATTAAGTCAGAACGGCCCTGTAAAACAAATAAATTAATAAATAAATTAATGTGAAAATAAAGAAAATGTGCCCTCCCCGGGGAGTGCAAAGTCTGTTGCTCCAGTAGAAAGCACCTGCAAAAGATACGTCTCCTAGAGACCTACCTGCGGCTGCTTTCAACTCACTGTAGCATGTAATGAGTGTGAACACGCCTTTGCATTGCTCGGCTCGCCCACTACCTTCCTTATTCCACCTCTCTAAGTGCAGAGAGGTGCAAGAGGAAGATCCAGGGGCGGACTGGGCCGGGGGGCAGGGGCATCGGCCCCCCAGGCCGCTGTGTCTCACCGCTTTTAGCAGGTCGGCCGCCCCCCGGATGCTCTACTATCTGATTATTAACGGCGGCCGCATCACATAACACGCGATGCGGCTGCATCATCAATGACGGGGCCGCATCGCATGTCATGTGATGCGGCCGCCTGTGTGCCCCCCAGGCTGAAATCTGCCAGTCTCAGTTTTAGTGCAAACTGAGACGGATCCTTGGCTAAAAGTGCTTTTTGCACTTATGAGTTGGACTTGTGTCCGACTCTACATCAGGCCCATGGTGCGTATATCGTTTGTAAAAAAATAGCAAAACAACTCTGGCTAATTTCTCTTTAGTTGCAAATTACTAATTATTCTGGGACAATATATGGCTATTGCCAAAGAACATTTATATGCAAGTAGCCTTTCTTATACTGGAAGTAAATTAAAATGTCAGTTTATTATTTGTTTATGTTTATGCCATTATGTGCAGATATACATGCAAACCTCTAAAAATCCACTTTTATTTCTGTATTTTATTGCCCTGTCCCAATATAAGTCTAATATTCATAGCCATTTAGTTTGTGGTTTATAGCTTCTGCACTTTCACTAACTGCCTTGAAGTTCCCACAGTTAATTAGACAAAGCAGATACATTATTATTAGTAGAGAGAAATGGGAATTGTGTCTGAGCACAGAATCTATGACCCAGGATGAACCTGTGAACCTGTAGGAGCTGAGAGTGGAGAATGTATTGTTGTCCTAGCTGAACAAGAGCTAGTTATAACAAGAGAAATTAAATCAAAAGACATGTACAATACACAAATAATCCTTATTATGTAAAGCAATGTTAAAGTCTAATCATACCATGAAAATAAGAATATTAACAAATAAATGACTGGGGATGTTTATACCAATCATGACTAGAAGAATTGTTATATTTTTGTCATGTGTTGAACCACGTTCTGGATTTGGTGACCTCCTGTGCAGAGAAATACAGAATACAAAAAAACAGGACGAACATGCCATTTCATATACTGTGAATCATAGGACCTGATTCATCAAGGCATACATTCTGAGAGTAACCAACATTCAGAATTATACGAACGGATTTGAGCTTTGCTTTTTCAAGAGTTCATCAATGAACGGATCTGAGGATACGTGCGCTGTTGAATTCGGGGGTAGGTCTGCTCTGCTGTACTACACAAGACGCTGCCGAATACGTTCAATGCCTATGGGGATTATAAATTTGCAAAAGAACGCTCAGGAAAATATAAAAAATATTTTGAATTTTGACTTTAATTGGCAGCAAGATTTTTTTTTTCTCCGCCGTGTTAAAAATCTCCCGCGGCTTTTTGATGGTTATAGCGACCGTTTTAAGTTCGCGCAGCGGGAAAACTCATGCAATTCAATTGAAAAAGAGGGAACGCTGCCCCCGCGCGTTACAAATTGTGTTTGCGAGATTTTATGGGAGTGAAGGGGAGTTTTAACGCTGTCATGTATAACACATAAAAAAAGGTTTTGCTTACATTTCCAAACATTAGATTGCATTACACATATACACACGAATAATATCTACATTACAGTACTTTCTTTTAGCATATTTTTTTTATTGAACTATTTTTCACCATACAATCATCTACACCATGTCAAAACACGTTACTACATTCATATTTGTACCAAAAACATACATAAATCTCTTTAATTAGTGATTTTATTTTATTTTATTTTTTTATGGGTTTTTTTTATTACAATTTTTTTCATAAGAAAATCAACTTACACAAGTTAGTCATTAGTGATAAACATAAGTTTAACTTTTTTTCCACATTTTTACATGATTTCAAATACTTTTCAGAGGTGTTTAATTTTTAACACACCCCAAGGAGGTACAAGATAAAACAGCATATTTGCCTGTTTTACTCGCCCTGTTAAAAAACAAATAAATAGCTTGTAACGCGGCTGCCTCTCGCACACCCTATACTTTCAATAGACCTTCTACTGGAGCGCGAGAGGACCGCTTCATGAAAAAAAACATAAAAAATGTTAAAAATGGAATTGAATTGCGGGTAGACTTAACCAGCTCGAAAATTATAAAAAACAGCGTTAAAATGACTTAACACACTCAAAAAAAAAACAACTCGCTGACAATTGAATACCCCCCAATGTCACCAGTTAATAATAAAGGCATTAATGATAAAACAGTTTTTAAAAAAGTGTTTTTTTTTCATTTTTTTCCCATGAATTACATTTATTAGGGTGCTGTTAATGTCTACTGAACATAAAATACATTTTTACAGTTGCTCCTGATTACAAACACATGTTATAGCATGCATACAAGACTGTCATCACTACTGATCAGGACTTAGTCTAGCCCTGTAGTTGGAGCAAGAGGTACGGCAGAAAAAAAAGTAACTTTGAGACGCTCAGAGCTGGTTCTGGATGTCCTCTATCACCAGCACCAGTCAGTCCTCTACTGAATTTTTATTGCCATCCTAATTGGAGCAGTCATTCTCCTGCTAGAGGAAGTATACTGCTCTAGTAATATTAGATAGATAGATAGATTTGCAGTGAACCGAGCATTTTTCTAATTTTTTTCCAACAGAATGGCTTTTAAAGCACATGCATACATCAAGCAAAATGTTAGAAACAAAAGCACCTTTTCTGAATGATCAATGTAGCTACGCAGACAAAGTTGACTCTCATACAATACACTACAAATCAGATAAATAGATAGATAGATGGATGGATGTATCCATTAAGGGATGCGCCCGGCTGGGAGAAGAAGACAACCGTTCCTGCACAATGGGATATAGTGGGGACGGCGCCTGATATTGAGGGCTGAGCTGGATGAGGAGAAGTGCACGTCCATGCAGACATTATATCACTGTGGTGGTACAGTCTCATCTAATATGTGGGTACACATCAGGGAGCCTCTGGTTCACTTATTGAGTACTTTGAGGGCTTTTACGTATAATCGTACGCAGCTTATATAGACTGTGTTCGTCTCTCTCAGGGTCTCATGGAAGACTTGGCGCGAAAGCCAAACTTCCTAGTTGCGCTGTTTGTGCATGCTCAGTAGTGTATATCGGACGCTCACGACCTGCCAACTTCCTCCTACTAGAACACCATATTTAGGAACAGCTGAACACACAAAAGAAAAATAAAACACATATAAACGTAAATATTAAACTTGAACATTGACACAAATGCCGATCAAGAGATTATAAGTCTGTAACTTGCTTATACCAATTCCTTATTTTGAATTCTTAATGGCTTTAAACTCCACTTATAAAGTACTTAGGAACAATAGTGCTCGCAGACTTCACAGACACTCTGCAGGTACAGTAATGAACATTGTAAAGCATTTTAGCATTTCTAAAATGCATTTTCGGATTTCTTAACTCCCTCCATTCACCACCTCTTAAATTACATTTTTCTGTTACTCAGTTACACGCACAGTGTAGTGAAGCCTTTGGAACGGACATCTGAGCAGTTTTTAAAGGTACCAAAACTCTTTTTCCCCATTTACAATAACTGTTTACTCGGTTACAAACAGGATGAGTCTCATGTACAGTTGAGCATAATACACCTATTTCCATACTATGTATACACACCAAACAAGTATGCAAAATTCCATATATACAGTTATTTGCACATCTTACACTTTTGACTCCTTACTCCTGAAATGACGGAATAGGGGACAGGTGGATGGGCAAGTGTAGACCACGTACAGTAAGGGCATATTCACGACTCAAGTAGACATAAACACAGATGCTGTATCCTTTACAGGTGCCGTAAGCCTAGTACAAAGATAAGCAATGATGACAATGGTGATCACCAGCTTCTGATTGGCTGGTTGCATATTGACCCATCCAACTGACAGTAGGCTACTCAAATTGTGAGTGTCATGGCTCTGTTATATGAAGTATCTATTCAACGAATTACTTAATGGACATTTCCATTTGAACTGCTTCAGAAAGCAAATTTGTCATTTTATTTTTAAAGGGGAAAACAACAGATGTTATTTAATATAAATTCATGTTTATTTCATGTAATTTAATTTACATTTAACTTAATATAACTAAATTTGTATTTTGAATTTGCATTTTGCATTATATTAACTTTAATATTAAAAATGCAACTAAGTGATTGACTAAGGAAATAAGTCTCAAGACACTATTTTTGTGAATGACGGGAGCACAAATGATTCTATCTCTACATGAGCCACAATGTAAACAACTGATTGACAAACTCTGGAATGCAAAACACCTGCACCTACTTATGTACACCAAGGCTGGGTACACACTACAGTGTTTCAATCGAGTATTGGGTCGAATAAACGTTCTGCCCCATATAGCATTAATGTGTATGCTCCAGTGATGAACGAGGATCGTTACAAAGCACAGATCATCGTTTGTTTTGATTGTTCATCAGAAAAATAAACCTCGTTCAACTATGAAACGACATCCTTCCAATCCTGCAGTGTGTATGCACTCACAATAAGGATCTCCATAGGGTTTACAGAGTTGGTTATGACAGCTGAAGAACACAGAACTGAGAGTAAATCTTTTAAAGCAGCCTTAGAAACAATAGTACAGCTCTAGTGACTGCACTACTAGCAGAATGTCTGCCAATAAGAAATGAGCTTTGTGAGCCATAAGAACACATCATAGTGAATTCCTAATAATGAAGAATACCTTCCATGATTTCCCATTTGGCATACTCTTTAAAGTTAATGATATAACATGAGTATATGAAAAATGTGCAGAGTGCAACATGGAAACTGCCCATGCAGCTATGGAACATATGAGCCTAGTGTTATATATGTATGTTTTTATCCTGGAGCACTGATGACAAAGAATGCAATAGTTATTTTATATACAAGCCTTGTAATACCTTGTAAAGCCTTGTAATACCGTCATTGCAGGAACTCTGTCTACTGTCCAGGGTTCACTGTTTTATTTAAATCCAACATCCAGAGCTTTTTCTTCTTTAATACCTTTCTCTAACCTTATTCATGTTCAATAAACCTTTCAATTATATTTCTTGTCTTGAATTTGTAAGCAAGCGGTTAGTTTCTGCGACTGCTCTCTATCGACCTTCCAATCTCTTCATTTTTATTCATAAACCAAGGTTTTCTTGATCCCTGTGTTGTATTTAGGCACTGAGTAATCTATGTTTCTCTAGGTGTGCTCCTGGCTTCAGTGATACTTTGTACTTGTGATTATATACTCCAGATTCCAGTAGCAGTAGCTTCAGTGCTAGAAGCTAAAATGTATTTATGTTATAAGCCTCCTAATATACAAACCAAAATGAATACAGTTTAATGGACATGATTGCGTCAAAAGTATATTAAGTATGCTGTAATTAACACGTTTCTTACTGTGTCCAAAGAATACAAGACTAAAGGGGGTAAATGTATCAAGTGTTAGGCTGCTGGCCCTGATCCCCAACCCACAGAACCAGATGAGGAGGTCTTCGCCTATAGCAGCCGCCTTTCCCTTAGAGCTTGACGCGCTCACCGGTACTCGGATGCCCCAAGGACTTAGCTCCAAGAGTAGTGTGAGTTGGAAATACAGGATCACAGCGGCGGGCCAGGAGACTGGTAGAAGGCAGCGGGTAGTCAATACGATAGCCAATGTCAAGGGTCACAGGCAAGCAGGGTAATCGATAAACACGCCAGAGGTCGGGGTCACAGGCACGGTAGCGAGGTCCAAGGTACAGGCAAGAAGGGTCAGGGTCACGAGCAAAACAGGCAGAGTCCAATAATCCAAGCAGGGGTCATACACGGGGAATTAAACAGAGTATCCACAGGACAGGACAAGTAAACAGGAGCAGGCCAGCAGAACTGGGACAGATACGCTATAACCAGCAGTGAGGCTTCAAACCTCACTGCCTTAAATACGAATGGCCACCAATCAGAGCCTAGCTCTGAATCACCCACAGCCCCCTGCATAATTAATAACATTAACATATCAAGATCCACAATCAGGGTTCATCCCTGAATACTCTTACAAGTGCCATAATTAATTACATTAATCAGCCCACAGGATGCAACTGTTTGCGCGCGCGTCCGGCTTCCAACATTGCCGGGACACGGCGCTACACAAGAGGCGTCCGGCCGTTGCCTTGATAACGGCCGGCAGGATCCGGAAATGACGTCCCGGTCGTCAAGGTGACAGCCGGAACGCCAGGGGGCACCAGAAGCGAGCCGCGGCGGCTGTGAGTACCGCCGCGGCTCGTAACATCAAGCTGAGAGTTTTCCGGTGGGTTTGAAAAGTGGAGATGTTGCCTATAGCAAACAATCAGCTTCTAGTTGTCATTTTGTAGAATGTATTAAATAAACGATAGCTAGAATCTCATTGGTTCTTCAAACCCGCCGGAAAACTCTCAGCTTGATACATTTAACCCTAGGAGTAGGTATTGCTCTAGTGCTCTGGAAACCCAGAACTCGTATTTTCATGAAAAATTTAAGACTTTATGTTGGAGAGTGCCTGTCAAGTTGCTGTCAAGAAAATGGAAGCTATGGCTGTTAATACGCCCATTTATGTGCATGCCATAATGAACAAAAGCGTCACCCTGGTGTTTCTTTCAAAATAAAAGTTATATGTGTATATATATGTCTCTTTTGACATTTTGTTTAAGCGTTGCATGGTATGTCCTGTTTAGGCTTTCAAGATCAAGTCCAGAAAAATAGCAGAGATGAGGGCCTGAGTCATTAAGTTGAACAAGACAAAAAAGGAGTAAATTTGGTCCTGGACAAACCATGACACAATGTAAAGGGTGCAATTAGTTTATTATTTTGCACATAAGGAAATTACTGGCTGTTTTTTCATATAGTGCCTAAACACAAATAGGACATTCCCTACCCCAACTAAAAATCTGTCCTCACGTTTTATATTTAACTCCCGCTGTAATGCAGCATGGTTTTGGCAAGGTGCAAAGTTACTCATTTTTTTTCCTTTGCTCTTCTTCATGACTCAGGGACGGAGAGTGAGGTGTGTAGTGCACTTCTGGGAAAAAATAGTGTAACTATGCAAGTTAGATGGTGTGGTTTAACAAGAGGGTGTGTCTGTATTTTTCTTGCATGAATGCACTACACTATATTTTCTGAACTTAGAACTATTTCAGCAGGAAAGTGAAAGTGAAAGGTTAATGTTCAATATCACCAAATATAACACTCCCATTTTCCCAATAATTTTTCTCTGACTGTTGGAATTTTGATGGAGTGAGATTATTAGGAAAATCATATTACAGTAAGTCTGTAACCGCGGGGTGTGGGTGGCATCTGTTTTTAATTTAGTTAACTGAAGTATTGTGCAGCGCACATACAGTGTTACACTGCTTTATACTATCTTGCAGTTTGACATCCTCATATGCACTCAGATTCAGAGTAGCTGTGACATATGGAGAAAGCCGACCTTGGAAAGAGCATAGCAAAGTCTCTGGGCCTGAGTCACTAAGGAACGTTTCTCTGTTTTTTTGTACGTACCGTACACAATTTCCTTCTGCGCATGCCCAGAACAAGGACACTCAGCCATCAACGAAAGCAAGTCCACTGCGTATGCCAACGCAAATGACCGTTATGACAGTCTACGATTTAGGGGAGTGAACGGGGCAGGGAAGGGATGTGTACCCGTACCCCATGCACAATGTGGGCGTGCCAAACTCAAGTGAATGCAGCCACGTGGGAATGAAGCTCTGGGTGTGTGAAAGTTTCTTGTTTTTCTGCCGTATCTCTTGCACCAGCTAAGGGTCTAGTCAAGTCCTGGGTCAGTAGCGTATGCATGATATAATATGTGTCTGCAATCAGGAGCAACTGTAAAAAATTATTTTATGTACAGTAGACATTAAAAACAGCATAACCTTAATGATTTTCAATTTCCATTTCTAATCATAAATGACTATATTGTTGATAAGTAACATAATTTTTTTTTTTTTTTTCTGTGCGCTCTTTTGAGATTTCATATTTCACATACATAATGTACGCATCCCGCAGTGTCTAGTCTAGTAAAGCAGAGTGAACTTACACCCGTAGTCACCACCTGGGTCACCATCAGGAGTTACAGGGGGTACCCTTGTACCGGGCCCCGGGTCACCAGCGGGCCCGGCGGCACACTCTTACCAGGGGGCCCGCTATCTTCAGCTTGGCTGTCACTGTGACAGCCAGGCTGAAGACAGCAGCGAAGATGCCAGGACTGAAGGACAGCGAGCATTTGGAAGTTTGCGTTCCAAAAGCCGAACTTCCTGTTGGTGGTGGAACGCATATGTGTTCCACTGCGGAAGTTAAGGCTGAAAGTACAGTCACGGCTCTGCCCGCTGTCCTTCAGTCCCTGAAGTCTCTCTCTCCCTCCCTCTCCCCTAATACTAATATATATATATATATATATATATATATATATATATATATATATACATATAATCACTTTTTTTTTCACATTATATATATATATATATATATATATATATATATATATATATTTATTAGGGCCCCCCTTCACTTACCTTTCAATCGCCTAAGTCTGACCCCCCTTCATGGTAGAGAGGACCAGGGAGGGAGCCGGTTCGTGAAGCACAAAAGGTAAGGTTTTCTTTTCGTTTTTTTTCTACTGGATCTTTTTTTTCATTGCCTTGCGCCCCCTTTTCCCCCTGGGCCCCCAGGCACCTGCCCATCATGCCCAGTCAGAAAGATGGCCCTGGTTCATCGGGGGTGGGTCATCGAGGGGGGCCTGCCTGCTTCATTGTACTGGACCCCACGATTTCTGATGGCGGCCCTGGTCAACACCACATGTATCTTTTGATCCGTTCCTTGCTGGGAGTATGAAGAGCCGATTTACGTGCCGTTGAGAACAACGGCACGATGCGCTCTATATGCATGCCTTAATGACTCAGGTCTCCAACAACAAGTCAAAGCAAGAAATGTATATATTTGGCAAATTCTGGAAGGGTTAACAATATTTTATGGGTTATGTTATTTGCTGTGCACATCCGTATAATAAACTCAGATGCTTCCCCCTTCTTGACAAGTTCACTTTAAAAAAATTAAAATAATCAATTATAATACTCGTTTCAAACCTGTCTAGATGTCTTTGTCTTTGGGTCGTGTCCTGCAGAATAAAGTCACATGATCTTGGTTAAATTCTGCATAGTTTGGACTTATCTTGAAATGGTTTTTGGACACATTGGGGGTGTGGCCTAATTTGTCCCAACTTTCTATTTGGGAATGTTAGCAGGTATGGACACCCCATATTATCCTATATAACAAAAAACACCAGTGTAGGGAAGGTTTACGGGTGTAGAATGAGGGATTTTATATTCATACATTATTTTTTTCAGAAATATAAAGTAATACATTTGCTTGTAGTGTTCCAATGGAAAGGAAAGCCTGACACAAGTTATAATAACTTATTAGTACAATTATTTAGTAGACTATAATAGGATCCATTATTCTTAACATTTTTGTTTAGTTTTATCATAGCACATTATATAACTGTTTGAAATCACAAGAATAATGAGGTTATGTTATGGAGTTTAATGCAGTAGCAAGAGCAGACAGCAAAAGCTCTGAGTTAATTTAGGAATAAGTAATTAGTCACAATGTAATGCAGGAATCATGCAGTAGTATAACAGTCTTGTGTTACAACACAGACATAGACAATGGGCCTGGTTCATTAAGGAAAGGAAAGCAAATAAAGGAGTAACTTTGCACCTTGGCAAAACCACCTTGTATTGGAGGGGAAGCTAAATTTAAAATGCTGGGACAGTTTTGTAGTTGGTGTAAGGCAGTGTTGACTAACCTGTGACACTCCAGGTGTTGTGAAACTACAAGTCCCAGCATGCTTTGCCAATATGTAGCAGCTTATTGCTGGAAGGGTATGCTGGGATTTGTAGTTTCACAACACCTGGAGTGTCACAGGTTAGTCAACACTGGTGTAGGGCATGTCCTAGATCAACTTTACATTTCGGTGCACCCATAAAGCTATCAAGTATTTGTGCGCTACATGAAAAAATAGTCAGTATTTTCCTTATATGCAAAATAATAAACTAAATTGCACTCCTTGCATTGTAACATGGTCTATCCAGGAGAAAACATACTCTTTTTTTGCCTTACTTTCCTTAATGAATAAGGCTGAAGAAAAACAGGGTGCATCTTTAAACATTCTTATGCATTGCAAGGATATGAACAATGTCTCTGATGAAGTGCTGGTGCAGGTTAATAGAGTCTGAGGCAATGCAAAATATGAACAATGTCTTTGAAGAAATGCGGGTACAGGTTTATGCAGTCTGAGGCAATTCAAGATAATAATAATAATAATGTCTCTGATGCAATGCAGGTGCAGATTTAAAGAGTCCAGTAATCATTGTGAAGTACCACAATAGATCAATAGATAGTTTCTGCAGTCCATACCTGCAGATTTTCAGTAGAGCTAAATACGCCAATCAGTCACACCATTAACACAACCTGCTTAATATTGTGAAGGTCCCCATCATGCTGCCAAAACAACTCTGACCTCTCAAGGAATGGACTCCACCAGACCTCTGAAGGTCTGGTATCTGGCACCAAGACATTAGCAGCAGATCCTTTAAGTCCTGTAAGTTGCGATGTGGTGCCTCCATGCCTTGGACTTGTTTTACCAGCATATCCCACAGATGCTTGATCAGATTGAGATTTAGGGAATTTGGAGGACGATTCAATAGCTTGAACTTTTTGTCATTTTCCTCAAACCATTCCTGAACAATTATTGCAGTGTGGCAGGGTGCATTATCCTGCTGAAATATGCCACTGCCATCAGGGAATACTGTTGCTATGAAGGGGTGTGCTTGGTCTACAACAATGTTTAGGTCAGTAGAACATGTGAAAGTAATATCCACATGAATGTCATTACCCAAGGTTTCCCAGCAGAACAATGCCCAGAACATCACACTGCCTCTGACCGCTTGTCGGCTTCCCATCGTGCATCCTGATGCCATCTCTTAACCAAGGAAAATGATGTGCACACACACCTGACTGTCCACCTGACAGTCCATACCACCTTCTTCCATTTTCCATGATCCAGTTATGGAGCTCATGTGTCCATTGTAGGTGCTTTCGATGGTGGACAGGGATCAGCTTGGGCACTCTGACCAGTCTGTGGCTATGGAGACCCATACACTGCTAGCTGTGATGCACTGTGTGTTCTGATACCATTCTATCATAGCCAGCATTAACTTTTTCAGCACTTTGTGCTACAGTAGCTGTTCTGCCCATCTATGAGCCTTGGGCGTACATAACTGTGTCACTGGTTCACTGGTTGTCCTTCCTTGGACCACTTTTGGCAGGTACTAATCAATGAATACTGGGAACACCCCACTAGACCTGTCATTTTGGAGTTGCTCTGACTCAGTTCTCTACCCATCACAATTTGGCCCTCGTCAAAGTCACTGACACATCAACTTGCTGCAAACTATATCCCACCTCATGACAGATTCCATTGTAAAGAGATAATCAATGTTATGCACTTCACACATGTCAGTGGATTTAATGTTGCAGTTGATCGGTATATATATATAGTATTGGAGTGCTAGAAATATCCCAGTGTGATTGATGAGAAGGTTAGTGAGTTTGTAATATTAAAACATCATTAGTCCACCACCCATCACAATTTGATAGGAAGAGGTTGTTGTCACGAACACGCTCCCAGCTGTCGTGACTTTGGAGTGATTGCTGTATGGGGTCACAAACGATTACAGCCTGCAGTCTCTCTCTACCTATCAAACAGGTTATAGACCTACTGAATCACCCTCAAACAGCGCTCACACACCCACACACTTCAGGTTTGCCACCATCTATTGAATACGGGCAACACGACCCCCAATATACTGTCCCACACTGGCACACAAGGCTTCTAGCTGCTCACAGACTAGCAAGACCCACACCAGCAAACAATGAGTTAACTCTTCACACATCCAGACTGTTACACAAATGTAAATGCAAGCACACACTAAGCTTGCTAATCAAATGTATCAACAAATCACACACTGGCATTCAAAGGGTTTACTTGGTCGAGCTATATTCTTCTTAACAGGCTAATGGATTCGTTAGAGTATCAAGGACGCCACATATTAAATTATAGTTCTAATATAAAAAAAGAACAGGGCATTCAGATATAAAGAAAATTAATGAATAAACAATTAATAGATTGACATACACAAGCAAAACTGTTTAAAATAAAAGGCGTTACCTTCAGAGTGTCACTTACATGAATTGCATACTCTGTGCCATGGGAAATTGGCAAGGAAGATGTACAGCTTATCAATGTAAATTGATTTCCCAAAAAGTCTGACAATTTGTTGTAACTGGTCTCAGTTTTTTAAAGACACATTCACACCTGTCTCTGCCCCCAGGGGTTGTGTCTGTAATACTTTTTTCAATCACCATTTGCATGTTGCCTGATTTAATACCAAATTCTACTATGTGACCTAACTTTTCTGTGGAGCGTCACACAGACCCAATTTTATTATTAATAAATCCTTTATGACTGTGTCCATCTTTTTATGCCAAGCATGATGAAATTTTAACAATGTGACATACCTTTTCCAAAGATATGTAATTTTAGCTGTTCCCGGATATCAATCGTACCTGTCATTCACATCCCTGGTGTGATTTTTGCTCCTCAGTAGGGAGTGGCACCCGGATTTCCCAAAATATGAACTATGAAGACATTTTCCTTTGAAGCTCATATTTCTATATACCTGTATATGCCTTCAAAATGCTGCCTTGGGCTGCAGGGATGTCCAGCCCTGACTGGCCCACCAAAGTTTATTCAGGAGTTCATAAACTAACTTGTTTCAGAATATATCTCACAGCAAGAGCCCTTTGAATCTGCCATAGGTGACACTCCTATCTTCTTACACTGGAATGTGCAAATACGCATACAACAGACTTTCTGTCTTCACATTTTACACTTTAGTAACTGAACTTCTCAATGGATTCATTTGATATAACATATTTACACTGCAGTTATGATTTATCCCTTATAAATAACTGTAAGTTCTCTATGTTCACTACAGTTGTGTTTGGAGTTATGTTTTTACAAACAGATAGTGCATTACATAGTACACATTTAATGGACTTTGAAAGAGATGGGAGACAGGGAGTTTGGTCAACATCTTAAATACTTTGTCATGTTCCTCAAACCATTCCGGAACAATTTTTGCAGTGTGGCAGCACGCATTATCCCACTGCCATCAGTAACTACCGTTGCCATGAAGAGGTGCACTTGGTCTGCCACAATGTTTAGGTAGGTGGTACGTGTAACATCCACATGAATGCCAGGACCCAAGGTTTCCCAGCAGAACATTGCCCAGAGCATCACACTGCCTCTGCCAGCTTGCTGACTTCCCGTAATGCATCCACATGATGTAAAAGAAAATATGATTCATTAGAGCAGGCCACCATGCTCCCATGCCTATCAATGAGCCTTGGGCACCCATGACCCTGTCACCGGTTCACCGGTTGTCCTTCCTTGGACCATTTTTGATAAATCCTAACCAATGCACACTGGGAACACTCCCCCAAGACCTGAAGATGCTCTGTCCCAGTCTTCTCTCTGTTACAATTTTGTCCTTGTTAAAGTCACTCAGATCCTTTATGCTCGCCCATTTTCCACATCAACTTCAAGAACAGACTGTTCACTTGCTGACTAATATATCCCACCCCTTGACAGGTGTAACTGCAATAAGATAATCAATGTCATTCACTTACCTTTTCAGTAGTTTTAATATTGTCTCTGATCATTGTATGAATAAGATGTAGATGCAGACCAGAAAACAGGAGCCAGGAGAAAGAGATAAGCAGAACCAGGAACCCGCAGACTTGTATGATGCCATCCAGGTATCAGGATACAAATGAATGCAAAGCCAGGAATAACAGATGCAAGATCAGACATACATAGAACACAGGTACAGGAACTAGGAAGCTAGCGTGTCCAACGCTGTCACTGGCAATGTGTGTATGACAAATAAGGGTTTATATAGTGGAGTCTTCCAAACTGCTCACAGATGAAGACACAGATGAAGTGCATAGCAATCTAATTATCCAGCAGGATACAAGACAGATTTAACCCTTATAATAATAACACCAGGAGGGGTTTTGCAAACTTGTTTTTGTAGCTAAAAAAGAAAAAAATATATTTGATATATTAGAAATACCCACCAAAAATTTAAGCTTGGGAGAATAGAAGGTTAGTGATAGAAATGGTTGAGGTTCACAATAGGAGCATAGAAAACTCAGGTTAGGTACACTGTTAGACTTAGGCTTAGGCTTGGCATTTATGGCTACACTAAGGAGGGATGTGAGTGTAGCATTAGGGGTAGATTTACTAACTTCTACAAATAAATGGTGGATTTGTTACCCATAGCAAACAATTAGATTGTAGCTTTATTTTCCAAATTGCAGTAGATAAGTTATAGCTACAATCTGACTGATTGCTATGGGCAACACCCCCACTTTTCAGCTTTGAAAGGTATAGTAAATCTACCCCTAAGAATCAGAAGATTCCTCATCAAGCATTTGCTGTGCCTTGAGCAACGAACAACTGCCAGAAATTGTCTGACCCATGCCAATTTTACCTTTTATGATATACTAGTGCATGTACTAGTGTTATGTACCCGCTGCCTGTATAATCTAATCTAAGGTTTAGGGTTAGAGTTAGGGTTAGGGTTAACATTGAGGTTAGGCGGCGAGTTCTGGCATTGCCTCCTTAAAACCGACAGTCTAATTGTCGCCATTTTAAGTAACGTCAATCCCCACTGCCGGAATTTGCTGTAGTCGGAATTTATGTGAGGCGTACTGGAAATGTTCTCTCTGGGTTTTATAGCAAGTCTGTATTTGTTTAATGTCAGCCTTATAGTAATCGGAAATTTTCTGTCGCTATACTAAGTGTCACAATTCTCGCAGTAGGAAAAATGTATCACACCACATATAGTTTCCATTAAGGAATATCTAGCCCATCCCAAATGTATACCTGTATGTGTGCATTGTGGGCTTAACTCTATAGTTGGTTTCTTAGGACAAGCTGTTTTTTTTTAAACTGAATTGTGATCAATAAGTTATCTTAAGCCATTATTTTACAGCATTAAAGAAACATAATAGTCGGCAAGTATCAAGTTAATTATTGGTATGCTAAAATATTATTTCATGTTTGACAGAAATGTATAATTGTTACATAAACATTCATATTCCATTTCTACCTGGATGTAAAACTCATTCTTTTATTTATACATTTTATGAATACATTTACAAATGCTACATCTAGAAAATAATGAATATATGTGTTTAAATCAATTTATAGACAATTAACACAATCCTTGGTTTAATTCATCTTTAAATAGCTAAGCTCAGTGCAGTGAATTGTATTAGCGGTATTACGATTTTATTGAGTTTGCATTATGGGCATTACATTATTTTGTCTTTGAGTGTTTCTATTATAATCTGACCTATTGCGCAGTGAGCTATTTGTTTCTATGTTTACTAAGTTGCTCTGTTGGATTGTCACATTCCTGACTTAACTATAATTTGTTCACAGCAGGTTTTATATAATTTGTTTATGTAACTTCAAGGACATAGAGATACTGTATGTGTGGCTACATTTTATTCACATCAGTTTGTTACTTGCTTAAGATTTTCACAGGCAAATGTGCCACATTGCAGTGCAAAAGCTGAGTTGCTGGACCTGGTTTTGCATTCCAAGATGACTTCTATGTGGGGATAAAGTAAAGTTCATAGAGGACATGGAATAGATCAGAGGTGGCCTATACAGAGAGCTAGGTGGGTGCAATGTAAACATTAAATAGGTGGTTGAGAGTCTAGTATTTAAATGACTAAAGGGATATTTAATTGTGCAAACCTGGAGGTGCCAAGATTTTTGAGTTCACTAAATCTGGATACCTCTAGCTTTCTGATGTAGATTGGCATCAACATTGCACTTAGTTTGGCATGTATTTGCTCTCTAAAGATAACAAGGAATGAATATGGTAGAGGTATTACCATTAGGGGCATATTCAATTAGCTTTGTGGTTGGCGATTAAGCGCGGCTGCACAAGACCCGTTAATGCAACATTGCGGATTTCCGTGCGCACCCCAAAGGGTTGCAGTATCTTATTGTTGCTTTACAGCTGCAGTCACGCGTAATCGCGGACCGCGAGGCTAATTGAATATGCCCTTAAAAAGTGCCCCATAATATACCCTGACTATCTTATGACAGATGATTAGTCTACATGTGAATAACTCAGGATATTCCAGTTAATTGCAAAAACCATTCCTTGGCATGATGTACCTTTCTTTTGAAACCCCTAGTACCTGTGTGTACCGGCATTGGGTTATGAAAAGATCTCACCTTCATCTTCTCAGTGCCTAAACCCTTTGGAATCTTACTCTTCAGGCTTATAGTTCTTAACGATGTCTACCAGGGCTTGACTTGGGAAATGACTAAAAAGCAATAACTGGTGATCAAACACACACATACCAGGTCCAAGGAACAAGTCACTTGGAATTTTATTAATAGACCTGGAAACTGGAAGGCCAGCAATTCCATGAATGACAATGAGAACGAGGAGTTAACCCTTAAGTAAATAATTAAGGTTGCACACCAAACTACAATACGAAGAATTGGTACAAAAGAATAACTTGAAAGTAAATACATTTGCATTGCAATCAGCAATGACATGGTACATACAGTATATCAGCATACATTTTAAAGATGAAAAGATCACAGCTCACAATAACAAAGATGTTATCATGTGATGGTATAACAGGCATCAGTAAGTTGAAAAAGAGCACAATCTTAGCATCCAATCACTCAAAGCTCGGGGTGGTCTTAACACAGGCATTATTCATATTTAGTCTTATATGCACATACCCTAAACTGGCTAACAGCATCTATATACACAGAAAGGGCCTGATTCATCGATCACAACCTACATGCAAGTTGAATTTTTAAGAAGAGCATGGAACTTAAGTGAATGTGCCCCCATGTTCAAATCCAAGTGGATCTCAAGATATGTGTGAAGATACCG